>NC_041744.1:17938772-18580659 GCF_004115215.2 Ornithorhynchus anatinus | reverse complement strand
ATTTGTCATTAATGGGATCCGGCGCCTTTTATGGGCCCTGTCGTTGCCGCTAAAAGGTTATTGGGTATCTCTAAAGGTTACCTGTGCGCTCCCGCCATCTGAAATGTTATTGCTTTTTATGGAGATGCCGTTTGTTTGGAATGTTTCTCCATTTTGCCCCACGCCTCCCGTTCCAAGGAAATGCAGAAATGGACTATTTTTTTTTAATGGTGTTTGTCAAGCCTTTATTCTGTGCCCGCCGCTCTAATGTACCGTCCGAGTAAAGGGGCCTAAGCTTCCCTAAGGGCCCTTGATGTGCAAAGAGCTTGTACCGTGAGGCCGGGAGATGGCTCCCAGCGGGAAACCCTTGGGGACTCGTGTCGAGGATCGTGGATGATTTAAATTTTTTTTTAAAGGGTATTTGTTAAGCGCTTACTACATGCCGACCACTGTACTAAGTGGTGGGGTAGATGCAAGCTAATTTAGACCCGGTCCCTGTCTCCCATGGGGCTCGCGGTCTCAATCCGCATTGTACCGAAGACGGGACTGAGGCACTGAGAAGTGAAGTGACTTGCCCAAGGTCACACAGCGCACAAGTGGCAGAGCGGGGATTAGAACCCCAGGTCCTTCTTCATTCATTCAGTAGTATTTATTGAGCGCTTACTATGTGCAGAGCACTGTACTGAGCGCGGTAACAGCTAGAGACGGTCCCTGCCCTTTGACGGGCTCACAGCCCGAGTTCGGTCCTCTGGGCAGTCCTGCTTCTCAAAAACCTGAGCGGGAGTTGCCAGGGATCGAACCCGGAACTTCATACAAGCAAAGCGTGTGCTCTACCACTGAGATACATCCCCTAATTAGTCAGTCGGTCACTCGGTGGTATTTAAAGCATCTCCTATTTACAGGGCACTCTATTGAGTGCTTAGGACACTGCAGTATGACAGAGTTGGTGTCCGAAGGCACATTCCCTGCCCCCATCAAGCTTACAGTCTAGAGGGGGAGAAGGCACTCGGGCCCGGGCGTCAGAAGGACCAGGGTTCTGATCCCTGCTCTGCTCTAGTCTGCTGTGTGACCTTGGACAAGTCACTTGACTTCTCTGGGCCTCACTTTCCTCCTCTGTATAATGGGAATTAAGATTGTGAGCCCCCTCTGGGACACGGACTGTGTCCGACTTGATCAGCTTGTGTCTACCCCAGCGCTTAGTACAGTGCTTGGCCTATAGGAAGCGCTCAACAAATAGCACGCTTACTATTATTCTGGGGCTGAAGACAGTGAGCCCCACTGGGGACAGGGACTGTGTCCAAACCGATTAGCTTGTATCTACTCCAGTGCTTCGTACAGTGCCCGGCGCGTAGTAAATACTTAGTAAATGCCAAAAGGAAAAGGAAAAAACCGCGTCCTTGCTCGAGCCGGTTGTCCAGCGGGCCAGAGGTCGTCTGTCTGTGAGGGACCGTCGATGGGGAGATGGGGTCGTCTTCTGTCTGTGGCCGAGGACGTCCTCTCACGGTGGACTGCGAGTTGTCACGCACCGTGGCGCTCTCACCGTCCCGGTTCCGATCCGAGTTTCCCGTGGACCTTGCTCTGTTCCCAAGATTTGAATCCTCCCTCTCGGTTTGGGCACGGCACGCGTCCCCGGCTCGGCGGAGGGGGAGCGCCGTCGGCGGGCCGGGTAGCCGCCGGGCCCGGTGCCCCTCGGCCCGCTCCAGTCGGTTTGGATCTTGATTTTCACGGGCAGTATCGGTTTTCTTGGAATTACGCTTTCGTCACGGCTCACGCGGCCCCTTTGGGTGAATTCAGCACGGAAATACTCCCTGGTGGGAAACGTTAATGAAATAAGGGCAGTGAGCCGAAGGGCGGGAGTCACGTACGCCGTTCCGCGGAATTCCGTATTGTTTCTCCGTGGCTGCTTCACGCGAAGGAAAAAGTGGGGAGCCATTTAGAGAGAGAGCGGAAAATGGCCGGCGCCTTTAGGCAACTTCCACTCCGCCAACCCCGCCCGCGGCATCGACCTCAAGATTTCAGATTCGTTGTTTTTAGGGTGATGGATGGAAGGCTTGCACCATTAGGCTCCGTATGCCGATTTCATTACCCCGTAATCAGCTTTCGAGCCTTATTACAATGATTTCCTTTAGGGGAAAGGCCAGGAGAACCTTTTCCTTCAGGTTATGAGACAGACGGACGTCTGAGGGTCGGCACGGGGGGTCGGACTGTCGAACCCTAGACTGTAAACCCGTCGCGGAC
The DNA here is from genome assembly GCF_004115215.2 of Ornithorhynchus anatinus. Taxonomy (NCBI): domain Eukaryota; kingdom Metazoa; phylum Chordata; class Mammalia; order Monotremata; family Ornithorhynchidae; genus Ornithorhynchus; species Ornithorhynchus anatinus. The sequence goes on along the minus strand of NC_041744.1, from coordinate 18,578,442 downwards.
AGGGGACTTGTCTACCAACTCCGTTGTATTGTGCTCTCCCAAGAGCTTAGTACAGCACTCCGCACCCGCTGGGCGCTCAATAAATACGATTGATGATAGAGGCCCCTCCGAGCCCTTGGAATAATTCATTCTTTATCTTAAATTGCGATATCCTCCTCCCTTTGACTGGAAACCCAGATTTCCCCACCCGCAAAGGTGCAGCTGGTCAACCGTTGCCTCAGTCCCCGGTCAGTCAGTCACTCGGTGGTATTTGTTGAGCGCTTCCTGAGGGCCGGGCACTGTACTGAGCGCCCGGGAGTGTACGACGCGGTCCGTAGACTCCGTCTCTGTCCTCGTGGGGATTAGCCCAGAGAGTCTTTTGCACCGTATCAGCAAGTTGAGTCTGAGGTGAATGTCGGTGGCTGCAGTTGGTGCCAGGGGAGTGAAGAACCTCGCTCCGAATAATAACGATAATAATAATAACCCGTATTTAAGTGCCTGCTCTGTGTCAAGCACTGTTCTAAGCACTGGGGGAGAGCCAAGCTCGTCAGTTTGGACACAGGCCCTGTCCCAAATGGGGCTCACAGAGTCAGAACTCTCGGGCCGACCTGGGAAATCTCGGCCCTGTCGGGTCGGCCGTCGGGTTCTCCGCGGCTCCTGGGCCTCGTCTTGGAGATGATCGGAGCCCCCACGCGACTGGAAGCTAGGACCCGGAGGACCCCTTCGTCCGCATCGCTCCCGCCGTCGTGGAGCACCTACTGAGCGCCAAGTACTGTACTAAGCGCCTGGCGAAGTACGGCAGAAAACGGTTGTTTTAGTATTGGTAGTTGTAATTACGAAGGGCTTATTATGTGTAAAACCCTATGGTAGGCACTGTGGCTGGGAGAGGGGGGATGAATGAAGTCGGGGCGAGGGAGTGGGAGGAGAGGAAAGGGGGGCGTAGTCAGGGAAGCCCTCTTGGAGGAGATGGGCTTTTTATAAGGCTTTGAAGCGGGGGAGAGTCATTGTCCGTCAGGGAAGAGGAAGAAGGCCGTTCCAGACCAGAGGCGGGACCTGGGTGAGAGGAAGCAAGGGATTCTCTCCGTCCTTCTGGTCACATTCTCCGTTAACAGGAGTTGGTCTCCCTCCCGCGTGACCTTGCGTGGGTCCCTTAACCTCCAGGGACCTCAGATTTTCACACGTTTTACTGTATTGGTATTTAAGCGCTCACTACGTGGCAGGAACTGCCCCGAGCACTGGGGTACGATACGAGCTCATCAGGTGGCAAGCGGTCCCTGTCCCCCACGGGGCTCGCAGTCTTAATCCCCACTTTACAGATGAGGGAACCGAGGCCCAGAGAAGCGAAGCGGCCTGTCGGAGACAAGTGGGGGAGCCGGGATGAGAGCGCCCCGGATTCTAGAGCGTAAGCTCGTTCTTCGTTCGTCCGGTCGTATTTATCGAGGGCTTACTGTGTGCGGAGCGGTATACTAAATGCTCGGGAGAGTACAGAGAAGCAGCGTGGCTCGGCGGAAGGAGCGCGGGCTTAGGAGTCAGAGGTCGTGTGCTCTAATCCCGGCTCCTCCGCTTCTCAGCTGTGTGCAAGTCACTTGGTTTCTCTGGGCCTCAGTTACCTCATCTCTAAAATGGGAATTAAGCCTGTGAGCCCCACGGGGAACAATTTGACGACCTCGTATCTCCCCCAGCGCTTAGAATAGTGCATGGCACATAGTAAGTACTTAACAAATACCATTATTATTATTACAGTACTAGAATAAGCAGATACAGTCTCAGCCCACAACGGGTTTTCAGGCAGAGGACCAGGGGATGTGTCCACGTTCCACCTGATGAGGTGGTATCCACCCCAGCGCTTAGTACAGTGCCTGGCACGTGGCACTTAACAAATACCATTTCAAAAAAAAATTAGGTGATGATCGAGAAACGCTACCGAAATACACCGGGACCGGGTTTTCCTGTCCGAAGTCCTGAAATATGGGGACGTGAGAAAAACATTCCCTGCCGGAGACGCACGGAGTCCATCAAGAAATTACACGGGGGTAGAGGAAATGGAGCGATTTTTCTTTTGCCCGCGAGGACTCTGAAAATTAACGGACGTTTTTGGTTATGTATGTTAAAAAATCCTTAAGAAATGCACTTTAGTTTATTGATGTCGTATTTCTGCCAAAGAGAGATGGTTAAACGTGGGGGGTTGGAGCGAAGAAGTAGATTTTTGAAAAGGATTGAATTATTAGGGCAGGGTTTTGGGAGAGCTCAGATTGAACGCTCATTTCTTCACACTCGAAGGAGCTCCTCATTCACCACCGTCCCCACCCACCTCCTGAGTTCGAATTAGCGTCACACAGAAACGACTTAATAACCCTACCCGGAAGTCCGCGCTATAAGCGTTGGACGCATTTTGACCCGTTGCCACTGCAGCTCTGCTGTAGCCGGCGATCCCAAGCGGCTTGGCCTGGTAGAAAGAGCCCGGGCCCGGGAGTGAGAAGCCCTGGGTCCGCATCCCCCATCTGCCAGTTGGTTGCTGTGGGACCTCGGGCGAGGCGTTTCACTTCTCTGCGGCTCAGTTCCCTCAGTTGTAAAATAAGGACCGAGACCGTGATCCCGTAGAGCCGTCGGGATCCGGTGACAAGTTGAAGATGTCGTTCAGGTGGCCTGGTAGACCCGGGGACACGGGCCCGGGAAGTCCGAGCCTCCGGGTTCTCATCCCGGCTCTTCCAGTCGGTCGCTGCGTGACCTCGGGCGAGTCGCTTCACTTCTCGGCACTTCGCTCTCCTCACCTGTGAAAGGACGATCGAGACTGTGACCATAGAGGCCATTAGGATTTGGTGACAGATGGGTTACGTCGGTCACGTGACCTGGCGGAAAGGGACACAGACGCGGACGTCAGAGGACCCGGCTTCTAACCCCGGCTTGGGCAGTTGCTCGCTGTGGGATGCCGGACCTCGGCGGAGTCACCTCGCTTCTCGTTGCCTCAGTTTTCTCAACCCTAACATGGGGACTCACAGTTTGTTTTCCCTTCTCCTGAGACTATGAGCCTCGTGTGTGACACGGACTCCGTTTCGCACCTTTCGATCGATCGATCGATCAGTCCCATTTAATAATAGTAACGATGACGATGATGGCATTTAGGTGCTTATTATGTGCCAGGCACTGAACTAAGCACTGCGGTGGATACCAGCTAATCGGGTTGGATGCAGTCCCTGTCCCACATGGGGCCGACAGTCTTAAATATTGAACGCTTACTGTGTGCGGAGCACTGTATTAAGTGCTTGGGTGAGTTCACTCTAACGCAGTTGGGTAGACGCGTTCCCTGCCGACAACGGGCTTACAGTCTAGAGCGGGAGAGAGACCTTAATATAAGTAAATGAATTAGGGATACGGCGTAAGAAATGAAACACCCGCCCTCTTCGTATGTGGCTGTTACTCTCCCCCACCGTCAAAGCTTTATTGAAGGCACGTCTCCTCCAGGAAGCCTTCCCTGACTTCAGCCCCCGTTTGGTTTTCTTCTGCTCCCTTCCGCGTCGCGCTGCCTCGCTCCCTTTATCCATCCCCGCTCCCGGCCCCGCAGCGCCTACCTACATAGCTGTAATTTATTTCCGTTAATGTCCGTCTCCCCGTCTAGATTTTAAGCTCCTCGCGGGCAGGGGACGTGTCTGTTCTCTTGTTGTGTCGGCCTCCCCCAAGAGCTCAGTACGGCGCTCCGCCGACGGTGAAGGCTCAATAAATATGACTGACCGCCTCCCCGTCGCAAACCTTTTTAAGGAACAACCGTGAATGACGGAGGAGGTGATTTGAAACTGGTCTCCGAAAGCTCCCGAGCATATGGCCGGAAGGGAGAGAGAGAGATGGTGCCATGAAAACACTTCCCCAAACCCAGCTGGTCACTCGAATCTCATTTGAAAACAGCACCCGCACTTCTCGCGGAACGCGGAGGGTCCCCGCGGGCGGGGCCTGGATTGCTGCCAGGGAACGGGGACGCGTCGGTCCCACAGCGTCGGCCCTTTGATCCGGGACCGCGCTGTCCACTAGGCGGTCAGGGGAAGCAGCGCGGCCTAGCGGGGAGAGCCGGGTCCTGGGAGTCGGAAGGACCTGGGTTCTAATCCCGGCTCTGCCGCCGATCTGCCGTGGGACCCTGAGCAAGTCACTCCACTTCTCTGGGCCTCAGCTGTAAAAGGGGGCCTGGGACCGTGAGCCCTCTGTGGGACGGGGACTGAGTCCGACCTGATTATCCTGTATAATAATAATAATGATGATATTTATTAAGTGCTTACCTTTTGCCAGGAACTTTTCTAAGCGACGGGGCAGATGCAAGATCATCGGGTTGGACGCGGCCCCTGTCACACGTGAGGCTCACGGTCTTAATCCCCACTTTCCAGACGAGGGATCTGAGGCACAGAGAAGTAAAGTGACTTGCCCGGGGTCACACGACAGCGGCGGAGCCCGGATTAGAACCCACGACCTTCCGACGCCCAGGCCCGTGCTCTTAGGACGGTGCTTGACGCAGAGTGAGGGCTTAAGAAACACCCCCGTCGTCGTCATTAAGCGCTTGGTATGAACCCAGCCCGTCGGGGAGGTAGAGGATGGTCTCCTCGGAGTCGGGCCCCACCACTCCGCCCTCCACGGGGAGGGCTCTCGAATCCCCGTTTTACAGAGGAGGAGACTGAGGCCCAGAGAAGCTCAGTGACTCGGTTCCTACGGCAGGCAGGTGGAGGAGCTGGGGTTAGAACCCAGGTGTCCGAACGTGCAGGTCTGTCCCCGGCTCGCCGGGACACGACGCGTCTCGGTTTCGGATTGAGGACGTCGCTCCGACCCGAGGCGTCAGCTCTTCCTACAGCGCTCTGCACACGGTAAGTGCTCAGTAAACACCATCGGCTGATGTCGCAACTCTTACCGCAGAACCGGGCAAGACGCTTGACTGCTCTGTGCCTCAGTAGAGCTCATCTGTAAAATGGGGATGACGTCTGCGAGCCCCACGTGGGACAACCTCATTACCTTGTGTCTACCCCGGCGCTTAGAACGGGGCATGGCACGTAGTAAACGCTTCACCATCATCCTCGTCGTTACGATTACGGCAGAATTAGCGGACGCTTTCCCCGAGCCTGACGAGCCCTTGGGAAACGACGCCAGTTTGGTCAGAGTTAATATCGAAGGATAGGAATAGTGAAATGGAAACGGTGGTATTCGGAGGCCCCGACTACATTAGGGCCAAAGCAAACACAGTAAAATGATCTATGCCAAACTTTAGAAAGCCAGGAGGTTAATTCGTCCGTATTAGGATGCGGAAAATCGGTCCGAGTGTGCAGTTTTGTAGCGCGTTTGATTAATTTGGTCATTTGTAAAGGTTGAATATATCACGCTAATCAGGCGGAGTGGAAACGTTGCTTTTCCCGTGTCATCGAGCCACCTCCGCTCTCCTCCTTGAGGGCCTCGGGAGTTTTCAGGGAATGAATCGATGGTTTTCACTGAGCGCTTACCGCATGCCGGGCACTGTGCTAAGCGCTCGGGAGAGGGTGCTACGTCAGGATCGGCAGGCACGTTCCCCGCCCATTGTGGGGTTTACAGACCAGAGGGAAGATTCCTTCCTGCCTGTGACCCTTTCAGAATCCAGCCACGGGCCTGATGACGTGTGGGATGGAAACCTTTTCTTCTGTGGCGCCGGGGGCCGATTGTGGTTCTCGGGTCTGCCGCTTGTCCGCCGCGTGACCTTGGTCAAGTCACTTCCCTTCCTCTGTGCCTCAGTGCCCTCATCTGCCAAATGGGGCTTGAGACTGTGAGCCCCACCTGGGACAGGGACCGAGTCCAACCTCATTTGCTCGTATCCTCCCAGGCGTTCAGAACGATGCCCGGCACGTAGTAAATGCTTAACAAATACCGTGATGATGATGATAATTCTTATATGTCGGTTGGACACTTTGGGGAATTTGCAAATGACCCATTTGAGTAATGGTTTAATTATAAACGCATATCAGGTTGCAGAAAGCCCGCCGGCGGCGACCCAGGCGGTGCGTACCGTGTTTCGGGTACGGTGCACACGGAATTTGCACGTGTCATTTCACGCGCACGAAGGGCAGGGGCTCGTTAGGGACGAGCCGTATCGAACGCATTCATTCCGATGGATTATTTTTTTTTCCATCGTTCCGTCCAGGAACCGTAGCGTACTGTACTCTGCCGGGCGCTTAATCGCGTGTACGCCGCCAGTAAACACCGTCTACTGACCGATGGGATACTTTCCGTACTAAATGCTGCAGAGAATACAATAATAATGATAATTTTAGTATTTGTTGAGCGCTTACTATGTGCAGAGCGCTGTTCCAAGCGCTGGGGGAGAGGCTCCCAGTCTTCATCCCCATTTTACAGATGAGGCAACCGAGGCACCGAGAAGTGAAGTGACTTGCCCGCAGTCACACGGCTGACGAGTGGAGAGCTGGGATTCGAACCCGTGACCTCTGGCTCCCACGCCCACGCTCTTTCCACCGAGCCACGTTGCTCTCTCGTCTGCTATGTACACGACTTGACTGCTTGACTACGCGTCTATGTGACTATGAGAAGCAGCGTGACTCGGTGGAAAGAGCCCGGGCTTGGGAGTCAGAGGTCATGGGTTCGAATGCCGGCTCTGCCGCTTGACAGCTGGGTGGCTGTGGGCAAGTCGCTTCACTTCTCTGTGCCTCGCTTCCCTCATCTGGAAAATGGGGATTAACTGTGAGCCTCAGGTGGACACCTGATTACCCTGCATCTCCCCCAGCGCTTAGAGCAGTGCCCTGCGCATAGTAAGCGCTTAACAAATACCGCCATTATTATTACGTGTCAAGTACTGACCTAAACTCTGGAGTGGCTACAAGCTAATCAGGTCAGACCAGTCCGTCTCACGTGAGGCTCAAGGTCTAAGTAGGAGCAGGGGTTCTATTCCCATTTTACAGATGAGGTAACTGAGGCCCAGAGACGTGAAGTGACTTGCCCAGGTTGGCCCAGCAGGCAAGAGGAAGAGCCGGGATTAGGTCCCTCTGACTCCCGGGCACGGGCTCTATCCACTGCGACTGATCTCGTCTGTCCGTCTCCCCCGATGAGACCGTGCGCCCGTCACAGGTGCGATTTGTCCATTCCGAGCGCTTAGTCCGGTGCTCTGCACCTAGTGGACGCTCAATAGACCACTCTTGAATAGACCACGCTGCTCACGAGCTTCCTGGTTGGAAATGAAGAGCCCAGTGTTCATCGGTCTTCAGGAAATAGAAGGGTTCGTCACCGAAGGGAATTCTAGGTTGCCGGGCGGGGAGAGAAAACACGAGGGATTCGATCCCCACGGACGGCCGGGAAGCGCGTTTCCTCTTTGTCTTAAACTCTGTGGCTTGTCCCGTAGGAATTTAACTGATTGTTCTGCCCCCATCCCACGTCTCAACCCGATCTTCAGGTGGGTTCATGAATTAGCTCGTCGATCACCACAGCGCCTTGGGATTCGAGATCAGTTGCGGCAATTAGTCACCGGGGACGGGCTTGGTAAATTTATTTTCCTTTTTAGTGGTGCCTGTGACTACTGTGTGTCGAGCACTGTTCTAAGTCTAGATGGGACAGCGACCAGGCGGAATGTGGGATTTCCAGAGCTGGGCATCCAGACAGATTAACCGTTGGCGGAAAGTGGGATCCTGGAGCCGGGCATCCAGCCGGAAGAGCAGCCGGGCGGGATGTGGGATCCTGGAGCCGTGCGTTCAGTCGGGCCGGCCGTCGGGAAGAATGTGAGATCCCGGATCCGCGCATCCAGGCGGAACGGCAACCCAGCAGCATGTGGGATCCCAGAGCTGTGCGTCTAGGTGGGACAGCGACCAGAGGGAATGTGGGATCCTGGAGCTGTGCATCCAGACGGGATAGCGGCCGGGAGGAAGGTGGGATCCTGGAGCGGGGTATGAAGACGGAACAGCCGTCGGGCAGAACGTGGGATCCTGGAGCTGGGCATCCAGACGGAATAGCAACCGGGAGGAAGGTGGGATCCTGGAGCGGGTATGAAGACGGAACAGCCGTCGGACAGAACGTGGGATCCTGGAGCTGGCCATCCAGACGGAATAGCAGTCGGGTGGACTGTCGGATCCTGGAGCCGTGCGTCCAGATGGGATAACGACTGAGCGATCTGTGGCATCCTGGAGCCGTGCATCCGGTCGCGATGGCGACCGAGTGGAATTTGGGATCCCGGAGCTGTGCGTTCAGACGGAATGCGGGATCCCGGAGATGTACGTCCAGACGGAATAGCAATCGGGCGGAATGTGGGGTCCCCGATCCGTGCATCCGGATGGAATACCAACCGGATGGAATGTGGAATCCCGGAGCCGTGCATCCAGACGGAAGAGCGACCAGGCCCGGTGCCGGATCCTGGAGCTGCGCATCCAGACGGGCTATCGACCAGACGAACGTGGGATCTCAGCCCCGTGCGTCCTGTCGGAGTATCAGCCGGGCAGAAGGTGACATCCTGCGGCTGTGTTCATCCAGTTACTCCACGGACCAAACCACCTTACACGGAGACAAGACAACAGCGGGAACGCCGAAGCGCTAAATGACGCGAGTGCCGATCCGATCAACCTGTGGCCTCTTCTGTTCGTCGGGTTCGGGGAAAGAGCTGGGAAAATGGTTGCCCAAACTGAGCGTGGTGGGTCTCTCTTTGGGACTGCCCTCGATCTTTCCCAGGCTAACAAAGAAGAAGGCCCAGAAAAGCCAGAGTCCTGGATAACAGCAAACCTTCCTGAAATAATTGCTTCAGTTCCACTCCCTCCTCTCCTGTCTTGCCTTCCCCTCTCCATCGTTACGGGGTGGGGAGGGCTGGTTCCAAGCAGCCAGAATGAACTAATTAAGCTTCTAACACCTCTCCTTTCTTAACCCCTGCCGTCCCGGTGAATGCAGTAACGAGGATGAAACGACCAGAGGTCGGGTGGCGGATGGCGCCCGGGGGAGGCGAGGGGAACGGCAAATTGGGAAATCGGATGGAATTGGTTTGCAGATAACCAGGAATTCCCTGGGTCCGCCCTTCTCGCCCAGAGGATGTTCAGACTGCTCATACTTCATTGGCCAAACTGGTGGATAATGATTAATATTAGTAAGAATTGTGGTATTTAAGCGCTTCCCATGTGCCAAGGACTGTTCCGATCCGGTTGGACACGGTCCCTGTCCCACACTGGCCTCACACTCTTATTGCCCTTTTTTTGAACAGATGAGGTAACTCAGGCCCTGAGAAGTGAAGTGACTTGCCCAGGGTCACACAGCAGTCAAATGGTGGAGCTGCCATTAGAACCCATGATGTTTAGACTCCCGGGACCGTATTCTCTCCACAACACCGTGCTGCGAATCAGAGGACCTGGGGTTTATTCCCAGTTCTGCCAGTTACTTTGTGTGTGACCCTGGGCGGGCCACTTCCCTTCTCTTTGCCTCAGTTCTCCTTTTCTGTCTCGCACGTAGACTCTGAGCTCCACGTGGGACAAGGACTCTGTCCAACCTGAGCCCGGGCCGGGGAGTGAGAAGGCCGTGGATTCTAATCCTGTTTGACCTTGGACCAGTCACTTCACTTCTCTCTCAGTCGCCCCATCTGTAAAACGGGGATTGAGACTGTGAGCCCCACGTGGGACGGGAACCGCGTCCGACCCGATTAGCTTGTAACCACCCCAGCGTTCAGTGCAGTGCCGGACAGATACCGTAATAATAATTATTACAGTAACCGCTTACTATATGCAAAAGAAAAAAAAAAATGCGAGGTTTTCAAAGCTCAGCGACCTTTGCTGCATTCGGTTTGCAAACTCTCTGCCTCGGAGCCTTAAAGGCAAAACGCGCACACGCGGAGGAGGAAGCCACGCCGAGCAGTAAAGGAGAGCAAAGGGTCTCACGGGTCACGCCTCTGAAATATCAACGAACGTATTCGTTGCGGCGCATCCTTGGCGGCCGAACGCCAGCAGCGGCGGACAGACACGGTGAAAGGCCTCTCGGTGACTTCACCGGGTTCCCCGGGGTATCCGGTAGCCGAGTCGTGGTCCCTCCGCCTGGAGATCGGGGACGACGTGACCGTCGAGCTCGAAGGGACCCGGGGAAGATAGGTTCCCCGGGCCGGGGGGGAGGCCGGCCGCCAATGCGTCGGGAGCATCGCGGGTTCCTCGGCACGGAGATGGATCCCGGGTCCCTCTCCCTTAGGGGGTATCTCTGTCCGCCGTCGGCTCAGGTCGTCCCAGATATCGGGGGGGCTCGGGGATGGGAGTTGCTCCTGAAACGGGCCCTCCGGGCGGTCACGTTCATCAGCTGTGAGGCGGGAGCGTGGCCTAGTCAAGCAGAAGCAGCACGACCCAGTGAAAAGAGGCCGGACCTGGGAGACCGCGTTCTCATCCCGGCCCCGTCACTTCACTGCTGTGAGACCTGGGGCAAGCCACTCAACTTCTCTGTGCCTCCGTTGCCTCGTCGGCCAAATGGGGAGTAAGACTGTCAGCCCCACGCGGGACAGGGACTGTGTCCGATCTGACTCGATTGTATCTATTTTGGGGCTTAGAACAATACATGGTACATAGTAAGCGCTAAACAAATACCAAAAAAAAAAAAAAAAAGGGAAGGTGTCCTAGATTGTAAACTCTCGAGACTGTAAGAAGTTTGTTGTGGGCGGGAAATGCGGCTGTTTATTGCTATACCATAATGATGTTGGTATTTGTTAAGCGCTTACTATGTGCAGAGCACCGTTGTAAGCGCCGGGGGAGATACAGGGTAATCGGGTGGTCCCACGCGAGGCTCACAGTTAATCCCCATTTTACAGACGAGGTCACTGAGGCACAGAGAAGTGAAGTGACTGGCCCAAAGTCACACAGCTGACGAGAGGCAGAGCCGGGATTCGAACTCATGAGCTCTGACTCCCAAGCCCGGGCTCCTTCCACTGAGCTACTGCCGTACTCTTCCAAGCACTTACTAATATAATAATAATAATGGTATTTAAGTGCTTCCTGTGTGCCGGGCACCGGGGAGAGGGAAGGTAATCAGGTTGTCCCCCGTGAGGCTCATAGGTCTTAACACCCATTTTAGAGGAGGGGGTAACTGAGTCACGGAGAAGCCAAGTGACTTGCCCAAAGTCACCCAGCGGACAGGTGGCGGAGAGCCGGGATCAGAACCCAACGACCTCTGCCTCCCAAGCCTGTGCTCTTTCCACTGAACCCGGCCGCTTCTCGTCTTGGCCCGCGGTAAGTACACTTGACTGAACGAGCGACTGAATCAAGAATCAATGAATGAATCAGTTCGCCACCCCGTCGTTGACCTTCTCCCGCTTGGAGAGCGCACGACTCCAACGCCCTCCTGGGATCCCTACTTTTTCTCCCCAGGCGAACTCCGGGGTAAGAGTGAAAACGAAACCCGTCTCGCCTCCGGAGACGCATCTCGGAGTGAGTTGGCGTCGGTTTGGAAGACTCGGTTGCCGTTAATCGAGGAAACCTGCACGTTTGAATCTCTTGTTTTTCCACTTGCCACGCCAGGAGAAAGAGGGGGAAAAAGAAATCCTGCAGTAAATCACGTTTGTCATCTTTTTAATTTCTTTTAAAAGGTGTGACCGGGGATTTCTAAAGTTAAATGCTTCGAGTAAAAGCTTTGGCGCCGAATTGGAGACTAACTCTCTTGAATACATTTATTAACTTGTCGTGACTATTAACTTGCTTCACAAATTAATAACAATGCTCGGGTGGATCATAATAATTCCCTTTGAAGTTAATTACACTTAGTTGCTAGGTAGCGTTTTCTAAGGTACATAGAAAACACACAAAAGATTGGATGTGGTTTTTTTTTTAAGCCTCTTGTGGTGCCGGACACGTTGTGTGACCTTGAATCGATTGAATGACGCATAAAATTGAATATAGAAAAGGAACATTTTAATTTGGCACTTGAAACAATTTAGCCTGTTTTCAGAGAAATTGAACGTAACCTGTCCGAGTGAGCGGCCGGGGGCGGAGGCGGGTGCCGTCAGACAGGGCGGTGCTGGCACACCAGTTCATCGGTGCTCTTTATTGAGCGCCTGTGCAGTACGCTGTCCTAAGCGGCGGGGAGAGTCGCGCGTAATAGAGCCGGGTTGACGTGTTCCCAGCCCGCAGTGAGCTTACGGTCTAGAGGACGAGCTCAGAGGAAGAGCCGATGGAGGTCACCTCCTTGGCGGGATCCGATCGGTCAGCCGATCCCCGCTATTTCTTGGGCGCTTCAAAGAGCACTGTGCTAAGCGCTTGGGAGAGGACACTGTAACCAAGCTGGTAGCCACATTCCCTGCCCACGCCAAGCTTACGGTCTAGAGGACGAGCTCAAAGCCTAGACGGCGAGCTTAGTCTAGAGGTCACCTCCTCGGGTGATGAACGGTATTCCTTGAGCATTTAGCAAGTGCAGAGCACTGTGCTAAGTGCTGGGAAGAGACACCTTCCCTACCCCCAAGGAGCTTCCATTCTAGAGGGGGAGGAGCCCTCCTTGTGGTGACCGGCTTAATAATAATAATGATGGTATTCATTAAGCGCTTAATATGTGCCAAGCACCGTTCTAAGTGCTGGGGTAGATACCAGGTAATCAGGTTGTCCCACGTGGGGCTTACAGTCTTAATCCCCCATTTTACAGATGAGGTAACTGAGGCGAAGAGAAGTGACTTGCCTAAAGTCACACAGCTGACAAGTGGCGGAGTCGGGATTAGAACCCAAGACCTCTGACTCCCAGGCCCGTATTCTTTCCACTAAGCCGGAAGGGAGCGGAGGAGAAGAGGTGCGCAGAATCGCGGGGAGAGCGGTGACGATTCTCCATAAAAGGAGGGGCGAGTGACCCCAGCGGAGGAGGCCGTGGCCGCACCACGGGCCCGGGGCCTGAATGTCAGGGGATCTGGGTCCCCTGACCCAGAAGCAGCGAGTAGCAGCGTGGCTCAGTGGAGAGAGCCCGGACTTGGGAGTCAGAGGTCATGGGTTCGAAGCCCGGCTCTGCCGCTCGTCAGCTGTGTGACTGTGGGCGAGTCACTTCACTTCTCTGGGCCTCGGTTCCCTCATCTGTCAAATGGGGATTAACTGTGAGCCTCATGTGGGACGACCTCATGACCCGGTATCTCTCCCAGCGCTTAGAACGGTGCTCTGCATATAGCAAGCGCTTAGATACCAACATTATTATTATCTGGGTCCTAATCGCGCCCTGGCCGGCTTTGTGTCGGTGTCGGGGGGGGCGGGGTGACACCTTGGGAAAAGTGCTTCGCTTCTGTGCCTCGGTTTTCTCATCTGGAAGATGGGGCTCCGACACCCTTTCTCCCTCCCCTAAGACAGTCAACCCCATACGGGATGGGGGGGGTCTGTGTCCGACCTGATCAGCTTCCGTCTTGACCCGGTGCTTGCTGAATTCCCCAGTACCAAGGAAGGCGTCCGCCCCCTTCCTCCGCCATCCCGGTCCGTCCCCGCCGCCTTCGGTATTCCCGACTGTGGGCGGGGAGCTTCTGTCATCCCCGGGACGGTAGTGGGACCGTTCTTCTCGGCGTTTGGAAGGCCTGGAGGGTTTCCCCCGGAGACCGACTGACTCGGCTGCAGGTTAGCGTGCTGTGGGCTCTCTGACGGACTCCCCGCTGCCTGGGAGAGGGCCTGCCTTGTCACGCGGTCAAGGAAATCAATTTCCCGCCTGCGCAGTAACGGGGCAACTCCAACGTTTTGGAGGTTATGAGCAGAACTGGATCCGATGATGAGAGCGCCGGTTCTCCAAGTTAGAAAAAAATCTTTCTTCCTAAGAGCCTTCCCGCTCCCGTCACCGTCATCGGCGGTATTTACTGAGCGCTCCCCGGGGGCAGAGAGGCGGTCTGAGTTGGGAGACCGTTCCCTTCCCCCTCAAGAGGTGGACGGGGAGTGTGCTCAGTGTCGGATCGAACTCCCCCGAGTGCTTAGTACAGTGCTCTGCACACAGTAAGCGCCCGATTGATGTGATTGAATGAAGGCGTCGACCGTCTAGAAGGGGAGACGGACATGATTAACGTGTTAAGTCTAGTACTTAAGCACTTTCCATCTGCCAAGCGTTGACCTAATCACTGGGCTGATAACGGTCTCTCTTAAGCGCCGACTATGTGCCAAGCACTGCTCTGAGGGCTGGGGTAGATACCGGGTCAGCAGGTTGTCCCTCGTGGGGCTCGCAGAGATCTCATTTTGCAGATGAGATAACCGAGGCACAGAGAAGTCAAGTGACTTGCCCCAAGTCACACGGCTGACCAGTGGCGGAGCCGGGAGTAGAACCCGTGACCTCTGACTCGCAAGCTCTTGCCACTGAGCCACGCCGCGGTGACCGCGTTACGGGAAGGAGACGCGTCTGCTAATGCTGTTGGACAGTACCCTCCCAAGTGCTCGGTGCAGTGCTCCGTACTCAACGGGAGCACTCAGTAAATGCCGTTGATGGATCGAGCGGGAGAGAAAAAACGGGTGGAAATTAGCCCCTGTCCTTGTCCCTCGGGGGGAGGTTCCCAATCTGAGAGTGTGTGTGCGGGAAGGGTTGCGCCGGGAGCGATGAAACGTCAAAACCAAATGAAAAAGGCAGAAAAAATTGGCTCAGAGTCTCAGCGGTGACAGCGGAATCGGAGGGGAGCCCAGGGCACGACGGACCAGGTATTCCCGGCAGTTCAAGGGAGGGGCCGTCGCCACGGACGCCACCGGGGGGGGGTCCGTCCAAGACCCGGCGGGAGCGGGCTTTCTCCCCGGGCCTCCCGGAAGAGCCCGCTGGAGCAGAATTTAGGACGGGAAAATCGATGCCATTCGTCAGCTGGAATATCACTCCCCACCATAGCCCGCTAATGCCTATTAGGGGCGATCCCAGAATCCTTTTCATTAATGCACAATAGAACAAAAACTAATTGAGTGGAGACCGTGAATGGGAGACGGAATCAACTAATTGGGATGTAAATTAGCGCCAGAAGTAGCTGAGAGTTAGCAGGGGGAGAAATAGAGGCACCGATTCTCTTTAAGGGGGGGGGGGGGGAAAAAAAAGCCCGTGCTTCGTGTATTTCAACTCTGGTTTTGACACGCTGCCGCTGAAGCCAGAGCAATAAAGCGGAGGAGTTCTCCGAGTTACGAGGGATGATCCCCACCCGGCGATTCCGTGTGGCCGCCACTTGAGGCTGGACCGTGATCCGTCAACAGGTGAGGAGTCATCCGTCAATCAGTCGTATTTATTGAGTTCCACATGGGTGCAGAGCCCTGTACTAAGCGCCTGGGAGAGTACAATAGAACAATGGAAGAGTTGGTAGACACGTAACCTGCCCGTATTGAGCTTGTACTCTAGAGGGGGAGACATATAATAATAACGTTGGTATTAGTTAAGCACTTACTATGTGCCGAGCACCGTTCTAAGCGCCGGAGTAGACACGGGGGAATCAGGTTGTCCCACGTGGGGCTCACGGTCTTAATCCCCATTTTACAGATGAGGTCACTGAGGCACAGAGCAGTGAAGTGACTCGCCCACGGTCACCCGGCTGACAGGTGGCAGAGCCGGGATTCGAACCCATGACCTCTGACTCCCAAGCCCGGGCTCTTTCCACTGAGCCACGCTGCTTCTAGTGAATAAATTACGAATATGTTTAGAACTCCTAGGTTTCCCTCTAGACTGCAAACTCACTGTGGGCAGGGAATATCACCGTTGATTGTTGTATTTTGTTTTCCCAAGCACTCAGTACGGTGCTCTGCACTCAGTAAGCGCTCCATAAATGCGATTGAAGGAGCGAATGAAAGTGCCGCGGGGTGAATATAAGGAGTAAATTCAAGTGCGGAGGCGCCGCCGAAGGCAGTTGGAGAAGAGGAAATGAAGGCTCCGTCGGGGAAGGCCTCCTGAAGCGGCTGTGCCTTCAAATAAGGTTTTGAAAGGGAGGGGAGAGTGACGGCCGGTCGGACATGAGGAGGGAGGGCGGCCCGGGCCGGAGGCGGGACGTGGCCGAGCGGTCGGTGGCGAGATAGACGAAATCGCGATGGAGTGAGAAGACTGGCATTTGGGGAATGAAGCCCGGGTTAGCCCGTCAGCGGGCGGGGATCGTCTCTATCCGTTGCCGAATTGTCCATTCCAAGCGCTCGGCACATAGTAAGCGCTCAGTAAATGCTACCGAATAGTAGGAGGGCAGCCACAACGGGTAGGAGGCGGCAAGGTGGTTGGCTGCTTTCAGGCCGCTGGCGAAGAGTTTCCGTTGGATGCCGAGGTGGATGGGCAACCAACCGTTCAAGATTTTTTGAGGAGCGGGGAGACCTATGCCTCCCGAGGGCGTATACGTCAGTCGATGGATCGGTGGCCTATATCGTGGGCTTACTAGGTGCAGAGAGCATTGGCCTAAGCACTTGGTCATGGGTTCGAATCCTGGCTCGGCCACTTGTCAGCTCTGTGACTTTGGGCAAGTCACTTCACTTCTCGGTGCCTCAGTCCCCTCATCTGTAAAGTGGGGATTAAGACCGTGAGCCCCACGTGGGACGACCTGACTCCCCTGTGTCTACCCCAGCGCTTAGAACGGTGCTCGGCACAAAGTAAAGCGCTTAACAAATACCAACATCATCATTCTTACTTGGGAGCGTGCAGTATAACAGAATTGGAAGACACATTCCCTGCCCACAACGGGTCGACAGTGTAGAGAACTGCTAAAACGCTTCAACGCTCACAATCCCGTCTTCCCCCGTACCACGTAGGTAGAGCGTTTAATCTAATTCCACTAATCTTTAACTTCCTCTTATCTTCGATTCATTTTTGTATCTGCTAAATTGGAAGACCTTCGAGGACAAGGATCACGCCTACTAAATGTGTGGCACTTGGGCAAGTGGTTAGTCCAGGTCTCTACGCTCTTTTGATCCTATTCGCGGATGGATCGATCGCTTGCGTCTTGGGATGGGTCTATCCTTACGGTATTTACGACCCGTCGTCAATCGGCGGTATTCTTTGAGCACCTACTCCGTGCGAAGCACCGTACTAAGCACTTGGGGGATAAAACACAACGGAATTAGTGGAAGGAACCCCCAGCCCCTTGTCGCTTTAACCCACAATCCTGCAGGCTGAAAGTTTTCCCCGAAACGAGCCGACTTAATTAAGGCACGCGATCTACAACAGTACTGAGATGAAGTGCCTGTCTTTTATTATGATTGGTTAAATGAATCATAGCTAATAATCTCGAGGCGCGATATCGATCTACATTAAAGTTGGAAAAAAAATGAAAACGCCCGGAATATTCTCTCGTCTAAGCTGGGTAGTTATCCGGCTGATTTAGGAACCAGAGGTGCAGTAGATTTCCCCGCGCTTCCCGCAGAGAGCAGAAAAGTCGGGAGGAAGCAGAAGTCACCTCGCGGACCGGAGCCCGGAAGGAAGTTATGCCACCCTCCCATTACCCAAGTCGCGGTGGGGCACGGGAAGGGGATACGTTTCAGAGGATTTGCGCCCTCCTTCGTTTTTATTTCCCCACATTTCTTCCTTAAACGATACCGCGTTATTTGAGCCGTTTCATCGGGCAGTGACGATCTGCCGCTCTCTTCTGTGACGACTGGAACCGATTATGGAATTTAGGACGCACTTATCCGTGTGCCACGGATGGGGCGAGGTCTAAGAGAATCGGATCGGTCGTAGCCCCCCCCCCGGCCCGTCGTGAAAACCTGAGGTGAACAAATGAGTAGCCAATCGTCCCGTTCGGGAAGGATGATAATAGTAATAGCCTACGTGTTTTCTACAGTGCTCTGCACAGAGTAGAATGTAAGCTCCTCAAGGACAGGGGTCTTGTCTATTTATTTTATATATTTAAGTGCTTACTGTGTGCCAGAAACTGCACTGAGCACCGGGGTAGAGTCCGAGGTCATCGGTTTGGACACAGACCACGTCCCACATGGGCCTCACCCTCTTAATCCCCATTTTACTGATGAAGAAGCTGAGGCCCGGAATAGTGAAGAATGGCCAAGATCACGCAGGAGACAAGTGGCAGAGCTGGGTTTAGAACCCAAGGTCATCTGTAAAATGGGGATTAATCCCGGGAGCCCCGTGTGAGACAGGGATTGTGTCCAACCTCATTATTTACCGTGCTTGGCACAGCGTCTGGCACATAGAAGGCGCTTAAAAATTAAAAAAGCAAAAAGGAAGCGAGGAGATTTAAGAAAAATAGCATTCAGTTGCCTTCCCGACTCAAGCTGAGCATGTTCAAGGTAGTTTGGCATTTCAGCTTTTGAAATAAGTGCCTGATAGGATTTTATTTTGCCGGAAGCCAACTGCAGCCCATCAATTTGTTAGGAGATGTTATTTTCTCTGAAGGCACTTGGTAATTGAAAATAAAGTTTTGGGTGCACCTGCCCTGCAGAGAGTAACAATTGAAATCATCTTTTGCAGGAGACAGCTCTGGTTTGACGTTTCATCATTACCATCGCATCCCCCCCCCCCCCCACAGTGTGTTTCAATCAGTGAGTGAGATTTTTTTTGAGCGCTTACTATGTGCAGAGCACTGTACTGAGCGCTTGGGAGAGTACAACGCGACAGCGTTAGCAGGACGCATTCCATCACGAGCTAACGGTCTAGCGGGGGAAGACAGACAGTCCGAATAAATAAGTAATTTACAATACTTTCTACGATATAATTTGTACCGTGTCTCTCAAAGATGCGTACGTATCTTTCGGCGTGGGGGTTCTCGTCATTCTCGTCATTGTGTGAGAAAAATTCCGCAGACGTTAAGGCAGGTTTTGTCTCATTCCGTTGGGAACCCCACGTTCGGTAGGGGCCGGTAACAGATAGGAAAGCCTTGTAGGTACGTGGCAGTCTGAGAATTCTTCCAAAGCATTTATTCATTCAGTAGTATCTACTGAACGCTCACCGGGTGCACGGCACCGTGCTAAGCGCTTGGGAACGGACAGTGCAACAGTAAACGGCGACTTGGTTGATTTTGACGACGGCCTACTGCCTGCCCCAACCTTGGCGGTCTTCATTCCCCGATCTCCCCTGATGGTAATAACATCGGTGGGCTTCGTTGAACACGTACCGTGTATTAGGCGCTGTTCTGAGTGTGGGTTAGAGGCGATTTTCAGTTTGGACACGGTCCCTGTCCCCCATGGGACTCGCAGGCTGAGGAGGAGGGAGAAGCCCTATCGAATCCCCGTTATACACGGGGGAAACCGAGGCCCAGGGAAGTTGAACGGCTTGGCCCGAGTCACACACGTGGCGGAGCCAGATCCCCTCCCGCCCAGGCCCGGGTTCTTTCCCTCGAGGCCACGTGGCTTCTTCCCAGATGAAACTGCCGGTTTGTAGCCTGATTTTAAGGTCTACATCCCCACCTCTCAAAATCCCTCTGTGCTCAGATTTAACTGGATTGTAACTGAAGTCCATTAAGCCATCTAGTTCGGAGGAAAAACGATTCCACCGACGGCCCAGCTTTCTCTCGTTCCGGGGCAGCGTTGTGACATCCTGACAGAATTCCAGCCGATTTTTCCCGACACTCCCTTCCCCCGGTGCGGGGCGGGGGGGGGAGGAAACCTGCGGAGATGTGTCCTTGAAACTGTCACAAGAGTCAAGTCGCCAACCAGTCTCTCTGCTGCCGGGAAGCAAAAAAAAAAAAAAGACACTTCCATCGTCACATCGAGTGCCCCAGATATTCCCGTTTGAGGTTTTCTAAACAGATACGTTCCGTGGACCTCAAGCGGTTTTGCATAATTTGGCGAGATGAACACCTGTTCGTCACCTGCTGCTGACACAAGCGCTGTCATCTTAAAGGACCCAGCTTCTTCACACTTGATTGTCTCTCTCCCCTTTGTCGGTGCCAACCAGTGAGCTGAGTTGTCAAAACAACCTTCCTCCGTTTGCCTCGGTTGTGTGACACGGCGTCGTTCGGAAAGGACCCGAGGGAAGAGAGACGAGAAGGGAAAAGGGGAAACATGTGTTCCTTCACCCATCGTCATATTTATCGAGCGTCTGCCGTACTAAGTGCTCGGAAGGACACAACGGTAAACGGACGCGTCCCCCACCCGCGATGAACTTACAGTCTAGAGAGGGAGGCGGACGTTAATGTTAATAAATAAATCACAGATATTGGCAATGAGAGTTGGGTGGCCGGAGGGGGGATGAATGGAGGGAGCAGGTCAGGGCGAAGCAGGAGGGAGTGGGAGAAGGGGAAAGGAGGGTTTAGTCTCGGAGGAGGGTGGGGTGGCTATCGAGTGCTTTCGGGGTACTGTTCTGAGTGCGTAGAGGCGGAGAAAGGTGAAGAAGTAGGGGGAAGGAGGCTTAGTCATGGGATTTTAGTGAGTCTTTGACTCATTTAATCTGTTGAAAATGGTTGAAGTTGGGGTGAGTGGATCTGATGACGACGATATATTTGTTAAGGGCTTACTTTGTGTCAAGCACCGTTCAGAACCCTGGGGTAGATTCAAACTGATCAGGACGGACCCGGTCCCTGTCCCACACGGGGCTCAACGTCTTAATCCCCAATTTTCCGGAAGAGGGAATCGAGGCACGGAGAAGCGGAGCGACGCGCCCAAGATGACTCACAGACAAGTGGCGGAGCGGCTATTAGGACGCAGGTCCTCCCGACTCCCAGATCTGGGCTCCATCCACTAGGCCGCGCGGCTTCCCCGGAACGGGGAACGAATGGGAAGGGGGAGGGAGTTCCAGGCCAGAGGCAGGACCTGGGCAAGGGGTCGGCGGGAGATAAGATCGGGGCACAGTGAATAAGTTGGCGTTAGAGGTCGAGGCGTGGAGGGTGTTGGCTGGGTTGGAGTACGAAAGCGGCACTTAACTATAACAGCGTTTGGCGGCATCTTCACCGTTTACCAAGCGAGTATCCGGTCAGCACGAGGGAACGGCCGTCCCCCCAGATTTTAGATGCTAAAACCGCTTGGAAGATCCGAAGCCAAAACCCCGTAATAGCTCTTTTGTAATCCTAGAGCTGCGTAAGGCCCGAGTGCCATCTTATAAATTGAATTCTAACTGCCAGGTTGTATTCACTCAATTTCCCTGAAGACGGTCTGTGTAAGCAGATCGATATACTGCAGCGAGTCTTTAGTATACTACGATTTGTTTAAAATTGTTGGCTTTCCATGCGGCGGGGATCCGGGAGACGTCGAGGGTTTGGGGGGGGGGGGGGTGGGGGTGGGTGTGAGATGGATACGGCGGCACGTTTTACGCTTCCCAACTTGTGCTTATCGTGACGTAGTGGATAGGGCCCAGATGTGGCTTTCCTTCTGCTCCCCCTTTCCCTCCGCGCCTCCCCCTCTCCCTTCCCCTCGGCACCGTACTCGTCCGCTCAACTGTATGTGTCTTCATTACCCTGTTTATTTCGCTGATGAGATGCACGTCACCCTGATTCTGTTGATTTGCTGTTGTTTTAATGAGATGTTCATCCCCTCGATTCTCTTTATCGCTACTGTTCTCGTCCGTCCGTCTCCCCCGATTAGACCGTGAGCCCGTCAGAGGGCGGGGACCGTCTCTATCTGTTGCCCAATTGTCCATTCCAAGCGCGTAGTACGGTGCTCTGCGCATGGTAAGCGCTCACTAAATACTATTGAATGAATGAATGGACGTGGGAGGCAAGACGGTCGTGGGTTCTGATCCCACCTCCACCACTTGTCTGGGTGACCTTGGGCAAGTCACTTCACTCCTCTGGGCCTCGGTGACCTCATCTGTAAAATGGGGATGGAGACGGTGAGCCCCAAGTGAGACCGGGACTGTGTTCAACCCCGTTTGCTCGTATCCACCCCAAGAGCTCGGTACGGGGCCCGACACGTAGTAAGCACTTAACGAATACCATTATTATTGTTATTATTAATCAGTACTCTTCACCCCTTTGATGTCTGTCTGTACATTTCTTCCTTTCGCTCAGCTCCAGGGAAGAAGTGATTCATTTTTTTTCCAGGAAGAGCTTGAGAGCTGAACGAGCAGCGGAAGACCCGAAGTGCATTCGGTTTGGAGGTGGATCTCTGGGCACGGAAGTCCACGCTGAGACCATCAGTAGGGACCCGATGTTCTCGGATTGGAGTCGGGGCTCGTGAGTTCGAATCCCAGCTCTGCCGCTTGTCGGCCGTGTGACCGTGGGCGAGTCACTTAACTTCTCTGTGCCTCAGTTCCCTCATCTGTAAAATGGGGATTGAGACCGTGAGCCCCACGTGGGGCAACCTGATTCCCCTGTGTCTACCCCAGCGCTTAGAACAGTGCTCGGCACATAGTGAGCGCTTGACAAATACCAAACATTATCATTATTAATCGACCCTGGTGCTGAGGACAGAGCTTGACTCCTAGTGAGTGCTTAGCAGATGCCTCAGTTCAGTCGAATTTATCGAGTGCTTACTGTGTGCAGAGCACCGTACCAAGTGCTTGGAAAGTATAATTCAGCAACAAATAGAGGCAATCCCTACGTTTCCACTTCAGTAGACTTTGGACTAGAAAATACAACCAAGACTGAATGGGTGTTTGGCTCAGTGGAAAGAGCCCGGGCTCGGGAGTCAGAGTTCATGGGTTCGAATCCCGGCTCTGCCACTTGTCAGCCGTGTGACCGTGGGCGAGTCGCTTCACTTCTCCGGGCCTCAGTTCCCTCATCTGTCAAATGGGGATCAACTGCGAGTCTCACGTGGGACAACCCGATGACCCCGTATCTCCCCCAGCGCTTAGAACGGTGCGCTGCACATAGTGAGCGCTCAACAAATACCAACATTATCATCATTTAGGCCCTTCTCCGCCCAGTCTGTCCCCCCCAAATGATTGTGATTGGACTTGCGTAGCCGGGTGATCCACCGACCCTGTTCTTTTGGGCTCTCCCAAGCGCTTAGTACATACAGTCCCCTGCCCACAGTAAGTGCCCAACAACAACCATCGATTAATCAGTCGACTGGTATCAACTCTAAGTGCCCTTTGATGATAAAGAAAAAAAAAGCCAATGGTGATGATTAAGCGCTCACTATGCGCCGGGCACCGTATCAAGCGCTGGGATGGATACGAGCAAATTGGGTTACTGGGTCAGTCCCAGTCCCGTATGAAACCCTCAATCTCATTCCCCGTTTTCCGGCTGAAGTGACTGAGGCACGGAGACGTAAAGGGACGCGGTCGATGAATGGCAAGGGCTGGATCAGAACCCGTGACCTGCTGGCTCCGAGGTCCGTCTGTATCCGCTAAGCAACGCTGCTTCTCGGGGCCCTGGGTCCAGCCAGCATCAGAAGTCAACAGCCAGCGGTCGTCCCTGCTGGCCCCGGACCCCTCGTCGTTCCTCAGTGGTTCAGTCGCATTCATTGAGCGCTCACTGCGTGCAGAGCACGGTGCTCAGCACCGTCCAAGTTGTCCCGGTGGTCCGCAGTGCCGGCCACGACAGATGCCTATGCCGTCCGGCGTCTCAGCCGACGACTGATGTTTAATCCTGTTTCTTCAGGCTCCTGGTGTGTTGTTTTTTTCTTTCCACTGGAAGGACGAGAAGAATACAATTATAATCAGCATGACTACCTAATTCCGTAGGCCTTTTCATAAGGCCGGCATCCCATTCGGTTGGATATTTGTTCCCGGACAGCTGTCCGAAGGGATGAGTACATACCATTCCCCTCGCCTCCTCTCCCTCCCCGCTCCGATCTGGCCCGCTTTCTACCTTGATGCGTGTACCACATGGGGCCGACAGTCTCAATCCCCATTTTACGGACGAGGGCGCGGAGAAGCCAAGTGACTCGTCCGGGGTCACCCAGCCGGCAAGTAACGTTGGTATTTGTTAAGCGCTTACTACGTGCGGAGCACTGTTCTAAGCGCTGGGGTAGATACAGGGTCATCAGGTTGTCCCAGGTGAGGCTCACAGTCTTCATCCCCATTTTCCAGATGAGGTGACTGTGGCCCAGAGAAGTGTGAAGTGACTTGCCCACGGCCACACAGCTGCCAAGTGGCGGAGCTGGGATTCGAACCCACAACCTCTGACTCCCCAGCCCGGGATCTTTCCACTGAGCCACGCTGCAGGATTAGAACCCAGGTCCAGAGCCCTGTACCAAGCACTTGGGAGAGTACCATGCAGGGGAGTTGGAAGACACGTTCACACGAGTGCGGGTATAGGCCCGGAAATAGAAAACACAGGGAGGGAGCTGGAGGGAGGAATCTGAGCCTCTTCTTGTTAACCTTCCGGGGGTTAGAAATCATAACAGATGCGGGCGTTGTAAAACTCGCCTTCCTGATAAGAATAATAATGGGATTTAAGTGCTCACTCTGCGCCAAGCACTGTTCTAAGCGCTGGAGCAGTTACAAGGTAATCGGGTTGTCCCACGTGGGGCTCTCAGGCTTCACCCCCATTTTACAGTTGAGGTAACTGAGGCACGGAGAAGTTGAGTGGCTTGCCTAAGGTCACACGGCAGACAGGTGGCGGGGGCGGGATCGGAACCCAGGTCTTGGGACTCCCACGCCCGTGCCCGTGCCACTAGGCCACGCAGAGGGTATTGGGATGGGGATGCTGAGCGCTCAAGTTGGTTTTCTCTTTATTTTTTGAGAGAAATTATGTCTGCGCCCACTTTCTCTGTTCCAGTCAGCATGTTCTCTTCTTAAAGAAAAAGTCTCTTTGCCACAAGGTGAGAAGCCTGCGCTTCTGTGGATTGCTGATTGGCAAGTTCCTGGTGGCTTTCCGTTAGTTATCTGCAATTAAATCTCCATTAGGGAAATATCTCTCTCTCTTTCTCTCTCCCTGTCTCTCCCACTATTTAAATGTGAAGAAATCTGGATCTTTTCTCTCTGTCTCTTAATGAGACGCATTATTTGACAATGACAGGTGCAGAACCGTGTGAATTTCGTAGTCGTCGAACCTGGTTTATCCGGGGGGGGGGGGGGGGGATGAGACGTTATTCAAGCCAGGTTCTCTAGTGTCGTTTACCTCGCAGGGTGTATTTTTAAGGACTTCCAGTGAAAGTTTTTGTTTTGGTCCTTGACCTGCTACCCCTGGGTTGTAGTCAGAGGACCTGAGTTCTAATCCCGGCTCCGCCGCTTGTCCGCCGAGTGACCTTGAGCAAGTCACTTCACGTCTCCGTGCCTCAGTCGCCTCATCTGTAAAATGGGGATCAGGACCGTGAGCCCCACGTGGGACACGGATTGGGTCCAATCTGATTAGCCGGTATTTACCCCCAGTGCTCGGTACATGGCACGGGGGGACGAGTTAACGAACACCGTTAAATACGTGAATTAAAAAAGGGGTCGGGACTTCCGTTTCATGATGGAGATCTGCGTGAGCGCACCGGGAATTTGAAACGTGCGGAGGATAAGATAGCAGTGGACAGAAGCTTCTTTCAGAAATATTCCAACGTGGAATGCGTCCGTTGTGTTGTCTCGTTCTTCTCTCCCGAGAGCTTAGTACGGTATGCTGCACAGAGTAAGGACCGATTAAATACGACTGATGAATTAGAAGAGTGCTTGGCACACGGTCAGCGCTGAACAAAAGCCATCAAAACTATGAATTGATTGATTTGTGTTATAATTCATTCATTCACTAGTATTTATTGAGCGCTTACTATGTGCAGAGCACTGTACTAAGCGCTCGGAATGAACAAGTCGGCCACAGATAGAGACACTCCCTGCCCAGTGACGGGCTCACGGTCTAATCGGGGGAGACGGACCGAGGGGAAGAACATCTCGTAGAAACAGTGGCAACTAAATAGAGTCAAGGCACTTGAGTTTCATATTTTCACAGTTACAGCGTGAACCACATTGCGGACGGAATCGAGTTCCATTTACCCAGAATGGCAGAAAAATGTTTTGGAAGATTTGAAATTTCCCCTTTCCCCTCTCCACCCAGGCTCAGCTGTGCCTTCGTTTTCGGGTGTCGCAAGTGGTGTGATCGTGAGTTTAGACTTCCTTCCCCTGGAAGATGTCAGTGCTTGACGTTCATTCAACGGTATTTATTGAGCGCTTACTATGTGCGGAACACTGTACTGAGCGCTTGGAATGGACAAATCGGTAACAGATAGAGACGGTCCCTGCCCTTTGACGGGTTCACGGTCTAATCGGGGGAGACGGACAAGGAGAAACAACGTGGCCTAATGCATAGAGCCCGGGCCTGGGAGTCAGAAAGACCCGGGTTCTAATTCCACCCCACCACTTGTCAGATTTAATTTTCTCGTGATTACGTTGTCTTGTTTTCGGCCGGCCGTCTCCCCCGATTAGACTGTGAGCCCGACACTGGGCAGGGATTGTCTCTCTCTGTTGCCGAATTGCCCGTTCCAAGCGCTTAGTACAGTGCTCTGCACATAGTAAGCGCTCAATAAATACTATTGAGTGAATGACGTCCCAGGTCTTGGGTTCTAGGCCTGCGCTGTCACTAATCAGCCACGTGACTTTAGACAAATCACTTAACTTCTCTGTGTCTCAGTTACCTCGTCTGTAAAACGGGGATTAAGATCGCGAGCCCTTCGTGGGACAACCTGATTACCTTATATCTACCCTAGCGCTTAGATCAGTGCTTGGCACATAGTCAGTGCTTAACAAATACCATCATCAGGTAGGCGCTCAACAGATACCTGAAAAAAAAAAAAAAAAATACCGACGACGAGAGGGAGTGGGATTCTTGGAGAGGGCCAACTGGAAGGCCGAGTTGGACAAAGGCAATGGGGTCTCGGAGAGCCGATCATCGCCAAGGCATTAGAGTCGCGGGGCTTCGGGTTCCTAATTCCGTAATTCCGAATCTTCCTCAACATTTTTCTGCCGTTCTGGGTAAATGGAACTAGATCCTGTTTGCAATGTGGTTGATGCTGTAATTATGAAAATATGGAACTCTGTGTGTCTACGCACTTGAGATCGTCACATATTTTAACACAATTTAGGGATGATACAGTAGATTAAACCCACCAGTTGCCTGGTTTTTGCTATTTCAAGCATGGCGTGTTTTTTAATGATGAAAAGATCTTATTATGGCTGATGTAATTAACTCACTGAAGTGTTGGGTTAATTATGTCCACAACCATCATGGATTTGATGCGCGTATGCTAACGAATGTTTGTCGCGAAGTCTATTTCTCTCCCTGACTCCCTCCATCATCCTCTGCTCTTACAGATTTCTTTCAGCGGTAATTTTCCAACCAGAGCTGCCGCTGAGGAGCTGGGTGAAACCCAAGTGCCTCGTCGAAATAATGACGGTGGAATTTAAGCGCGTATCATAGACTTGACCGGAAGCTCGTTACGGGCGGGGAACGAGTCCGCCGGTTCCGTGGGATTGTACTCTCCGGTTCAGTGCTTCGTACGCAGGAAGGGCTCAATAAATACCGTGGGTTGATTGATCACTACGTGCGAGGGACTGTCGTAAGTGCCGGGGTGGAAACACGCTAGTTAAATCGGGCGCCGTCCCCGTCGCGCATGGGGTTCAGAGTCTAAGCAGGAGAGAGAACCGGTGTTGTATCCCCATTTAACGGATGAGAAGATAGAGGCCCAGAGAAGTGACGTGCCCCGGGGTCTCGCAGCTGACAGTTGGCGGAGCCGGTATTCGGACCCAGATCTTCCGAATCTCAGGCCCCGGGCTCCTTCCATTAGGCCACGCTGCTTCCCCAAGCCGATTCTGGCATCGATTGGCTTCCCGGCCGTCATCCGGAGGATCGGGCGTCCCTATCGCCGTGTAAATATCCCTACATTCTCCCTTTTCCCCGTCGGTAATATCGTCTAATGTCGTCTCCCCGTCTAAACGGTGAGCTCGTCGTGGGCACGGATCGTATCTGCCCGACTCTGTTGTACTGGACTCTCCCGAGCGCAATGCTCTGCGCTCAGTAAATGCTCTATAAGTGCCTTCGATGAATTCATCGCTGGGAAGGTTTCTACCCGACTCTGTCGTCTTGTACTTTCCCAGGTGTTGAGACCAGTGCCCTGTACACGGTAAATGCTCAATCGGTCGAGTGATGGCTTGGAAAAGGTTGGCCAACCCTATGAAATTGTACTTTCCTAAAGGCTCAGTACAGTGCTCAGGACACAGTAAGCGCTCAGTACGTAGAAGCAGCCTGGGCCTTGCAGTCAGAAGGACCTGGGTCCTAATCCAGGTTCTCCCGTGTGGCCTTGGGCAAGTCGCTTCAATTCCCTGGGTCTCAGTTACTTGGTTCTTTCATTCGGTCGTATCGGAACGCTTACTGTGTGCAGAGCACTGTACTAAACGCTTGGGGGAGGACAGTCCAACAATAAACAGACACGTTCCCTGCCCACAGAGAGCACTGTTTTAAGAAGGGGAGCCTGGGCCTGGGAGTCAGAAGGACGTGGATTCAAATCCCCGCTCCTCCACCTGCCTGCTGTGTGACCTTGGCCAAGTCGCTTCACTTCTCAGTGCCTCGGCCTTCTCAGGTGTAAAATGGGGATTAAATCCTACTCCCTCCTACTTCGATCGTGAGCCCCGTGTGGGACGGGGACTGCGTCCAACCCGCTTAGCTCGTATCTGCCCCAGGGCTCAGGACCGTGCTTGGCGCATAGTAAGCGCTCGACAAGCGGGGTAATAAAAACAAACGATTGCCACGAACGGGCCCAGGGGACGGTCGGCATCCTCACCCCGCATCTTGGGCAGAGCTTGATTTGGGAGTCGGGGCAGGTGAGGGTGACGGGTGTGGTGAACTCACAACGAGCTGCCTTATTAGCGGTCCTCTGTGATCCTGCCGACGGCAAGGAAGACGTCGGCCACGGCGCGGACGGGCCCTACCTGAGACAGGTGATGGGTGGCCTGTGGGGGTGGAGCGTGGAGGGAGGTGGGGCCTTCTCACCCCGCTCTACCCATGGGGGGTCTGGACCAATAAAGGACCCCCCCCCCCCTCCCCCCCGAGCCCCTTAAGGCAGGTAAAAAGACCGCTCGCTTTGAAGTGGGAGGGCAGAAGGGGCCCTCCTTGACCAGCAGACTGGTATCGGATCCTTGGAGTGAGTGAGTATACGGGTCGCTCCCTTCCGTGTCGGTAAAACTAAGTAAGAAAGTCAACTGAGTCAACTAAGGTAACTTTCCCCCGTAACCTTGGTGGTCAGTGGTTCGGTTTGACTCCACCGCATGTCACTCGGGCTCCCCCGATCCAGCAGAGTCCCGTTCGCTGCACCGCAGGCTCGTCCCCTAGAGCCGTTATGGCGGTTAGCGCTCCCCTTCTCCTCTCACCTGGTTCAGCAGCTTCTCTCTCGCTCCTCTCTCCCCTCTGTCTCATCCACCCTCCCTCTTTCTCTCTCCCCATCTCTTCTCTGTCCCCCTTGTCTCTTTCCCCTCTCCCCCTTCTCTCTCATCTGTCTCTTACTCCTCTGTTTCTCCTCCCCCTTTTCTCTTTCTGCTCCTCTCTCCTCTTTCTGTGTTTCCCTCCTCTCTTTCTTCTCTCCTTTCCCCCATCCACCCTCTCTTTCTTTCTTCCCATCTCTCCCTCTCCCCTTCCTCCTCTCTCCTTCTCTATTCTGTCTCTGTTCTGGCTCTCTTCTGTCCCCATTCCTTTTTCCCTTCTCTTCTCTGTCTCTCCCCCCCCCTTTTTCTACCCGTCTCTCTCCTCCCTTTCCCTCTCCTCTTTCTCTCCTCTCTTTCCTCTCTTTCTCTCCAATCTCATTCCTCTCATTCTCTCCTCATCCTCTTTCTCTCCTCTCTCTCTTCTGTCTTCTCTCTCTCTCTTCTGTCCTCTCTCTCTCTCTTCTCTCTCTCTCTCCTGTCTTGTCCTCTCTCTCTCTCTCTGTCCCCCCCCGCCCCCCCTTTCTTTTCCCCCCTCTGTCCCCCCCTCTTTCTTTTCCCTCCTCTGTCCCCCCCATCCCCCCCTGCACCCCCGTCCCCCCTCTCTCTGTCCCCCCGTCCCCCCCCCATCCCCCTCTCTCTCTCTGTGTCCCCTCACTCTCTCATCTCTGTCTCTCCTCAGATGTTTTATGCCCTTCACTGTTGTTCGAGTCAGAGTATTTAACAACACGGAATCTGATTAAAACCTAATTAGGCTGTCCAAGGGGAGCGAGTTGCCGAATGACAGGTTCACCCGACTTAATGGCGTTTTTCGAGATAACGCTGTCTTGGGGTTCACGATTGCTGCATAGATTAACATGGTGTTGGAGCGGTCTGCTGCATTTATGTGGAGTCTGTGTAGCATAAAAAGAAGCGAAAGAAACGTTTGTCCAGAGATACGGCGGAGAAGAAAGGTGCGTTACTTTTGGAGTCCTGTGAATGTTTCGCACCTGTTTATTCACCTGTTCATCTTGCTATTTTCTTTTTCCTCCCACTGGTCTCCCCGTTTATGATAATGACTGTGGCATTTGTTGATGATAAGAATAATAATAATTAGAGCTTTGGTTAAGTGTATTCTGTCAGGTACTGTTCTCAGCGCTGGGGTGAATACAAGCAAATCGGGTCCCCGTCCCACATGGGGCTCATGGTTTTTAATCCCCGTTACCAGATGAAGTCACTGAGCCCCAGAGAAGGGAAGTGACTTCCCCGGGGTCACACAACAGGCGAGCAGGGATTAGAACCCAGGTCCTTCTGACTCCCGGGCCCAAGCTTTATCCACTAGACCTATTCGATGCCCAGCTCTGCATCGAGTGCCTGGAGAGACGATCCGAGTGGATACGGTCTCTGTCCCGTGGTGGGGCTCACAGACTAGGAGGGGAGAGAGCCCCTCTTTTATCCCATATGGCAGATGAGAAAACTGAGGCCCAGTGAAGTGATCTGAGCGAGGTCTCGCAGCAGAGAAGTGGCCCAGCCAGGGTTCACCTCCCTGGTCCCGCAGTAACCACCTGAGGGCTGTGGCAAGGGGAGCCTCGGGTTGAGGTTGTGTAGAAGCAGCGTGGCTCGGTGGAGGAAGCCCAGGCTTGGGAGTCAGAGTTCATGGGTTCGAATCCCGGCTCTGCCGCTTGGCGGCTGTGTGACTCTGGGCAAGCCACTTCACTTCTCGGTGCCTCAGTTACCTCATCTGTAAAATGGGGATTAACCGTGAGCCTCACGTGGGACGACCTGATCACCCTGTATCTACGCCGGCGCTCAGAACAGTGCTCTGCACTTAGTAAGCGCTTAACAAATAACATTATTATTATTATTGTGGCATCAGCGCCGAAGCTCTGCCGTTTTCACCCCCCTTCCTTGCCCTCTAGGCTGCTCCATTTCCTCACATGCTGCTCTTGTGAATATTGTGGTACTTGTTAAGCGCTTACAATGTGCCGAGGGAACCCCACGTGGGACCGGGACTGCGTCTAACCCGATTATCTTGTACCTACCCCAGCGCTTAGTACGGTTGCTTTGACGCATGGTGAGCGCTCAAATAGCACAGTTTTTATCAGAACACGGCTTGGCGCCATTAACGAAGCGCTTGCCTCCGTCGCGGCCACACACGTGGCTCACGGGCGGTAATTTACCTGTCAGTGCCTCACTCGGGGCGATTCTTTGAGCCCTCCCTATATGCAGAGCACTGTACTGGGCGTTTTCACTCTCATCTGTCCTGGGCTGCATCCTCTCTGGAGGTGGACAGAGTTGAGCGGAGGAAGGTCACGTTTACGCGCGGTTTCTTGTTTGTTGTCCGATCCGTGCGAGCGTGCGTGGGTTGGGGAATTATATGTTCCTTGAAAACCGCTTGGCAACATCCCTACCAACTGCCATCTCTGTCTTTGTTGCCCACACACGAATGCTCAGGGGAAACAATGGGATTGATGAGGTATTTTGTTCGCCTGCTCTCTTACCTATTTATCACTGAAAACCCGCATTTTCCTCCCGACGCTCGTTCTCAAAGCGTGCCGACGGTTTTATATGGATGTGATTCCTACAGCCCTCCCCCGACGCAGCCGCACGCGTTTCTCTTGCTAGGCTGAGGGAGAGGGTGGGAGAGCTCTCGGCCGGTCAGTCAACCAGTGGTACCGATTGAGTGCTTACTAATAATTGATAATTATGGTACTTGTTAAGCCCTTACTGCGTGTCGAGCATTGCGGTGTTTGGTAATTACGATGCTAAGGATCACGGTACTCGTTAAGCCCTTAGTATGTTCCAAGCACTGTTCAAAGTAATAATAATGTTGGTATCTGTTAAGCGCTTACTATGTGCAGAGCCCTCTTCTAAGCGCTGGGGGTAGATGCAGGGTAATCGGGTTGTCCCCCGTGGGGCTCACAGATAATCCCCATTTTCCAGATGAGGTAACTGAGGCACAGAGAAGTGAAGTGACTCGCCCACAGTCACGCAGCTGACAAGTGGCAGAGCGGGTATACTCGAACCCGTGACCTCCGACTCCCGAGCCCGTGCTCTTCCCACTGAGCCACGCTGCTTCCCGGTAGCTAGAGGTTAATCGGATTGGATACCGTCCCGAGGGGCTCACGGTCTTAATCCCCATTTTATTCATTCATTCATTCATTCAGTGGTATTTATTGAGCGCTTACTATGTGCAGAGCACTGTACTAAGCGCTTGGGGTGAACCAGTCGGCACCCATTTTACAGATGAGGCGACTGAGGCCCAGAGAAGTGAAGTGACTTTCCCAAGGTCACCCAGCGGACAAGAGGCAGAGCTGGGACGAGAACCCAGGTAGTTCTGACTTCCAGACCTAGGCTCCGTCGGCTAGGCCAGGCTGTTTCTAATCGTAATTATGGCATCTGTCAAGGGCTTACTCTGTGCCAGGCACTGCACTAAGCATTGGGGTCGATAGGAGCCCATCAGGGTGGGACTCAGTCCCCGTCCCACGGGGAGCCCACGGTCTCGATCCCCGTCTTCCTGACGAGGTAACTGGGGCCGAGGGGAGCCGAGTGACTCGCCCAAGGTCACGTAGGGGACAAGGGACGGAGCTGGGATCAGAACCCGGGCCCGCGCTCCACACCCTAGGCCGTGCGGCTTCTAAGAGGTGAGGACCCAGGTCCCGCGGCTCCCAGCGCGGTGCTGCTGACTCTCCTCGGGCCACGTCTCCTCTCCGATGGCTCGTGAGGGGCTCGGCGTCTGGGCGTCGGCCCTCCAAGGGCTTAGCGAGTCGCACGGAGTCGGCGTGTTCAGCGCCCCGGCCTCACATCCCGGACCCTCCGGCCCCCTCTCGGGGGAGGGTGGCCGTCCAGCCCACCACCCTGGACGAGTTCCCTTCCCCTTGCCCCCCCCCCCGGCCCCCCGACAACCAACACCCCCCGCGCCTGCACAAACTCGGCCGCGCGCTCCGTTCCTCCATTAACATAATTTCGTCTGTTCCTTGTTGAACGGCTCATTAAATTTCATTTCCCCCCCTTTTAGGACTCTCTCCAGCTTTACTCCTCAAAGGTCCTGGCGGTACTTTCTAATCCTGGTTGTTCCGCTCGAGGGGGTCCCGTCTATCCCCCGGAAAGAACCGGCGACGGCGGGATCTGGGAAGCGGCAGGTTGGGGAGGCAGCTTGACCTAGCGGATAAGGCGCGGGAGTCAGAGGGCCTGGGCTGGATCCCGGCTCCACCACTCATCTGCTGCGTGACCTTGGGCCGGTCACTTCACTTCTCTGGGCCTCAGTTCCCTCATCTATAGAATGGAGGCTAAGACTGTGAGCCCTTTGTGAGACAGGGACCGTGTCCCACCTGAGTATCTTGTATTTGCCCCAGGGCTTAGTACAGTGCCTGGCACTTAATAAATACCATGAGAAAGTTGCTTCCTTCCTGCTCGTTGCCAGTGGTTCTTATGGAGCACTTACTGTGTGGAGAGCACTGTACTGAGCACTTGTCAAAGTCAGCGAACACTTTCCCTGCCCACATGGAGTTTACATTCTAGCAGGGGAGGCAGACCGCGTCGCGGAATACATCGTACGTGGAAGCGTGAGTCCTCTGCAGAGAATCAGCGTGGCTTAGTGGATAGAGCCCGGGCCTGGGAGTCAGAAGGACCTGAGTTCTAGTCCCGGCTCTACCACGTGTCTGCTGTCCGACCTCGGGCAAATCCTTTCCCTTCTCTGGGCCTCCGTCGGCTGACCCCATCACCTCCAGGCCTGAGTGTTTCCGGGTGAAATCGACCGGAAGAGACGGAGGGGCTCCGTCCCCTGCTCCCTCTCCCCCGTATTTTAGTTTTTAATTAAATGTCACCCTCGGAATGAGGGATATAAGCGCGACCGTCTCCTTGCCGGGTAATGGATCCTGGGCCCGACTACCTCGTCAGCAGAGATCGCGAGACTGATCACTTGGGCGACACTTTCCCCTTCTCGTTTGCATAAAGGGACGTTTTCCATCCCCATTTACATAAGGAGACCCAAGGCAAGAGGAATGACCGTGTCGTGGGGGAAGGTGGGCGGGTGGTCTCATTTCGTCCGTTCTATCGATATCGAAGGGCCGGGTGTGGGGAGTCTGACGTGGATTTCCGCATCGGGTTCGGGAGGGATGGGTCCCCTTGAAAAACGGTAGTTCCGATCGGAGTCCCGGAGTACCGTATTTCCTGGCAAATGCGGGAGGTTGGCCTTGTTTTTGGGATACGTGTGGCCCGTTTGCACGTCCTCCTTTGGTAGGACGTCGAATTTCAAGATGGGTTTGGGGGATTGGAAGAAATCACCTGATTGGTCAAGCAGATTGCGCTGGTTGAGCCGTGGAGCCCTGGCCGAGAAAGTGCACGTCGGTTCCGCAACTCCCCACGGTACTTACGTCCATAATTGATTTATACCAGTGTCTCTCCCCCTCTAGACCGTAAGCTCACGGTGGGCAGGGAGCGTGTCTACCAACTCCATCGTGCTGGCCCTTCCCCGGTGCTTAATACAGTGCCCCCGTAGGAAATGCTCAATAAATTCCACCGATTGATTTGATCAGAGGGCAAGGTAAGGGAAAGGAAAGCGAGAGAATTTTCTGAGCTCCTCGGTAGACCTTTTCAGTGTGTCGATCTGTAGCAGGATAACAGGGTGATCAAAATGGTGATGATGTTGGTATTTGTAAAGCGCCTACTATGTGCCGAGCGCTGTTCTAAGCGCTTGATCCAAGTGGCCCTTCCAGATCTCCCATCGGGATCAGCGGTCAGAATTCCTCACTCACATCTCTGTGGATCACTGTGGAGGGAGCTCGTTGTGGGCGGGGAATGTGCCTGATGTTTATATGGCACTCTCCCAAGCGCTTAGGACAGTGCCTTGCAAACAGTAAGCGCTCAATAAATACCACTGAATGAAAGTTTCCAACCGACGGTGCTTATTGGCCGAGGCAGAGAACCGACTCTCCCTCCAAGGGAGAATGACAGGTCTCATTCCATTATCGGCCGTGGTACATTCGGACTCGGAATGGTTCTCGGTGTTTTCAGATAATTCCAGGGTGAGTTTGGAGGGAATGAGTGGAGTGGGTCTGTGGAGATCGATACTCATGTCTCGGCATTGATTTCTCTCCTCCTCCCTTCCCCTCCCCCTCCCGCCGACCTTAATACCGGGGTGAGCTTCGCGAGTAAACGGCGCGTTCTTGAGAACCGTGTTTTAAAGGCTTACGAGCACAGCTGTTCTAATCGGGCTTTCTTCTTGTCGTTATCTAGCGCTCCTCCAAGTGACCATCTCACTTAGCAAAGTCGAGCTCAGCGTCGGTGAATCGAAATTCTTCACGTGTACGGGTACGTAGCGCATCCCGCCTCCATTTTGGTTCCTCCCTGGCCTGCTTTCCTTAAATTTTCCCAACCCCTGACTTCGGGCATCCATGTTTTCCCCAAGTTCTGACTGACGGTTAGTTTGGAGGGGAAGCGGGTCCGTTTGGCTTCTTTTTGATTCAGCGGGAGGGTTGGATTTTGCAGCTAAGCAGACCGGACCACTGATTTTTGAAAATAATTTCCATGAGCATTAATTATTTATGCCCGCTCTTTTGGGGGCTCTGTTTGAATCATTGTGCTTATCTAAAGGTGAATATTGGGATGAGTGTCAAGATGGTAATTCAGTCGTTCGGGTAAATATGCA
The DNA here is from genome assembly GCF_004115215.2 of Ornithorhynchus anatinus. Taxonomy (NCBI): domain Eukaryota; kingdom Metazoa; phylum Chordata; class Mammalia; order Monotremata; family Ornithorhynchidae; genus Ornithorhynchus; species Ornithorhynchus anatinus. The sequence continues at coordinate 18,542,795 of NC_041744.1, read as the reverse complement.
ATGCATAAATTAGGTATGGCGAGGTGCACCCTAGCTACCCCTGAGGGTTTCAGATTCCCAGCCAACCTCGCACTTCCTCCTGAAAAGTGAGAATTCATTTGTTTCACTGCTTACATAGTTTCACCAGGAAATTCGTATCCTACCGTAATGAAATGTCTTCTCGCGAATCTTCTGCCATCGCAGCAAGCCCGGGGAACGTGACGCCATCTTCATTTGTTGCCATTCCGTGCGCACGCATAACTTTGTTCAGCCGGGCCTTGAAGCCCTGGAGGATCCGACGAGGTGAACTTGTCTTAGACGGTGCGGATCGGCATCGCTCTTTGGTGTTTAGATTCGCCGCCTCCATTTTGATTCCCAGAAGCCCTCACACGCTTGGCTGCCCGATTTACCCGCTCCAACCCCACCGTCGCGGGTCGGCGTCGGCTGCCTTCTTAAATAGCCGGAAGAGGGAGGGCGTCCCGGGATTCTGGGGCAGTTTTTGGCCCGGTCCCGGTAGGTCCCGGTCCCCTCTGTGGATTCCGGGGCACGGGGGGCTTCAGCGCCCTCCTCTCTGGAAGCCCACCGTCCCTTCCGTCCCTACGACCTGTCGCCGGCGTCGACTGCCCGCCTCGTGCAGGCTAGGTGCCCTAGCGAGGGCACTCTTTCATTCGATTCATTCGGTCGTATTTATTGAGCGTTTACCGTGTGCAGAGAACAGTGCAGAGCGCTCGGGGGAGGATATCACAACAATCAACAAACAATAAACACATTCCCTGCCCTCTCAGCTGCCGCTCCGGGAGCCGGGGACCACCTCGGCCGAGCCGGAGCCGCCTCTCCCCGCCTCCGGGCGATCTGCCGCTGCCTCTCCAGAGGTCCCGATTCCTCCTCGGCTCATCTTGCCTCATCGTCCCGACTGATCTGGGTCCGTTTCACCACCACGCCCGGAGTCTTAACCTGCCCATTTGCCCATAGGGAGGAAAGGAGAGGTGCTCTGTCCGTCTCCCCGGAGGCATCGAAACAGCATTTTGGTTTTAGGCGCGCGCACACACAGATGTACACTGGTGGACTCCCTGGTTTTCCTTGCCTCGTTGTCCTGACTGGTCGGGGCCCTTTCCTTCATTGATGTGCAGACTTCTAAACTGGTCATTCATCCATAGAGAGGAAAGGAGAGGTGCTTTACCCATCCTGGTCTCAATGAGGGGCAGTTGTCGCGCTGAGAATGTATTCGCAACAGCGTTCCGGTTTTACACAACTACGCACGAACACACACACCTCTCGGAAAATGGGATGAGACTCCCAAAGGTCCCCATCTTTTCATAAGGGAAACAAGCCAACCCCCCAAGAGACGTCAACGCCCGAATCGTCACCTAGCGCGCCAACCCCCCAAGAGACGGACCTGGACCCTCTGCGGGAATTCTCCATCCCCCGGTGTCGACTAAGTCTCGGCGTTCACACCGGTAATACCGACACCTCGGCCCGAGAGCCAGCGTCCATTCTCCATTCTCCGGAAACACGAAGGAGGTCGACTGCTTTCACTTGACTGACGGGATCCTTTCAAGAAGGGGGTCTGTGGCGGTCGTCTCTGCTCACACGGAGGGCGTGCGATCCAGCTTGAACCGTGAGGAGTGCCGATCGCTTTAGAAGACGGCTCCCTCCCGCACCGGTCGGCGGTTCCGGCACGTCGGGCCCGAGCGGATCAGTCCACCGATCAATAGTTTTTATTGAGCGCTTGCTGGGTGCGGAGCACCGTACTGAGCGCTTTGGAGAGTTCAAGGTAACGTTCCCTGCCCACAGCGAGCCTCGCGGGCTGGAGGTTGGAGGGTCCTGATCCACGTAAGCAGAGTCTGCATCTCGCAGGGAAGTCTGTCGAAGAAGAGGGGCGTTGGTTCTCACCCCCATCACCCCCCATCCCCGACGTCAGACCAGGACGAGGAAGTCCGCGCTTAGGTCTCGCGATGCCTCGGCCCACCGGAAACCCTCCAGGATAGAGGCGTTCGTGTGGAGATTTATTTATTTTTATTTTTTTAAGTAATTTAAGCGCTTACTAAGTGCCGCTTAGAACACTAAGGTCAGTGTTCTAAGCACCAGAGTAGATAAAAATATATCGGGTCCGACACGGTCCGCGTCCCACGGGGGGCTCACGGCTCCTTCGAGGGACTCGCCATTTGACATCGCCGGGTGAGTCGGCGGCGGCCGCCATTTTAGAGAGGAAGTGGTGCCGTCGTCTCCTCCGTAGGTCCAGGGACGTGGGAGCTTGGGGAGGAAAGGGGAAGTCGGGCTCTGGATATTTTCCACGGTCACATTCACTCCAGCAGAACCCGTGAAGCTATTTTTCTTCAAAGAGACTTGGCCAGATGTTGTAGTTGGAGCATTTGTCCCCCCCCCCCCCCAAGGTAAATTGGGGGGTGTGTGTGATCTATTTTTTTTTTTTTCAGAAACAAAAAAATAAATTGCTTCTCGAGTAATTAGGAGGTATGCATCTAGTTGAGGCTGAGAGCAAGCATGGAAAATTTCAACGACTCTGAAGAGTGTAATAACCTAGCTTCTAAATTAGAAAGTCTAAAGAAATGTTTACTCTGTAATGATTTGGCTGCAATTGCCTTGTAGTGGCAAGTATCATTTCAATACCTTCTAATTACCATGTGATTAAATAGTCGAAAGTTTTAAGTTAGAAGGAAGAAGTCGTTCCTTTCCGTTGCAGAGGCAGAACGGAAAAGTCCGTACCCTTAAGTTGGAGAATCATTTCACCGCATCTGGACTTCGGGGTCTCCTTGGCATGGAAATGCTCGGGTTGTACGAGAACTTTCTCTGACCAGTCAGCCCATCGATGGTATTTACTGGGCGCTTACTGTGTGCAGAGCACCGAGCGAAGCGTTGGAGAGAGTACGATGCAGCAGAGTTGGCAGAAGCAGAAGCTCTCGCTACGGAAGCGGCGTGGTGCAGTGGAAAGGGCCCGGGCTTCGGAGCCGGAGGTCATGGGTTCGACTCCCGGCTCTGCCACTTGTCAGCTCTGTGACTGTGGGCGAGTCACTTCACTTCTCTGGGCCTCATTGACCTCATCTGTAAAATGGCGATTGACCGTGAGCCTCACGTGGGACAACCCGATCACCCTGTATCTCCCCCAGCGCTTAGAACAGTGCTCTGCACATAGTAAGCGCTTAACGAATACCAAGATTATTATCATCACCCAATCGGGCAGATGCCCCTTCCCTGCCTCTCGACTGTAAGCTCATCTCTGGGCTTGAAGCTCGTTGTGGGAAGGGAATGTGTCTGTTGGATTATTGTGTCGTACTCTCGTAAGCGCTTATTGCAGCGTTGTGTACACAGTAAGCACTTGATGAATCCGACTGACTTTCCCGCGGGTGACACGGTTTCTGGTGGTTTGACCTTGACAAATGGGACCGTTGGGCCTCTCGAAATGGCGGCCTCCGCCCCGAAATGACGCCGCCTCCGTCACCCCGGGTTCCTCGGGCACGGTTGCCCCTGACACGGTGCGGATGAAGCCGCGGGAGTCTGCAGCAGCCAAGAGGCGTCCGTGGGGCCGGGGGAGGGATGGGCCATGGTGGGGAAGGGAGAGAGGTTCAAGGGGTCCGTGTAGAAACGGATCCGGCAGCCAATCCCAAGAGTCCCGTTGGATCCCAGTTGGCTAGGATTATCCTTTCAGTAAAGGCCCACTAAGTAAGGATTGGTTTCGTTCCAACCGCTCCTTGGCTCCCGGCTCGCCCGAGCGATCATCCGAACAGTTAAAAAAAAAAAAATGTGGGTCGCCCGAGCGGACGAATGAATGAACGAACGACTGTGTCGGCGCGCGATGCTTTGACCTCCGTTTTCAACCTCTCTCCGGACGTTGCTCCCTGCAGCCATCGGGGACCCCGACAGCGTAGAGTGGTTCAATCCACAAGGAGAGAAGATAACGTCCACGCAGCGGGTTGTCGTGCAGAAAGAGAGCGGCAGGTCCCGGCTCACCATCTACAACGCCAACGTAGAGGACGCGGGCATCTATCGCTGCCAAGCGACGGACGCTAAAGGGCAGACTCAAGAAGCTACGGTGGTCCTGGAGATTTATCGTAAGTTGTCTTCGTTTCTTCGAAGAAGCTGCTCAGTTTCCCCCTTGACTGCCGGGAGACGGGATGGCTCAGGAGAAGGGGTGTGAGGCGGTGATACCGAGTCGGCCCGTGGCACGCGGAGGCCAACTGAGGTGTCTCGGTGGTGAAGAGGAGATGAACGGTGGGCATACCGACTCCTCCCAACCACTAGCGGTGCCATTCAGGCCGGGGCGATAGCGTTCCCGGATCCGATTTACTATCCTATTGCTCTTTTTTCGTGGTACGTGCTTACTCTGTGCCAGGCACCGTGCTTAGCGCTGGAGTAGCGTGAACAGATTCATTCAATAGTATTTATTGAGCGCTTACTGTGTGCAGAGCACTGTACTAAGCGCTGGGAATGTACAAAGGGGTAACAGATAGAGACAGTCCCTGCCCTCTGACGGGCTTACGGTCTAATCGGGGGACCCGGACAGACGAGAACGATAGCAATAAATAGACTCGAGGGGATGAACATCTCGTTAAAGCAAAGAAATAGAATCAAGGTGATGTACATCTCAGTAGCAAAATAAATAGGGTGATGAAAATATATACAGTTGAACGGACGAGTACGGTGCTGAGGGGATGGGAAGGGGGGGGAGCAGAGGGTAAGCGGGGAAAAGAGGGCTTAGCTGAGGAGAGGTGGGGGGGGGGGCGGGGAGGGATAGAGGGAGCAGAGGGAAAATGGGAGCTCAATCTGGGAAGGCCTCTTGGAGGAGGTGAGCTTTCAGTAGGGTTTTGAAGAGGGGAAGAGAATTAGTTCAGGTTGGACGTGGTCCCTGTCCCATATGGGGCTCACTATTTTAATTCCTATAATGATAATTATGGTATTTGCTAAGGGCTTACTACGTGTAAGGCACTGTACTAGGCGCTGGGGTGGGTACAGGTTGGACGCAGTCCCCGTCCCACGTGGGGCTCACGGTCTCAATCCCCATTTTCCAGATGAGGGAACCGAGGCCCAGAGAAGTAGAGTGACTTGCCAAAGGGACACACGGCAGATAAGTGGCAGAGCTGGGATCAGAACCCGTGACCTTCCGACGACTAGGCCCGTGCTCTATCCACTACGTCATGCTGCTTCTCTAAGCAAGATATTATAGAGGGGAAGGAATTTTCGCCAAGAGAAGCGAAGTGACTTGCCCGAGGTCACCCGGCAGACAGGAGGAGGCAGGATCAGAACCCGAGACCCTTTATCTCCCAGGCCCGGGCTCTTTCCGCTTGGCTCCGCTGCTTCTCCACATTTCCCCAGTGCCTCTCCCCCTGCATCTCTGAAGTTGGTGTGATTTTTCTCTTGAGTCCTCGGGTTCTCCCGGGAGGATTGAAGGAAGCATGGGTAGTGCGGAAGGGCGTTTGAACCGAGTGACTTGCCCAAGGTCACACGGCGGACGAATAGCGGAGTCCGAATTAGAACCCAGGTCCTTCTGACTCCCAGGCCCGTATTCTGTCCGCTAGGCCCTGTGGCTTCTGTGTGATATCGTACTCTCCCAAGCGTCTAATACAGCGGTCTGCGCGCGGTACGTACCTTGAGGGACGCCAAGGTAAGATGGAGAAGCAGCGTGGCTCGGTGGAAAGAGCCCGGGCTCGGAGGTCAGAGGTCACGGGTTCGAATCCCAGCCCTGCCACGTGTCAGCCGTGTGACGGTGGGCGAGTCGCTTCACTTCTCTGGGCCTCGGTTCCCTCATCTGGAAAATGGGGATTAACCGGGAGCCTCACGCGGGCCGGCCCGATGACCCGGTATCTCCCCCGGCGCTTAGACCGGTGCTCTGCGCATAGGAAGCGCTTAACGGATACCAACGTCATTATTATGGGGTTGTTCCAGGAGAGCGGGTAGTTGTGTCACGATGGCGCCATCGAGACGGGGCAGTTGTTGGGCTGTGCCACGGGGCGGACAAACAGCCCGGCTTAGCGAATGGAGGTCGGGCCTGGCCGTCAGTCGGACCTGGGTCCGAGTCCCAGCTCCGCCCCACGTCGGCCGCGTGACCTCGGCTGGGTCACTTCACTTCTCTCTGTCTCTGGGATCTCGTCGGTAAAATAGGGATGAAGACGGCGAGCCCCAAGTGGGTCCAACCCGTCGAGCTCGTATCCCCCCCCCCCCCCAGTGCTTGGTGCGGTGCCTGGCACGTTATAAGCGCTTGAAAAATAGCGTAAACCCAAGTCGGCGGCTCTGTCGTCCAAACTGAATCTTCTCTTCTCTTTGCAGAAAAGCTCACGTTCCAGGAGGTGGCCTCTCCTCAGGAGTTCAAGCAGGGGGAGGACGCGGAAGTGGTTTGCCGGGTGAGCAGCTCTCCCGCCCCGGCCGTCAGCTGGCTCTACCAGAACCAGGAAGTCACCGCTCTTGGCGACAGTCAGTATTTTGGTAACTCCCCGCGTTCCGCATCCTAACCCGGGAATCGCTTAGAACCCTCGGGGCGGCTCCGGGAAACGGATGGGGTCTGGGGACAGATGGGCGTAGAGCCGGGCACGCGCCCGGCTCCCGGCGTCCTCGGGGAGGGCCGTTGTGATGGAGGGTGCCCTCCCGGGATCCGTCGAGTCGTCATAGTAATAATAATTGTGGTATTTAAGCGCTTACTGGGTGCCAGGCACTGGACTGAGCGCCGGGTGGGGGGATACGGGCAAATTGGGTAGGAGAGAGGCCCTGTCCCACGGGGGGGCTCGCGGTTTTAATCCCCATTTTACAGCCGAGAGAACTGAGGCCCTGAAAATTAAAGTGACTCGCCCGAGGTCACACGACGGACAGGTAGCCGAGCTGGGACTAGAACCCAGGTCCTTCTGGTGCCCCGGCCCGGGTTCCATCCGTGAGGCCGTGCCCCTTCGCCGGTAATAATAATAATAATGATGATGTTGGTATTTGTTCAGAGCTTACTACATGCAGAGCACTGTCCTAAGCGCGGGGGCAGGTACAGGGTAATGAGGTTGTCCCACGTGAGGCTCACAGTCTTCCTCCCCATTTTGCAGATGAGGTAACGGAGGCACAGTGAAGTGACTCGCCCACGGTCACGCAGCTGAGTGGCAGAGTGGGGATTCGAACCCATGACCTCTGACTCGCAAGTCCGGGTTCTCGCCACTGAGCCACGCTGCTCCTGGGGCAGGGTGGACAGAAGTATCGTCGGTGGGTCTAGGGGTCCACAGAGACTTCTGGATCCTCCGCGGGAGCCGGGAGATGGATCGGCCAATCCGCGTCGTGTAATTGCATTCACCGTGCCTGAACTGAGGGCACCGGAGACGTTTGTACTTTGGACATCCTTCAGATTCAGGGAGCGGATGTCAATCTGTCCCTCGGTGCTATTTATTGAGCGCTCACCGTGGGCAGAGCACGGCGATGAGTGCTTGGGAGAGGACGATAGGGCGCGTAGCCTGCCCACGAGGAGTGGGCGGACTAGAGTCGGGGCTCGACGTAAATGGGAATAAATCACGGGGTGCGTACGTAGTGTAAGTTGGGAGAACTGGTGTGCGCGGGGACAGGTCCCAAACCCAAGCTCTGCATTTAGCACGGAGATTGGCATTCCACACACAAGTCACGAAGCGGCGTGGCCTGGTGGAAAGAGCCTGGTCCTGGGACTCAGAGGACCTGGGTTCTAATCCCAGTTCTGCCGCCTGCCTGCTGTGTGACCTCAGGCGAGTGGCTCCCCCTCTCCGTGCCTCCGTTACTTGGTGCAACGGGGATTGAGTCCTAGTCCCAACCACGCCGTGAGGCCTGTGCGGACCCAGTCCCGTCCCAAACTGAACTAGTACCTAAGCCAGTGCTTAGAACGGTGCTCGGCACATAGTACGCGCCCGGCAAGTACCGTAACTGAAGAGGTGAGCGTCGCCGCCTTCGAAATCACACCTCTCAGCCCTCGGGACTGTCCGTGGCCAAGTGGCGACCGTTTTCATCGTGGGCCACTCGGGGTATTGGACGGCGAACGCCGTGGCCACTCACGTTGTCGGGTTGTTATAGGAAGATGCCCGTCCGTGATGGATCTCGAAAAATGCATTCATTGAAATTGTCTTATGATTTTGATTCAGAGGGAGCTCCGAATCTAGAATAATTTGACACGTGAAATTGAAAGGATAATTTCCTTCCATTATGCCACTTTGTCATTGTGCACCAGGAAGCGGTTTCAGTAGAGAAGCGTTTTCTTGCACCTGCATTGTGGAGAGGTACGGGATAATCGGCTCACTTTGGGTTCTTCCCCGCTTAGCCCCCCGACGGAAATATCTGGGTCTTTCTGGCTCAAAGGGATGAAACCGTCCCAACTGGAAAGAGAGCGGGCGCGTTAGCGCTCTCCACTTGGAAGGCGGCAACCGAACAATCCGTCGGTCGTACGTTTTTGGGCACTTGTTGGGCGCAGAGGAGTGTTCTAAGCGCTTGGGGGAGGACCGCAGAGCCGAGTTAGAAGACGCGTCCCCCCGCCTCGCTTCCGCAGACCTCAAGAACCTCCGGCGGTCGCCCGTCCGCCCCGGCGTCCGGCGGGAACTCCGCGCCGTTGGCTTTAAAGCCTTCAATCCCCTCGCTGTTCTCCTCCACGCCAGCCCGCGCACTTCTCTCCTCTAATGCCAACCTTCTCACCGTCCCTCCGTCTTGTCTATCTCGCCACCCCCGGCCCCCCTCTGGCCCGGCACAACCCTCCCTCCTCATACCTGACGGACAGGGACTCTCCCACTTGCAAAGCCCCGTTGAAAGCCCATCTCCTCCGAGAAGCCTTCCCCGACTAAGCCCTCCTGTCCTCTTCTCCCGCCCCTTCTGCGTCACCCTGACTCGCTCCCCTTATTCATCCCTCCCCAGCCCCGCAGCACTGAAGTCCAGGTGGGTAATTTATTATTTCTGTTAATATCTATCTCCCCCACTAGACCGTAAGCTCCCTGTGGGTAGGGAACGTGTCGGTTATCTTGTCCTCTCATGCAGTCATTCGATAGTATTTACTAAGCGCTTACGATGTGCAGAGCACCGTACTGTGCGCTTGGAAGGGACGATTCGGCAACAGATAGAGGCCATCCCTGCCCAGAGACGGGCTCACAGTCTCAACCGGGGAGACAGACGGCCAAGTGAAACGGAACGAAGCAAAAATAAGACGACATCATCAGGATGAAGAGAATCGAGGGGGTGTACGCCTCGTGAACAGAATGAACGCGCGCAGGAAGCGCTCGATAAATACCATTAGACTGGAAGGGGAGGGACCGTCTCTATCTGTTAGCGATTTGTACATTCCAAGCGCTTAGTACGGCGCCCTGCGCATAGTAAGCGCTCCACAAATACTATCGAATGAATGAACGATTGACTGACCACCCACGTCGAAGCCCAGATCGGACACCCCCCAGTGCGTCTCTTTGAATCAAAGGGGTCGGGGGCTACCTCTCCAGACGGAGAGGGGCCGGAACCTCATCTCCCAGCTCCCTCTCTCGGTTTTCAGTCCACCCGATCCTCCTGCCACGGCCCGGCTGGGTTGGAGGAATCGCCCTGTCGCGGCCGGCTCTGAGGACCCTGGGGGGGGAGGAGCGGGGGACTTAGAGATGGCTCAATCACTGCCCATTTGTGTCCCCGATTATCTTCCCCAAAAAAGTCCTTCTTGCGGGTAGTTGACATCTCTTGAACGCCCGCGGAGACCCCGGCACCGTACTGAGCGTTAGCCCTCGAGGGAAGCGGCACGGCCTACTGGAGAGGCTAATTCCGGCTCCTCCTCTTGTCTGCCGCGTCACCTTGGACAAGTCACTTCCTTTTTTTTAGTTTTTTTAATTGGTGTTTGTTAAAAGTGCTTACTATGTGCCGGGCACTCTTCTGAGCGCCGGGGAAACGATAACGATGGCGTTTTTTTTAAGCGCTTACTATGCGCCAAGCACTGTTCTGAGCGCCGGGGAGGGATACGAGGTGATCAGGTTGTTCCACGTGGGGCTCACAGTCTTAGTCTGAGAAGCAGCGTGGCTCCGTGGAAAGAGCCCGGGCTTGGGAGGCAGAGGTCCTGGGTTCGGATCCCGGCTCTGCCGCTCGGCAGCCGTGTGACTGTGGGCGGGTCACTTCACTTCTCTGTGCCTCGGTTCCCCCATCTGTAAAATGGGGATTAACTGTGAGCCTCACGTGGGATAACCTGATGACCCTGTATCTCCCCCAGCGCTTAGAACGGTGCTCTGCGCATAGTAAGCGCTCAACGGACACCAACATTAGTCCCCATTTTACAGACGAAGGTCGATACGAGTTCATCAGGTGGGACACAGTCCAACAGATGAAGTAACTGAGGCCCAGAGAAGTGAAATGACTTGCCCCAGGTGACACAGCAGACAAGTGGCGGAGCTGGGATTAGAACCCAGGTCCTGTGACTCCCAGCCCCGTGTTTCTTCCTCCAGGCCGCGCCGCTTCCCTGAAGGTCCAGCCTTTACTGCGGTGCCAGGCAGAGGCTGTTCCAAGATAATCGTCTCACCGTGGGGCTCACCTTATAAGTAGGAGTGAGCACAGGTATTGAATCCCCATTTTTCAAACACGGCAACTGTGGCCCGGAGAAGTGAAAGAAGTCGTGGGTTCGAATCCCGCCCCGCCACTTATCAGCGGTGTGACTTCGGGCAAGTCGCTTGGCTTCTCTGGGCCTCAGTTGCCTCATCTGTTAAAGGGGGATTAAGACCGTGAGCCCCGCGTGGGACAGCCTGATTGCCTTGTATCAACCCCAGTGCCTAAAGCAGCGCTTGGCACATAGTAAGCACTTAACAAATACCGTTGTGGTTATTATTGTTAATAAATACCACCGATTGTGCCTGTCCCCTCAACTGTAAAACGAGGATTGATCCGTCCATTTGAGTGCTTACTGAGTGCAGGGCCCCGAACCCGGCCGCTTGCCCAGGGTGAACCGGGGAAAGACTCGGCGCCCGAGTCGCCCTCTGACGTGGAAATAGCAATCTGGGGGTCGACGGCCATCTGGGACATCGGGCGGGTCGCACGCGCGCAGGGGCAACGATGGAGGTCCCCGGCAGACTCCTCTTCCCCTGACGCATCTCCTCGCCTCCCCTCTGTTTCCTTCCCAGACCGGTTCGCCGTGTTAGCCAACAGTAACCTCCAGATCCTCAACGTCAACAAGAGCGACGAGGGGACGTACCGGTGCGAAGGCCGGGTGGAAGCGCGGGGAGAGATCGACTTCCGAGACATCGCCGTCATCGTTAACGGTGAGCCGCCCGGCGGGAGCCTCCGGGCCGGATCGCGATCTCTGGGGACGTTTCCGTCCTGTTAACAGCTACCATCCTTACCGTAATTCTGATTTCCGTTAAGATGCGTCGTGGGCGAGAACGTGTTATATCGCCCTCTCCCAAGCGCTTAGTACAGCGCGTTGCAGGCGGTGAGGGCTCAGTAAATCCCATCGAACGAACGAGAGGATGGAAAGGACGGGATTTGAATGAGTTGCCTCTTCCTGCCCTCTTGTGGACTGTGGTGGCCACTGATTCGGGTCTTGGAGGCGGCCACCCCTCGGGCCCCGAGGCCCGACTAGTCCCGGACCTAAGGAAGTGGCCGTCGGCCGATCCGCCTTGTTCCCGGAGGGCTGCGTCCGTCCGACCGCCCCGGGGGCAACGGATCCGGGGGTCCCGGTCAATCCCGACGGGTGTCGGAGCCTCCGGGGGGCGGCGTGGCTCAGTGGGAAGGGCCCGGGCTTAGGAGTCGGGGGTCGGGGGTTCTCGTCTCGGCTCCGCCACCTGTCAGCTGGGTGACTTCACTTCTCCCGGCCTCAGTTCCCCCCTCTGTCCGATGGGGATTAAGACCGTGAGCCTCACGTGGGACAACTGGACCCCGGATCTCCCCCGGCGCTTAGAACGGTTCTCGGCACATAGTAGGCGCCTAACAAGTACCAACGTCGTCATCGCCGTCGTACCGGGTGTGGGAAGGGAACGTGCCCACCGACCCTGGTAGGTCGTCCTCTCCCGAGCGCTTAATACACTACTCGGCACGCTGTGAGCGCTCAGTTATATACCGTTGAGTGGCTAACGGGAAGACCTGCTGCTCCAGGGAAGGCTACAAGAGCCTCTCGTGTGACGGCCGTGGCCCTTTTTTTATAGTATTTGGTAAGCGCTTACTACTTGCCAGGCACCGTGGGAAGCGCTCATAATAATTGTGGTATTCAGTAAGTGCTCTTTACGTACCAGGCACTGGACGAAGTGCTGGGGTGGCTGCGAGCAAATCCGGCTGGACACAGTCTCCGTCCCGTGTTGGGGGTCAGTCTTAATCCCCATTTTACAGATGAGGGAACTGCGGCACAGAGGAAGTGAAACGACTTGCCCAAGGTCACACGGCGGACACGTGGTGGAGCCGGGATTGGAACCCAGGTCTCTCTGACTCCCAGGCCCGTGCTCTATCCACCGGGCCATACTGCGAAGGCCCTCTGGGCAATTCAATTCAAGACGGGCAACCCCCGAGCCCATCTTAAGCGGCGTGGCTCAGTGGAAAGAGCCCGGGCTTGGGAGTCCGAGGTCATGGGTTCGAATCCCGGCTCTGCCGCCTGTCAGCCGGGTGACTGTGGGCGAGTCACTTCACTTCTCTCTGCCTCAGTGACCTCATCTGGACAATGGGGATTAACTGCGAGCCTCACGTGGGACAACCTGATGACCCTGTGTCTCCCCCAGCGCTTAGAACAGTGCTCTGCACATAGTAAGCGCTTAACAAATACCAACATTACTATTATTATTATCATCTTAGACAGAAATGACGTCCATCCTGATAAATTTGTATCTACCCCACGGCTTAGTACGGTGCCTGGGACGGTAGAAGTCGCTTAATGAAGGCCGTAACCAATTTTTAAAAAATAAAAACGGGGACAGCTCCTGTTTCAGTCACGCCAGAATGAAACTCAGGGGAACCCCTGCCGTCTCAGCAGCAGCTCTGTACCGAACGCAACTTGTTACGGGCAGGGAACCTGTCTGCGAATTCCGTCGGATTGGACTTTTCCGAGCGCTTAGGCGAGTGGTCTGCAACCAGTAAGCACTCGATCGATCCCGTTGACCGACGGATCCGTCGAGCGCCTGTTCCGTGCCAAGATCACTGGCGCCAGCTGGGAATGGCAAGTTCACGTTCTGCGGAAACCGGTCATCTACTGGAGTCCACCGTCCGGAGTTTCCCCTGCCTTACGGTTAGATTGGCCACACCCCGGGGGCAGTCGCGTCGTTCGAGTCGCGTGGGTTCATTTCTTTTGGTGGCGTTACCGTTTTTCTGCACCATCTGCACCGTTTTCAGAGGGAAGCTCTAGGCAAAGGGTCAGTGGCGAGATAAAGGAGATGGAGGTGGAGTGAGGGGAGCATGCAGGGTTGTAGTAGGAAATCAGTGAGGTGAGTCGGGAAGGGTGAGCTGATGGAGCGCCTTAAAGCCGACGGCCAAGCGTTCCTGCTTGATGCATAGGTGGATGGGCTGCCGCTGGAAGTTTTTGGCGACTGGAGAGATGTGGACTGAACTTGGTTTTTTTTTTTTATTTTAGAAACGTAATCCGGGCAGCGGAGTGAAATAAGAACGGGAGTGGGGAGAGACAGGAGTCGGGGGGATAGGACGAGTGCTTGGAGCGACGCAGTAGCAGCTTGGATGGAGCGGGCAGGGTGGATTTTAACGACGGCGTGGAGCTAGAACCTAGAGGATTTCGTGACGGATGGAATACGTGGTCGGAACGGGGGACGCGAGTGGCGGACAGTGCCAAGGTTACGGGTCTGCGAGAGGGAGGAAGGCGGTGCCGTCTAAAGGAGAGGATGAGGTTTGGGCGGGAAGACGAGGAACTGGGCTTTGGCGGTGTTAATTTGGGGGTGCCGGCGGGACATTCAGTTTAAAAGGCGGGAGGAAACGGGAGACCGCAGAGAAGAAGTCAGGAGCCTGATCGCTTGAAGGGCTCACCACCTACAAGTGGTTAGAGCAGCGTATTCTTCGCTTGAGCGAGTGGCCCAATAAATAATATCACTTATGCTGTGATATCAGTCGTCAATCCATAGTGACTCCATGGACACATCTCTCCCAGAACTCCCCAACTCCGTCTGCAGTCGTACCGGTAGGGTGGCGATAGCGTTTTCTTGGTGACGACCCGAGAGTGGTTTATCGATCGCCTCCTTCCGGGCGGTCGACTCGAGTCTCCGCCCTCGATCCTCTCCCTTGCCTCTGCTGCCCAGCGTGGATGAGTTTCGACTTGTAGCCCGTGGCACCCGCTAGCCGCTGCCCAGGCTAGAAAGGGAGAGGCCGGTAGAAACGCTCCAGCTGCGGTCCTGGGAGGAGAGATGCAATCACCCGTACTCCTCTTTCTCTCCCTACTCCACCCACAGCTGAAAATATCGTTACCTGAACTGGTAACCCCAAAAAATAAAGTTGGGGGGGGGGGAACTAAAGTAGCCCTAAATCCTAGGGGCTTAATCAACTTCATGTTTTCGGCGCTTAACGTATCCGTGGCACTGTACTGAACACTTGGGAGAGTGGACTATGGCAGAGTTAGTAGATATGTTCTCTGCCCAAAGTGAGCTTGCGGTTTAGAGAGAACAAAGTATTTGTCAAGCACTTACTATGTGTTAAGCACTGTTCTAAACACTGGGGTAGATAGTTGATCAGGTTGGCCCCCCGTGGGGCTCATAGTCTTAATCCCCATTTTACAGATGAGGTAACTGAGGGCCAGAGAAGTGAAGTGACTTGCCCGAAGTCACACGGCCGATAAGGGGCAGAGCCAGGGTTAGAACGCACGACCTCCGACTCCCAAGCCCGTGCTCTTACCCCTGAGCCACGCTGCTTCTCCGGAGAGGGAGACGGGCATAAATATAAACGAATCAATGTCAGCTACGTATAAAAGCGCTTGGGGCTGAGGGAGGGGTGGAAAAGAAGGGAGCAAATCCAAGTGAGCTTATAGTCACCGTTCTCTGAAGGTTGGATTAGATGTTTAGAATTTAAAAAAAACCCACCTAAATGGTGGGTAGGGCTTTGGGGGTACGAAATGAGTGGATCGGGCACAAGGTGAGAGGAAGAGCAGGAAGTTCATCCCGTTTTACAGATGAGGCAACTGAGGCGAAGGGGAAAGATAAGCACCTCGCCCACGGTCATGCGCCTGACAAGCGGGGTGCCGTCCTGCCCTCTTGACGCCGCGACACACCGTTCCCAGCTTGGTTGAAAAATGCCATCAGCCTTCTCCGCGGGACTTGCGCTCCTCTTCAGAAACTAAGAAACTAAGAAGAAGGAAGTTAGTTCGTTTAGAAGAAGGAAGCGCACCGAATCGGAACGAACGTAACGGGCCGATACTTGATCGGAAAGTCTCCCGTCTCAAGCCGGGAGATGATTGGGTGGGAAATGTACCCGTACCAAGAAGGGAAAAATTACAAAATGCATTTATGCTCGAGAGAGCGAGCTCAGCATTCATGTAGGCAAGCAGAGATTTATTTTTAGAATTTTTTTTAAAGCTTATTATATAAAATCGCATGCCGGAGAATGAGTCATTTAGCTTGTCCTTGTTGTTTAATGTAGTTCGTCAGATGGAACGCTGAAAGGTAAAATGGCACGAATACACAATTATGAGTTCTGCTGCCTGTAGAGGGATTCGACCCGTCTCCGGACTCGTGCTTGGAAAAAATTAAAAGCGACTTTCTGTCCGCACTGCCGCGAGGTGTGATTGTGCTGGTAAACCAGTGGCGGAGATAATGTCGAAAGGGAAAAATCCCCTCGGGACTAATCGGTCGATGAATCAGTGGTATTTATTGAGCACTCGGTAGGTGCAGAACGCTGTAATAAGCATTTGGGAGGGTACGGTGTAATGAAGCCATGTGGTCTGGTGGATGGAGCACTGGCCTGGGAGTCAAGAGGACCTGGGTTCTAATTCCAGCGCTGCCACCTGTCTGGGGTGTGTGACCTGGGGCAAGTCGCTTCTCTGGATCTCAGTTCCCTCATCTGTAAAACGAGGATGAAGATGTGAGCCCCGTGTGGGACGGCGACTGCGTCCAACGCGATTTGCTTCTAATAGCAATAATAAGGTTGGTATTTATTCATCGCTCACTAGGTGCAGAGCACTGCTCTGAGCGCTGAGGGAGAGACAGGGGGATCAGGTTGTCCCACGTGGGGCTCACAGTCTTCATCCCCGTTTTACAGATGAGGTAACTGAGGCACGGGGACGTGACTTAATAATAATGTTGGTATTTGTTAAGCGCTCACTATGTGCAGAGCACTGTTCTGAGCGCTGGGGGAGATACAGGGGAATCAGGTTGTCCCACGTGGGGCTCACAGTCCTCATCCCCCTTTGACAGATGAGGTGACTGAGGCCCAGAGAAGTTAAGTGACTTGCCCACAGTCACACAGCTGACAAGCGGCAGAGCGGGGATTCGAACTCATGACCTCTGACTCCCAAGCCCGGGCTCTTTCCACTGAGTTGCCCACAGTCACACAGCTGACAAGCGGCAGAGCGGGGATTCGAACTCTGACCTCTGACTCCCAAGCCCGGGCTCTCTCCACTGAGCCACGCTGCTTCTATTGACGAAGGTTGCTCAGTACGGTGTCTGGCACATAGTAAGCGCTTAACAGATACCAAATGAAGGTAGGCGGAAAAATTCCCTTTTCACAAGAAGCTTGCAGTCTAGAGGGGAGATAGACATTGACATAAATAAATAAATAGTGGACTAACGCGAGAGTTCTGACGTTTATCCGAACTACCTCAACTCAAGAGTGTGTTTTGTTTTTTTCCCGTGACTTGTAGTTCCGCCGGCCATTACGATGCCCCAGAAGTCTTTTAACGCGACGGCTGACCGTGAGGAGGCGATGACCGTATCCTGTAGGGCTTCTGGTGCCCCCAAGCCCGAGATCCAGTGGTATCGGTAAGTTTCGCGCCCTCCCTGCCGGAGGGCCGGATTCGCCTCCCGCGCCCAGCGGTGTCCCCCGCACCGCTCCCCGGCACTTGTCGGGAAACCTTCTCGGTCAGAATCGCGGCGATGGGGCCTCGAGTCGAGCAACAGAGCACCGGCTACCACTGGTCCTTTGGACCGTTGTGGAAGTTTCAAACTTAGGTTCCCCTAAAAGCGTCCAGTTGGAAATCGACCCGGAGAAGAGATGGAAGCAAAACAGAAAGGCCGCGGGGTGCAGGATGTGTCCCCGGGCAGCGGAGTGAATCACTCGTGCTTTGGCCTCTTCTGCTGGGTGTGTTTTTTTTATGGTATTTGTGAGGCGCTTACTAGTTGCCAGGCACTGTACTAAGGACTGGGTCCTTCTCTCACGCTTTCGAGTCGTTTCCCTCCCACAGCGACTCCGCAGACACGTCTCTCCCCGTGTAGTTCCGGTCATGTAGCCCTAGAGTTTTCTTGGTAAAAACAGGGAAAATGGTTTACCATTGCGTCCTTCCGGGCAGTCAGCTTGAGTCTCCTTCCTCGCCTCTCTCCCGTGCCGCTGCTGCCCGGCACAGGTGAGTTTCGCTGGCCGCTGCCCAAGCTAGGAATGGAATGGGTGTGCTTCCGCTTAACTCTCCCTCACGTAGCCAAGACTGGTTTTAGTACTAGAAACCCCTCCAGGCGCCTTCCTGAGAGAGGGAAGTACTGGGGTAGATAGATACAAGCTAATCAGGTTGGACGCAGTCCACGGCCCGCGTGGGGCTCGTGGTCTGAATCCCCATTTTACAGATGAGGGGACGGAGGCCCAGAGAAGCCAAGCGACTCGCCCAAGGTCATACAGCTGACGAGTGGCAGAGCCGAGGTTAGGGGGACGCAGGTCCTCCGACTCCCGGGGCCTTGCTCTATCCATTAGGCCCCTCTGCTTCTGAGGAGACCTCTTCGGTCGCACCTGCTCATTAGACGGACTCGACTAATAATAATAATGATGTTGGTATTTGTTAAGCGCTTACTAAGTGCAGAGCACTGTTCCACCCGCTGGGGTAGACATAAGGGAATCAGATTGTCCCACGTGGGGCTCACGGTCTTGATCCCCATTTTACAGATGAGGGAACTGAGGCACGGGGAAGTTGTGACTGGCCCACAGTCACCCAGCTGACAAGTGGCAGATCTGGGATTCGAACCCATGACCTCTGACTCCAAAGCCCGAGCTCTTTCCACTGAGCCACGCTGCTCGACACAGTACGACAGACATTCACGGTCCGGAATCGCAACTTTCCCGGGTCTCGGAGAGGAGGTGGGTGGGAGACAGAGGAGCAGAGAAGGATGGATGAGTTGTCGGGAAAACCAGTCAGTCCATCGATGGTATTTACTGAGCACTGACTCTTGCCCAGGGCACCGTACTAAGCACTTGAGAGAATACAGTGCAACAGAATTAGTGGACGCATCCCCTGCCCGTAACGAGCCTTCAGTCCAGAGGGGGAGAGAGTGTGGCCACTATGACTCCCTTCACTTCTCTGGGCCTCAGTTACCTCATCTCTGGAATGAAGATTAAAACTGTGAGCCCTGAGTAGGCCAACCTCGCTAACCTTGAATGGACCCCGGTACTCTGAACAGTGCTGGGCACATAGTAAGCGCTTAACAAGCACCACCATCATCATCATCATCGTTATTATGAATCACACTTGGTTTGGGGGCTCCTGGATAACCGAGGACACTTGCCTTGATGAACCCCAGCGTCCTTCCCCGCTGCGTTACTGTTCCCGTTAGCTCCCCCGACGGAGTCCAGTCTTCGAAAGCCGTCAGCTGCCGTTGTCAGGACGTGACAGCATTCACTCACACACACAGAAACACGCACACTCACCTCTGTTATCTTTCTGACACCATTTCACTCCAGTGAAAAATCACCTCCCAGCAAGATTGAGGCATCTTGGAACAGCTCACACTAGATGCTTTAATCCACTTAGAGAAGATAGAAATTAGCCCTAAGCGAGGCCTGAGCTCTCCATTCCCATCACAGAAGTGGGAAAAAAAAACCTCGTGGGTCAGAGGTGTCCTGGGGACTTTCCTGTGTTGTGGAATTGGCACCGAGGGTTGTCTTGTTGTGGATTGGCTACGCCCGGCCTGAATAAGGAAATGACTCCACAGATATTTGGCTCTGAACTCCTTATCTTCCCCCCCCACCCAAATCCTGTCCTCCCTATATCTAATAATGATAATAATAATAATGTTAGTATTTGTTAAGCGCTTACTATGTGCCGAGCACCGTTCTAAGCGCTGGGGTAGACACGGGGAATCAGGTTGTGCCACGTGGGGCTCACAGTCTTAATCCCCGTTTTACAGATGAGGGAACTGAGGCACAGAGAAGTTAAGTGACTCGCCCACAGTCCCACAGCCGACAAGTGGCAGGGCTGGGATTCGAACTCATGAGCCCCGACTCCAAAGCCCGTGCTCTTTCCACTGAGCCACGCTGCTTCTCTATATCTATATCTCTCTATCTTCCCCGTCACTGTAGATAACACCACTGTCCTCCCCACCTCACAAGCCCATAACCTCGGCTCTGTCCTCGGCTCATCTTTCTCATCCCATCCGTGTATTCGCTCTGTCCCCCAATCCCGTTGGTCCTACCTTGACAGCGCTGCTAAAGGCCCTTTTTTCCTCTCCCTCCAAGATGCCGACGTGCCGATCCAATCGCACATTCCAACCCACCTCGATCACTGCATCAGCCTCATCGCCGACCTCCCAGCCTCCTATCTCTCCCTCCTCCAGTCTCTACTTTACCCTGCTGCTCGGATCATTTTGCTGCAGAACATTTCGGGACGTGTCTCCCTGTTCCTCGAAAAAAACCTCCAGCGGTTACCTGTTCGCCTCCACGTCGAACAAAAACCTGTCACCTTCGAAACGGTCACCTTGCCCCCTCCTACCTCACCTTGCTACTCTCCCACTACAACCCAGCCCCACACACTTTGCTCATCTAACGCTACGCTTCTCACAGTGCCTTGTTCTCATCTATCTTGCCGCCGACCCCTTTCCCTCATTCTCCCCCTAACCCAGAACGCCTTTCTCCTCCGTATCTGCCAGACCACCACCCTCTCCACCTTCAAAACATACCAAGGTCACATCTCCTCCAAGAGGCCTTCCCCCGATGAAGTCCTCTCTTCCCCTTCTTTCTCCCTTCTGTGTTGACTACGCGCTTGAATATCAAGCGTCCAAAGGTCAGAGATTCACCTCGCCCTTGACCCCACAGCACTGATGTGCAGATCTGTCACTTCTGTATCATCAGTTGTTTATCCATATTAATGTCTGCCTCCCCCTCTAGACTGTAAGCTGGTTGCGGGCGGGCACCGTGTCTGCCACTCGTGTTGTAGCGTACTCTCCGAAGCGCTTAGTACAGTGCTCCGCACGTAGCGTGGGAAGCAGCGTGGCTCAGTGGAAAAGGGCCTGAGCCTTGGGGTCAGAGGTCATGAGTTGGACTCCCGGCTCGGCCACCCGTCAGCTGTGTGACCGTGGGCAAGTCACTTCACTTCTCTGGGCCTCAGTCACCTCATCCGGAAAATGGGGATTAACTGTGAGCCCCAGGTGGGACAACCTGATTACCCTGTGTCTCCCCCAGCGCTCAGAACAGTGCTCTGCACATAGTGAGCGCTTAACAAATACCAACATTATTAGTAGTAGTAGTAAGCACTCAGACGCAACTGATTGGTGTATAAAGCCAATATGTACGTGTCTAGTGTGTAGAGCACTTGAAGACTAATTCGCTGGAGTATTGTGTTGTATGAAAGTATATATTTGTAACCCCCAAATTGGTGATATTCTTTCAATTTCCATGCTGATTTTCTTCCACCCCATTCTGAACGTGAGCCAGGTTTAATCCTTATGCGCAGTTCACACTGCATGTACTTTAAATTAATGCGGGGAGGTCATCGAAGGGAACGGGGCCTACCGTTTCTAATTAAATTATGCACGATGACATCAGAGCGGAAAGGCATAGGATTTTGTGAGGACAAACTAGAATCGTCATCCTTGATGAAGAGGGAAATGTTAAACTGTGCCTTCCTTCGAGGAGTTCAAGTGACATAAAGCCCACTCGTTCCGAGCGTAATCTGTCCCCTCTCAGTTTTCTTCTGCTGCTGAAGAAATACGTAGCCGATGGCACTGTAACCTTGTCCATCAGAGGCTGGAAGGCTAAAACCATCGACGGGTCGCAGTCGGCGAGGGGAGAATGGTCTTCACTCGGGATATGCACTCAGCTCTGGGAAGACAAATCCCCTTTTGATTCCCTAGGAATGGCAAGCTTATCGAAGAAAATGAAAAATACGCATTGAAGGGAAGCAACACGGAACTCACCGTCAGGAATATCATCAACAGCGACGGAGGCCTTTATGTCTGTCGCGCCACAAACAAAGCTGGAGAAGAAGAAAGGCAGGCCTTCCTCCAAGTCTTTGGTAAGTGTCATCCAGGCGCCAGGCTCGGTCTGAGAACAACCCGTCCCAGATCTGCTGGTCAGGGGAATTTATTCTGTTTTTTTTTTAATGGCATCGGTTACGTGCTTACTATGCGTCAAGCACAGTTCTGATCTCCGGGGTAGATACGGGTTCATCGGGTTGGACACGGTCCTTATCCCACATGAGGCTCACAGCCTTGATCCCCAATTTACAGAGGAGGGAACTGAGGCCCAGAGAAGTCAAATGGCTCACCCACGGTCACCCGGCAGACAAGCGGGGGAGGTGGGATTAGAACCCAGATCCTTCCGACTCCCAGGCCCGGGGTCTCATCCACTAGGCCACGCCGCTTTTCACGGCCTAGAGTCAGATGAGGACAGTCTTCTGTCCATCGGTTGGCGGTAACCTTGACCTGTGATCGGTAAACATCCCCTCGGCCGCCTCTCATTTTGACTTTTCCCCTCCGACATCTTCATCTTCCCGCCAGAGGATCCCAGCTTTCAATTTAGAATAATTGCCTAGGAAAATGATTCTGCCTTTAGGAGCAGGAATCAAAAAACGGGGGAAGAAAATAAATTAAAAAAAAAAAAAATCCTCATCTACCCGTCAGTGACAAGTGAAAAATCAAGGCCGTCCATCTGATCTGTAATTAGGAAAGCTGGCAGCGGGCCTCCCATCTGACGAGAGATGATTCGGTTTGGCCGGTAAATGAAGCCACCGTTTGGAAGCTCCGGGCACGAGGTTTCAGTTGGTCCTTTGCTCAAATTAGAAAAGATCTTCTGCCAAGGGATGGTAGCCAACTGAGCAGGGTGTGCAGCTTTAATAAGTCAATTTTGTGCAAGTGCTCGTGGGCGTTGGCGAGCGTGCCTGTGTGGGATGCCACGGCAGCTGACCCGGGATGGGTCGAACGAGATGGAACAGAAGGTCCAGCTGATCCTCGACCCGGAGGCCCGGAGCGCTTTTTTTTTTTTTTGGCACGTTTCTGATGTAGAAGCAGCGCGGCCTGGTGGCTGGAACACGGGCCTGGGAGTCGGAAGAACCTGGGTTCTAATCCTGACTCCGCCGCTTGTCTTCCGTGAGACCCTGAGCAGCTCGCTGTGATTGTTTCTTTTAACGGGAGATGGGTGGAGGAGCAAATCTTGGAGTGGGTTGGATTCTGGGGACGTCCCCCCCCTCTGGGCTGAAAGCTCATTTTGGGCAGGAAAAGTGTCCGCTAATTCTGTTGTTTTGTCCTCGCCCAAGAGCTCAGTGCAGTCGTCTTCACATAGTAAGCGCTCCGTAAGTACTCCTGATTGATAGCTCCCTCTGCACTCTACTCACCTTCCACTTCCCCAGGGGAATAGTCCCCAGTAGCAATCCCGGCTTTGCCTCACCCTCGACTCTGGGCAGGAGGTGCGAGAAAGAAAACTGGTGGTGAGGCTGCCATTTTGGATTCCCCACTGGCCTTCCCATCCTCGGGACCGTCTTCTCGGCGGTTAACGGCCTATCCGTCGGATCCTCTGTCAAAGGCGAGTGACGGATAGGCGGGCTGCCGACTGACGGTCCCGTTCGGAACAGTCCAGGGCCGTGAAGCGAATCGTGAGCCAAGTCCCTTTGAGACAGTCACCTTGGCGGAAATGCGTCTAATTCTCCCAGCATCAGGGTAGTGAATTGGAAACGTTCTCGGAATCAAACTGGGAGGTCTTGACTCGGACCAGCCCCGGCGGAGTGTGAGGAAATGCTAATTTTTCCTTCCCAGTAGTTCCACCACCCTGCTGGGGTCCAAACGTAATTGTCGGCATCATTCCCTGTGCATTTTCCCGCTTCTCTTAAGGGCGTTCTATAATTAAAAAGTACCCGAAGAAGACGTCGCACGCGGCCAGGCCACCGGTGGGTGATAAAGAATAAAAAGAATTAGACGATGATATCCTTTCTCCCCCCGTCAAACATTCCTTTTTTTTTTTCCTCGTAATGACGGTCACCCAGGAATATTTCACGATTAATCAGAGGTTAGTCCTTTAAATGTCAGTGACTCCTGTCGAAAATGTCAAGCCCGGAATTTTTTTCCTCCTCACGATGACCCAGTCGAAGGTCTTCGGTGAATTAAAACCATAAATAGGGCTCGCAGGGGGATCGTGGCTCTATGGCCCTGGGGACCGGGAGGCGCCTGAGGTTTAGTTAGATCACATGGCCCCGCGTTGGGTGCTTTTCAGGAAAGCCCCGAGTCGAAGAGACTTCAGATCAGCGGCTTTCGGGTGGTCGAGATCAAAGAGATTTTAAATGAGCAGCGGTCGAGACTGGATAAGCGGGACCTCAATGGCTCGGGTGTATCCGTAGATCCGCGTGGGTATTGTATTTCCTTCCGGGGGTTCCAGCGTTACCTCTGGAAATGATCATTTTCCTCCTAAGGTCTTGGGCTTCGGCCCCGGGTAGGGGGTCAGTGAGTAGGTGGTGGGCAATCCTGCCTCTTCTGAACCATTTCTAACGGAGTGGGTAAATCAAGTGAAGAAATTACTCCACTAAGGATCCCTTCTCGGTTTCCTATTCCGGGAACGGCTCCTAAGTGCAGTTTCGGCGTTTATACAGATCACGTTCCCGACAGTAGTTTTGGTACCTGTCATTCATTCAGTCGTATTTATTGAGCGCTTCGTATCTGCCGAGCACCGTACCAAGCGCTTGGGAGAGGACAGTCTAACAGGGGTCGAGCGCTTACTGTGTGCCAGGCACTGTGGCGAGCGCTCGGGTAGAGACGATCGGGTCAGACACGGTCTCGTCGGAGATGGAGGTCAGCAGTTGAATCCCCGTTTTGTAGATGAGGAAACTGACGCCCAGAGATGTGAAGTGACTTTCCTAAGGTCACGTGGCAGGTCAGCGGTGGGTGGAGCCAGGATTAGAACCCTGGTCCTCGGATTCCCGGGCCTGTGCTTTTGCCATTGGGCCAGAGTGCTTAGTCGTTATCATCATCATAATAATAGCATTTAAGTGCGTACTATGTGCCAAGCACTGTACCGAGCTCTGGGGTAGATGGAGGATAATTGAGTGGGACACAGGCCCCGTCCCACAGAGGGCTCACAGTTTTATTCCCCATTTTATAGGTGAGGTAACTAAGGCCCAGAGGAGTGAAGCGACATGCCCAAGGTCACACGGCAGACAAGTTGAGGGAGCCGGGATCGGACATCGCGAAGGCCGATGGGCCCGTATCCCCTGACCTGCCCCGGAATCCCGGAACCGGGCACCGAAGATCGAATGGGGGGCGGTTTCTAGTTTTCCTTCCACTCGCGAGTGAGTCGCGTCCGTCTCTCTTACAGTGCAGCCTCACATAATACGACTGAGAAACGAAACCACGTTTGAGAACGGCCAGGCCACCCTCGCCTGCGAGGCGGAGGGAGAGCCCCTTCCGGAAATCACTTGGAAAAGAGTCGTCGACGGGAGAACCTTCTCCGAGGGAGACAAGGTAAAGCCATTCCGGGGGCTGCCGGGGGCGGGGGTCGGAGACCGGGAGGGCGAGACGATCTGCCGTCCTGAGTCCGACGGGTGAAGACGGGGCCGGGGTCGTTCAGCTGGGAGTAGCGCCCGGCCCTCCCGTAATGCGGCGCGATCGTCGGGGCCAATGGTAATATTTAATAATAACTAACGATGATGGTACTGGTTAAGTGCTTACTACCTGCCAAGAACCATTCTAAGCACTAAGGGTTTGTGGTAGTGTTGGTGGCGCTTCTTAAGCGCTTACTATGTGCCACGCGCCGTCGTGGCTCGGTGGCAAGAGCCCGGGCTCGGGAGTCAGAGGTCACGGGTTCTAATCCCGGCTCCGCCGCTTGTCAGCCGTGGGACTTCGGGCAAGTCGCTTCACGTCTCTGGGCCTCCGTTACCTCATCTGTAAAATGGGGATTAGAACTGTGAGCCCCACGTGGGACAACCTGATCACCTTGTATCTCCCCCCCCCCCCAGCGCTCGCAACGGTGCTTTGCACGTAGTAAGCGCTTAACAAATGCCATCATCTTCTACGTGCTGGGGTGGATACAAGGTATTCAAGTTGGACGCAGCCCCTGTCCCACATGGGGCTCACACTCTTAGTCCTCATTTTACAGAACTGAGGCCCAGAGAAGCGACTTGCCCAAGGTCACACGGCAGACAAGTGGCGGAGCTGGGATCAGAACCCAGGTCCTTCTGACTGCCAGGCCAGGGCTCTGACCACTCGGCAACACTGCTTCTTAGTAGGGACAGGAGTCAGGCCAGGGTTCCACGGTCAAAGGAGAGTCTGTGATTCTGGGCAACGCCAAACCCCATCTGATGGACCCCTGCCTTGATTTGATTGATTTTAATCTCACGGTATCCATCGAGTGCTTACTACATGCCCAGCGCCTAAGCGCCGGGCTCGCTAAAGGTCTTTTAAAGTCGGACACGGACCTCGTCCCGCTTGGGCTTCTCGGTTGAAGTGGCAGGGAGAAGGATTTGCCCCCCCGTTTTACAGGTGAAGGAACTGAGGCCAAGTGAAGCGACTTGCCCAAGGACTCCCAGCCAGCGACTGGCAGAGCCGGGAGGAGAATCTGGGTCCTCGGACTTTCCGGGCCCTGGTTTTTTCCAATAATAACACGAGTAATAATAATAATGGTATTTATTAGGCGCTTCCGTACTGAGCGATGGGGTGGAGCCAAGCAAAGCGGGTTGTACACAGTCCCCGTCCCACATGAGGCTCACGGTGTCAACCGCCATTTTACAGAGGAGGTAACCGAGGCACAGTGAAGTGATTGACCCGAGGTCACTCAGCAGATCACGTCCTCGGACTTCCGAGCCCCGGCTCTTGCCGCCAGATGGTCCCGCTTCACCTCGCTCCGCCTAACTTTTCAGCGCTTTCCGTACGCCAAGCGTTGTACCGAGGACTGGAGTAGAGGTAACGCTACAGGAGTCCCACCCGGTCCCTATCCCGCGTGGTCAAAATAGGAGGGAGAAGTGGGATCGAATCCCCCTTTTTGCAGGTGAGGACACGGAGGCGCAGGGAGGTGAAAGTAGAGGTCGCCCTCGGCCCCCGACCCGACGGGAGGAGGAGGAGGCCGAGCCGACCTGGGCGTCCGGCGTGAGGTTCGGCACCTCTGGGAAATGAAGAGGCGCGATTGCAGTGCGTTGGGTATGGAGCGCTTGCCTCCCCTCCCCGCGCCCTCGCCCACCCGTCCCCCCCCCCCCCCCCGTTGGTGACGGCTTCATCCGCAGACCGCTTGACGGGGCCTAATCTAGAGTCTGCAGCACCAGAGTGTGTAATTTGAAACACCTCAGGAAAACTCTGAAGTGGATATAAGTGGTGACAACCGGGCTGCGCTCCCCTCCCCGCTTTAGAAAAATGGGCCCTCGGGATTCCTTGAGGATATTTGCGTTGTTCTTGATCCCTGCTGCCTTTCGACTGAACTGCGCGTGTTTAAATATTAAACCGCAAGAGGCTACGTTATTCAACGAGGCTCCGGTTGCCGAAAGGGTCCGGCGGGGCCGAGCCACCCCCCGTCTCGGAGGGGGGCAGAGTTTACGCGTTGGTTGTGACGGTGGTCGTTGGTGGTTGTAATGTTGGTATTTGTGAAGCGCTTACTACGCGCCGAGCACTGTTCTAAGCGCTGGGGTAGACACAGGGGAATCAGGTTGTCCCACGTGGGGCTCACCGTCTTAATCCCCATTTTACAGATGAGGGAACTGAGGCACAGAGAAGTGAAGTGACTCGCCCACAGTCACGCGGCCGACAAGTGGCAGAGCTGGGATTTGAACTCGTTGAGCCCTGACTCCAAAGCCCGTGCTCTTTCCACCGAGCCACGCTGCTTCTCTGGTTGTGATGGGGGGGGGTGGTTATAATAACGCTGGTACTTGTTAAGCGCTTCCTCGGCGCCAAGCACTGTTCTAAGCGCTGGGGTAGGTACGAGGTGATCAGGTTGTCCCACGTGGGGCGCTCCGTCTTAATGCCCCTTTTACGGATGAGGTCACTGAGAAGTTCAAGTGACTTGCCCAGAGCGACACAGCCGACGAGTGGCAGAGCCAGGATTAGAACTCACGTCCTCTGACCCCCAAGCCCAGGCTCTATCCCCTGAGCCACGCCGATGGTAATGGCGGGCGAAGGTGTTGGGTGCGTGTGGTGGTTGTAATA
The DNA here is from genome assembly GCF_004115215.2 of Ornithorhynchus anatinus. Classification (NCBI taxonomy): domain Eukaryota; kingdom Metazoa; phylum Chordata; class Mammalia; order Monotremata; family Ornithorhynchidae; genus Ornithorhynchus; species Ornithorhynchus anatinus. The sequence continues at coordinate 18,515,436 of NC_041744.1, read as the reverse complement.
ATAATAACGTTGGCATTTGTTCAGCGCTTACTATGTACCAAGCACTGTTCTGAGCGCGGGGGGAGGTACAAGATCATCAGGTTGGCCCACGGGGGGCTCACAGGCTTCATCCCCATCTTACAGATGAGGAGACGGAGGCCCGGAGAAGCGAAGTGACGTGCCCAAGGTCACACAGCTGCCCAGCGGCGGAGCTGGGATTCGAACCCATGACCCGTGACTCCCAAGCCCGGGCTCTTTCCACTGAGCCACGCCGCTTCGAGTTAGGTGTCGACGCTTGTGACGACGGTAGTCGAGGGGATGGTTGTGCGTGTGATGACAGAGGTGGTTGGGGCGGGCGTCGTTGCGCCAGTGCTGGGGCCGCGGGATTTCACCTTTATTATTGGAAAGCGGAAGAATTGCCGGTGCGGGGGAATCGCGGCCGAAAGCCGTACCGAGCTCGCGCTGCTCTGATCCGCTCCCGGTGAGGGTCCGGTAAATACCATCGATTCCCCCCTTGGCCTAGGGGCGTGGCAGCTGTGCCGGTGAGACGGGGGGAAGAAAAGGTCGGTGACCCGGGCCGCCCCCCCCCCCCCCGCAGGAGGAGGCAGAGTCGGACTCGGTGGCTCCACCGGCACCGGCGGCATTCAGTCCACTTCCCCAGCTTCCCCCGCTCGCGATCTCGTCCTCGCTGAGCTGAGAGTCCAGCTCGGGCCCGACCTGCGCCTCCCCCATCCCATCCCGGGACTCGCCTACCCCCCCCCCCCCCGGCCGCCTCTGGGAGACGGGACGGAGAGAGCGGGTAGCTGAGTGTGTGGGACCGCAGTGCTCTGCACGGAGTGAGCGCCCCGAGCGTGACCATCATTAGCCGGCGTTTCCTAGTTGTTCCCCTCCGCCTGCGTTTTCCGGTTCCCAGCTACCGGGGGATCATCGGCGAATGGGACCACGCCGTGTTGATCCGTGCCGTCGTATGGCGAGTCCCTGCTGTGTGCAGAGCGCTGTACTGAGCGCTGGGGAGAGTAGCAGATACGGTCCCTACCCTCGAGGAGCTTACAGTCTAGAGGCGACTAATTATCATGGCCTCTAGGAAATGGGATAGGAGGCGTTTATTGGAGCGTTCCGTCCGGTTTTTCCCGTCTGACGAGCAAAGATCGCTTTGCGAAAGACGTTTTCTTTTCGGCTGAGGGTATTCGGCCCTTCCCAAATAGAACGTATAGCGGTGATCAAATTGAAAATGATTTTTCCCCTCCCCCCCCCACCCTTTGTGGAGATGAAATTTGAGCATTTTGTTTTGTCACGGAGCAGGAGGGAGAGAGAATATTATAGTGGGCCGTGAATCAGAGACCTTTACTATTACGGCTGTGGCCGATAAAACTGGCTGCATTCTGGGAAATTGCTTTTATGCACGTAATTGCTTTAGAAATATCACTGTTTATGGAACCAGAGGTAATAAATGCTTTAGCTATCATGATCCAAAATGAGGATTGCTTAATACCACCAAGCTTTTTTTGAAGGATGTTTTCTTGCGTCAGGGCGGCGGCGCGTGTCGGTGGCGCTGTGTTTTTTTGATTGGCGCGGTCCCCGGTAAGCGCTTCCCGTGTGCCAGGCACTGTACTGAGCGCTGGGGTAGATGCAGGCCAATCAGGTCGGAGATGGTCCGTGTCCCAAACGGGGGCGCTCAGTCTTTTACGGTTGAGGCACAGAGGAGTCAAGTGACTTGGCCAAGATCACGCAGAGCTGGAATTAGAACCCAGGTCCTTCTGCCTTCAAGGCCTCTGCCCTGTCCACTATTTATACGTTCATTCATTGGTATTTATTGGGTGCTTACTGTGTGCAGAGCCCTGTACTGAGCGCTTGGGAGAGTACAGTACGACAATAAACAGACACATCCCCTGCCTGAAATGAGCCTACGGTCTTATCGGGGACGCAGACGTTAATATGAATAAACACGTGCCCTGCGTTACATGTTTGAGCGGAGTTGGATGGATGAGTGCTTAATACAGTGCTTTGCACGCGGGGAGCTCTCAGTCAGTACAATTTATCGAATGAATGTTCCTCGACACGCAGCTCCCGTCTCCCACGCTCCGAAGGCAGACACCCAAGTTAGGCATTGTAGGAAATCCAGGGCCTCCGTGAAGCGAGATGTCGCGGTCGCCGTCTCCCGAGTGGAAGACGGGAATGTCCCAGCAAACACCTTCCACGTTCTCCAGAGCCCGTTTTTTCCGAGTGGGAGGTGGAGGAATAGTGAGGATGCGGCGACGGACGGAGCCCCAGAACCGTCAGCGTTTTCCCGACTGCTGCCCCTCGGCCCCTCGGTCGGTGCTGTTCATTGAGCGCTTACTGAGGCACTGAACTGCCGGCTTGGGACGGTAAAATCCAACCGGTCCGGTCGACCCGTTCCTCACCCCGGAGGAGCTAACGGAGAAGAAGATGGAGGGGAATCCGCCCGAGGGTTAACGTCGGTTGGAGCCGCTACCTTCGGGGAACTCGACGGAGCCCAGCTGCAGAAAACACCCGGTTGTCTTCTCCGCAGAGCATCCGTCGTCCCGAACGGGATTACAAACCACGCTCCGATCAAGAGGGGATTCCAAAAGCGGAGATCCCTTTCCCCGGGCCCCATTCCCAGAAGAGGACAGCGAGCCCGCGACGCTCCGCCCCGACGGACGGGAGGCCTTGTGGCGTCTCTGTCGCCGCTCAACACGGATGAAATATCTTCCCTTTATTGATGTCGGGGAGGTAGAACTCCGTTACTCTCGTCGGTTGTAGCTCCATCCAGTTTTTTCTTTATGGAAAGCAAGAGGGTGATAGGCCGTGTGCGGGAGAAAACGTGTTCCCAGTCGAAAGTACTCGCCTCTGCCTGCCGCTGCGGTTAGAAGAAAATCGTTCATTCATTCCATCGTATTTATTGAGCGCTCACTCTGTGCGGAGCACTGTACTAAGCTCTTGGGAGAGTATAATACAACAATAAACAGACACGTTCCCCGCCCACAATGAGCTTACAGTCCCCAGAGCTGTTGTCAAACGGATGAGCTGCCGGCTGAGAAAACGGGGGAAACATTGGAAGCCAAATCCGGTCTGTTAGTCTGAAATCCCTCCGTCAGTTAATGGTATTTGTTGAACGCTTACTATGTGCAGAGCACTGTACTGTGCATTTGGGGGTGAAGATCGTGATCCCTCGAAGGGGCAGGGACTCTGTCCAACCTTCCATTCAGTCGTATTCATTGGGAGTGCTTCGTGTGTGCGGGGCACTGTACTAAACGCTTGGGAGTGGACTATATTGCCCGCCCTCGGTGACCTTACGTTGCAGAAATGTGCATGAATGCCATGGGGCTGAGTTGGGGGTTGAACAAAGGGAGCAGATCAAAATGACACAGAAGGGGACGGGAGTGGGACTGTCCCCCCGCTCAGCACAGTGTCTGGCATGTAGTACGTGCTTAACAAATACCATAATGTTGAAGTGGATAGAGCACCGGGAGTCAGAAGGTCATGGGTTCTAATCCCGGCCCTGCCACTCGTCCGCCGTGTGACCCGGAGCAAGGCACTTCTCTGGGCCTCAGTTACCTCATCTGTGAAATGGGGATTGAGACCGTGAGTCCCCCGTGGGCCGGATTTGCCTGTTTCCACCCCAGCGCTTAGTTAAGTGCCTGACCATAGTAAGTGCTTAACAAATACCACAGCTGTTAAAAAAAAAAAAAAAACAAAAGCACTGTCCACAAGGCGCTTCCGGGTTTAGAGCGGGAGGCCAGAGGGGAAGATTAAATGCCAGAATCGTCAGTGTGAGTACAGCGGGTAGGAGGAGGGGAAATGGAAGGCAGCAGCCTTCGTGCCAACCGCTCTTTTCCACCACGAAGTGACGGAAGGCCGAAAGGCCCAGGGCAGGAGCGGACATATGGCTTCAGGGGCCCGCGGAAGGCAAGCTGGCGGCCGGGAAATGTACCGATGCCCACAGCTGGGAAGCGAACGTGGGTCGGGGAGCGGCCGACCCCGGGAGCCGGGCCCATTTAAGGGGCACCTGGCTCGGCCGCGGACAGGCGGTCCCGATCCCGGTCTCGTGGTCGGGTGGCGTCGGCTCATCCGGGAGAGTGCCGCACAGGAGGATCGTCTCCTCGACGCCGGCGTCCCGAGACCCGTGGGCGACGGCTCCGTGGGGGTCTTCCCTTTCCCGGCCGAGGACGCTTCCCGGGGCGTCTGGCGTGACCGTTCCGGGGCGGGAACCCCGTTCTGTCTCAGGTGGGTTTTTGGTTGGCGATTGGATTTTCTTTGGGATGGGTGCCTTGAGTCGGTGGCCAGAAATCGTTTTTAGCAGATTGGATTTGTCTGAGGAATTAATGGCCCGTGCATCTGGCCCTTCGCAACGTGCTCGTAAACGGAGCCTGCTTTGGGGTTCCGGGGCCAGAGAGAGAGTGTGTGACCGGGACCGACCCATACTGGGGATTTTCGTTGGCCTCCGGTGAAGGAGGATGGAATAGAAAGTCCTGTCATTCCGTCGTACTTATGGAGCGTTTACTGTGGGCGCAGCAGTGTACTAAATGCCTGGGAGAGGACAACGCGACAATAAGCAGACACATTCCCTGCCCGCGGCGAGCTTACGGTCTGGAGGGGGAGACCGGCATTAATACAAGATAAATTACAGAGACGTCCGTGGGTGCCGTCGGCCTGGCAAGATGGGCGATGGATGAAGGGAGCGGGTCAGGCGGACGCAGGGGAGAGTGGGAGAAGAGGAAAGGAGGGCTTGGTCAGGGAAGGCCTCTTGGGAGGAGATGGGTCTTCGGGAAGGGTTCGAACTGGGGGAGGGTCGTCGTCGGATTTTCCCTTTCGGCTTTAAAGCGCTCCATCAGCCGGCCCCCTCTACGGCACCTCTCGTCTCCTATCCCGTCCCAGCCCGCACACCGCGCTCCTCTAGCACCAGCTCGCCCGCCGCGCCTCCATCTCGTCCGTCTCGCCGCCGACCCCTTTCCCACATCCTCCTCCTAGCCTGGGCCTCCCTCCTCCGCCGTATACAGCAGGCCGCTGTTCTCCTCACCTTCAAAGCCTTATTAAGGTCCCTTCCCTTCCAAGAAGCCTTCCCCGATGAAGCCCTCTTTTCCCCAGCTCCTTCTGCCTCTGGCATCGTCTTGGAGGCATTTGATACCCGCCTCACCCTCAACCCCACGGCACTTGCGAGCCTATCTTTCACTTCTATATCGTGTGATATAAGTCATTTGCACCAATGAGTAGACGGGAACACGGTCTGCCAACTCTGCTGTATCGTACTCTCCCAAGCGCTTAGTGCGTGTGCTCTGTCTAGAGTAAGCGCTCTAGAGAAGCAGCATGGCTCGGTGGAAAGAGCCCGGGCTTGGGAGTCAGCGGTCATGAGTTCGAATCCCAGCTCTGCCCCTTGTCAGCTGGGTGACTGTGGGCAAGTCACTTCACTTCTCTGTGCCTCGGTTCCCTCATCTGTAAAATGGGGATGAAGATTGCGAGCCTCACCTGGGACGACCTGATGACCCCGTATCTACCCCGGCGCCTAGAACAGCGCTCTGCACATAGTAAGCGCTTAACACCAACGTTATTATCATTGCCGTTGACGATGAAAGACCCGACGGCCGCTAGCCCGCGGTTGGAGAGGGTGGTTCTGCTCTCCGGCGGGTCGGCGGAGTTGCCGTCGTGATCCCCTTCGCCTCCTGCCCGCCATGTTGAGGTAGCCGGGCAACGGGCCGGGGTGAGAAGGAAATGGGAGCCACAGTCCTCAGGGACACCTGGGGGACGGGCTCGGCCTGGACGCTGAGTGACAAGAGCCACTCGGCCTTCCTCGCTCATCTGCTTCCCGGCCATCCGCGCAGCCCAGAAATCCCGGCAGGAGCCTCTTCCTAATAATAATGAAGATTGTGGTATTTATTAGGTGCTTACCATGTGCCAGGTACTGTACTAAGCGCCGGGATAGACCCAAGCTAATCAGGTTGGACCCGGTCCCTGTCTCTCCCATGGGACTCGCAGTTTTATCCTTGAAACTGTAAGCTCATTGTGGGCGGGGAATATATCTGTTAAATTGTCCCATTCCAAGTGCTTAGTACAGGGCTCTGCGCACAGAGAGCACTGAATAAATATGATGGATGGATTAATCCCCATTTGACAGATGAGGGAATTGTCACAATCGATGGCTTTTATTCATCATAACGATGGTATTTGTTAAGCGCTTATCATGTGCCAAGCACTGTTCTGAGCGCTGGGGTGGATACGAGGTAATCACGTCGTCCCACGTGGGACGCGGAGTCTCCATCCCCGTTTTACGGATGAGATAACCCGGGCTCAGAGGAGTGCAACTGGCTTGCTCAAGGTCACAGAGCAGACAGGTGGCGGAGCCAGGATTAGAACCCACGTCCGCCGACTCGGAAGCCCGTGCTCTTTCCACGAAGCCTGGCCGCTTGGTTTATTGAGCACCGACTATGTGCGGGGCACCGTCCTAAGCGCTCGGGACGGCACAGGACAACAGAGTTGGTAGATAGGTTGTCTGCCTTCGAGGAGCTTGCCACCCGGGGATGCCGACGTCGCACGGAGGAAGTGATCTCGCGGAGGAGCGGGAATCAAAACAGCAAGTCCTTCGAGCCTAGGCACGAATGCTTGGGCTCATCTCTTGCGCTCTCCAAAGTTCAAGGCCAGAGGGAGGTCACCTCAGCCAGCACCGAAGCAGTCGGCCTCGGTCTCGTCAATCCCCGAGGCCGGGTTGAACCCGGGCCTATTTATTCTCTCCCTCGGAGTTAGAAGGAGCAATCAATTACCGGCCGAATAAGATGTAACAGCTCTCAGGTCCGCGAATTAATGGTGTTTTTCCCAATTTTCGCAGAAAATCCATAACTCTAAACAACATTTACGATGAAAAATTGGGGTCAACTTCAAGTATTCAGTAGAGAAGCGGCAGAGTTTATTCTCTGCAATGAAGAGCTTCGGCGATAAATTGCCTGTTGCGGGGTAATCATAAAAGTAATAGGGAAGAATTGCATCGGCGTAATTAATGTGAATAATTATGGTATTTGTTAAGCACTTACTGTGTGCCAAATCCGATCCTGAGCTCTGGGGTTGATACGACATAATCAGGTTGGAAACGGTCCCCGGCGCCCACAACGTAAGTCCGAGGGGGAAATGGTTTCGAGTTTCCATTTTGCAGATGAGGAACCTGGGGGCCGGGGAGGTGAAGTGACTTTGCCGAGATCACTCAGCAGGCAAGTGGCTGAGCCAGAATTAGAACCCATGTCCTCCGCGTCCCCCACCCGGGCTCTTTCCCCTCGGCCACGCCGTCCAACGAGGCCTGAGGACATTGGCACACCCCCGCTGGAAGTGACGTTTGGAGACGGGCGAGGATTGAGGCAGGGAGACGGCGGAGAGAAAACGTGGTAGGAGAAAACGTGGTTAAAGTGGGGAATCGCCCCCTTGTCGATTCTAATCCCAGCTCCGCCACTTGTTTGCTTTGTGACCTTGGGCAAGTCGCTTAACTTCACTGGGCCCCAGTGACTTTATCTTTAAAATGGGAATTAAGACGGAGCCCCACATGCTTACCCTCATCTATCCCGGCGATTAGAACAGTGCTTGGCATAGAGTAAATGCTTCCCGAATACCATCATTATTATTATAATAGTTTCGTCCCGTTAACTTTGCGTGGACTTTTATCCAGCAGCGTGGAAAGAGCAGAGGCCAGGGAGTGAGAGTGCCTGGGTTCTAATCGTGACTCCGTCACTTGTCTGCTGTGTGACCCTGGGCAAGTCACTGCTGTGGGCCTCAGCTCCCTCATCTGCAAAGTGGGGTTCGAGACCCGTTCTCCCGCCGGCTTGGACCGCTTGCGGACGGGGAACGTGTCTACCGACTCTGTTGTGTTGTACCCTCCCAGGCGCTTAGTACAATCCTCTGCACACAGTAAGCGCTCAATAAATACCAATGATAGGTTGCTTAGACCGTGAGCCCCAGAAGGGACCTGATGATCATTTCTCTATCCCAGCACTTAACCCAAACCACAGTTATCATCATTAGTAACCAGGGTTTAAAGGTAAATACATTTCCTTCTCCTTTCCCCCGTCCGTTCTGTCTTTCCGGAAGGGTAAATATTGACGTTTTCCAATGGAGAGCGGGTGCAAAAGTCTCTGTGTCACTTCCCGTTTGCCTTTGTTGTATCTTAAGGACTGCTTGAAGGACTGTAGGGTCTGTTAGTTAATTTGGCCTCGACTACCGTAAAATAAACACACCGCGGGGATTTGCTGACGTTATCATCTCTCCTGTCTCTCCAGCAGACCGGAGACCTTAGGATACAAAGTGAAACATTTGATTTGGATTCCGGACAGTATTTTGTATCACATTATTTGTTTTTTTTAAAATGACAGGATTCGTTTGCGTCTTCAGTCCTTGACGATCTTCCCCTAAACCTCGATTCATTCCCGACAGCCTAGAGCGGTAACGATTGTCTTGGAGGAGGAGCGTTTCCAGAGTTCTAGAGGGATCTGGAAACGCTTCCAGACCCCCTTCCGGGAGACACCCCCGGCCAAACGTCGCGATAATCAAACGGTGTGTCCTTCCCCGGAGCCGAAGGGACCCGTTTCTCTCCCGATGTGACCCGTTTCCTCTCTCCCGGATCGATGCCAACAGAGTCCAGACGGCCGCATAGAGGTCAGAGGTCAGCCCGGCAAGTCATCGCTGCACATCAAAGACGTGAAGTTGGCCGATTCGGGCAGATACGACTGCGAAGCCGCGAGCAGGATCGGAGGACACCAGAAGAGCGTGTTCCTCGACATCGAATGTAAGTGCCCCCGAATTTTTCGGTATCTGACAGAAAAAAAAATCGGAGAGGGGAAGCTTTCTCCTCACGATGGAGCTTCAAAGATCTTACGGAAAATGAGCGCGAGGCGCAGTGTCCGCAGTCCGAGGTCAGCGACTGCTAGCGGACTGCGCTGGTGTTAGCCGGTGCCATTCCTTGTGTGTGTGTGTGTGTGTGTGTGTGTTATTTGTTAAGCGTTGATTAGGTGTCAAGCGCTGTTCTAAGCACCGGGGTAGACGTGACTTGATCTGGTCAGACACGGTCCCTGTTGCACGTGGGGCTCACAGTCTAAGAGGCAGAACAGGTATTGGGTGGGTATCGTCTCCATCTGTTGCTGAATTGTACTTTCCTAGCGCTTGGTACAGCGCTCCGCACCCAGTAAGCACTCGATAAATAGGATCGAGTGAATGAAGCCCCATTTTACAGAGGAGATGATTGAGGCCCAGGGAAGCAAAGCGACTGGCCCAAGGTCCCACGGGAGCCAAGCGGCAGAGGCTGGATTGGAACCAGGCCCTCTTATTCCCGGGCCCGGGCTCTTCCCACCGGGCCGCACGGCTTTGGGAAGACGTGGATAGCAGGGAGGTGGGCGGTTGGCTGGAGTTGGATTTAGCGGTTGATGGGAGGGAGGGGCGTGAGAAGGTTTTCTTTGTCCTCATTCCAGCTTGGATCCAAATACTGGGTGGGCTCTGGAAAAGCCTCCCGGTGAGAAGCAGCGTGGCGTTGGGGGAGGTCAGAAGACCCGAGCTCTTATTCCGACTCTGCCCCTTACTCTGCCAGTTTACTCTCTGGTGACCCTGGGTAAGTCACTTTACTTCTCTGGGTCTCAGTTTCCTCAACTCTAAAATGGGGATATACTACCAGTTCTGCCTCCTACTTTAGGCTATGAGCCCCCGTGGGGGACAGGGACCGTGCCCGACCTGACTTATACCCTAGAGAAGCAGCGTGGCTTAGTGGCAAGACCCCCGGCTTGGGAGTCAGAGGTCCTGGCTTCTAATCCTGCCTTCCCCACTTGTCTGCTGTGTGACCTTGGGCAAGTCACTTCACTTCTCTGTGCCTCAGTTCCCTCATCTCTAAAATGGGGACGAAGACCGTGTGCTCCACGTGGGACAACCTGATGACCTTGGATCTACCCCGGCGCTAAGAACAGTGCTTGGCACATAGCGAGCGCTTAAATACCATCCTTATTATTATTCTCTACCAATCCTGGCTCTGCCGCGTTTCTGCCGTGTGACCTTAGGCAAATCACTTCTCTGGGCCTCAGTTCCCTCATCAGTAAAATGGGAATTGAGATTGTGAGCGTCATGTGGGACAGGGACGGACAGCCTGATTTCCTTGCGTCCACCCCAACGCTTAGTACAGCGCCCGGCACAGAGTGAGCGCTTAACAAGTACCATAATTATTGTTATGATTATTGAAAGGGGAGGGAGGTGACGGGGAGGGCGACAGCAGCCTTTCCCCAGTCTGATCCCAGATCTTCTTCCGCCCCCGGGTCGCCATCGGGAGAGTCGATCAGATGATGGATCCGCTGCTTTTGCACGTAATGGGCCCGATCGTCCAGAGTCGGAGGGCTCTCCCCGGGGGGGGGGGGGGGGGGGGGGGGGGGGGGGGCGGTGCACGCTTGGGGGAGGCGTTGGACTCCCTCCACGGGCCCCGGGGGGGGTCTTGGAGTAAATTGACTTTATCTGGTGCGCTAAGTCGTCCCCCTCGGGGTTGGAAAAAATTAATGAACCTTCCAAACTTTAACAACTTCCCGTCTCCTCCCCAGCGAGATGGGAGGTCTAAGCATCTGAAGCCTTCGTTCGCGCGTTCCCGGCGGTCGCATTCATTTATTTATTCGTACGGTTAATTGGCCTGGCCATTTTTTTTTTTTTCCCCCTGGCCGATTTTGGCAGATGAGCCTCCCGGGCCGGCCTTACCCCTCGACAAACGGAATGCCGTTTTGACTCTGAGCCCGATGGGACATTTTGGGTGGGTGACTTGGTGCGTCCTGTTGGGAGCACCGATCGTGTTTTGGAGAAAGCCCCCAAAGTGCCCTAGGTTGGTGACAGGGTTTCTCCGGCCCAGAATCGAGGACGTGGCCATCTACAGTGGAATAGGAGCCGCTCCGATGCCTTCCCCGAAGTCTCGATTGTGTTATCCCAACCCTGGCGACGTATGCGATGGCATCATCCTCACCGGTATTCGGCTTGGGCTTAAATAATAATAAATAATGAGGATAACTGTGGTGTTAAACACTCTACTGAGGCAGTCTGGATCCAAGCAGATCGGGTCGGACACGGTCCCTGGCCCATGTGGAGCTCACAGTCTCAATCCCCATTTAAAGGTGAGGGAACTGAGGCCCTGGTGAGTGAGGTGACTTATCCAAGGTCACACAGCAGACGGGCGGTGGAGCTGGGATTGGAAGCCGGGTCCCTCTGACTCCCAGGTCCGGGCTTTATCCATCAGGCCATGCTGCTTGCTTCCTTCTGAGTTGGGCAGTGCCGGAGAGGCTCCCCAAATGCCAATTCTGTTCAATTGGACGCCCCCAAGCACTCAGTCCAGTTCTCTGCACATTGCGAGTGCTCAGTCAGTGCACTGATGGGTTGATCCAATAGAGCCGGGAAAAAGCGGACTGGCGCCTCTGCAACCTTAAATCGGAAAAGCACGGTGGCCTAGTGGATAGAAGGACCTGGGTTCAAATCCTTGCTCTCCCCCTTGGCCGTGGCGTGGCCTTAGGCAAGTCAGTTCACTTCTCTATGCCTCAGTTACGTCAGCCGTAAAATGGGGATGAAGACTGTGAACCCCATGTGGGATGGGGACTGTGTCCGAACTGATGATCCCGTATCTTCCCCGGCGTGTAGTACAGTGCCTGGCACGTAGTAAGCACTGAACAAATACCACAGTGATTATTCTGGTGATGATGAGGGTACTCTCCATGGTCTTACACTATCGAGTCTTCTCCAACCCATAGCGACTCCATGGAAACATCTCTCCCGTTCTGGTAGTGGATCCATAGGGTTTTCTTGCTCAAAATGGGCAAGTGGTTTACCATTTCCTCCTTCGGCGCGGTAAACCTGAGCCTCTGCCCTCGGCTCTCTCCCGTGCCGCTGTTGTCCGGCCCCGGTGAGTTTTGACTTACAGCAGATTGCCCTCCGCTCGCCAGCCACTGCCCGAGGTAGGAACGGAACGGGTAGGCCTCTGCTTCACTCCCTCTTGCGTAGTCAAGACTGGTAGAGTCCTGGAAACCCTCCAGGTGCGACCCTGAGAGGGTCCCATGGGCTTTTGCAGTGTTTTGCGCACGGTGAGTGCTCAGTGAATTCATTCATTCATTCAGTAGTATTTATTGAGCACTTACTATGTGCGGAGCACCGTACCAAGCGCTTGGAATGGACAAATCGGTAACAGATAGAGACGGTCCCTGCCCTTTGACGGGCGCACGGTCTCATCGGGGGAGACGGACAGACGAGAACGATAGCGATAAATAGAATCTAGATAGCAATAAACAGAATCTAGATCCAGTTGGTGGATTGATTGGTTAACGACGTCGGGAGGTGCAGCTCTCCCCCGACCCCTCCCCGTGTATGAGACCCCCCACCCAAGTCCCTCGGTCAGTTGTATTTATCGAGCGCTTACTGCGTGCCGAGAACTGTACTGAACGCTGGGGCGAGTACCGTCTCACAGGCACATTCCCAGCCCACAATGAGCTTACAGCCTTGAGGGTCAAGAGGAAGCCGCCGAGCCCATCCTTAGCGAGTTGGTCGCGAGCCAGAGATTCATTGACTGCAGAAAATGAAGATTCCTATTTGTTCCAAAGCCATTCTGAATTCCACCGCCAAAATTCCCGGGGCTTCCCCGGAATCCAGGCTCATCCCAGAAGAAGCATCCGTTTCTCCACCGTGGCCGATTCTTCAAAGTGATCATGCTAAGAATAAACCTGCCTACCGTTTCTTAGCGAAGTTGAACAGCGTCCTCATCTTTGTTCGTGGAATTCAAAAGCTCTTTGAAGATTTTTTTTTTTTTTAAAACCACGTTTGCGCTTGTGTCAAGCGGAAGATCACACTGTCTAAAAATCTGGAATTAAACCACCGGAGACGATCCCAGGAAGAGAAAAGAAATGGCTTTAATTTGGTTAGATCCTGTTCCAGTGTGTGCCTTCCAAGAAAAACAAATTTTCGAGTTATTTAACTGGCAAGAAATGAAGTGTGACCTGAGGACTGCAGATTGAGCTCCACTAGAGATGCTAAAGGAATCAGAATGCTTATTTAAAATCAACTTGAAATTGCAGAGAAGCTATATCACCACTGATGGTCCTCAGCGGTATTTTTTTCAGCGGTATTTGGTTCAACACGTATGCCCCAGGTACTATACTAAGCGCCCGAGTAAACAAGAAAATCAGGTTGGACAGAGTCCACGTCCCATATGGGGCTCTCAGTCCCGGTCCCCATTTTACAGATGAGTTAACTGAAGCCCAGAGAAGTGAAGTGACTTGCCCAAGGTCGCACGGCAGGCAGGTGGCGGAGCCAGGAACAGAATCCAGGTCCTTCTGACTCCCAGGCCCGTGCTCTATCCACTAGGCCACACCGCTTTCTCACCTTCACCACCTTCTTCCCCCTCCCCCAATCCTTTTAATACCTCATCATTGAGAAATGCTTTTTGGAGTAGAGATTGATTGTTTCTTGATTTTGTTGGGTTTTTTTGTTCCGGGCTTCTTGGCTATTCTATGTAGATTAAATCCGTTCAAGGTGATAATAATAATAATGTTGGTATTTGTTAAGCGCTTACTATGTGCAGAACACTGTTCTAAGCGGTGGGGTAGATAGAGGGTAGTCAGGTTGTCCCACGTGAGGCGCACAGTTAATCCCCATTTTACAGATGAGGTAACTGAGGCACAGAGAAGTGAAGTGACTTGCCCACAGTCCCACAGCTGACAAGGGGCAGAGCCGGGAGTCGAACCCGTGACCTCTGACTCCGAAACCCAGGCTCTTTCCACTGAGTCACGCTGCTTCTCTAGTAGGGGTGGGTAGTTGGTGTTAGGTTGCTGAAGCTTCCAATTTCTCTTCTGTTGGGTTTTATTCCAATTCATATGGACGTTCCCTGTGCCAGGATGGGGCGAGCTGACTGGATACCCATTTTCACTACGGGCCCAGTATTTTCTGAGATGACCGGCGCGTGAATTGACCGCCCTTCGTTTGGGCGGGAAAAGATTATGAAAATCCTAACCAGTGGTTTTTTTCAAAGAGGGTCTTTTGGGTAATGCCAGTTTTCAAAAATATTAAGGTGGGAGAAACCCTGAGAAATCCATTTCCTGAAGATGGGTGAGGCCACCGGGTGCGAGGAGTCGTAACGATAGAAACTGTGGTATTCAAGGACTGACCGTATACCGAACGCTGCGGTAGAGGCCAGATAAGTCAGGTCGGACATAGTCCCTATCCCCACGAGGGGCTCGCGGTCTGTGAGAGAGCGTGTCGAACCCCCCATTTATCAGCCGGACACCTCTGTCCGTTTCCTCTGTGTGTGTCCGTGTTTTGGTGGTATTTATCGCGTGCTCATTACATGGTGAGTAATATGCTAAGCATTTGGGGGAGTGCAATATAGTAAATAGACACGGTCTCTGCCCCCCGTGTACTACTAATAATTATGATGGTATCAGTTAAGTGCTTAACGTGTGCCAAGCACTGTTCTAAGCGCTGGGGTAGTTACAAGGTAATCAGGCTGTCCCAAGAGGGGCTCGCAGTCCTAATCCTCATTTTACAGGTGAGGTAACTGAGGCACAGAGCAGTGAAGTGACTTGCCTAAAGTCACACAGCTGATAAGTGGCAGAGTGGGGATTAGAATCCACAACCCGACTCCCAAGACTGTGCTCTTTCCACCAAGCCACGCTGCGTCTGTTGTACGTGTACGCATTTTATATGTTTACACTTTTCGTGGTATTAGGGGAAGGACAACTCGAACTGGGCCCAAAAACAGGCTCCAGTTTGTGATCAGCAACAATAGGGGTGGTGGGATTTATTTAGCGCTTAGTGTGTGGGAGTGCATTTGGGTCTCTACCCTTTGGCTACTTGATAGTCACCCCACCCCCCCCCCGCCCCCCCGGCACTTGGGTGCATACCTGTAACTTAAACGTATCAACGGCCACCTCCCCCTCTAGATTTTGAGCTCGTAGCAGGTCCGGAGCACGTCTACCTATTCTGCTGTATCGTACTCTTCCAAGTGCTTAGAACAGTGCTCTGCACAGAGCAAGCACTCGATACCTTTGATTGATTAGGGGAGAAATCGTGGTTCGGAAGTAATCTTTGGCTCTGTCCTCGTGGAAACTCATAACGAAGAACATAATCATTTGAGAATGTTTATACCTGAATTTTTGCACAAGAAGCACCATGGCCTCCTGGAAAGTTCTAACCCTAGCTCTTCTGCTTGCCTGCCACTTGACCCCGGGGAAGTCAGTAAAATTCTCTGGGCCTCAGTTTTTGCCCCTAAATTGGGGTTTGACGCTCTCCCTCAGACTGGGAGCTCCATGCAGGATGGCGACTATGTCCCACCTGATGTATCTGGAACTCGGAACAGTGCTTGGTAAATTGTAAGCACTTAAATAACCCAATATTTTTATTATTATGACTTCTCGCGCACAGCACACACCCGCTTCAGACTTGAGTGAGGCATGCGCTGATGCTTGGTAAGAAAAATGCAAATACCCAGGTAACGAAAGTTCTCTTTCAAGTTTAATTTTCTTCGTACCTTGGCCGCTAGAGCGGCAAAATCTCCATTGCCGGTTTTAAAGTCCGGGAAAACCGACGACTGGCCCGTGTTCGGGTCAAGCAGCCGCAAGCACCAATCCGATTTAGTAATAATAGTAACAGTAATAACCGCTCTCATTATTATGGTGTTTAAGTGCTTACTCTGTGCCGGGCACCGTACTAAGCGCTGTGGAGGATACAGGCAGATGGGGTTGGAGACCATCCCTATTTCGCGGGGCCTTGGGAATTCCAGAGTGTCCATCGTGGATCAGGTAAATGAACACGTCCGGTGTTGCCCAGAACTCTGAACATCCAGAGGGATTGGATCTAGGAAATCGTGCCTGTAATTTCCCCGAGGATGCACCAAATGATGGATTTTTTCCTCCCTCGATGCGTTCCCTCGCTACTAAATCCTAACAAGCCCAGAGAAAATGTGTGCGGAGATCCAAGGTGCTTGGCTTCATTGCTGAGGGGCGCTTATATTTAACTACTTGGGCGAATGTTTTCTCTCCCGTTTCAGCATTAGCGAGAAGCCATTGGCAGTCCTTTGAATGTCCACCTTCTATTCCAAAGAAAGATGCTGAGCGCTGGGGTGGATACATCCAAATGGGGTTGGACATAGTCCCTGTCCCATGTGGGGCTCACAGTCTCAATCCCCATTTTACGGATGAGGGAACTGAGGCCCAAAGGAGAGTGACTTGCCCAAAGTCATCCAGTAAGCAAGTGGCAGAGCCAGGATTGGAACCCAGGTCCCAGGCCTGGGCTCTATCCACTAGGCCACGCTGTTTCTCATGAATTCCGCAAAGGGGAAATAGTAGATGTCGGTTATACTGTGGTATTTCACTTTGCCAAGCGCTTACGACAGTGCTCTGCGCGCGGTAAGTGCTCAATAAATGACTGATTGAGAGCAGTGCGGTGGGGCTGGGGTGAAGATCAGCGTTCTCCAATAGACTCTCAGTTGCCTCATCTGTTAAATGGGGATGAACCAGCCGTTCTGCCTCCCCGTCTGACCCCGGCCCCCCGTGGGACGGGGACTGGATCCGACCTGGCCATCTCGAATCCAGTCCGACGCTTAATACGGTGCCGCGAAGTAAGCGCTCGCCGGAGACCGCTACGACAATGGGGGACACTCAGAGTGATTCGGAGAGAGGACGAGGACGAGAACGACGAGCGGGTCGGGCGAAACCTCTTCCAAGAGCAGATGGGTTCATCGATCTGGGCGGAAGAGCTGCCGGAGGAGTGTGTAAATCTCGGGGGACTCTCCCCCTGGTTCCCAGAGCTCTCATCCCTGGGAACTCGATCTGGGCGGAGGAATCCCTCCGAGGTGGGCATTGGCCGGGCACTTAGATGCCAAGCCCCGGCATCTCCCCAGACTCTTTTCCCTCCTGCCGGACTCAGGGAGAACCAAAGCAGAGCCCATCTGAAAGCCGCTGGATCGTCTGAAAGAGGTAGGGGCGAAAGGGGAAAGGCTGGTCAACTTGCTCCTGGCATAATTTGCTCTTCAGCATTCGCGTGCTGCGCCTTTACCTTTTTATGAGTTGGGCACAGAGACCTAAATGCAGAGCTGCCTCAAATGTGGTTCTGTGAGAGAGCAGTGCCCTTCCATAAATCAGTCAAGGGACTGCGGCGGGAGAGGAGAGAGATGTCTTTTATCTGTCTGCTATTCCCGAGTCTTCTAAGGAAACGGTGTCCATTTTATTTCGACAGGAGCTTTTCCAAATAATAGTCCCCTGTGCTTTCCCCCTCCTCGAAGCCTTATTCGAGGCCCATCTCCTCCAAGCGGTCTTCCCAGACTAAGCCCCACGTCTCCTCATCTCCCATCCCTTTGGCATTGGCCTGACTTGTTCCCTTTGCTCTTCCCCTCTCCCAGCCCCACAGCACTTATGGCCGTTCCTGTAATTTGATTTATTCGTATTGATGTCTATCTCCCCGCCTCTAGACTGTAAGCTTATGGTGGGCAGGGAATGTCTTTTGTTGTATTGTAACGTCCCGCGTGCTTAGTACAGTGCCCTGCACACAATAAGCACTCCATAAATGCGGTCGGACGTGACTCTTATGTCGTACCCTCCCAACCGCTTTGTAGGCCATGCGTAACTCAGGAAGGTGCGTATCTTGTCTCTCGGTGCCTCTGACTTGGGACGCCCTTCCTCCTCGTATCAGACGGGATAATTGCTCTCCCCCACTTCCAAACCTTATTGAAGGCCCATCTCCTCCAAGAAGCCTCCCCTGACTGAACCCTCCTCTTCTGCGCCGCTCTCACTTGCTACTTTATTCATCCTGTCTCGCATCCCCACAGCACATATGTATTTATCTGTATATCTCTGTAACGTGTGTATATCAATGTCTCTTTCCCCCTCTAAACAGTGAGGTCATTTGGGGCAGGAATGCGTCTACGTGTTGTTATATTGTACTCTCCCCAGCGCTTAGTACGCTGTTTTGCGCAAGGTAAGCACTCGATAAATACGAATGAATGAATAAAATGGGGATTGAGACGGTGAACCCCACAGGGACTGTGTCCAACCCAATTTGCTCGTCGCCGTCCCAGAGCTTAGTACAGTGCCTGGGCACGTAGTGCGTGCTTAAATATAATTATGAATTATCATGACTGCCAGTGATCAAAGGCAGGGAGCCTCATAGGACCGAATTTTGATAGCACAAGCTAACTGATCGTGACCCAGGAGGTCATGGTGGAAACTCATTAGCGGTGGAAAAGCCATCCCTGTGGACAGGTCAGGAACCCCCGTCAGAGTCGGTATAAGGTAAGCTTCCTCAGCACTCTCACCTATTTCACTGAAGAATGATGTTGAGATTGATTTTAAGCCGCTGTCGAGGTCAGTGCGTCGAGGCTACAGTAGAGAATGGAATTAAGCACCAATCCAGTTAGGGCCCACTGAAAGATTAATGATCATAAAGGCGGTTTTCATTTTTCAGCCCAGAGAGCTTAACATTGGGGTCAACCTCCCTCCGTTCTGTTCTCTCCGAAATGTATATTGACACCCAAGTCCTTTGGGGCAATGAATTCCAGAGTCTCAAATTTAATTTTCTTCTAAAGGGGAATCAAGATTTTCTGGTTGAGTTCCTATGAGCCAATCACTCACTCGGTAGTACTCATTGAGCGTCTCTTGTGCACTGCGCTCTCCCAAGCACTTAGAACAAAGGAAGCGCTCAGTCAATAACAGTAGTCGATGTCGGTCCACTGGGGGAGATGGAAGGCCAAAAATGATTTACAAGTAGTACGTGTAGGAGGATACGGACAGGAGGACGTTCAAAGTGAATCGGGATAAAATAGCCAAATTTGGGATGGGACAATCAATATATTGCCTTGACCCAGTGGGCGAAATGAGCCAGTGGACATTTCCATTTCCGAGTCAAATCCCTCCTCATTCATTCAGGCGTATTCATTGAGTTGTTACCGTGTACTAAGTACTATACTGAGCGCTCGGGAGAGTACCGTATAATAATAAAACTGGCGCATTTCCTGCCCGCAACCAAGTTCATCTATCCCGGGCTTGATATCAGGGATTATAATGCAAATTTGAATTTTAATCTTAATTTAACATCAGTTGTCTATCATCAATATTGTACTGTCTCATAGAAGTACTCTCACATCGCGGGTATTTCTGAAATGCCCCGAGGCATTTCTTACTCCGAACGTCGGTATCGTTAGGGAGTCTTCATGAAGTTAATCAAATGACCGATGAGGGAGAATTGGATAATTTTGCCTGAAGAACTAAATGAGAAATTTCTCATAATGTATAATGAATGTTTCATAAGTAACGGAACAGCCGCGCTCTATACGGTGACCTTAGCAGGGGGCTTTGATACATCCCTTGGCAAACTCTGCTGTTTTTCAGTTTATAATGATCAGTATTGTTAATGTTGATATTCTTGATTGACCCATCCATAATTTCGTTTTAAAAGCCTGTTGGGCGTGAGTCGGTGAGAGTGATTAGATATCTATTTCTTGTGCGTGTGAATTGATATATATGTGTGTGTATATAAACATTGATGTCTGTGTACATATTTGCATACATATATATAGAGAGAGAGAGAGAGGATAATTTGGGGGATTAGTCTATTTCATCTTTTCACTGTATCTGTTAGTCTGAAAAGCCTGTTTAAACCTCCTTGCCATTGGCAGCGTTTTCCTTTATCATTACTTCATTCTCTTAACTCTTGGTTTCAAAGAGAATCCTAGGCGTTTTGTGAAGTCCCGATTTATGGAATATCCATCTCCTCCCTCAGTATCCTCACATTCGCCTCTTGCTCTGCTCCAAACCACCGAGTGCAGTCCGACACTCTGACTACGGAAGCTTGCGAATCTAAGGGCAAGGTGCCGTTCCCACCATTTTGACGCACAAACCTTTGAGTTGGTTAAATATTTCAGCGAAAGGGACACGGAGAATCCAAGGCGCCCTTTTGAAATTGCCACAGCCAAATCTGAGGCGGTTGAAAAGTGCGCCGATATTTTCCGCGGCCTTCAAAAAGCCAAAAACAGAACTCAAGGGGGATGTTCCGCCAGGCTCAGTTTGGTGAAATCATCCCCTGCCAAAATAACCGAATTCCTTCAGCCTGTGTTTTTGGGTCAGGCTTTTGACCATCCAGCCTGCCTCGCTGGTCTTCTAGTAGCAGTTGAACTGGTAGGAGTAGTTATTGTTTTTAAGCGCTTCTTGTGTGCAGAGCACAGTACAGAGTGATAATAATAATAATAATGTTGGTATTTGTTAAGCGCTTACTATGTGCCGAGCACCGTTCTAAGCGCTGGGGTAGACATAGGGGAATCAGGTTGTCCCACGTGGGGCTCACAGTCTTAATCCCCGTTTTACAGATGAGGGAACTGAGGCACAGAGAAGTTAAGTGACTTGCCCACAGTCACACAGCCGACGAGTGGCAGAGCTGGGATTCGAACTCATGAGCCCTGACTCCAAAGCCCGTGCTCTTTCCACTGAGCCACGATGATGACAATGTTGGTGTTTAAGCGCTTACTATGTGCAGAGCACTCTTGTAAGCGCTGGGGCAGATACAGGGTAATCAGTTGTCCCACGTGAGGCTCCCAGTTAATCCCCGTTTTACAGATGAGGTCACTGAGGCACAGAGAAGTCGAGCGACTTGCCCACAGTCACACAGCTGACGAGTGGCGGAGCTGGGGGAGAATACACGGGTGAACTAAAAGCAGTCAACGTGGACACTTCTCTAAAGTTTCCCATGAGCTAGCGCGAGCTGGGGGTCTCTGCCCATATTGGGCTACGGCCAGGAGGTATCCCGGCCCCTTCCCACCGTCGCGGGCTTGCTAACCGTGCCCTCCATCAGGCTGCTTTGAGCATGGGCGACACGTGAAGGAGCAGCCTGTCCTAGTGGCTAGAGCCCAGTCCCGGCGGTCCGAGCTGGGTTCTAATCCTCGGTCCTCCTCTTGTCTGCCGGGTGACCTTGGGTTGGTCACTTCACGTCTCTCGGCCTCAGTTACCTCATCGGGGAAGAGGGGATCGAGACTTGAGCCCCACACGGGACAGGGACTGTGTCCAACCCGATTTGCTTCTATCAGCCCCAGTGCTTAATACAGTGCCTGGCACACTGTAAGCGCTTAACACCTCCATTGTTAGTAGTAAATAGAGTTGATGGGTTGAATGTGTACACGCACACACAGAGATCGCCCCTTGCTCTCCTTTTTCTCATTTGCAGCCCCCGGCTTTTGGTAGCGTTACGACACGCTCCGTCTCTCATGTTCTGTGACTTCGGTTTGAAATGAACGTCGCTTAAGTCCTTTTTTTTTTTTTTTTTTTCTTTTCCTGCAGCGGAGAAGGGCGTCTCCTTTGTTTCGTGCTTATGTGTGGGGGCTTCTAAAGTCCAATCTCCAAATCGTCGGTAGTTGTCGAGCGCTTATTGGGTGCAGACCACCATCCTAAGCGCTTGGGAGAGTTCACCGTGGCAGAGGTTGTTAGACACATTGCCCCCTCACAACGAGCTTCTGGGGTAGAATCTAAAGTGTGTGTTTGTGTGTGTGTGTGTTTTTCCCCCCAGATGCTCCCAAGTTTGTGTCCAACCAAACAATCTATTATTCTTGGGAAGGAAACCTCATCAATATCAGTTGTGAAGTCAAGTCCAACCCACCAGCGTCCATCCACTGGAAACGAGAAAAATTAGCGTTACCCGCCAAGAACATCACCCACTTAAAGACCTACAGTACGGGAACCAAGCTGATTTTAGAGGTGAGCTTCGAACCGTCGTTTAACGTGGCACGTTACGCTCTGGGGGTTTATAGACCTCCTGGTACAACGGAGGGAGGTTGCAAGGAAGAGAAAGTTGGGAGGGGGTAGAATCGGCGGGGCGGAAAGAAAGCCGGGATAGGAGAGTCGATGCCCCGTTGTCCCTTGGTGAAGGAGAGGGAATGGGCAAGATGTTGTAGTTTCAGGTATTTAAGTGCTCACTATGTGCCAGGCACTGTTTTAAGCGCTGGGGTGGAATCAGGGTCATCAGGTTGGACACAGTCCCCGTCCCCCGTGAGGCTCACAGTCTTAATCCCCATTTGACGCTCAAGAAATGCAACCGAAAGAATAAATGGTCTGTGAGCTCACTGTGGGCAAGGAACCTGTCTACCGACTCGGTTGCGTTGTACTCTCCCAAGCGCCCAGGACGGTGCCCCGCACGGAGCGAGTGCTCAATAAATGCCACTGATTCCGCTGAAACCGAGGAGGGTGACGAGTGGACCCGTGGTCCTGGGAAGGCTGCTTGGCAGACCTGGTCGGGGGTGTCTCGGGCTGAGAACGTGCTCTTATGCGACGCGTTTCTGTGTCGTCCCGCAGGTCGCTCCCACGTCTGACAGCGACTTTGGGCGTTACAACTGCACCGCCACGAACCGGATAGGGACGCGATTCCAAGAATACATCCTGGCGCTGGCTGGTGAGTGCTGCCCGGATATCTCTCACCCGTCATCCCGCTGGATACCTAGCCCGTTGTGGGCACGGAATGTGTCGGTAGTTCTTTTGGATTCTTCCAAGTGCTTAGTACAGTGCTCTGCCCACAGTAAGCGTTCAGTAAGTTGAGTCAAGTGACGCAGTCCCTGCCCCTCCAAGGGCTCACAGTCTTAACCCCCATTTCCCAGGTGAGGTAACCGAGGCCCAGAGAAGCGAAGCGTCTCGCCCCAAGTCACACAGCGGAGAGGGGGCGGAGCCGGGGTTAGAGCCCACGCCCTCTGACTCCCAGGCCCGGCTCTTCATTCATTCAGTCGTATTTATTGAGCGCTTACTCTGCGCAGAGCACTGTACTAAGCGCTCGCCACTAGGGCCTGCTGGTTCTTGCCCTTCTGAACCTCTCCTTCCGGAAAGCGGCTTGGATGGTTCATCCCAGTCAGGCCACCAGCGAGCCCACGCCCCCTCTCTCACCGGACCTTCGACACCCACGTCGTCGGCCTCAACAAACCACCGCCCACCCTTCTAGTCGGTCGAAGGTACTTACTGAGCGTGGGCAGAGCACTGTACTAAACGCTTGTTCTCGGCCCTCCGTCTGACGAACCTGGCCGGGCTGTCCACTCACGCCCGTGGGATCCTTCAGCGGGCCGGGGTATCCGCAGCCAGAGGGTCTCCTGCCTTTTCAAAGAAAGGGAGGACTGGTGTATCATCTCCTAGGTGCTCAATCTGATGCTCCACCCACTGCCAACGCCCAATAAATACCGTCGACTGAAGGATTCGTTCAGGAAGGCGAAGAAAGCGGAATCGGCCTCTCTGTTCGTGCATTCATTCCATTGTATTTATCGAGCGCTCGCTGTGCGCGGAGCACTGTCCTAAATTGTTAGAGCGCGATACTCTCCCCTTGCACCATTTTCAGGATGCAGATTTTCCCCATTGCCAGTCACTTTGGAAAAGAGCGGTTATTCCCACCCATCCCCCGTATTTCTGATTTCCTTTTCTCCTCAAAATTGGCACATGAATGCGTCGTCGGTAATGGAGGGAAGAGATGATTGCTTGGCAGTTCAAATGTGGGAGACCTTTGAAAGAAAGCCAAGGTTATATTTATTGGCCTTGCTTAACCCAGATGAAAGGTCATTTATTGTAGGATGACACGGTGTCCCGTCCCAAGTAGCCCGAATGTCTAAGCAGGGGACGTGAGGGTCTACTCCCAGCTCTGCCGCGCACCTGCCGAGTGACCTCGTCCCAGTCACTTCACTTGTCCGGGCCTCAGTCCCTTCATCTGCAAAACGGGGATCCCATCCCTCTTCTCCCTTCTGCTTAGACTGTGGGACCTGATGACCCCGTACTACGGCCGGGCTTAGTAGAGTGCTTGGCCCAGAGTATGAGTTTAACAGATTTATCATTATTCTCGGCTCTGAGCCACCTACTCATTGCAGACACAGTCTAAAACGTTGGCACCAGCTTCCACAAAGCCGAATCCCGCGTGCCTCACATTATGGTGTTTTGATCTCGAGAACAAATTCCCCCTGTGTTTGTTTTTGCTCCATCACACTGGGCAGCTCAGTCCTGAAAACTAAATCGAGAGCAAACAGTTAAACGTGTCAGGTGACTGTGTTCCGCCCCAGAAGAACATCTGGCCCAAAGCAGCTGACATGACATTTTTTATTTAATAATAATAATAATAATAATAATGTCGGTATTTGTTAAGCGTTTACTGTGTGCCGAGCACTGTTCTAAGCGCTGGGGGGATACAAGGTAACCAGTTTGTCCCACGTGGGGCTCACAGCCTTAATCCCCATTTTACAGAATGGGGTCACTGAGGCACAGAGAAGTTAAGTGACTTGCCCAAGGTCACCCAGCTGGCAAGTGGCCGAGGCGGGATGTGAACCCATGCCCTCTGGCTCCCGAGCCTGGACTCTTTCCACCGAGCCACGCTGCTTCTCTGATTTCTCTAATTTCTACGGTCATTTTTGAAGACGGTATTTGGGAAGCGCTTACGTGTGCCTGCTACCGTACTAAGCGCAACCATCAGTCCTGTTCACCCAGATTTTGCGGGAAATGGCGGAACGGTATCTTGGGGTCACTTTTAAATGCCACCCGACGTGGGATGGAATTTGGCGATCCGTCAGTTGCATTTGTTGAGCACTAACTAATTCTCCTAAGCGCTTGGGAGAATCCAAGAGAACGATATAGTTCCCACCCATATCGAGCTTACAGTCTAGCGGGCGAGTCAGATAGTCCAAGAAGTGAATAAATGACAGGGACGTAAGTGCTGTGGGGCAGGGGGTGGGATGAATGGCGCAAGACAGGGTGATGCGGAAGGGAGTGGGAGAAGAAGAAAGGAGGGCTCAGGCAGGGAAGGACCCTTGGAGGAGATGGGCCTTCAATAAGGCTTTGAAGGCGGGGAGAGTGGTGGTCTGTCAATTGAGTCGGCTCGGTTGTCGGAGAGCACTCTGCTAACCCCAGGTAAATAGACGAGCACTTTTGAAGCGGCCTTTCCGGTGGCCGGCGCCGGGACCCGACGCCTCGCGCGGTCCTGGGTGCAGAGTTGGCGAACAGTAAATAGGATTGATTGTCCTGCCAACTCCGGGCAGGTTGGATTGGACCTTGGGTTCAGTGTCGGTTTACCCTACAGGGAGGATAACGCTAGGCCAGGCCCTTACGGAATGTAGAATGGAGTTAAAATCGGATAGAGGATGTCAGAGCAGGTTGTTTAATCTCGTGCCCCGATTTAAATGAGTATTTAAAGATAGGGAGGATCACAGAGGGTTGGGAAAGTTGGAGCCAAGTTAATTAAAAAATCCTTTTGAAGTGGAGGAAAGATAAGTCCCAGGCAATCCATTTCCTGGAAGACCCGTTGGAAGTTTTCTGGGCTTTTTTCCGGGAATCGCTCCTATCCCAGAAGCTAATTGGAAACCAAACAGGCGAGGGTTGACGTGTCAGTGAAAGGAAGTCGTCCCTCAAGTCGGTACTTGGTCTCCTTTGGGTTCCGGATATTCCGTCCATCGGTCGTATTTACCGCGCCCTCGCTGTGTGCAGAGCACTGAGCTAAGTGTTCGGGAGAGCACGGTATAATTGACTCGGTAGACACGTTCCCTGCGTACGGTGAACTCTCGTCTCCCTTTCAAGTTTCCCGTCTAAGTGGCAGTACATTTTAGAGACAGCAGAAACTTGGGTGTTTTCACCCCGGCGGAGGAAAATTGCTCTTCTAGCAGAAGGAGATTTAGCCCATCTCCTCACCTCCACTTCCAGGCTTCAAAGCTGAAAAATGTCCTAAGGAGGGAACGGGGGGAAAACATTTTTTTTTTTTTTGCTAGTTAAGCAACAGAGTTACTGCTGCTTTTTGAAAGGCCTGCTTTTCCATCGCTGTTGCTTGGTCAAGGATCAGACGCCACCCCTGCCCCTTTCCCTCTCTCCCTCCCACCAACCCTCCGTCATTCAGTACTTATTGAGCGCTGACTGGGTAAAGAGCACTGTACTAAGCGCTTGGGGGAGTACAGTATAACAATAAGCAGACATGTTCCCTGCCCACAGATGGCTTACAGTCTAGAGAGGGAGACGGACATTAATATAAATAAATTACACATCCCTCGGGGGCCAAACAGTTGTCGAATGGCCAACGCTGGATCCCATGCAACCTGGCAGGTGACATCTCAAAGCCCCTGGACTCCCCTAGGCTGCAACCCCAAGCTTCCCCCACATCCATCCCCAGCTGTGCAAGCAACTCCTGCCGTTCTTGGAATCGTGTCGCTGGAAACCTGTCGATTTAAAGAGTCCTTCGGTGCTTACTCCAGTGCTCTGCCCAAGATGAGCGCTTAATAAATGCCCAGACTACTTCTGGCGTCCTCTCCCGTGGGCTTAGGCTGGAGCAAGGCTATCGACGGTTGATGGTGTTTGTGCCACCATCTTTATTACGTGTTTAACGAACGCTCAGCCATCTCTAGAACCTCGAGTGTGTCTGAGCGTATTGGGGATTTACGTCTCGCCCCTCTCGGGCTAGCTCTGGGAAGGAACTGGGGAGACGTGGAGCCAATGGGGAAAACAGCCTGGCTTTTTAGCCGCGAACGGTGCCGTTTTCAGTGCCCTCTGGGCGGTATGACATCTGCTTTCCGACGGTATGAGAACAGAAACAATCTATCTGGACAAGGTAGCGGTAATAATCGAGGCGTTTTTTAAGCATTTACTACGTGTCAGCCACCGTACTAAGCACTGGGGTGGATACAAGCAAATCAGATTGGACCGTCCCTGTCCCACACGGAGCCCTCTGTCTCCATCCCCATTTTACAGATGAAGGAACTGAGGCCCAGAGACGTGAAGTGACTCCCCCGAGGCCTCACAGACAAGTGGCAGAGTCAGAATTAGAAGCCATGATTCATGAGTTGAGGCTGAGCGGGGAGAGATGGGCCTTTTAACAGCTCAGAAAAGCAGAAAGGTAGTGAGCGCCCAAGGTTGGTATTTCTTAGTGGTGTTGAAGTGCTTACTATGCGTCAAGTACCGTTCCAAGCGCTGGGATAGATTAGAGTCAGTCAGGTAATACTCGGTCCTTATCCCGCTTGGGGATCTTGCTCTAAGTAAGAGGGAGAACAGGTCTTGAACCCCCATTTTACAGTTGAGAAAACTGAGTTACGGAAAAGTTAAGCGACTTTCCCAAGGTGACACAGCAGGCAAGTGGCAGAGCTGGGTTTAGAATCCAGGTTCTGTGACTCCCAGGCCCGGGCTCTTCCGACTGAGTCACGCTGCTCTAGTTCCGATTCGCATCTCCTCTTCGGGGAGAACTGTGCTTCTTTCAGGTTGGTTGAGATGCCTTTAAAAAAAAAAAAAAAAAAAAAAAGCTATGGATTTTAGATAAATAAATTAGAAGAAATTCAGATGGGAGCATTTTTATCTTTCTCTATAATGATAGTTCTTTGATATAAGAAAATAGATTAAATAATATTTCCATTTGAGGTATGTTAATGAATTTGAGATGGAGTATTCCTCTGGAAGACTGGAATAGAAAATGAAAAAAGCAGTGTGGAGGTCTTTTTTTTTTTTTTTCCTTTCTCTACATTGGCGGCTGTTATCTTTTCCAAAACTTGATTAGAGATAAAGCATCTCAGATGGGGATGTGCTTCAGGTGAATATTAACTCTTCCAAAAGGACAAGAGTCTCGGGGCAAAGAGAGGCAGTGTTCCCTAATGGATAGAGCCCGGGTCTGGGAGTCCGAAGGACCTGGGTTCGAATTTCGACTGCCACTTCTCTGCTGGGTGACCTGGAAAAGTCACTTGACTTGGCTGGGCCTCAGTTACTTCATCTGTAAAATGGAGATTAAGGCTGCGAGCCCCGTGTGGAAGAGGGAATGGGTCGACTCCACCCTTAATACAGTGCCTGACACGAGAAGCAGCGGGGCTCAGTGGAAAGTCAGAGGTCTAGGGTTCAAATCCCAGCTCGGCCATTTGTCAGCTGTGTGACTTTGGGCAAGTCACTTAACTTCTCGGTGCCTCAGTCACCTCATCTGTAAAATGGGGATTAAGACTGTGAGCCCCACGTGGGACAACTTGATTCCCTTGTGTTTACCCCAGCGCTTAGAACAGTGCTCGGCACATAGTAAGCGCTTAACAAATACCAACATTGTTAGAAAGCGCTGAACAACTACCACTTTAAGAAAGTCTGCAAAGTGAGCAAAAATATCCCCGATGAGGCACATATTGAGGCAGTATGATTTTGTATGAATGCAGAGAAGGAATCTGACTTGAGTATCGACGGGTTCTTTTTCTAACGGCAATCCGGCGAGAGGTAGGTATTCTCTTCCCTACTGATGCAGAAGGAAAGAAAGCAAAGACACTGTTTTCCCACCACCCTCACCCTTTAAAGAGCGTGGTGAAAGGTGAAGCAGTTTTCCCCCCAGCGCAATGTGGCTACACAAAGCCTCTTCGTTGGCTGGCGTCCCCGTCGGACCCATCGGTCCGGTTTGCTACTTTCTCTTCCAATGGCTTCCCATCCGAGGCTCCCTGTCAGTCAGTGGTATTTATTTAGCACTTACTGTGTGCAGAACACTGTACTCAGTGGTCGCGAGAGGACAATAAACAGACACATTCCCTGCCCGCAACGAGCTTACGGTCCAGAGACATTTCCACCGTCTCCGGAATCGTCCGCGTCCTTGCGTCATTTTTTTTTCCCGACCTAATCGGCGGGTAACGACTCGTCCACCGTCTCCGGAATCGTCCGCGTCCTTGCGTCATTTTTTTTCCCGACCTAATCGGCGGGTAACAACCCCTGTCGTTCAGTCGTATCGATTGAGCCCTTGCCGTGTGCAGAGCACCGTGCTAAGCGGGCGGGAGAGGACAGGAGAACTGTAGACAGACGCATTCTCCACCCACAGCGCGCTACCAGTGTAGA
Source organism: Ornithorhynchus anatinus (assembly GCF_004115215.2). NCBI lineage: Eukaryota > Metazoa > Chordata > Mammalia > Monotremata > Ornithorhynchidae > Ornithorhynchus > Ornithorhynchus anatinus. Next base: position 18,486,685 of record NC_041744.1, on the reverse strand, counting down.
GGATGAACTTATTCCCGTCGCTCTGGTTTCTTTGCAGACGTGCCTTCCAGCCCCTCCGGGCTCAGAATCACGGAGCTGTCCCAGACCACGGCCAAGGTGTCCTTCACCAAACCCGACTCGCACGGCGGGGTCCCCATCCACCACTACCAAGTGGACGTCAAGGAAGTGGCTGCCGAGACGTGGAAGGTGGAGCGCTCTCAAGGAGTTCAGAGTGAGTCCGCTCTCGTTTCGTTCGTTCGTTCGGTCCTGTTTATCGAGCGCTGAGTGGGTGCCGAGCACCGTACTAAGCGCGCGGGGGAGTCCAACAGAAGAATGGACGCGTTCCCTGCCCACACCGAGCTTACGATCCTGGCTCCGCCGCTTGTCTGCTGTGTGATCTCGGGCAAGTCACTTCGCTATGCCTCATTACCTCAACTGTAAAATGGGGATCGAGACTGCGAGCTCCATGTCGGACAGGGACTGGCCAACCCAGTTTGCTTGAATCCACCCCAGCGTTTAGGACAGTGCCTGGCACATAGTAAGCCCTGAAAAACCACCACGATGATTATTATAACTGTTATTATATTGCGATGAGTTTACATTCGAGAGGGCCCTCCCCCCCACCAAGTTTTCTCTTTCCCCCGCTGTGCGAGAAATTCTAGTCGTTCTTGGAGTCATACCCGTTGAAACCAGTCTATAATAAAGTCCTTCAAGGCTTAGTTTGGCGCCTAGCATAATGACAAGAATAATATTTGTTAATATTTACTGTGTGCCGAGTGTTGGACTAAGGGCTGGGATAAATACAAGACCATCAGGTTGGACGCAGTGTCCCCCTCGAGGCTCGTGTTTTCATCCCCATTTGACCGATGAGGTCACTGAAGCCCAGGGAAACGAAGTTACTTGCCCAGGGTCACATAACAGAGAGTTGGCGGAGCCGGGATAAGAACCCAGGTCCTCAGAGTCCTAGAACCAGGCTGTTTGCACTGGGCCACGCTGCTTCTCAGCGGGAATGGAATGGAGTTTCCATTGGACCATTTGGGAAAGAAATCCCAAAGGGCCCGGGCAGGCAGGAAAAAGAGCTTTGTTAAGAATGAAGACCTCCGACGGCCTTTGGTTTGTATTCAGGACCTTCCCCGATGAGACCGTCTTTTCCTTCTGTGTCGTTTACGCGCTTGAATCTGTGACCTTTGCGCAGTTGATATTCACCCCACCCTCGGTCCCACAGCACATAATAATAATAATGATGATAATAATAATCTTGGTATTTGTTAAGCGCTTACTATGTGCAGAGCACTGTTCTAAGCGCTGGGGTACATACAGGGTAATCAGGTTGTCCCACGTGGGGCTCACAGTCATAATCCCCATTTTACAGATGAGTTAACTGAGGCACAGAGAAGTTAAATGACTTGCCCACAGTCACACAGCTGACAGGCGGCAGAGCCGGGAGTCGAACCCATGACCTCTGACTCCCAAGCCCGGGCTTCTTCCACTGAGCCATGCTGTTTCTCTGTTGTGTACGTCTTTAAATGCTATGTGATTAATTTTATTAATACCTCAGACATTAATGTGAGGTCTCACACAGACCTCAGTCACTGTAGAGCAATGTCTTTTGGGATTTTGGTGCGTGGGATTTTGGGGGTTTTTTCCGCATTGTAGAATAACTCCAAGATAACATTATAATGGACTTGGGGGTGGGCAGGAAAGAAACTAAGTCTCAAGATAGGATGTCAGTTCCCTCTAGATTGTGGAACATGGTCTGTGGCCAACCTGATTAACTTGTAACTTAGTACAGTGCCCGTCGATAGTAAGTGCTTAACAAATAACATTAAAAAAAACAAGAAGGAAAACCCCAGACACCTGCGCAGGCATCTCTAATAATGGTGCAAAAGCCCAGCCGCACTGAGTTGGTGGCCAAGGGGCCTACAGAGCAGAAATACGTAGGAAGAAATGATGGCGTACCCATTCTCCACTTCTGGCGGGATTCTTGGCGTATGGAATTGAATTTTCTCCCTGTCACAACGACACGGGTGGCTAAGTCCTCCGGGTCGCTCTGACCCGCACACATCAAGTGTATTTTGTTGTGTGTTTTTTTTCTTTTAATGATTCATGGATTTAAGTGATGCATTTCTGCTCTGGCTCGTTGCCCATTTCTCAGAACTTGCGCATCATGCGATACATCTGGTTGAGCCGTTATTGAATGGAAGATATCTGGTAATGACCTATCTGGAAATTACCCAAGAAGAAGCGTCCTTGTACACGTAGCAGGCAACAGATGGTCCAAATGGACTGTGTTTTGGCTCTACCTCGGACATTGGAGAGCACACGCTTCCTAGGCGATCACCCCCTAACTCGCGACAAGATCGATTATGATACATTTGGCTCTGTCAATCAATCATTGGTATTTGCTGGACTCGTGCTTATGGCAAGCACTAGACACTTGAGGAGTATCCTACTTGGGATGCGATCCCCTCTGGGGATGACTCCAGTCGAATCCACCCCAGCTCTTAGAATAGCGCTTGGCACCGAGTAAGTGCTTAACAAATACCCCGAATACCATGTGACTCAAGATGCCGAACTTTCCAAAGTTCCGATCAATCAGTCGTGATTATCAAGTGTTTAATGTGTGCAGAGCAGTGCATTAAGGCCTTGGGAAAATACACTCTCACAGAGTCAGTAGACACGTTCCCTGCCCCCCGTGAGCTTGCGGTCTAGAGAGGGAGACAGACATGAATATCAGTGAATAAATTACGGATCTTTACATAAGGGCTGTGGAGCTGAGGGAGGGGAGAATAAAAAGTGAAAATCCATAAGTAAGGGTAACACAGAATGGAGTGGGAGATGAGACGATGAGGGCTTAGTCAAGGAAGGTCTCGAAAGGACGGGTGCGTTTACAGTCTTGGAAGGTGGGAAGAGTGATCGTCTGACAGATATGAAGAGGGAGAGCGGTCCGGAGGCAGGACGTGGGCGAGAGGTTGGCGGTGAGGTGGACGAGATAGCGGTACAGTGAGTAGGTTGGCGTTAGAGTAGCAAAGTGTGTAGGCAGATTTGTAATAGTAGAAAATGAGGGAGAGTAAAGTAGGAGGGAGCTCGGTGATTAAGTGCTCTAAAGCCAATGGTAAGGAATTTCACGACGTGAAATTCATCAAAATCATCAAGTTCGTGACGACTGGAAGTTTTAACACGTTGTAGTGGATGGAGAGACGATTGAAAAAATTGACAATTTTTCTCTTCTGGGATCGATGATAATAAAGGAACTAGTAGTCAAGAAATACGCCCCATATTAATGTTGAGAGGATTTGCTAGGAAGAGCCTGGAAAAAGTCACGGAATGTGCTGATCTAACACTTGCCACAGAATTACAGATTGTCAATTCTACGATGTTTCCAGTGTCTCTGTATGGATCCGAAAGCTGGACAGTGAAAAAAACAGGATAGAAAGAACATCGATTCTTTTGAAATGTGGTGTTGGAGTGGCTTCAGTGAATACCCTGAACTGCCTGAAAAACAAATGGATTTTAGAGCAAATCAAGCCAAGTGGTCTTGGGAAGCCAAATGACTCGACTTAGCATACTTTGAACACCTAATCGGGAGGACTGATTCTCTGGAGAAGACACTGTTGCTAGGAAAATTACATGGAAAACGAGGAAGAGGCAGACCAATCGGTAGAAGGAGATCATAACAATGAAAATAGAACCACCATTAGAGGAGTTGCGGATTATGGCAGAGGACAGGGCGTTCTGGAGAAAGTACGTCCTTGGAGTCGTTATGAATCGGGAGACGACTCGATGGCACCGAATAATACAATAAGGAATTTCCGTTCGATATGAAGGTGGCTGGGCAACCACTGGGGGTTCTCGAGGGGTGTCCTGAACGTTTCTGTAGAAAAATGATCTGGGCAGCAGAGCAAAGTGTCGGGCATGAGTGGAGAGAGAGGAGGCTGATCCAGGCATCAAGGAGGATTAGGAGAAGGACGTGGATCCGTGTGGTACCATTTGGATGAGAGGAAAGAGCAGAGTTGAGCGATGCCGTGAAGTTTGAACCTAAGGGATCTGGTAACAGATCGTTTATGTGGGTTGAATGACAGACCTGAGTCAGAGAGAATGCCAAGGTTGCGGGCTTATGAGACAAGGAGGATAGAGGTACCGTGTCCCGGGACGGGCAAGTCGGAGATAGGACGGATGTTGGGCATGAAGAGGTGTTTTCTTCAGGACTAGTCAAGTTTGCGGCGTCAGTGGGACATCCAAGATATCCTAAAGGCCGGAGCCAATCGAGACTGCAGAGAAGGAGCGAGGTAGGAGAGGTAGATTGGCCATCACCCGCGTGGTGATGATGGTCGAAGGCATGGGAGCGAATGAGTTTTCCAAGGGAGTGGGTGAGGATGGAAAGTATAAGCAGAGCCACTCTTCACTATCTTGGGAAGCAGCGTGACTCAGTGGAAAGGGCCTGGCCTTCGGAGTCAGAGGTCATGGGTTCGACTCCCGGCTCTGCCACTTGTCAGCTGGGTGACTGTGGGCGAGTCGCTTCACTTCTCTGTGCCTCAGTTCCCACATCTGGAAAATGGGGGTTAACGGTGAGCCTCACGTGGGGCAACCTGATGACCCTGTATCTACCCCAGCGCTTAGAACAGTGCTCTGCACATAGTAAGCGCTTAGCAAATACCAGCATTATTATCATTACTATTCTCTTTACTATCGCGCATGCCGAGAGAGCCTTGCTCAAAAGAGCACTGGGTGCTCATATGCTCGAATCGCGGTATTGGTATTTATTAATCCCGTACCGTGTGCCAGGCACTATAGTAAATGCTGGTGTGGAGGCCAGAAAACCGGGTTGGACCCAGTCCCTGTCCCATGTGGGGCTCACAACCTTAATCCTCATTTTACAGATGGTAACCGAGGTCTAGAAAAGTGACGTGATTTGCCCAAGGTCACACAGCAGATGGGTTTCTGGAGTTGAAGCCCTCGGAGGGCAGGGACCTTGCTTCTCTCTAAGACAATCAGGACCCAGCGCGTTTTGGTTTAATTCATCGGTCTGAAATACCATCAACCTGATGGTCTCCTCCTCCTCCATGGTAGGGGTGCGACCCGATCTGTGTACGTGTACGCGTGAACCTCCTGTGACTTATCTGTTTGTTACTCTTATGCGTTTAACGGCTTCTCGCTCCCTCTCACTGGGCCCCCTCTGCTGTTCGCTAATTTAATATAGAATGAGATAGCGGCCCCCGCTGATCCAACGTCGTTTTTCACTCCGCCCTGACGGGGAGACGAGTCTATCCGTGGAACCGGGGCCGTCGCCCGTCCCCAGTCGAATCGTGTGCCTGGGCAAATGTTATTTCACAAGGATTTAATTATCAGAGCTGAAATGGCTTCACGCGACCGGTTTCCGTTGAACCCGCCGGCCTCATTCAGATGTCTTCCGTCCTCGGAGGACAGTGGCCCGTTCTCTGGCTCATCCGTGCCCCTCTGCCTCTGTCTCCCTGCCCGTTGCTACGCACATCCATTTCTTGTTGCCATCTCCACCATCCGAGTGGAGGAGAAATGCAGATTGGCTAGAAACGTCGTGTTTTTGTTTGTTTGTTCATGCTATATACGTGCCTCCTACGTGCCAGGCGGTATCCTAAGCACTGGGGTAGATAGATGCCAATCCGTTTGGACACAGGCCCTGTCCCACATGGGGCTCCCAGTCTCGATCCCCATTTTTACAGAGGAGGGACCTGAGGCCCAGAGAAGTGAAGTGACTTGTCCAAGATCACACAGCAGACAAGTGGCTGAGCCAGGGTTAGAGCCCCAGCTCCTTCTGACTCCGAGGCCCGGGCTCTGACCTTTAGGCAGTGCTGCTAGTTGTCAGAAAGCGATGGAACTATTTAACTACAAGCCTCTGATGGATAAAGAGAGGTACTCTCTCTTCTCCCTATGGTTTGGCACAGTGCTCTGCACCAAGTAGGGGCTCAGAAAATACGAATGACTTGCTGATCGATCGGGTGAAAAGGCAAATTTGTCTTCTCCTTCCCTTCCTGCTCCCCTTCCTTCGATTACCATTCAGTAAATGGTATTTTGTGAGCCCTTACTGTGTGGGGAACATCGTACTAAGCACCTGGGTGAGTACAGCACAGTAGAGTTGACAGAAACACAATCCCTGACCTCCTTAAAAAAAAGGCAACACTCCCTTGATCCCAAGTCTCCCTCCAGTTATCACCCCGTCTCTCTCCTACCGTTCCTCTCCAAACTCCTTGAGCGAGATGTCTACACCCGCTGCCTCAAATTCCTCCTCTCCTTGACCCGCTCTGATCTGGCTTCCGACCCCTTCACTCCATAGAAACCGCCCTCTCAAAGGTCACCGGTCATCGTCTCCTTGCCAGATCCAACGGCCTCTACTCCATCCTGATCCTCCTTGACCTCTAGGCTGCCTTGGACACTGTGGGCCACCCCCTTCTCCTGGGTTCACGGTCCAACCTCGGCTTCACCGATTCAGTCCTCTCCTGGTTCTCCTGTTATCTCTCTGGCCGTTCTTTCTCAGTCTCCTTCGCGGGCTCCTCTTCGGCCTCCCACCCCCGAACTGTGAGGGTCCCTAAAAGTTCAGTTCTCGGTCCCCTTCTATTCTCCACCCACACCCAGTCCCTTGGAGGATTCATTCGCTCCCATGGCTTCAACTGTGCAGGCGATACCCAAATCTACATCATCTCCACCCCGATGTCTCTCCCTCTCTGCGGTCTCATATTTCCTCTCGCCTTTAAGACATGTCTGCCTGGATGTCCTCCCGTCACCTCCAGCTTAACAAGTCCAAAAGAGAAGTCTTTATCTTCCCACCCGAACCCTGTCCTCTCCCTAATTAATGCAATCTAATGCCCATCCGGACTTCCCTGGCTACCATGGGTGAATTCAGAATAACTGCGGCTTCCCCTATGACTGCAACCACCGGACTAGTTTCCCCTGGAAGAATTCCAATCTGCTGTTAACCGCGATGCCTCTATTTGTAAATATTTTGGGGCCCGTCTCTGCTGGTAGAGCGGTTCCTCCATGCAGGCGTCTTTGTACCTGCGTTAGATGTTTCCCAAGTGCTTTATGGGCCCTAGCAGTGGAAGTCATCATTCTCATCACCTCCTTTGGCTACCGGAGGTGAGTCCATCAGCGATCTTTATGAGCGTCTACTCTGTGCCCAGGAGTGGACTAACCACTTGGGAGATCCAGCAGAGGTTCAAGAACGGCGATACGTTACGGAATTTCAGGTGAATTATCCTGGTAGAAGGTTTGATCGGAGAACCGAACTTAATGCGTTAAGTGCGATGCAGTCTCCTTCAAAATAAGGTACAAAATGCCCTTCTAGACTAATGCTCAATTTTTGCCTAATGGAACGAGCCTTAATTTGCTTCTAATAGCAAGGCTTTCGATCATTAAAATCCTGTTCTGGTATTTCAGTTGAATGGAATTCGTGGTGCTGAATTTTCTTTCCCTTTTTTTTTTTTTTTTTTTTTTTTACAACAGCTATATTTGATGTTGTACCTAATTTCAATCCTAATGAAATTAAGTTTTGCAGATCAAAGCTAGAGGAGGCTGAGGAAAATTGAGCAGAGTGCAAACAGTTATAAATAGAAATTACCTATTTGGTAAAACTTTTTGAACCTAAGAAAAATTGAATACAGTTTCTGTCTGAATCAGCCTCAAACGTTAGCGGCCGGAAAGGATTTGCCCCTCTTCTTACCTGAGTTGGTTGACCCGTTCCCTGTCCGCAGCGGGTTTACAGTCTACTGTCGGCATTTTCAGCCGAAACTAAAAAAAATGGCTATTTTTCCACCTATGTGCTCTGAACGTTCGAGATGCAGCTCCGACTCTAGTGGAAACAGCATGGGCTTGGGAATCGGAGGATGTGGGTTCTAATCCTGGGTCTGCCACATGTCTTCTGGGTGACCTTGGCCAAGCCACTTTTTTTCTCTGTGCCTGTTATCTGTAAAAGGGGAATTAAGGCCGAGAGCCCCACGTGGGATCACGTGGCCTTGTATCTACCCCAGCGTTTAGAACGGTGCTTGGCACATAGTAAGCGCTTAACAGATACCACATACACAAAAAATGGCAGGGTAAGTCGGATACCTGGTCATCAAAATTGCATTGAGGGTAATATAGAATTTGTAAAGCACTATGTGCTTAATACTGTGCTAAAGGGCAGGATAGATGAAAGCTAATGAGATCTGATGTGTCCTACAAGGGCTTCACTGTCTGGGAAGGAGAGGAGAGAAGCAGTTTTGCCCCCAGTGAAAGGAGGAGGGACCTGAGAGTCCGAGAACTCGGGTTCTAATCCCCACCCCGCCTCTTTTCTGCTCTGTGACCTCGGATGAGTCACTTCCCTTCTCTGAGCCTCAGTTCTCTGACCTGTAAATGGGGGATTAAGACCGGGCACACCACATGAGACATGGACTGTGTCCAACCTGATTAGGTCGTATCTACCCCAGCATGGAGCAGAGGGCCTGGCTCATAGTAAAGGCTTAACAGATATGATTTTAAAGAAAAAAAAAAAAAGGTAGGAGGGAGCCTAGTTATTGCATCCCCATTTTATAGATGAGGAAACAGCACAGAGAAGTTTCATGACCTGCCAAAAATCACACAGCAGGCCAAGAGAAATTAGATGTGGCTTCTGGTGGGCAGGGGTGACTCCTCCCAGCACTTGAAGCGTTTCTTCACTGGTCAGGATTCGATCATAAGCGCCTCCAAGGCAGGCATCGTGCCTTATTTTTAGAGTATTTCATTCATTCAGTCGTTTATCAGGGGCTTACTGGGTGCAGGGCACTGTACTAATCTCTTGGGAGAGTGCAGTTCGACAATCAACAGACACATTCCCTGCCCACAACAAGCTTTTAGGAGCTTACTATGTGCCAGGCACTGTTGTAAACCCTGGGGTAGATACTAACTGATCGGGTTGGGCGTAGTCCCATGTTCTACATGGGACTCGCAGTCTTAATCGCCGTTTTCCGGATGAGGGAACTGAGGCCCAGAGAAGCTAAGTGACTTGCCTAATGTCTTCGCACGTAGTACTTTCTCAGTTGCCCCTCCACCTCCGTATCAAACAAAAACTCCCCATCATTGGCCCTAAGGCAGTCAGTCCATCACCTTGCCCCTCTCCTTCCTCACCTCATTTCCCTCCTTCTACAACCCAACCCGAGTACTTTGCTCCTCAGACGCTAAGCTTCTCACTGTACCCCAGTCTCGCCTGTCTGGCCACCGATCCCTGGCCAACGTCCCACCTCCGGCCCGCAACGCCCTCCCTCCTCAGATCCCACAGACGACGACCCTCCCCCCTCTTCAAACCCTTATTGAAGGCCCGTCTCCTCCAGGAAGCCTTCCCAGGCTAAGCGTCACTTTCCCTCATCTCCCACTCCCTTCCGTGTCACCCTGCCTCGCTCCCTCTGCTCTCCTCCCGCTTCCCAGCTCCACAGCATTTATGTATTTATCTGTAACTATATTTTTTTGCGTTGATGTCTGTCTCCTCCCCCCACCAGACCGAGAGCTCGTCGTGGGCAGGAAAGGTTACTGTTTATTGTTGTATTGTCTTTCCTCCGGCCTCTACTCTGGGAGTCTACCTCATTTTGTCCGCTGGTGTTCTTAATACGTGGTGCTGGGTTTTCTTTCCATTTAGAGGGAATTTTCCATGAACAGGTGGGCATTCATTCTCGTCTGCTAGAAAGATAGCTGTCCACTAAGCTCCTTACCTTCTGCAGCGCTAAGATAACTTTCTGACTAAGCCCCGAATCTTTCTCCTGATTCCACGGAAATCCGAAAAACACACAGGCGTCGATCCGTCTTTCCCCTAACAATGGAAAAACCCAAAATGCTACCAAAATCTAATGATTTTGTACCAGTCATTCAGTGACACCATTCCAGCATTTACTTTGCGTTGATTTTTGTAATGCTGGCATTTAAGCAATTAATATGGCCCAAGCCCTGTATCAAGCGCTGGGGTAGATGCCAGGTTGGGCAACGTCCATGTCCCAAATGAAGCTCACAGTCTTAATCCCTGAGGCAACTGAGGCACCGAGAAGCTCAGCGATTTGCCCAAGGCCACACACCAGTCAGGCGATGGAGCCGGGATTAGAACCCAGGTCTTCTGACTCCCAGGTCCGTCGATTCGGGTGTGGGGTATATCTTTGAAAAGGAGTGATCCCCGTGGATAGGAGGATGCCTCCCATTTCATGCCAGTCAATTGATCAGAGGTGTTTTGAAGCGCTCACTGTGCTCAACGCTTGGGGAAGTACAGTACCATGGAGTCAGAACTGATCCCTTCCCACTAGAAGGTTAAAATCTAAGGCATTGAAAAGCAGAGTGGCCTAGTGGGTAGAGCACAGGTCTGCGAACAAGAACCTGGGTTCTAATCCTGGGTCTGCCGCTTGTCTGCTGTGTGATCTTGGGTAAGTCACTTAATTTCTCTCTGCCCCACTTCCCCCGTCTGTAAAATGGGGATTAAGAGTGTGAGCCCCAAGGGAGACGTGGACTGTGTCCAACCTGATTAAGTTGTATCTACCCCAGGGCTTAGTACAGTGTCTGGCACACAAATACCATTACCAGAAAAAAAAAAAAATTGCAGCGCTTGAGCACCTTCCCGTCAGATTGCAAAGCTTGGTGATGGTTGACAAGGCCCTTGGCAGTTATGTGAAACCCATTTTATTGCGCCTCAAAGAACTCAGAAGAATTTGAGGAGTACTGTGGCCCAGTGGAAAGAGCCCTGACCCGTAAATCAGAGGACCTGGGTTTCAATCCCGGCTCTGCCAAATGCTTGCAGCGTGACCTGAGACAAGTCTCAAATCTCCCATGTGCCTCAAATCTCTGTTGCTCTGTGTTCCAGCGGTGGTCCGCTTGTCCGAACTGAAGCCAAACACGACTTACGAAATCAAGGTGTCGGCGGTCAACGGGAAAGGTCAAGGAGGCTCCAGCAAGATCGAGCTCTTTCAGACGCTGCCAGTCCGTAAGTACTCAATCGGCCTGCCTTGGATCAATAAAGGAAGGGAGGCGGATTACGGTAGCCGGCGGACGCCCTGTTTTCAACCCATGTTCAGATACCGTTCTTTCAGTGTGTTGGAAGCAGGCGGTTCACTCCTCTATCAGTCAGCGGGGTTTATTGAGCGCTGCCTTCACGCAGAGTGCTGGTCTAAGCACTGGGGAGAGTACAGTATAATAGAGTTGGTAGATTTATTCCCGGTCCACAAGGAACTTCCGGTCTAGGGAGGACTGTTTTCACTAGGGAAATAGAACACGGTCCACTCAATCGCTTCGACCCGGAAGCTATTGGGCTTGACCATGGCGCTTCCTTAGGATGTCGGAAGGAAATTGGCCCCGGAACGACGTCAAATCAGGCTGAACGTTCAGTAGGGAAAATCCCCGCCCACCCTGGGAATTTCTTCCAGGGATGGAACTGCCCGATTCCCGGCCTTATTGATTGGATCGTGGCGTTGGTCGTTCATTTTGCGGGTGAGGAGTCTGTCGGTCGTATTTATTAAGCACTTAATGTATGCAGAGCTCCGCCCTAAGCACTTGGGAGAGTACAGTGTAACGAGAAATAGACGAGGAGCGCCCACCGAGCCACACTCGATATTCTATCACTTGGATTGGGCCCAGCCCCCGCTATCATCCCGCAGATGAGCTGGGATGCGAAGAGCCGCGAATGGAACTGACGAATGAACCATCGCAGCCACATTCGGCCGCTCGTTCTGCGTTGAGAGGGAAGGGATTTCCCACAGGAGCCAAGATGTACGGCGAAAGGTTTCGGAGATGAGTCGTTTCCCTTGGGGAGCATCCTGAGAACATTAGGAAAGGCTCCCGGCCAGTTGATTTGGAATGTCGAACCCCAGGGAGAGGCGCCAATGGAGGATTTATTGACCCCGCAGCTTTAGACCCAGGAGATGCCCGAGAAGGCTTTCATACCCTTTGCTGTATGAGACCTATTTTTTTTTTAATTGCTATTTGTTAAGCGCTTACCATGGGCCAGGCACTGTATTAAGAGCTGGTGTGGATGTGAGCTAATCAGGTCGGACAGTCTTTGTCTCCTGTGGGGCTCACAGTCTTAATCCCCATTTTCCAGATGAGGAAACTGAGGCCCGGAGAAGTCCACGCCCCAGTGGATAGATCATGGTCCTGGGAGTCAGAAGGACCTGGGTTCTCATTCCGGCTCTGCCGCGTGACCTCAGGCAAATGACTTCACTTTTCTGGGCCTCCGTTACTTCATCTGTAAAATGTGAGCCCCACGTGGGACAGGGACTGTGGCCAACCTGATTAGCTCGGATCTGACCCAGCATTTAGTGGTTGACAGAGTGCTTAACAAATGCCATCATTATTATTGTTATTAAGTGAAGGTACTCGCCAGGATCCCCCAGCAGACAAATGTCCGGGGACGGAGAAAGACGAGGATGCTTTCTGAGAACCCTGACTCGAGTGGCGGTCGGGATTTCGGACAGTTGCTGCCGTAGCTCTTGACAGAGATTTACCTCACTGGTCACCGATGACCCTCCCGCGCCGACAGTCCTCTGTGGGCCGCAGGCCTGAGCCTGGACAAGCGAGTGTCAGAAATATCTCGTCGCACCCAACCACCCTCGACCGGCCGATAAGCATCAACCGGCCTGGTCTGGGGGTCTGGCGGATTTTGCAACCAACGCGGGTTGGAGCGAAGCCTTGCAACGTGATCTGCCGTGCCTGAACCCCGCTCTGATGGGTTTTGGATAGTGTTAGAAGTGCCCTCTGAGAAGCGGTGGCGTGTAGTGGATAGAGCACAGGCCTGGGAGTCAGAAGGTCATGGGTTCTAATCTCAGTTCCTCCATTTGTCCGCTGTGTGACCTTGGACGAGCACTTCACTTCTCTGGGCCTCAGAGTCCTCATCTGTAAAACGGGGACTGAGACTGCGGCGCCCGTATGGGACAGGGACTGTGTCGGACCTGCTGAACTTGTATCTACCCCAGCGTTTAGAACAGTGCTTTGCACACAGTAAGCACTTAACAAGTACCGTAATTATTATTATCGTTATTAATCCATCAGTAGATCGGTGGTCGAGACCGAAAGCTTACTGAGTGCAGGGCACTGTTCAGAGCCGGTGGGAGAGCAGAAAGCAGCGGAGGGGGGGTAGAAACAATCCCCGCCCCCTAAGAGCTGAAAAATCTAGTCTTAGAATGGTACGTGGCATATCGTAAGCACTTGACGAATGCCCTAATTATTTTTTTACTAGCTATCGCACCTTGCCCACCCAAGGAGTGGGTTGCTGAGCTTCGAAGACTGTAGCCCCCCCTAGACGATAAGCTCCTTGAGGGAAGGGAATGTGTCTTGTTATTGTGTTGTGCTTTCCCAAGCACTTCATACAGTCTTCTGTGAGCACTCAGTAAGTAGGTTGGATTGGTTGGGTTTTAACGAGGACGGAAAGATCCTCATTAAGGATGAGGGACGCGATAAGTAGTCGCCATCCAGTCCCTCTTGGAGTCTAGAACGAGCCACTGGACACGTAAATAATGACGAGGTGACCGGGGTTGGGGCAGGTGAAACCCATCCAGCTGAGGTCATTTTGCCGTCGTTTATTCGACGATTATTCGATTAAACGATTATTTCTTCGGACGGCTGGACGGAAGCGGGGCGTGGCAGGTGACACGGATTAAATCTTCTCCTCAGAAGAAGAGCAGTAGCAACCAAAAAAGCCCCAACAACGCTCTGTGGTCAGTCGGCGGCATTTACCGAGCGCTGACTGTGTGCAGAGCACCGTACTAAGCGCTCGGGAGACGGCAGTGTAACATTATTATTGTCCGATTAGGTGAGCCGAGCCCACCCTCTATCCACGGCCAGCCCAGCAGCGGGAAGACCTTCAAGCTCAGCATCACCAAGCAAGACGACGGGGGAGCCCCTATCCTGGAATACATCGTCAAGTACCGCAGCGTAAGTAGGCGGCACGTGACATCGGGGTGGTGGGGGTGTTGGTTCCGGCCGAGGGGCTCCATCAAGTCGCTCTCAGGGTAACACCGGAGAAGTTGCCCACCTAGAGTTCGTTATTCCCGGCCCCCGGGAACCCCGAGCGAAATGCCAAGGAAAGCCTCCGTCACCCTCCTCGATGACGTCGGGGGGAGCCGAGGCATTTTGAACACGCCGGCGTCTTAGAGGCCCGTTGAGAGAGCGCGAGAGGCGCACGCCATCGGGGAGGATTATTCGCTTCACGATGCAGAAGCTGCCTCGGTAGCCTGGGGTTGATTTGATTTATATTTCAATTAGCCTTTTGTCGATGATGTCTGGTGGTGGTAATTTCGCCCAAGTCTCGTCAGCACGCACCGTCGCACGCTTCCGGATATATTCAGGCGGATGTTTCTCGAATCTGATTTTCGTCCTTTTCCGTCACTCGGAACGTGATCTTCGACGGGCGTGAAATGTAGGGGAGATCGGTCTGGCGCGGTACATGTCGACATTCTGAACTGTTAGCCGTCGTGCCAGGGAGAGGCTCAAACTTAAGGGGATCCTTGAGAAGACGGTTCGCTTTTCATCATCAGTGGTATTTATTGAGCGCTCACTGCGTGCAGAGCACTGTACCGAGCGCTCGGGACGGTACGGCACAGCGGAGTTGGGAAGCACGTTGCCTGCCCGCAGTGACCTTGCGGTCTAGACTTACCTCGGCCCACCGCTTTAGGAACGCACCAGAGCTAAGTGGCGGGCTTCCGTCGATTCATTCGATGGTTCGCTCGTGTTTAGCGAGCGCTTATTACGTGCAGAGCAGTGTACTGAGCGCTTGGGAGCGTCCAAAATAACAGTAAACAGAGGCCCCCGGGCACCGAGGACTCGGACGTCTCCCAGTTTCCACCCATGGAAACCATCTCCCTCTTGAAAGACGTGAGGAGGAGACGTGAGGGGAAGTGTAAGAGCAGAAACTCTCCGTCATCCAGCCCCAAGCGTCGCCATTCCACACCTTGCCCTGCCTCCTTTCAGACAGGATGAAGCTGAGTCCTTTTGGGGTTGTCTCCTCTGTAGGCTGAGGATGTGGGTTCTAATCCCGCCTCTGCTGTTTGTCTGCTGTGTGGTCTTAGGCAAGCCGCTTCGCCGCGACTCAGTTACCCCATCTGGAAAATGGGGATTGAGCCCGTGAGCGCGGTGTGGGACCGGGACTCGCCCCAACCTGATTGTCTTTTCTCTACCCCAGTGTCTAGTACAGTGCCTGGCTCATAGTAAGCGGTGAACTAATACCATGAAAAGAGAGGTTATTGGGGGCGGCAGGGGGTGCGAGGGTCTGGAACAGAAGATAGAGAAGGGAAGGTGGGGGTGGGGAATGATTTCTCAGATAATGACGGTATTTCTCACGCGCTTGCTTTGTGCCAGACACGGTACTAAGCACCGGGGCGGATCCGAGCAAATCAAGTTGGACACCGTCCCTGTCCCGCAAGGGGCTCAGTCTCAGTCCCCATTTTGCAGATGAGGTGACGGAGGCACAGAGAAGTGAGGCGACTTTCCCAGGCCACACAGCAGACCGGTGGCAGAGCCGGGGCTGGAACCCATGACCCCCTGGCTCCCAGGCCCGTGATCTGGCCACTACATCTTGCTGCTGTTCAGACAGAGATACCGAGTAAGTGAGAGAAGAATCATCCAAACTCAGTGCCGGGGGCGGGGGAGGAAAAAAAAAAAAGAGAGAGCCCTGGATATTTTCCGTTCCGTCTAGTTGTTCTGCTGCATTCGATGTGAGCATCCTGCTGCTAGAACTTGCTGCGAGGGTGTCCGAGGAGCCCCGGGAATGTAGAAAAGACCACGAGTGAGGTACCGGAGGAGGAGGGGAGATTGTATTTCTGCCCAGAAAAATCCCCGGGGACAAGGCCCCGGGCAGCGGATGAGCTACGTAGGCATAGCAGATGTGTCCCTAACAGATGCACCGGACGAGGTTGGCGGCTCAGCTCATTAGAACGACGGATTCATTAAAGTCGGAAGAGCTCGTAGACCGTCGAAGCGTTGGACCGTCACTAGCCCTTGGGGCCGCTTCCGCCAAGGACGAAAGAGGGGGGCTGGTGCGAGTCAATGCCCGGTCAGGGAGTCTTGCAGCACCAAGCTCAGTGGCCGCCGACAGACAGGATTGGGACGTTTGTTCCCGGCGGCACTGCCACCTTGTTGGCAGGTGGCCCCGGGAGAGGATCGCCTCTCCCGGACGGGACTCCGGAAAGGGGGTCCGGGAGTCGCGGGACCTGGGTTCTGATCCCAGCTCCGCCACTCGCCTGCTCTGTGACGGCAAATGCGGAAGCAGTTTGGCCTGGTGGAAAAAGCAGGGGCCTGGGAGTCGCTCTCATCCGTGCTCTGCCACACTCCTCCGCTGTGACCTTGGACGACTTCTCCTCCTTTTCTGTGGGCCTCAGTTTCCTCAACTATAAAGTGGGGATTCAGACCCACTCCCTCCTATTTATTAGACCGTGAGCCCCATATAGGGACTGTGTCTGACCTGTTTCATTTGTCTCTACCCCAGCGCTTCGCGCAGTGCCTGGCTCCTAGGATAGGCTTTGCCAGACACCCCAGAGTAAAATGAAATAACTTGGCACGGTGCGTGCGAGAATTTTCCACCCAGAATCCTTCTGGTGCCAAAGCGAAGGCCGCGGAGATGAAATCCCGATCCCGATTCCGAGCCGAAGGGGTTGAGAGCGGGCGAGGGAGAGTTCCCACCGGGTCGCGTCGACTCCCAGAAGGCCCGCTTCACCCCCGCCACGACTCGGAGGTCGTTGAGTTTCCGCACCTTAGGTTGACCTGTTGACCGGCTGAAAGGTGGCCTCCCGATGTCAGTCGCTTGACCCTGGGGAGCCTCGCTCTCTCCCCACAGAGGACCTCCGTCCCCCACAGTCCTCTGTGACGAAACGTCCCGTGGGGACGGTGCCCCTACCTGAACTATGGTAGAGAAGCGGCGTGGCTCTAATGGCTAGAGCCTGGGCCCGGGACTCAGAAGGACCCAGGTTCTAATCCCGGCTCCGTCACGTTTCTGCCGTATGACCTTGGATAAGTGTGTTTACTTTTCTGGGCCTCAGTTACCTCATCTGGAAAATGAGGATTAAGACTGTGAGCCCCATGGGGACAGAGCCTGCATCCAACCTGATGACATTGTATCTACGCCAGCGCTTAGAACAGCGCCTGGCTCAGAGTAAGCGCTGAACCCGTACCGTGATTTTTCTTATTATTACTCTGATTCCCGGACTCGACGCCCTTCCCGTCGGGCCCCCGTCGGCTGAAACGCTCAAGTCCTGATGGGGCGGTGCCGGGGGGCCGGTCCGGTCCTTGACCACTGACACGGATCCTTCCGCCTTGACAGAAAGACAAGGAGGACCAGTGGCTGGAGAAGAAGGTGCAGGGCACTAGGGACCACATCATCCTGGAGCATCTTCAGTGGACCATGGGATACGAAGTGCAGATCTCCGCGGCCAACCGGCTGGGCTTCTCGGAGCCCACGCTCTACGAGTTCAGCATGCCGCCCAAGCCCAGCATCATCAAAGGTGAGTCCCGGCGGGGAAGGCCCCGAGGCAGCCGGCCCGTTACGTGGCTGGCGTCTCGGGGATCTGGCCGCCCTCGGCACACGGAGCGGCGCAAACGCGCACCCTCTTCGGCCGAAGACCGCGTCGGAGGGGGGTTGCTTATTATGGGATATCAACCATTGTCCCCGCCGAATCGGCACGGCGTAGGGAATGAGTCAGAAGGTCATGGATTCTGATCCCGGCTCTGCCGCTTGTCTGCTGTGTGACCTTGGGCCAGTCACTTCACTTTTCTGGGCCTCACTCACCTCACCTGTAAAGTGGGGATGGAGACTGAGCTCCACATGAGTCAGGAAATGTATCCAGCTCGATTTGCTTGCCCCTGTGTTTAGTACAGTTGCTGGCACATAGTGAACGCTTCACAAATATCATCATTATTATTTTTAGGTCCCGATGTCCATCTTCTAGCTGTTCTGCCTTTGCAGGGCATTAAAAGCCAAGCCGGTCAACGGCGCTCTCCAGAGCACTGTCGTTCGCACCCACGTGCTCTGGCTAGAATTCTAATTCCCTCTAATCCCAGCTCCGCCACTTGTCTGCCGTGTGACCTCAGGCGAGGCACCTCACTTTTCTGGGCCTCAGTTCTCCAATCTGAAAAATGGGGATTAAAACTTTAACCTCATGAGGGATTGGGTCCGACCGGAGTAGCTTTATCTACCCCAGCGCTAAATACAGTGTTTGGCGCACAGTAAGCACTGGATTTAAAAAAAAAAAGAATCACGTGCGGTTTTAAGTTCTGCCATTTTGGATCTTCTGAAGTGCAGTGGGACTTGAGTCATCGGCCTTCCCCCAGTGGCTAAAGCCACCTGTAAATTTTGACAGCTCACATTTAAGTTCTCCCTTTCCATGTGGACTCACCGCCGGAGTTCGAAAGGCGAGGGGGGAGGATCCGGTTTTTCCGCCCAAGGTGATCCTCTGGAGAGGTTAATTCCCCGAGATTAGCTGCGACGTTGATTCGGATAAGCGGCCGTGCGTGTCTGTGAGGTTGAGACTCCGACGTGAAGCCGCTGGTCCGCCCGGCCAGGGTTCGGGTGTCCAGAAACTCCCACAGATGCCTCAGAAGGGCCAGGCCCGAGGGAACTGTTGGAAACTGCCTCTTCACTCACGTCACACCCAGCTCGCTCCCCTCCACGGCGATGGCTCCCGGCCCGTCGACAGGAGTGGGAGGCTGAGCTTCAGATAGGGATGTAGGTGCCTCGGTGGGGTGAATTTTAGATGCGTAATGGGTCCAGTGCCATGTGTATTGGCAGGGCAGATGGAAGAGAAAGTAGAAAGAATGAGGACTTAGTCGGGGCAGGCCTCTTGGAGGAGATGGGATTTTAATAAGACTTTCAAGGTAGGGAGGGTGATCCTCTGCCGGATATGAAGAGGGAAGGGAATTCCAAGCCGTGGACGAGCAGCTTGGCCTAGTGGAAAGAACACGGGCCTGAGAGTCAAAGGGCCTGGGTTCCAATCCCGGCCCTGCCGATTGCCGTGGGCCCTCTGGCAAGTCACTTCACTTCTCCGGGCCTCGGTTCACCTGTTTTCCCTCCTGTTTAGACTGCGAGCCCCATGTGGGGCGGGAACTGTATCTGACCTGATTCACTCGTATCGACCCCGGTGCTTAGAACAATGTTGGACAAGTAGGAAGCGCTTAACAAATACCGTTAAAAAAAAAAAAAAAAAAAGAGGGAAAACACGGGCAAGAGGTGGGTGGCGAGATGGAGGGTGGCATGAGACGAATGAGGCAGAGGCCCGGAAGCTTCGCGGTGCCCCCCCCTTGACCGTGCACAAATGCATCTTCCTACGTCAAGTCGCCCGGCGCCAGCTCGTGAACCGTGTGGTATCGGGACAGACCCGTGCGGTGGGGAGAACCGCTCCCCGGCCCAGCCACTGTGCTTTATCCAAGTCCTGAGGCGGAAGCAGGTGTCCCGGCGGAGGTGGCTCGGCGCGTCCAGAAGAAGACCTTCGAAGGAAACGTGGACCACGAAGCCATCGCCGCGGGTTCGGTCCGGGGAGGACTCGTCTTCCCGTGGCGAAACGTGAGGTCTCGAACGGTGACCCGGAGCCTGCTTATCCCGTGCTTTGGCTTCTCATCTGGAGGATTCGGGGCTGAAGCGGACCCTTCTCCCACTTCCACACCCCAGACTTGCTGGTGGGGAACGGCGGACTCTGCAAGATGGCCACCGGTGGGGGGGAGTTGGGGGAATCGCTAATGTATCGACGCTCTTTATGGAGCGCTTACCGTGTGCAGAACACTGTATTAAGCGCTTGGGAGAGGCCAATCTGAGTTGTTGCCCTCGCACAGCGAGCTCCCTGGGTAGAGGCGGAGACGCATTCATATAGGTAAAGAAATTATGGGTAAGGACATAAGTGCTGTGCGGCTGTGGGAGGGATGAATAAAGGGAGAATTTGGGATTGCTTTCCATCCCACCAAACATCTCGAGGGAAAAATTCCCAGGCAGGAGCTATGAATTCTTCAGCAGAAGAACAGAAAGCCACATCTCCTGCCTCGCTTTCCCTTTGCCTTTGTCTTTTCCTGGCCCCGGAGTTTTCCCTCCTACAGGAAACGGCGAAGCAGCATAGCTTAGCGGAAAGAGCCCGGGCATGGGAGCCAGAGCACCTGGGTTCTAATCCCAGCTCTGCCAGTTGCTTGCCGTGTGACCTTGGGCAAGTCACTTCACTTGGCTGTGCCTCAATTCTCCCTCCTATTTCCACTGTGAGTCCAATGGGAGCCAGGCACTGTGTCTAACAGTTCACTTGAACCTTCTCAGCGTGGCTCAGTGGAAAAGAGCCTGGGCTTCGGAGTCAGAGGTCATGGGTTCGACTCCCAGCTCTGCCACTTGTCAGCTGTGTGACTGTGGGCGAGTCACTTAACTTCTCTGTGCCTCAGTTACCTCATCTGTCAAATGGGGATTAACTGTGAGCCCCACCTGGGACAACCTGATTCCCTATGTCTACCCCAGCGCTTAGAACAGTGCTCTGCACATAGTAAGCGCTTAACAAATACCAACATTATTATTCTCCAGCGCTTAGAACAGTGTTTGACACAAAGAGCTGAACAAATACCAGAAAAAATAAGATAAAACGGGGTACTGACTTCTGCCGTAGCCACCGTGTGCCCTGTCATTCCCCCCGAAGCTCCACAGCACTTAGGTTCTTATCTGTAATTTTATTTATTCCTATTAATGTCTGCCTCCCCCTCTAGACTAAGCTTGTCCACTGCAGGAAATGCCTGTTTTATCGTTCTCTCCCAGGCGCTTAGTACAGTGCTCTGCACACAGTAAGTGCTCCGTAAATACGATCGACCGGCTGAGTTACGGGCACCGCTAACGCAGATCGCGTAGACTCCCGGACCCGGCAGGGACTTGGCCAGGTCTGCTAGCCACCCCTCCCTTCATTCCCACCTGACGGCCGCCATTCAGGGATGATCCGAGGGCCGTGGCAACGGAAGGAAGGCGAACTGGGTGGCCCAAGGGGGTCTCTGCCATCTTCTTGGTTTGCCGTTCATTCACTGGAGAGAAGATCCACATCCGTGAGGCGTTAGAAGAAGGCGTTAGCGGGGGTCAGAGCGTTGCTTATTCCGTTGGCCTGGTTTGTTGCCCCCACAAAGGCCCTGCCTGAGAGACCGAGAACAGATGTCTCCGCCCCCAGCCCAGCTCCATTTACTGCCTCCGTGGCATGAGAAGCGGCGTGACCTTGTGGATGAAGCACGGGCCTGGGAGTCAGAAGGACCTGGGTTCTAATCCCAGCTGTGTGACCTTGGGCAAGTCGCTTCTCATTGCCTCATTTCACTCACCTGTAAAATAGAGATTAAGACTGTGAGCCCTGTGCAGGACAGGGACCGTGTCCAACCGGATGAGCTTGTGCCTACCCCAGGGCTTAGTGTAGTGCCCGGCACATGGTAAGCGCTTAACAAATACCACAGAAACGAAGTCAGGATAGAGGATGAGGGTTAAGGCCGTCGGGCCTCCGCGACAGAACACGCGAGATTCCTGTCAGAGGGACGGGGGGCCCCTGTCCCACGCAGCCCCCCAATCCGCTGCCTCTTTTGGGTGTCAGAATCGAGCCTGCCGTCCAACCGTTGACCCACAGTGGTGTCCCGTAGCGGAGTCTCTGTTTGTAAATAATGGTCAATGTCATTTTGGAGATGTGGCATTAATTCTTTTTTCTCTTGTTCTCTTCCTTTCCTCCTGTCGCTTTGGCCTCCACTTTGATTTCATTTCCTATGTTTACGCCTTTTTTTCCCCCCTTTTCTCCCTCGCTTTGCTCTTCTGCTGTTTCCGAAAACGATTTTCATCCATGCAGAAGCTAGCTGCTGCGAAGCGAATAAAGGTGGAAACGGAAGCCAGTCGTGGCAGCTGAACGCGGCTGGGTTTTCTTTCATTCTGGCCATAAGTCTGTCATGCATGCTCGGATCTAGCCAATAAGGCCCGGACGATGTTTCCCCCTCCCCTTCCCTCCTCACCCCTCCACGGCAAAAGGAAAACCGATCCGAGTAGCGATCCGACTTCTCCACGTCGCGTTAAAGGTTTACCACGGCTCCGAAAATCCTCCCCGTCGTCGTCCCGGGGAACCCAATTAAAGAGTCCAAGATATAAAAGCCAGCCGGGAGTGGAGGCTCCAGATATCAGATGGGTGACGTGTTTCCCCTGTCTTTTATGCCCCGTTTGCCCAGGTCAGCGACGGCGGCGTCTCCCTGTCGTTCATTTGTCTGTGCATTCAGTTGTATTTGGTGAGCGCTTCCTGTGTGCAGAGCACTGTACTAAGCGCTTGGGAGAGTGGAACAATAAACGGACACACCCCTGCCCACAGCCAGCTTACGGGCTAGAGGGGTTGTCCCGATGGACAGCCCACTTGTTTCTCTGTGCTCCCTAGATGATTCGGGATGTCTGTTCTCCTCTGAGTAGTTGACCACAACCCTCCTTTCACCTTCCCCTTCCTTCCCCGTCCCGATAATATCGGCATCTCTGCGTAGCAGGCATAACCTGTCTTTTATGGTGACGGATTTCCTTACTCTCCATTTGGCTTCTTGCGCTGATTGTCGAAAGTCTTCCCCAGTGTGTTCCGTGGCAACTCTGTCCCCCAACCACGTAGTTTTCATTTGGATGTTAACGGGCGAACTCTCCCTGACTTCCAAAGTGGATTGGGGCCGTTCTCGGTGTCACCACCGGAGTAACTCTTCTCCCCGGCCAGGCCCTTCCGGAAAGTCGTTTCTGTTCGGGAGAGAAGCGGGGCGCTTCTCCCCAGACGGGGTGCAGACTCTAGGGGTTATTCGGGGAGGCAACGTGAGCCTTTGTGTAAACATCCCTCCCGAAGCCTTCGTTTCCTCAGTCGTGCCCCTGGCCACCGACGGCATGCCATCCCAAATGACCCCGTGTCTACTCCCTGGGGCTTCCGGGCCCCGACGAGCCTGGAAGGGCTTCCCTGGCCGGAGAAAAGAACGCCTCGGGGTGCCTATCCGTGGCTAGCATCTGGGAAGCGGAGCTCGGGACGGTTCGCCGTATGGAGAGGGGTTTCATCCGGGCTCATGCCACTTCTAACCAAAGTTACAGCGGCCCCGGGCATCGTGGACGCGTGAAGTTCCTTCTAGACTGTAAGCTCTCCGGGAACAGGGAATGTGTCCTTTTATTGTTATATTTTACTCTCCCAAGCGCTTAGTACAGAGCTCGGTACTCAGGAAGCGCTCAATAAATACCACTGACCCGACTGACTGGCTCAACCGGGTTTCTTCCAGAAACATGACCAAATTGGGATTCTCAGAGCATGGCTGCGGCCGACGTGACTCGCTAGGAAAAGCCAAACCAGATTTCACCTAGACTGTGATCCTTGGATCCTGTCGGTTTGTTCGCATCCGTAGCATTTTCGATTCGGCTGACGGAAAAACGTTTCACTGGCATCTCCTGAAAATTGGTGATGTGCGGGTAGCCGGGCTAGGAGAGGTGATATTCCCTAGCGTGTAGATTATGCTCACGGTAGGTTCTGCCGGACAGAGAGTAGGATGTGTGCAATAAGGCTTGACCCTGGGAAGAGGACTGGGGATGTGTAGCTTAAAACGGATGACCGCTGAAGTCGTAGGACTTAGATTTCACTCTCACGTCAGCCCGGCCTTCGTAACGGTGTGATGTTGAGCCTATGTGTGTCTGTGTGTTTTGTGTGTTAGGGTGAATATTGGAGTTCTGACTGGCTTCCTGTTTGGCATGTAGACAAGGCCTCAGTGAAAAATGAACCGTAAGTGTAAGTGGCTCAGTGGCGTGTCATAATCCTCCTCTCGCGTACGCGGCCCGGAGCGGCTCGTGGTGGAAGGGGATGCCCGGCCCCCTCGACTCCTCCGTCCTGGTGCCTAAAATCCTGTCGGAGGAAGCTGCGTAGTCATCCTTCCCCGCCAAGGGCTAGGCATTAAAACTCAACGTCCATCCAAAGTCGGAGGGGAGACAGGCCGAACTGCCCAGTGGGAGAGATGGGAAGAGCCCACCCACGTGACTTGCACCTCACGGGACCCTCCAGAAGTAAGACGAGGTGGGTCCTTGACCCTGTGAACCTAAGGTGACCTTTCGGGGGTTACCAATTGTACCATAGGAGACTCTGGCATCTGGGTCGGGCCGCCTTCCCTACCAGGCCAGTGATTCTCCTTAGGTGACCACTGGTTCCAGTTCCCGTACCCGAGGAATCACCTCTTTCCAGGAATGCCCCAGCCGGACTCCCAGATTGGGCCGCGGTGACCCCTACAACCCAAATAGCCTTTCCCCCGCTCTCTCCGTAGGACCCAACCTCCTCTCCTCCGCCCACATCAGTCTCTCGACCTCATGTCCGAAGTGAGGGTCACGTGCTCGCAGCATCCCCGCCGGCCCTTTTGTGTAAATTTCACAACTTAGGGGTTGTGTTGATCCTTTCCCCGTCAACGCGTTTACATCAGCCGGAAGATTTTCCCAGTGAAAACACCCGAGTGGTTCGAGTCATGGCGGGCAGGTCGCGTCATGTGTTTTTTGAGTTTGATTTAGGTTTGAGTTTTTATCTCCAATTAGGCTTAATTTATCACGGCAGCAGAATGACTGAAAAAAGGCCCCCCTTATTTGCATTCCCTCATTCCCCCGAAAGAGGCAAAACAGATTTTTTTGTTCTTATTTGGGCCGTACCTCCCTGCTTCTCGAATCCAACTAGCTATTACTGTCGCCGTTTCTCATTTCACTTCGCCATTATGTGTAATGAAAGTTCCGCTCCGTGAATAAAGATGTAAAATGATAAAGGTCACACGGAAACCCGTAATTCCGTGGGAGTCGGCAAGCGGTGAATCGAAGGGCCTCCCCTTGGAGTCATTCCGAAAATTTCCGGCGGGTTCCTCAAGTGGGATAGTCTGCGGGAGGATTTCTTTCCCCGTGACGTCTTGATTTTTCGACCCCGTCTCCAAAAGACACTGAGCCGTCCGCTCAACCTAATCGACAGATGACAAGCACTTCCCTGGGAGAGAAAGCGAGAGAGAGGCGGTCGTGGGTTCGGCAAGTTTTACCCGGCAATCTGGATGTCATGTGGGTTATTTTTCGAAACGTGCCATCCTCAGGAAATGTGGCCAGAGAGTGAGGTCACGTAATGCCGCTATTCCTGACTCCAGAGTTGGAAGTTATCAGGGCGCGGAATTGTTCCTGATCGTCACATTAGTGGGTTTTGTTGGGTGCATACGGGGTGCCCCACGTTCTACTAAACGCTGGGGTCGATTCAGGATAATCGGGTTGGACGCAACCCCTGTCCCACGTGGAGCTCTCTGTCTCAGAAGGCGGGAGAACAGGGTTTGTACCCCCTCATTTTACACGTGAGGAAACTGAGTCCTGGGGAAGTGACTTGTCCAAGGCCACCCAGCCGGGAGGCGGCAGAGCCGGGATTAGAACCCAGATCCTCGGTCGCCCAGGCCCGGGTTCTTTCCACAAGGCCACGTTGATTCCCTGCTTACTCATCGTTCCAGGCCTTAGTTTCCCGGGGTGGAAGACAAGCATCATCACCGTGACTGGAAAGCTCTCATCAAATAAATCGGCTCCCGTTTCCCGGAGCGGTTCGAATGCCACAGTGCTGTGTGCGAATGCTTTGAGGGGACAATTTTCTACCACTTGTCGAGAGGGAACATCTGTTGTTTGGAGTAGAAGCGTAGGGTGTTTCTGTTTGCCTTTGATGTACAAAACAGATTTATTTCACTAAATGTTGATGCTGAGGAATTGCTGGCTTCCAGCACCCTCCTGAATCTTGACCGAAAATTTTCTCTACAACACGCACGGGCAAGAAATCCTCAGAAAACAGCTGAATATTTTCCCCGATTCACCACTTCAAGTCAGTGTAGTGCCCCGCTTTATCAGAGATTTTCGTCTGGAGAAATGATTTGAACATTGTTTCTTCAGACACATCATTCACCCGGAAACACGGTGGCGGGGAGAATCCCGGTGGATGCGCGTCTCCGACACTTCCCATGGACGGGGTTTTTTTCCTCACAACGTTCATTTGTTAATTCAGTCGTATTCATTGAGCGCTTATTGGGTGCGGAGCACTGTACTAAGTGCTTGGGAGAGTATAGTACAACAATAAACAAAGTCATTTGGCCTATAAGAGCAGGTGTGTTGGATTTTGCCAAGCTGAGGAAAATGATAGGCGGGCACGTTTTATTTCCAAGGATGATGGAAACTCACAACACATAGGTTGAGCCAAACCCAAAACCTCTCTCCATAGTCCTACTGGTAAATCCCAACTGTGAGAGCAGTAGAATGTCCCATTGCTTTTGGGGGAAACAAAGGAAATATCCCTCTTCCTGACTTACCACTGCCTTCTTTTCTTTCTCAGTGGAAAGACCGTGTTTGGCTGTTGAAAATGTGTGTGCCAGGACAGTTTCAGGGATTTTAATGTTTAATCTGGGGAGACATTTTTTTTCCCCAGAAATACTCCGGTTGTTCATGTCCTTTTGTGTAATCTTCTTTCATCTAATACCATCCATCCATTCCGATAAATCTCAACAGGCACTGATGTAGATGTGAGCCAATTAACGACTGCACGATCCATTCCAAAGTTCGTAAACTTTTTTATGCTCTTGGACGTGCGTAGCCTCTCCCAACAGCCTTTCGCTAGCGGTCAGTTATCTCAAAAAATGCCGTCCATCCTGGTTCAAATTCAGAGTCCCTCCGAGGAACTCAGTAGAAACGGTTTCCTTCAAGCGCGTTCCGGCAGCGATACCAAGGGTCGATTTGGATGCTTTCTGTTCAGTGATTTTTGTCTTCCGTCTGATTGGGTACGTAGCATTCTTTGAGGGAGAGAGACGCTGTCCGATCTGATTAGTTTGTGTCTACCCCAGCGCTTAGTACAGTGCTTGTCACTTAGTAAACGCATAACAGCATTATCATCAGCACCCGATGCTTTCCAGAATGTGGCCCGAAATGGGGACGGAGCTGAGCTTTTTATTTCTTCTCTTCCAACCTGCCGTTGCCTCACATCTTACACACCTGTGTCGATTTCTGCTTTCCGATCATGTTCAACAGCACTCGTTCACCTTTCCGCTTCCTCCTCCGAAACTCTGTGCCCCTCTCCCCGTCCCCGAAATGTAGCCTCTGACTCATCCTCCTGTGTCTACCCAAACGCTCTGTATGGACCTCTTTGTAACCGTCTGCATGTGTTCCGTTTCGTGTACCTGTGTCTCCATTTTTGTAATAAAGAAAACTGTCAAAAAGCTTCCTTTTTCGTGTTTTCTTTATTACCGGTGAAACCTCTTCTGTCCTCATCCCACGTTCTCATCTCGTCGTGAACTCGATGGACACTTGTCCGCTGTTTGTCCTTGGGCAAGTCCCCTTCTCTGCGCCTCATTTATCTGATCTATAAAGTGGGGATTAAGACTGTGAGCCCCATGCGGGACATGAGGATGCGTCTTTCCTGTCGTACTTGTGAGGGCGTGATGCCTTCGTGACCGCTGAGCTTCAGTCATCCAGTGGGAGACAGAAGGAATCGAGGCTCTACCACACGTCTGCTCTGTGACCTGGGGCTAGTCATAATGATCATGATAATTACGGTATTTGTAAAGCGCTTAATATGTGCCAAGCACAGTACTAAGTAATCCAAGGTATTACATGGTAATCAGGTTGTCCCACGTAGGGCTCAAAGTCCTAATCCCCGTGTCACAGATAAGGTAACTGAGGCACAGAGAGGTTAAGTGACTTGCCCCAGGTCACAGAGCAGACAAGTGGCCGAGTCAGGATTGGAACCCACGTCCTCTGACTCCCAAGCCCTTGCTCTTGCCACTGGGCCATGCTGCGTCACTTAACTTCTCTGGGACTCGGTTACCGCAACGGTGAAATGGAGATTAAGACTGTGAGCCCCATGGGGCACAGGGCCTGTGTCCAACCTGATTAGCTTGTACGTACCACAGTGCCTAGAACAGTGCTTGGCACTTAGTAAGCGGTTAGCAAGTATCGTTGCTATCGCTACTGTCGTTATTAAGAGGGCTGTGGAAATCTTTCAGGGCTAATTTTAGACTCCCGTTTCACTTGAAATGTAGTTGAATGACTAGAAGGATGGAAAAGTGAGGTATTCCCCGGGAAAGTGGAGGAAGCTACTCTGAGATTCCCTTCAAATTTGGGAAGCTAGAATATGAGCCTGTCTGAATCGCAGTTGCCACAGAGGGCATCCGCACCATCGTTATCATTATTATTATCATAAGAGTTGTTATGATACTTAAGAGCTTAATATCTGCCTATCCCTTCTCAGCGCTGTAGGAAACGGCTCAATTTTGAGAATCAGATGGAAAAAAGGTGGAGGTGGCCCCTAGGTAAGACGTGGGGAGGAAGGAAATGCGTCTAATAAGGACAATCCCGGAAATCTCGTGTGCAATACGGAGCCCTCTCAGGAAACGTGAGGCCACGCGGAAGGAAAGAGCTCGGTGAGACAGTAGAATATTGCATCTGCAGTGGCGGAGACCGATGATCAGCAGCCCTACCGCAAAACCGGTTGATAAAGAAATCGCCTTCTCTGTTTCCCGGTTATGTACCGAAACATTTGCATCAAAATATGTCTTCCCAACTAGGTTGATACATTACCCCCCCCCCCCCCCCCACAACCAACCCCATTACCTGAATTTATATGCTCTTCAGTGTACAGGAAAAGCAAACAAATTAAAATCCAGGACACAAAACAGACCTGGGAAATAGATTTGTGGTAATAGAGCAGAGAAAATGTATTCTTCTCTTCAGTTGGATACAGCTTATTGCTAGTCTGCTCCGCATGGGGCAGGAAAGGAGACCATCCGTATTCGTCCGTTCAGATGGCTTTGTTTGTCAGAGATCGTAATTTGGAAAATGGTAAATGAAATTCCGAGTCAGATTTTCCAAGTCCCGTCGCCTCGGGGGAATAGAAAGAGAAGCCAGAGTTTTCTCCGTTTGAATCGTTCCTTGGTTTCATATCCTGGTTCCTAATTATCTTCTAATTCGATTCCATTTTATAGCCCAAATTAGAAACGATCAATGTTTTGTTGTTGCGACTGCTGCTTAATGAACTCAGCATCTGTAACTACTTACCTGGAACCTAAAGAATAATTTGATTTGAAGCTTCACCGGGGTTTCTCTGACGAATAAAATGATTGAAGTCAGGCAATCCGCCGCTTTGAAACCCTCACGCTAATTTGTTTTTGTTGATTTCGTCCCGGGCTTGCAAGCGGTGACAGTGAAAAACGTCTCGGTGATTAAAATAATTAGGATCCTTCCGATTAACTTTTTTCCTTTCAAAAATGAGAGCGTTAGTTAAATTTCGGCCCGTCGATACTTTTTATCGTTTAGATTGTGTTACTTGGAGCTCGCTGTTTTCCTTCTTTCTCAACACAGAGAACTGCCATCGATCAGGCAATCATTCAGTCGCGGTCATGGGCGGGGGACTTTGTCTGCCAATTCAGATGTGTCGTACTCTCCCAACGCCTAGTACAGTGCTTGGCCCATAGTAAGGGCTCAGTAAATGCAGTTGATGGATTGATAGATAAATTCCATTCCCCCTTCATGTGTACGCTAACGCCCAGGGTGGCCAATGGCAGAACTTTTAGGGGCCGCTCTCTGAGGTGCCGTGAAGTAATAATATATATAGTATTTCTTAAGGTCTTACTATGTGTCAAGCGTTGGGGCAGAAAAGCTCTTCGAGTTGGACGCGGTCCCTGTCCCACCAGGAGTTCAACAGTCTCCATGGCCATTTTACGGTTGGAGGTGTAACTGGGGGCCCAGAGACGTGAAGTGACTGAGCCAAAGTCACACAGCAGACAAGTGGAGGAGCCGGGATTAGCACTCGGGTCCTTCCGGCTCCCAGGCCCCTTGCTGTCTTCCACCAGGCCGTGCTGATTCCCTGGTGGTTTTTCTCCCCGTCTCACTGGTCCCAGATCGGTGTGAAGATGCGGAACCGTTTCACGGCCACGGAGATTGGCACCGAAGCCGCGTCAGAGGGAAACCGGATGCTTAAGCTCTCCGGGCTAGAGAGGAAGATGAATGCTGCCTTGTCTGTAATGATAATGATAATTACGGTATTTAAGTGCTCACTATGTGCCGGGCATCGTACTAAACACTGGATACAAGCATGACTGTGTTAGACACCGGCCCTGTACCTCGTGGGGCTCACAGTCTCAATCCGTATTTTACACGTGAGGTAACTGAGGCCCGGAGAAGTGAAATGACTCGCTCGAGATCACTCAGCAGACGAGCGGCGGAGCCGGGATCAGAACCCGTCTGTATCAGACGGGGAAGCGGCGTGGCTTAGTGGCACGAGCGTGAGCTTGGGAGTAAGAGGACCTGGGTTCTAATCCAGGCTCTGCCTCTTGTCTGCAGGGTGATCTTGGGCAAGTCGCTTCTCTGGGCCTCGGCTACCTCCTCTGTAAAATGGGGATTGAGGCCTTGAGCCCCATGTGGGACAGGGACTGTGTCCAACCTGATTACCTTGTATCTACCCCAACGCTTAGAACAGCTTAACAAATATCGTAATTATCATCATCATCACACGGGGACATATCCGCCCCCAGATGGACCATCCGAGCCAGTCCCCGGGACCGATCGATTGCACCTTTACCGTCTCTGGGGATCTGGCGGCCGCGGTGCAGTCCGGGGTTGCTGGTGCGAGAAACGCGGGTGGCTGAAGCCGCTGCGGGTGGCTTCCCGTCAGCGTGGAAAAAATCCATTTTAGTGGCAAGCGGAGCAATGTCTACGCTCGAATTGCCGCCTCATTTTGGTTTCGGTGGAAGGCCTTGTGTTGTGTGTTACTTGCCCTGCCCAATCCTCTGTATGGAATCGGGTTCGGAGTCTTCTCTTCTCCTCCTTGTCCGGCTCTCAGTCGAGCCAACAATCACTTTTGTTGTTTTTAATGGCACCTGTTGAGCGCTCACTATGTGTCGAACGGCATTCTAAGCGCTGGGGTAAGTCCAAATTGGCGGACCCAGTCCCCGTCCCACGTGGGGCTCATAGTCCAAGTAGGAGGGAGGAGGGGAACCTCCATTTTACAGTTGAGGAAACTGAGGCCCAGAGAAGTGAAGGGTCCTGCTCAAGGTCGCACGGCAAGCACTTGGCAGAGGCGGGATTAGAACCCAGGCCCTTCTGTCGGCCGGGCCCGTGCTCTCCCCACTAGGCCACGCTGCTTACCCTGTGCATTGAACAGATCATTTGGGAGAGTATAATTCCAGAGAGTTGATTGGCCTGACCCCTGCCCTCAAGGAGCAGGCGCTCTACTGGAACTTCTGCCCCGTGACCCTTTGAGAGTGAGGAAGATGGTTCAACAAAATGGGGTCTGGATTTAGGCTCCGGGGCAAACCCATGTTCGAGGAGTGGCTGGAAGTCAAAATGTTTTTTTAGGTTCTGGGTCGTCTTCCCGTTGTGCGAGGTAAGTGGCCGCTGGGACCTTTCTCCTTCCTTCATCTCACGTACAGTTTCGAGATGTCGCTTGGACTGGATTTTTCCGGCCCCGCGTTGAAAATGACAGTTTTCTCAAAAATCAGGTCGAAGCCGCGTGGCCTTAAGAGAAGCAGCTTGGCCTTGTGGAAAGAATACGGGCCTGGATGTCACAGGGCCCGGATTCTTATCCCGTCTCCGCCATTTGTCAGCTGTGTGACTTTGGGCGAGTCACTTGACGTCTCTGAGCCTCGGTTCCCTCGTCTGTGAATTGGGCATTAAGATCGTGAACCCCGTGTAGAACTGGGGCTCTGTCCAACCTGATCAGTTTGTATCTACCCCAGGGCTCAGTACAGCGCCTGGCACGTAGTAAGCGTTTAACAAATCCCTTTAAGGAAAATTTTTTTTAAAAGCACTGGAGTAGGTGCGATTCCATCAGGCGTCACAAAGTCCCTGAGCCCCCTTGGTGCGCCCAGTTGGCGGGAGGGAGAACAGAGGGCTGGGAACGTGTTTATTGTTCTGTCGTCCTCTGCCAAGCGCTCAGTACAGTGCCCTGCACACAGCGGGCGCTCGACAAATACGACCGAATAAGGGGAGCGTATTTCCGTGTGACGGAAGGGGGGACCCGTTGTCCTGTGTTTATTTTTCAAGACACCCTTTTCAACGGGCTCGGCCTCGGGGCGGTGATCGGGCTGGGGGTCGCCGCCCTCCTCCTGGTCCTGGTGGTGACCGACGTCAGCTGCTTCTTCGTCCGGCAGTGCGGGCTGCTCATGTGCATCACCAAGACCATCTGCGGGAAGAAGAGCGGATCCAGCGGGAAGAGTAAAGAGCTCGAGGAGGGCAAGGCCGCCTACTTGTGAGTAACCCGGTCCTTGTGGGGGGGGGGGCGCGAGAGAAAGGAGCGCGTTGGCACAGAGCCGTCGGGAAGGTTCGCACCTGTACGACTTCCACGCGATGATCCCGGGCTTTCGGTCGGCCCTTCTCTCTCCGTCGGGCCCGGTGCCGGGGCCTCCGACCGGTCGCTGGTGTTTACTGAATGCTTCCTTGTATGCGGGGCACTGTGCTGAGCGCTTGGGAGAGTGTAGTGTGATAGTTTACATCCTGCTGGGTGCGGAGAACTGAACACTTGGATAATAATGGTAATAATTAAGCACTTAGAACCGTGCTTAGTTATTAGTAATAAAAAAAAATGGAATGGATGGTATGTATTAAGCGCTTACTGCGTGCTCGGCACTGTACTAAGCGCTGGGGTGGATACAAGCAAATCAGGTTGGACCCGGTCCCCGTCCCACCTGGGGCTCCACAGCCTCCATCCCCGTTTTCCCAGATGATGTAACTGAGGCACAGAGAAGTGAAGTGACTGGGCCAAGATCACACAGCACACGAGAGGCAGAGCCGGGATTAGAAGCCGTGGTCTTCTGACTCCCGGGCCCGTGCTCTACCCGCTGTGCCGTGCTGCTTCTCTTCTGCTGCACTTGGGAGAGGATAATAAGATAGAGTTGGTACAGTCCCTGTCGTTGAGGATCTTAAATTACCCGCCTCTAGTCTGTGAGCTCATTGTGGGCGGCGAATGTCTGTTTATTATTGCTTTGTACTCTCCCAAGTGCTTAGTACAGCGCTCTGCACACGGTTAGTGTTCGATAAATATGAGTGAATTAATAAATATAGGCCATGGTGTGCAGAGCACTGTACTGAGCACTTGAGAGAGTATAAGATGATAGAGTGACCGGGCGGAATCCCTTCCCTCCGGGAGCTTACGGTCCCCTGTGTGAGGAGCACTGAGCACTCTGGTGAAACGTGGAGCTGGGCCCCCCGGTCTCTCGGGAAACACCACCGGTTGCAAATGGAAAGATCATTTCCGGTTTTGCTCACCGGTCGGCCTCCCCGAAATGTCCTCTCGCTACCCGCCGTGGTTGGTCCGGTCTGGCTCGGTAGCTCCACGCTCGAGACTCCGAAGTCATGGGGGGGGGGGGCCCCGGCGCCTCCACGCAGAAGACCCGGCAGGCCGCGTCAGAGCCGGGATTAGAACCCAGGACTTGTGGCTCAAGTGCGGAAAGCCTTATGGTGTTTCCCACCTCCCTGCTTGGTCCCCGCCCCGGGGCGAGACCGTCACTTCTCCGGGCCCAGACTGGCGTTCGGCCTTGACGTCAACCCCGACGCATCACGGACACCCGGGTGGCGACGGGGGAATCTCCCCGAGGGCAGAAATCCAGCGGGAAATTCCTGGACCCGGTGAGGTCATCTGGAGCCGTCGGGATCCGAGCCCGTCGTCAGCTCTCGGTCCTCGGGGTGGAGAAGGGGTCTTAGGTGATGCGTAGTTTTGAGGGAAAAATCGATGGCGGGGAAGGGGCAGGCCGGGAGGGTCCTCCTGATCTGGGAGCCAGACCTCCCAACTCTCCTGCCCCGTCCTGGAGGTGAACCCGCGGTCCCCGCCGGGATAACCACGACTCGAGGCGTCCTCGGGTGCGGGCGGAGGAAGGCAGGGGCGCGCCGCCGGCATTTGAATATATATTGGTCCGTCACAGAAATGTGAACCGGCGAATCGAAACGCATCTCGCCGATTTCGGATCCAAATTACTTTTATGTAAATCGCTGGAAACAAAGACGGAAGGGACGGTCCCGACGGGAGATGGAGCCGTCAGGTAGACTTCAGAGCACGTTTCCGTCGGCGGAGGCCCGAACCCCATTTAGAATTAGCTTGCCCAGAAGCGGTCCCCTCTCCCGGTTTTCTGAAACTGTTTTCTGCCGAGAGTCGGAGAGCCTGAAGGGTGGATATATGTCTCTGCGTCAGATTGTAAGGCCCATTCTAAACGGAAGACGTGAGGGGATGCTGACATTTTACGCGATTGATGTGTAGGCATTTTTAATATCTCTCAAATAGTAGCACACTTCTCTTCCTTTTATCCCCATTTCAAGTTGTTCAGGGCTGGGGGAACTGGTTTCAAAGAGGCCTTCCTTGACTCAGCCCTCATTTCCTCTCCTCTCCTTTCTGCATCGCCTTGGCGATACTTGGATTCACTCCCTTGATTCACCCCTCCCTCAGCCCCACAGCACTTACGTCCACTTGCCTAATTTTTTTCTTTACATTAATGTCTGGCTCCCCCTCTTTTAGCTTATTTTGGACAGGGAATGGGTCACGCTGCTATACTGTCATCTCCTAAGTGCTCAGTACAGTTCTCTACGTGTAGTAAGGGCTCAAAAACAGGATTGATTAAACTGTCCCCATCTGGGAGTCGTATCTTAAACAGCGATGATTATTATTACGATATTTAAGCACCTACGGGGTGCCAAGCCCTGGCGTGGATCTACTGTAATCCGGTCGGACACGATCCCAATTCCGCGTGGGTTCCACAGTCTGAGGTGGAGGGAGAACGGTTATTTCTTCACCAGGTGAGGAAACGGCCAAGCGGTTGGAGGCCGGATTAGAACCCAGGGCTCTTGGATTCCCACCCCCAGCTCTTTCCACTAGCCCACAAAGCCCAGCAGATAAGACATAATTAGCAGCAGCGATTTAAAACCCAGTGACCCCCCGGCTGAATGTTCATTTTGTATATTCAAGTACACCTGAGTTTTTGATTTTGGTCTCGTTCGCTTTCGTTCTTTTAATGAGACGTTCTTCGGAAAGAGTTGAATCGGCAAGGGAATCAGTAAGTTGTGCGACTGTCCTTGCTAACTTAGGTGCAAAAACAGCATCGATCGATCAGCGTTATCGAGTATGTGCTTACCAAGTGCAGAGCACCGCGCTAAGCACTCGGGGGAGTACACTGCAACTGAATTAGGCACATTCCCTCCCATAACGAGCTTGTGGTCTAGAGGGGGGAGGGAGCCATTAATAGGAATGAAAAAAGTAATTTATAATATGTAACCTAAAGATAGGTACATAAGCGCTCTGAGATTGGGCGATTATCAAATGCCCAGAGGTCACAAATCCAAGTGCCTGGACAGTGCAGATAAATAAGTAATTTGTAATATATGTTTTAAATATACGTAAATAAATTGGTTCATTCAGTTGTGAATATAGTGCAGCGTGCTGTCCTAAGCACTTGGGAGAGGACAGTACAACAAGAAACAGGCATATTCCTTGCCCACGACAAAATGGTGTGGTGTTGGGGCTTTGGCGATTTTACGCGTTGAAAGGTCACAGATAGAAGCGCGTAGACGATGCAGTAAGTCCAGCGAGCCGGAGAAAAGAAGGTTTCTCGGAGGAGACGGGACCTAGACGACACTTTGAGGATGACGGCAGGCGATGGAAAGAATCGCAGATCCGCCAAGCCCCGGCGCTGGAGCCGGTGGACCGTTAAATCCCGATCCAGGGCCCTAAGAGTGAAATTTTTTGTCCCCGCTTTCCAGGAAAGACGGATCGAAAGAGCCCATCGTGGAGATGAGAACGGAGGATGAAAGGATCACCAACCATGAAGACGGGAGCCCGGTCAACGAACCCAACGAGACCACGCCCCTGACAGAGCCTGAGTACGTAGCCCTCGGCGGGGGTAGGGGCGGAGGGGGATCAGCAACGGCGGGTTGGGCAAAAATTGGCAACCGGCTGTCGGTTTCTGGATTTCCACTCATCCTCTCATTCCCATTCCACCTCATGCGTTACACCGTGGCGGGAGAAACCTGAAGAACCGGTGAGGGAACTGGAGGGGAGGAGGAGGGAGAGAAAGAGGAGTAGGAGGAAGAAAGGCCTGGAAGACCAGCTGGTTTCGCCTTGGGGAGAGTCAGCCGGGAGACGCCGGGAGTCGGATTTCCCTCCGGCTCCCCGGAATTCCCGGCTCGCACTTAACCCCGCTGCCGTGCTGTCGGGCCCACGGAGACGCGCCTATCGACCCGTGGAGCCGCCCTCAAACCGAGTGCTACCCCGGAGCCGCCCGTGCGTAACCCGGCCCGCGATAGCGGCCTCAGAGAGACGAGGGCAACGAGCACGCGAGAAGGAGCCAAGATGGGAAGCTGCGAGGCCTAGTTGAGAGAGCACAGGCCTGGGAGTCAGAAGGCTCTGGGTTCTAATGCCGGCTCCGCCACTCATCTGCTGCGTGACCTTGGGCGAGTCACTTCGTGCCCTCTGTGCCTCAGTTACCTCATGTGGAAAATGGGGATTGGGACCGGATCTAACCTGATTATCTTGTATCCACCCCAGCGCTTTGTACCTGGCACGTAGTAAGCGCTTAACAGATACCATTAAAAAAAAAAAAACTCCTGGCAAAAGCAGATGTGGGAAGAAGAGAGTGGGCGATTCCCACTGTCTCTCCCAGACTCCTGACACCCACCTTGGAAATGCCTCGGGCGGGGAGGAGAATCAGGTGCCCCGCTTTCCTGAGGCTGCCAAGGAGTGAAATAACCTCAGGGCCATCACCTATTCTGCACTGAGGAACGCCTCCAGGTGGGCAAAGTGTCCCCCATTTTCCGTCAACCACCGTTTCCAAAGTTACTCCCGCCATTACCAAGTGTGACCGATTTCACATCCATCCTGCTCAGTTTCATTTCCCGGCCACCCTTCGGAGGAGTCCTCGACCCTAAGTGGCATTCAAGTCGATCGCGGCGAGGCTTAGTGGCTAGAGCACGGGCCTGGGAGTCAGAGAGTGATGGGGTCTAATCCCAACTCTGCCGCGTGTCTGCTGTGTGACCTTGGACGAGTCACTTCTCTGGGCATCGGATACCTCATATGTAATATGGGGAGTAAGAGTCTGAGCCCCATGTGGGACAGGGACTGTATCCAACTTGACTAACTTGAATCTACCCCAGTGCTTAGAACAGCGTTTGGCACGCAGTAACCACTTAACAGGTAGCAGAATTATCATTATTAATCATTATTTCACAAATGAAAATTCAGATACCCGGAGCAGATGCATCAGACTCCCCGTTCTTAGGCACGGACCTCCGACGTGTGCTCCCTTGAGATCCGTTTTTGAGTTTTTAACTCCGACGGAAGGTCTCTGGATTGTGTCGCGATATCCCAGGGAGCCGAGGCCTTCTGGCCTTTTGAGCTCACTGCCGGCCCGGTGGACGGAGGCGCTTTTCCAACGTGTTTTCGGTGAAGGTGTAATCTCATCTCCGTTTCCTTGCAGAAAATTGCCACTCAAGGAAGAGAACGGAAAAGAAGCTTTAAACCCAGAAACTATAGAGATCAAAGTTTCCAACGATATCATCCAGTCAAAAGAAGGCGATAGCAAGGCATAATCGGAAAGCCGTGGCCGCCCGGCCAACGATGATTTGGATCGGAGTGACCCCCGTGACCAAAACTCTAGAGCTGACCTTAATATCTTGGGCGACTTTAAGCTTGGAATAGTTAGCCCCAAATGTACATACGCTCACACCACTCCCAACCCCGTTCGGATTTCTGTTGGTTTCGTTCATGGTTTCGGTCTGTAGTCCCGGTTGCCGCCCTCCCCCTCCCTCCCCGGCCCCGATACCCCTGGGGTCGGTTGGACGGCTCCCTAGAAGGAACGTGGCATCTCTGGCGAAGGCCCCTCTTATCCGAGGAACACGATTCAGGCCGCCGTCCCTCCCCCCACCCCAGTACGTCCCCCACCCGACTCTCTTCCCTCGCCAGTGGAGGGAAACTTGTCGGCACGAGGCAGACCCGGGAGAGAGAGCCCTGCGCTCGCTTGGAGTCCGGTACTTTCCGTCGCCTCTTATGGGAAAAACGAGGAAACGCGGTCTGGTGCTAGCGAGACGATCGAGAGGCGTAGTCCTGACGGTGGGAAGGTCCCGTCCCGGGGTTCGGTTCGAATGCCGGACCCTCGAGCGGCGGGACTCTCCGGGGGTCTGGGGAGGACTTCTAAAGGGCACGGAAATCCAATAAGCGCGTTAAACAGTTCCAACCCGGTGACGCGGTTGGGTGAAAGAGATTAGTCACGTTGAACAGTATGGCTTGGAAACCCCCCTGCCCCATTTTCTGCTGTTGAGGTGTGCCCGTTCTGTCAGGGGCCACTCGCCAACTCTTTGGTGATCAGGGGGCGGAAGGGGTTGGGGGGGAGGGGGAGGAGAGGGTTCTGTGCTCGTCACTTTCATCTTCACGGATACTTAAGAGGGGAACAAACTCAACCTGGGTCGACCCTCCCCGCCCTCCAAATCTCTGTTTTCAGAATAACCCAAACTACCCTTCCCTCGGAACAGAGGGCTCGTCCTCTGGGTGTCCCCTTCAAATGCGGAGAGTTTAAGACCGCGCTCCGTCACCTGACGGGAACTGAGGTCTACTAAGGCCCCCCCCTTAGTGGCGAAAGGAAGCCAGTATGACTAAATTCTACGGAAATATCAAAAATGATCAAATATCTAATATATATATATATATTGTAGAGGGTCAGTCTATTTTTTCTGCTAAACATTTTTATTGCTGATTATTATTATTCAATCCGGTCCCAGTAGGGAATATATAAACTATAACAAAGTTCTGATGATCTATTTTCCTTTATGAGAATTCGTCCCGATCTGTTTCTCTTTGCTATCCTCTTGTCACTGACCCGCTGGAGTCGTGTTCAGGCCCTAATCCAGCAGGAAATACGTAGACCTACCGAGCTATGCAAACTCCCCAGGAAACAGAGTGACGGGGAACAGCACTCCTGGGTGAGGTGAGAGGAAAAGAAATGAGGATCGCGTACCTGTCGGGAGCAAGCGGGAGATGGTTCTTCCCCTGTTCTCTCGAGTACCAAAGTCGTTCCTCTTCGAGCCCTCGCGTGCGTTTGAACTCGGGGGACTCCGCGATAAAACGCTGAGAGGTTGAGGTCCAGGGCCTGCCCCCCCGAGGAGGGGTCTGGGGGTGTCGCAGCCCTCCGACCAGGGAGGAGAGGTCAGCGAGGGTCATCGGGTACGGACCGTCCCCGTCCTCCGCCCGTCTTGGTCTGCCATTTTGGTTCGGCTCCTCCCAGCGACGGGACGTTTCCTCAGTGGACCCCGTCTTCCCAACCGAGGGCCCACGGGTGGGGACAGAGGGAGGAAAGGGGATCTCGAAGAGCCGGGCCCGGGAATCGCGGACGAGGGCGCGGTCGCCTCGGCGGAGGTGGCTCCGGATCCCGAAGGGGAGAGGAAGGCGGAGAGCCGAGACGTCTCTCCACCGTGGCTTCTTCCTGTCACGCCTGTTCTATGACACGTCCACATCCCCCCTCCCCCGAAAACATAAAGCAGAATATCCGTGTGTTACCTATTAACGTGAATGTCGAGTTTCTCTCTCTTCGCTTTGAAGGACCGCGGAGCCATTTCCTGGAGTGGTCGTATCTGGTCACAGTTAGTATCCTCTCCCCGCCTCACCGAACAAATCTCCGGATTTCCACACGGGTCAAGACGCGGGTGGGTGGGGGTTTTTGTTGTTGTTTGTTTTTTTTTTAACCTGACGTGCATTGGAGCGGTCCAAGTCGACATTTCCCAACGAGATGGCTCGTAGTAAACTGTAAGATACGTGTACGACTGAAATAACACGGTTCCTTTATTTTCCTTTCTTCTTCCAGACTGAAAATACCCCGATATCTGTATAATTGTCACTTTTATTGTCTGAGAGTAATTATAAGTGTTAGTATAAAATGTCAGAAGAGTTGACCGAATATAGCTACCGATAAAAGAATCCGAGTCACCCGTTCTTCCGGGGCACCCGTGGTGACATTTGGTAGGGTCCCGTGTCCCAGGGCGAGGACGATTGAAGTGCGACGACTGGGAAGGCGGGTGGGGGGGCGGGGGGGAAAACGGTGAAATCAGACTAATCCGTCTCTTTTCGTTTCGGAATCCAGCGCCGTTCAGTCAGTCACCCTATTTTGCCATCATTTCCAAAGGAATTTCACAGAGCTTGTGCTTTTTTTTTTTCCTTTTTAACCTATTTATTATTTTTGCGAGGGCAGCGGTGTTGATGAAGATGCCGAATACGAACGCATCTGTTTGGTTTCTATTTCCTTCGCAAATTTTGTACACAGAGCAATGTGCAAAAGCCATTTTGATATAGCAAATTCCACTTGATAACTAACCTTTGAATTGAGTATTTATCTCCTGAGGGTTTTTTAAGACGATGATTTAATCGACCGATTCTTTAGTTCAGTGCCAATCATTTCACTCCAGTCTTTTGGCCCTCCCTCCCTCCTGTTTTCTTTTTTTGGAAAAAAAGTAAGCTGTATTTGTGCCTTTGGATTAGCATGCCACTCTGCTTTATTAAAGGAAAGAAAAAAACACCTGCAACTTGTCTCCCCATCTTGTTTAAAATACCCGCACCCTCCCCCGAGACTTCTCAGTCTTGCTCAGACGTGACAGGGAATGATATCGAACCTCACTGGTGTTCAGACGAAACGCTCGTTTTCCATTTCCTCCCGCTCTGCCGCGTGCCCTCACTGAAAACACACATTCCCCCAGACCAAACTCGCGCACACAGTATCCTCCCGGGAAACACGGCACCTTTTTCCGTCGCCACTTGTAAGGCGCAGATGTCATGTAGAAATGCGGTCGGATCTGCTCTCCTTTCCTGGGTGAGAGATCTTTTCGTGAAGACCCCACCCAACCCCTCAATCTATATGTGAGTGAGCACGCTTGCTGCGATTGAGGGCTACATCCCTTTTTGCGGCAGAAATGCCGCCTGGAGCCTGGGGGAAGGGGTGGGGGGGAGCGTACCTACATCCGTGCATTTTTAGGAGCATCTACACGTGCCGGGTTGAATCTTGAATTCGTCGATCCGGAGCACTGGGAAGAGAGAGATGGCTGCCTCTCTTCCCCACCTGCATTGAGAGGTGAAGTCACCACTCGTTCTCCCTCTGGAAATGGCGAGGCATCGAATCATCGGAGGAACCGGAACTGGGCGCCCGGAGATGGTGGAAAGCTCATCCCGGTCACCCGTCACCGGAGGAAGTTCCCCAAAGGCCCCGGTCGCTCCCGAGGACGGGCACGGCCGCTTCTCGAGGGGAGCCCCTCGTGTCCCGGCTTCTTCTGACGTGAAAACCCACCCTACTGCTCACGGGCACGTGAGGGTGGCCCCGTGCGCTCCTCCTTGCCCGCTGCAAGACGCCAAGGACCAGCATTTTGGAAGCACGGGTCGGCGTTGGCATCCGCGGGCTGCTCTGCCCTCCTTCCCCATCCAACCACAGTCAAAGGGGCCGAAATGCTCCCTGGCCTGGCCGCTGTTCCTTTCTGAAAGAAGTTGGCAAGTGGAAGAATCCAAGGTTTTATTTTAACTCGGCCCATCGCACGGACCCCTCTGTTCCTCCGGCGAGTTTTCCAGCGCCTACGGTATCCATCTCGTTCAGCGTTTCTTCTTGCGGAATGACGGACACGTGACTTGAGAAGGGTTCGTGGGGTCTGTTGTCGTCTTTTGCATCGGTGTTTCTCAAAGCGCCTGTTTCGGTTGCCCCCTCCGTCACCGGTGAGACGATCGTATCCCTCATCTTTGGACAAAGATACCCGCAACTACGATTGCGGTACGCTACCGGCCGATTGGATGAAAAAAGGAATCAGCAAGGAAACAGCCACCGGGCAAACACTCACCGGACATTCGGGCTTCTCTGCCGTCCGCCCAGTCCGGGAGATGAGGGAAACGCGACCAGATTGTTTACGGTAGAGAGAGGGATGTTGATGTTTTTTTCTTGAATAAGTAAAGAGAGACATGGAGACTCCAAAGCTCAGGTTTGGGGTTCCCGGTCGGAGAGGGAATGATATGCAAATGGATCCATCCCGGTTCTCCCAGAAGCTCAGGTGGGACCGGCAAGGGGGCGGCACGACCTGAATCGGCCCGAGAGCGCAGAGGGCTCCCAGAAGTAGAGAAGAAGGCCAGAGAGACGCCTCTCTGCCCTCAGGAGATGAGTGGATCCTGGAGGGGGAGAGAAGCCAACGCTGGTGTGAGCGGATCTATCCGGCGGTCCAGCGCTGGTATTTACTGAGCGCTTAACCATGTGCGGTGCACTGGACCAATCGCTCGGGTGAGTACGGTACGACAGAGCTGCCCACAAGGAGCTTACAGCCTAGTAGCTCCCATCGTGCCGTGGAAGGGGAGGCGGGCATCTCGGCGCCCACAGGCGTAGACGTGGACAAGGGCGAGTGGTCCGATCGGCTGGACGTCTGATATTATTCGGTCGATAGGTCGCTTGAGAGAGCATCACCCGAAAGAGCAAAAAAGGATCGTGGGAGAGACGGCACCGAACTTTGGTTGCAGCCTCGCGCGTCTGGTTCTTCGTGGCGTAGAGTTTGTTGTTAAAACCGTGCCGAGACCCCGGTAGCTCAGAAGGAAGAGTCCGAGGAGCATTGGTATGATAATAATAATTGTGGTATTTGTTGAGCGCTCACTATGTGCCGGGCACTGTACTAAGCGCTGGGGTGGATGCAAGCAAATCAGGTTGGACACGGTCCAAATCGGGTTGGTGTGTGCTTTCTGTGCGTCTGGTATCTTTTATGTTTAGTCGCACGTCTCTTCAGAGTCCCTATCCCACCCACGTTGTAGATTCTTAAGTTAGAACCAGTGATTAGATTTTTCTTTTAAATGTTTTGAAAGGTTATGTCCCCGTGAAATGCTGTACATATATATCTCAACTGTAAAAATTATACTGCCGATGTTCAAGTTTTGTATTTAAGAAAGACACTGAAAGTATGGCTTACGGTATATCCAAACTATTTGTCACTCTTCATCATTTGTATATTAATAGTAAAGATACTTTTACTTTAAGAGAGTGTGGCATTTTTCCTTTTATTTTGGGAAAACTAAAACTCTGCCGTGAATGAAGAGCGGCTTAGTGAATAGAGCCCGGGCCCGGGAGTCGGAAGGACCCGGGTTCTAATGCGGACTCCGCCGCTCGTCTGCTCTGTGACCTCGGGTGAGTCGCTTTAACTTGCCTGGGCCTCGGTTCCCTCATCTGTAAAACGGGGATTAAGACTGTGAGCCCCACGTGAGGCCTGAGCTGTGTCCAACCTGATTAGCTTGTCTCTACCCCTGTACAGTGCCTGGCACATGATAAGCGCTTGACAAATACGGTAATTATCAACGAGCTCACGACTGGCCGGTTGGCCACCATTTAATTAAAAAAAAAAAAAAAGCAACTCGCAGGGATCTCTGATGGAATTGCCTAAAATGATGGGCTTGTCGTCATTTGAATTCTGAAATGCCGTGCTAAAGAAACTCAACTCTTTCCAGCTTCGGTGTCATGGTCTTCCTCTGAAGGAGCTCCCTCCACCGTATTATATTGTGTTGTGGAGGGCAGGATCTTCCAATAGCTTCCCTCAGCGGAAACGTTGTGTGAAATTCAACCCACGTTGTCCGGTTCAGGAGAAACGGGAATCTTTCGCCGAAGGAAATCTGCAGCAGAATGTGAACAAAATGTCCAGGTTTCCCATGTGTGGAAGGAGAAAGTCCTCGGTCGTCGTTCGGTGACGTCTCACAAGCTAAACGAGAGGACGTGGGAAGTCTTTCCTTTTCCCCGGGGGTACAGAAGCCTGGAGTGTAAGGTCACAAAGGACTGACAAAATGGCTTCCAGCCCGGCGGGCCAAGCTGAGCCCGGGGTGGACAAGATGATTAAGCCAAGCTAAGATTTCCGTGTCTTTAGGGGCATTCTGCCTCAATTCACCAGGGAAGGGAAGCCGATTCTAACCGAGGGGTGGTTCCGAGAAAATCCATTCATTCAGTCGTGTTTATTGAGCGCTTACTGTGTGCAGAGCACTGTACAAAGCGGTCGGGAGAGTATCATACAACAATTAGGGCTCCTTGTTACAGGGAGCTTAACTGACCGCCAGTTCTTTCACAAATACTTTCTAATATCTAGCACTTTCTCCCCCCAGTCTTGACGTCCTGGACTCCGAGCGGATCGGTGGATTCCTTTAACGTGTGAGGAGAGGGGACACGATAAAGGTAACCTTGAAACCGTCTATCCGTAAATCTGTCAAGACTTCTGACTTCCTCGATCTGTGGTCTGTCTGTCCCCCTCCCCGTTAGACCGGGAAAGGGACTGGGTCAAATTTGTGTTGTCATCCATCCCAGGGTTTAGCACGGTGCTTGGCATCAAGAAAGCACTTAACAAGTACCGCAGTTACTGTAATAAGTAGTGATGTTTAGATTCTGTGAGTTTGGAGAGCCGTGACTGTGATTTCAACCCCATTTCCTGGAAGTTTTGGTGAGGTTGAATTAGGAAGGGCCCAGAGGCAAAGAGAAGCGGCATGGTGGAGTGGGTAGAGCACGGGCCTGGGAGGCAGAAACACCTGAGGTCTAA
Source organism: Ornithorhynchus anatinus (assembly GCF_004115215.2). NCBI lineage: Eukaryota > Metazoa > Chordata > Mammalia > Monotremata > Ornithorhynchidae > Ornithorhynchus > Ornithorhynchus anatinus. Next base: position 18,442,230 of record NC_041744.1, on the reverse strand, counting down.
TCCCAGCCCAGCCCCTTGTCTGCTGTGTGAGGTAGGGCAAATGAATTCACTTCTCTGGGCCTCAGTTCCCTCATCTGTAAAATGGGGATTAAGACCGTGAGCCCCACTGTGTCCAACCTGATTAGCTCATGTCTACCCCAGCACTTAGAACAGTACGTGGAGCATAGGAAGTGCTCAACAAATATCACGATCACTGTCCATACTTGGGTCAGAGGCAACTACGTTCATGCCCCAGGGTATTCTGGGACATGATAATAATGATGGCATTTGTGAAGCGCACTTACTTTGTGCAAAGCACTGTCCTAAGCGCTCGGGAGGATACAAGGTGATCGGTTTGTCCCACATGGGGCTCACAGTCTCAATCCCCATTTGACAGTTGAGGGAACTGTGGCACAGAGAAGTTAAGTGATTTGCCCAAAATCACAGAGCTGACAAGGGGCAGAGCCGGGATTTGAACCCATGACGTGTAATTTGGGCTGTCCTGAATAATGGTGCCTCATCTGTCAAGTGGGGATTAAGACTGTGAGCCCTATCTGGCAAAGGGACTGCTGTCTGACCCTTTTTAGCTTCTATCTGCCCCAGCGTTTAATACAGTGCTTGGCACCCAGTAAGCACTTAACAGTGCCACAAAAAAAAAAAAAAAATCTTGCCCAGAGAGAAGCTGCTGGGAATGAATCCTCGACTGACTCTTTGCCCTCTAAGGATTCCTCCCAGATAAAATCGATGTGTGTCCAACAAGGTTGTGTTGATTTCCCTTTCCGTGGAGTGATGCCTTATTTTAGATCTTCCTTTCCGTCTTCATCGGGAATCACTTTCATATGACTTTCATTTCCAAGCCAATAAGTTCATTCTGGCCATAAAATTTTATCGGCGGCCTGGCCACGTTTTTACTTTCACCTTTTTATGGACACCTCAGTTGGAATAAAGGAACTTTACCCTTTCGTGCCAATGGGCTGATCCAATTTATGCCTTAACGGGCGTCCGGAAGTCGGGGGAGATTTCTTTTCTCCTCTGACTCTGCGCCTCTGTGAACGCAACGCCGTAGATCAGCCGCGGCGCGCAGTTGTGGGCGTTGTTTGAGATTTCCCCGTGGGTAGACACAGTTCGGACCGGAGGGCGTAGTCGGGATGAAAGCGGTGGTAGAGAAGCAGTGCGGCCTAGAGGATATAATAATAATGTTGGTATTTGTCAAGCGCTTACTATGTGCAGAGCACTGTTCTAAGCGCTGGGGTAGATACAGGGGTGATCAGGTTGTCCCGCGTGAGGCTCACAGTTCATCCCCATTTTACAGATGAGGTCACCGAGGCCCAGAGAAGTGAAGTGACTTGCCCGCAGTCACACAGCAGACAAGTGGCAGAGCCGGCCCAGGCCTGAAGCGGCCTGGCTCAGTGGAAAGAGCCTGGGCTTGGGAGTCAGAGATCGTGGGTTCGAATCCCAGCTCTGCCACTTGTCAGCTGTGTGACCGTGGGCAAGTCACTTCACTTCTCTGTGCCTCGGTTACCTCATCTGCAAAATGGGGATGAAGTGCGAGTCCCCTGTGGGTCTGGGTCCGCGTCCAACCTGCTTACGTTGTATCTACCCCAGCGCTTAGAACGGTGCCCTGCACGTAGTAAAGCACTTAACACATACCATTATTATTATCATTATTATCATTACATTGTACTCCCCCGAGCCTTGCACACAGTAAGCGCTCAATAAATACGATGGAATTGAACTGAAATTGAATTTGGTAGAGACGGGCTTATAGTCCAGAGAATGTGTGACCTCGGGCAAGACACTTAACAGCTCTGTACCGCAGTAAAAGAGGCTTAAATACCTGTTCTTCCTTCCCCTTAAATCCCGAGCCCCATATGGGACACCCACGCTGTCTGGTGTCCTTATATCGTATGTGCACAGTGCTTGGAGCAAAGCTTGACGCATAGTAGTGCTTAACAAATACCACAGTTAATATTACTAATATACATTCATCAATCCATCTCGCAAACAGCTGAGCGAGCCTGCTTCCTCTTGTTTAGTCCGTGCCCTCGGTGGATTTTTGCTTCTTACAGCTGCCGTCTAGTCTGCCTTGACGTTGTGGGTGGCCACTTTGCCCCATTCCCTCAGTGGTGTTTATTGAGCACCCCCTGTGAGGAGAACACTGTACAGAGCGCTTGGGAGGGTCCAAAAGTGTGGGTAGGAACGATCCCTGCCCTCAACGAGTACAGTATACTGGAAGTCACGTCCTCCCCTGAACCCGCCATTAACAGGAGGGTCTCGGCCTGGGAACCTCGTGGGAAAGGGGCTTCCTCTGTGGCATCTGGACTTTCCGGGAGAACCCCGAGGAGCGATTGGGAATCTGCGCCAATTCCGCCACCGTGTCGAAGCCAAAACGCCTGGCAAAAGCCCCCGTTACGGGAGAATTCCGTGTGGGTGCTATAGAAACACACATAGACGTGCGTGTGCCAGAATTTATATATGCATATATATGTGTGTGTGTGTGTGTGTGCCAGAATATATATACACATGTGTATGTATATATACATGCACATATATATAAACGTATGTGTATATAGATATAAACAGTCCACATGCATTCATCTCTCAGTGGAGCGGAAGAAATCTCTCAGTAGAATGGAAGAAACGGAGTGAGGGAGATGGGCGGAACAGGGGGAAAGGAGAAGTGGAGGAAATAAAGCAGTGCGACTTAGTGGACAGAGCCCGGACCTGTGGGTCAGAAGGACCTGAATTCTCTTCCCGGCTCTGCCACGTGGCTTCTCCGTGACCCTGGACAAGTCACTTTGCTCCTAAGTGCCTCAGTCACCTCATCTGTCAAATGGGGATTGAGACTGTGAGCCCCCTGTGGGACAGGGACTGTGTCCAACTAGGTTATCTCTATCTACCCCAGTGCTTACACCAGTGTTTGACACATAGTAAGTGCTTAGGCAATACCGTCATTATTATTTTCATCGTAATCTCTTCCTCCTGCCGAGGATTTCGTCCCGTCCTCGGCGACCTTCTGCTTTGGGGGAAAAAATAACACAGGAAGCACGCAGTCAGCGTTCAGTAAATACGACTGATGGATTTGCAGAGTAGGAAGAAGCAGTATGGCGCAGTGGATAGAGCCCAGCCCTGCGAGTCAGAAGGACCTGAGTTCTAGCCCCAACTCTGCCATCTCTCTGCTACGTGACCATGGGCGAGTCCCGTCTCTGGGCCTCAGCTCATCTGTAAAATGGGGATGAAGATTGCGAGCCCCATGCGGGACACGGACCGTGTTCAATCTGATTAGCTCCTATCTACCCCAGCGCTTAGTAGAGTGCCTGGCATGTAGTAAGCACTCAACAGATAGCCTAAAAAAATTAAAATGAGTGCCTAGGCTTTGTGCGGAGCGCAGCACTAGAGCTCGGTAGGCTGTGGTAAGAGCAGACATTGTCCCTGTTCCCCAGAAACGGGCAGTCTAGCGGGAAAGAGATAAAGGATCCATATGGCTTTGCAAATGCTTGCTTTCACCCTGCCTGGCATAAAAAGATGTTTCATTCTCCACTTCATTATGGACCCTGGAATTATGCCATGAAAAGCAACATGTTGCTCTCTGTACGAAGACCTCACAGTTTCATTCGCCTCCCTCTTAAACCGGGGGAACCCGAATCAGTCGGCCAAACTCAGGATGCAATGATTTTCAATATTTTGGAAAGACGGATACAGCCTCGGAATCCGTTTAAAACTGAATCCGGCTCAGAAGGGCCTGGCATATAACAAAGGAAACATCTCTCCGTGTTGGAAAAGTGAAACGGAAGGTTTGATGATCTTGGGAATCTAATTACACGAAAAAGGAATCATTCGGAGTCTCCTACTGAGAGCAAAGAAGACGTTGCTAAATTTTGGAATTCAACGTTCAACCTCAAGGAAGACGGAAGAGAGTAAAATTCAGCAATTATGAAGACACAGCAAATGGATTCAGCCTTATTTAGCATTCAGGTATTTGAAAAGGGCAAAAAAGGAGCTCTGGGTAATATATATTATCGGCAGCTATAAAAAGGCGTGGTAATCTTGGGAAGAAACTACAGAAGTTTTGATTTTTTTTTACCTGTGCGACAATCCAGTAACTCTGTTTATTACAGGGCAAGCTTGTGACCTGGTGCACTTTAGCTGGGATTTCAGTTTAATAGCCACAAGATATCTCTGGGCTTTAACTCTGATTTTCAGTCATTTTTTAGGGCTTTCCTTTCAGGTTCTGTGGTGGTGCGCATTCAAAAACCCGTGGCTTTGACCTCTCAAAACCTCTGAGACGAAAAGCAGAGGAGCAGCTCGGCCTAGTGGAAAGAGCACGGGACTGGGGTGGGAAGACCTGGGTTCGAATCGCGGCTCCGCCACTTGTCTGCTCTGTGACCTTGGGCGAGTGATTTCACTTCTCTGTGAGCAATTACTTCATCCTGGAAATATGGATTAAGACTGAGGCACACCGAAGCGTGCCCGAGGTCACGTAGCTGGCGAGCGGCGGATCCGGATAGGATCCGGGTCCCCTGTCCCCCAGGCCCAGCCTCTCTCCCATCTCCTCTCTGCTCCTCACGCTGCTTATTTTACTCATTTACATTTATCCAGTGCTCCGCTCCGAGTAAGCACCCAGACTAGTGCTCTGCACGTAATGGTGAAAACTGTATCTAAGACCTCACTCGGTGCTGAGCACTGTACCGAGCTCTAGGATAGTTACAAAATAATTAGTAAGTGCTCAATACTGGGCTCTGCACACACTCAGTACAGTGGTCCACGCACATTTAGCCCCCAGCGCAAGTGTTTCTTCTGGTACTTTGGTCTTCAAGGTTTGACATTTTTATTTTAGAAAACATATTCTAAATATATTCCTCTGGACTAAGCTCACTGCAGGCAGGGAACGTGTCTACCTCCGCTGTTACATTGTACTCTCCCAAGTGCTTAGTACAGTGCTCTGCACCCGGGAAGCGCTCAATTATATTCATTGTACTAAGTTCTTGGGAGAGTATTCATTCAGTTGTATTTATTGAGCACTTCCTGTGTCCAAGGCGCTGTACTAAATGCATGGGAGCGAACACTATACAGTAAGCAGAAACATTCCCTGCCCGCAACGTGAGTACAGTAAAACAAAGTTGGTAGACCCGTTCTCTGCCCACAGTGACCTTAATATAAATCATTAAATTAAGGATGTACGTCTTGGGGATGTGTTGTGCTCTGCTCAATAAATTGGAGGACAGAGGCTTCACAGTAGATGCCAAATACAGCTGTGTGACTGTGGGCAAGTCACTTCACTTCTCTGTGCCTGTTACCTCATCTGTAAAATGGGGATTAAGACTGTGAGCCCCACGTGGGACAACCTGACTCCCCTGTGTCTACCCCAGCGCTTAGAACAGAGCTCTGCACATAGTAAGCGCTTCACAAATACCAACGTTATTATTTAATACAGAATCCTGCCCATCATCTAGGCAGATACCTGCTGCTGTCTTCATCGACAGAGCCGTGCTGAGGTTTAACGCGATTATCTGGGCGATACAGGAAGCCTCAGGATTTTCTTGTGAGGGGCCGGGATGGCCACCGGAATCCATTATATAGATGAGTCCTTCTCCTAGTGCTCCTTTCCTCATCAACTCACCTCCTGTCAGCCCAATCTGAAAATGATTTCTGTCCTGTCCAGCTCCCCCACTAGACCATAAGGTCCTTGAGGACAGGGAGCCTGTTGCTTTTTTCTGGTCTACTCTCCCAAGCACTTGGTAATAATATTATTAACGTTAATAATATTTATGGTATTTTTAAGCCCTATGTGCCTGGCACTGTACTAAGTGCTGGGGTAGATACAAGGAGATTGCGTAGGACACAGTCCTTGTCCCACATGGGGCTCACAGTCTTCATCCCCATTTTCCAGAAGAGGGAACCGAGGCATAGAAAAGTGAAGTGACTTCCCTAAGGTCATGCAGGAGACAAGTGGAAGAGCCAGAATTAGAACCCAGGTCCTTCTGAGTCCCAGGCCCGGGTTCTATCCACTAGGCCATGCTGCTTCTCCTAAGTGCCACGCACTCAGTCATGCGCTTGGCACTTAGTAGGAGGTCAGAAAAGCATTCGATCCATCAATCCATCGTCATTTATTGAGGGCTTACAATGTACAGAGCACTGTACTAAGCGCTCGGGAGAGTGAACTACACCAGAATTATAGCAGACTCGTTCCCTGCCCGTAACGAGCTTCCAGTCCAAAGGGTTTCTCCTGGTTATCATCAGTTCTCCGGTTGTACATCGGGACTTCCCATCTCTGTTAATGGTTTTAAATTGCTCTTAGCATCGCCGAAGACTGGTTTTGTGTGGTGAAAAGGGACATTTATGAAACCACACAGCTGTCAGAGAGTGTATTTAACAATGAATAATAGAAAACCACAGTGCACGTAACTATCCCCATGTTCAGTGACCTTCACCCTGGGTTGTGTGCGTGAGAGAGTAAAAGAGAAAGAGAAGGGAGCTGGAAACTCTAAGTTGAGACTGTAGTTTTTGGTTTTACTTGCTGTTTTTCAGTATTTAGGCGCTTACTGTGTGCCAGGCCCTGCTGGGATAGAGTCTAGATGATCGGTTTGGACAGAGTCCCTGTCCCACATGGGGCTCTCAGTCTTAATTCCCATTTTACAGGTGAGGAAACTGAGACCCTGAGACATCAAGTGACTTGCCCAAGGTCATCTAGCACACACGTGATGGAGCCAGGATTAGAACCCAGGTCCTCTGACTTCCAGGCCCGTGCTCCTTGCACTAGGCTGCGCTGCCTCTCTTAGGATTCTGTTGACCCCAGTGGTTCGGGGAGCTGATTGAACTTTTTTCTCCCGACTCAAATGAAGGAACTAGTAGTCAAGAAGTACGCTGAAGATGCCTGTTAGGAAGACTTCCTGTGAAGAGCCAGGAAAAGGACATGAAATATGCTGATGTAACAATCATAACAAAAATGCAAATTGTCAATTTTTTGGTGTTTCCAACGACAACGTCTGGATCCGAAAACTGACAAAGGAAAAAACAGGAGAGAAAGAACAACGATTCTTCGGAAATGTGGTGTGGGAGAAGGCTTTTGCCAATACCGTGGACAGCCCGAAAAGCAAACAAATAGATTTTGGAGCCGGTTAAGCCAAAGTGATCTTGGGAAGGCCAAATGACTCAACTTAGATGGGCATATTTTGGACACATCATCAGGAGGACTAATTCTCTGGAGAAGACACCAATGCTAGGAAAAGTCCAGGGAGAACGCGGAAGAGGCAGACCAGCAGCTAGATGATCGAGACCATAACAACGATAACGGAAGAACTGTGAGAAAGGTTGCGGATTCTGGCAGAGGACAAGACGTTCTGGAGAACGTGTATCCTTGAAGCCGCCGTGAATCGGAAACAACTCGACAGCACTTAATATTAATAATACTTTGTGCAGACGCTATATTAAGCACTCGGGAGAATACAAAACAACAATAAACAGACACATTCCCTTCCCACAGTGAGCTTAGAGTCTAAAGGCAGGGGTAACAGACGTAAATATAAATAAATAGGAGAAGCAGCATAACCTAGGGGATAGAGCTTGAGCTTGGGAGTCAGAAGTCCTGGTTTCTAATTCCAGCTCCACCCCTTGCCTGCTGTGGAACTGGGGGCGGGTCGCTTCGCATCTCTGAGCCTCAGTTAGCTCATCTGGAAAACGGGGATGAAGACTGTGTCCGACCCAATTATCTCGTATCTGCCCCAGCGCTTATAACAGAGCCTGGAACGTAGCGCTTAACAAATACCACTAGCCGAGTACTTGGGTGCTGAACTGTATGAGAAGGTCAAAATCTCTCAGTCTCACCGATCACCGACGTGTATGAATTTGGGAGGATAGAATTCTAGTCATTTCCTCTGTCATGGTGGACTAGTATATCGAGATGTAGCTCTGCATCAACCCGGATATGAAGTTTCCACTTGAAAGGGAACATTGAAATAGGCATTTTTAGTCAGATAGTGCTGTCCTCTTAGAGTCCTCCCCGGCATGGCCCTGAGAAACAGCCAGGTTATCAAGCAGAGCTTTGGAGGAGTTTAAGGCGATCTAATAATAAGATCCTTTTCCCTTTTTTTTTTATAGTATTGGTTAAGCACTTACTATGTGCTAGGCACCGTTCTAAGCCCTGGGGTAGATCCAAAGTAATCAGATTGGGTACAGTCCCTGTCCCACATGGGGCTCGCAGTCTTAAACCCCATTTTAGAGACGAGGGAACTGAGGTCCAGAGGAGTGATCCGACTTGCCCAAGGTCACACAGCAGACACGTGGTGGAGTTCCCAATTCAATCAATCCACCGGTGAGCGGGCTTTGTTGAGCATCCGCCGGGTGCTGAACGCTGTACTAAACCCCAGGGAAAGTTGAGCGGAAGCATCCCACACTTCCCCATGCCTTCAGGACGGGCTTAAAGCTGAATATCTGCCTTTCTCATCCGCATATGCCAGCTCTCCAGACACCACGGAGGTGTTGACTCAAGAAAACCGCAGAAGCAGTGGCCTTGAGAACCAAGGTTGGGAGACAGGAGAATCCCAGTGGAGGAGATTCGCCGTCTCTCCTCCCTCCGGAGTCTGAGAAGCAGCTCGCTAGAGCCCTGGCCTGGGAGTCGGAAAGGAGCCGGGTTCTGATCTCGGCCCCGCCGCTTGTCTGCTATCTGACCTCGGGCGAGTCGCTTTGCTTCTCTGGGCCTCAGTTCCCTCGTCTGGAAAACGGGGACTAAGACAGTGAGCCCCTTGTGGGACGGGGACTCCCTGTATCCCCCAGTGCTTAGTACAGTGCCCGGCGCAAATAAGTGCTTAACGAATACCATAATTATCATTATTATTGTTGATGCTATTATTCTGATGATCCCAGCCTGAGTTTTTTCTGCAGTCACCTCCCGGTTCTGTCTCTTCAGAGATCACGTCAGAGGGATGATTCCACTCGTTTTGTTGGAAAGCTAAATATCCGATTTTGATCGTCTAGGACAGAGGGACTCTGCTGTCCACATTGATCTCAATTGCCCATTGTCCCCCGTCAAAGAAAGAGACGAGGCCCAACGATACAGCTCCGAGTTAAGCAGTCAGCCAGTCAGTGGCGTTTGTCTCGCTCCTGCCGACCGAGAGACCCGAGGGCTCCCGCACGGGCCGAGAAACAATCAGAGGCACACAGAGGATGGCCACCTCAGAAGTCACTCCGTTTTGAGCAACAGCAACATGGCCTCAACAGGGAAAACAGGCTACCCCTCAAATCCAAATGCCACTTTCAACACCTGTTTCCTCCAGATTTCTCCAGACCCCCCCGGGGTCCTGGGCCGCCTTCGGACCCACTTCAGGCAACGCGGACTCCCTCCGGCCCCTCTGGCGACCTCTGTGCTCCTCCCCGACGCCAGGTCCACGGTGGAAAGGCGTGACAGGGCGCCTGATGCTGTGGCTATGCTGATTCTTGCGGTGCTTCTCTTCTTGGGATGGACCTCCTCTTCATCAATAGTATTGATCGAGCACTTTTGCCGTGTCCAGAGCACCGCAGTAAGCACTTGGGAGAGCACAACAAAACAGAGTTGAGAGACGCACTCACCTGAGACAGGCCTTCTATTGCATATCTTAAATGTGCATCTTGTCCTGTCGGTGAGGGTGGAAACCTGGGCAAAACCCTCCTTTTGAAGCAGTTGCTTGAGTTGTTCGTATTGCTTTTTTTATCCCAGCGTTGAGCTCCTTCCCATTCAATTCATCTGTAAAATGGGGGTTAAAACAGGGAGCCCCAGGTGGGACATGGCCCAAGCATTCAGTACAGTGCTCTGCACACAGTGAGCACTCCAGAAGTTCCATCGACAAGTGACTGATAAGGGTCTGACCTGGACCATTGAGAGTCGGAGTTAAAATAATCCCCGGGGACTCCGTGTCGGATCCGGATGGTGTCTTTTCCCAGATGGTGGTGGTCTGTCTTGGCCGCATCATTGTCATCATCTTACTTGGTAATAATGTTGCCGTTTGTTAAGCGCTCACTGTGTGCCGAGCACTGTTCTAAGCGCTGGGGTAGACACAGGGGAATCAGGATGTCCCACGTGGGGCTCACAGTCTTAATCCCCATTTTACAGATGAGGTAAGCGAGGCCCAGAGAAGTGAAGTGACTTGCCCACAGTCACACAGCTGACGAGCGGCAGAGCCGGGATTCGAACTCATGACCTCTGACTCCAAAGCCCGTGCTCTTTCCACTGAGCCGCGCTGCTTCTCCGATGAGCACTTATTATGTGAGGAGCTCTATACCGAGGAGCACTGTGAAAAGTACATGAGTCCAGGTCTACCATCCATGAAATGAAGGGCAGGGATTATCTCTTATTTTATTGTGGACTCCTAAGTTGCTTTGCCCACGATAGATAATGATAATTGTGGTATTTAAGTACTTGCCGCCTACCAAGCGCTGTACTAAGCGCCGGGGTAGATACAAGATCATCGGGCTCACAGTCTAGGAGGGAGAGCAGGGATTCCCCTTTCGCAGATGAGGGAACTGAAGTCCAGAGAAGGGTACTGACCTGCCCAAGGTGTCGCCGCAAACACATGGCGGACTCGGCATCAGAACCCAGGTCCCCCGACTCCCGGGTGCTCGGAAATACCGATGCCGGCGGTGAGGCAGCCGAAGCCGTGGGGACGGATTTCAGCAATAGAAACGCGGCTTCAAAAGCCCCCTCGTAACCACAGAGGAAATAGGAAAACGTGAAACTGAGCAAAAGCTGGATGGAGAGGCTTTTTCAGAGGAGATGGTTAGTAAAAAGATTGACAGCCTCCAGAAGAAAGCTGTTTCAGGTAGAAAGTGGATCAGAAGGACCGGTGACATCTGACGCTACGGAAAGGATGTTTTGTTCACCGATGCTGGGACCCGGGACCTGGAATTTTCTCTGAGAGGTGTTTTTTGAGCAGTGTTTTGAGTGCAGGGGCATCTCCCAGCCCCACGACACTTATGGGCATATCTGTAATTTGATTCATTTGTATTGTTGACTGTCTCCTCCTATCTAGACTGTAAGCTCACGGTGGTCAAGGAATGTCCCTGTTTATTGTCGTTTTGTACTTCCCAAGTGCTTAGTACAGTGCTCTGCCCACTGTAAGTGCTCAATAATTACGATAGAGTGAATGTTTACGTGCTTGTGTGTCATGCACTGTGCTAAGCCCCGGGCTAGGTACAAGTTAATCAGGTCAGGCGCCATCCCTGAAGTAGGAGGGAATATAGTGAAGCAGCGTGGCTCAGGGGCAAGAGCCTGGGCTTGGGAGCCAGAGGTCATGGGTTCGAATCCCAGTCCTGCCGCTTGTCAGCCGTGTGACGGTGGGCAAGTCGCTTCACTTCTCTGGGCCTCAGTTCCCTCATCTGTAAAATGGGGATTAACTGGGAGCCCCACGTGGGCCGACCTGATGACCCTGCATCTCCCCCAGCGCTTAGAACAGTGCTCCGCACATAGCAAGCGCTTAAATACCGACATTATTATTCTTATTACAGTGAGCTCACTATAACCGCACTGTGTTCAGGAAACGTGTCTGCCCCCCACCCCACCTCCCAGACTGGAAGCTCCTTGTGGACATGGAATTTGTCAGATTATTGCTCTGTGGTCCGCCCCCAAACGCTTAGTTCTGCACACAGTAAGCGCTCAAGAAATACGACCGGATGAATGAAAAGTACTCTCCCACGCGCTTAATAAAGTGCTCCGCGTATAGTAAGCATTTAATAAATGCCCTCGATTGATCGAGTGAAGGCAGTAGGATGTCACTGGGAAAATCGGTGCACTTTTTTCCCAATTGGCCTAATGGTATTTAGCCTTGTTTTCAGAGAGGGTGATTCAATAAGGCCACGACCACAGTTCATCTCTCAGAGACGGGCAGCCTCCCCTTCTAGCTGAGGGGCGGCGGAGCAGCTATTTGCGGGGAGAAATCACGCCTCCCCAAGAAAGCGGGGGGAAAAGTTTCCAGCAGCTCAAGGATGATTTAATCTGTTTTTCCTGTGAGCCGTTCTAATGGATTTTTTAAATACTGTGGCATAAATAGCCCCTGTTTGGGGTTCTGTTCATTGTTCTGCCTCAGTCTCTGAGCAGCTGGGGATTCGTAGCAATCGAAAACTGAATGGAGACTCAAAGTTGGGATCTTTGAGTGACAGACACAGTGGGTCCCCTTTGCTTCTGAATTTGGCTCGTCGCTTTCTCCATCCCTGCCACCCTCCCGGTCTGGAAGTGTTTCTCCGGTGAGCTTGTGGTTTATCATTTCACTTTTGTCGCAACGGGCGAGGAGAGTGATGACGATGGGTATCTGGGAAGCGCTTATTATGTGTCAGATGCTCTTCTAAGGGCTGAGGTAGATAAAAACACACGGTCCCTGCCCCATGTGGGGCTCACGGTCTTAATCCCCATTTTACAGTTGGGGGAACTGAGGCATGGAGAAGTGAAGTGATTCGCCCAAGGAAACACAGTAGATGAGTGGCGCTGGGATTAGAACCCAGGTCCTTCTGACTCCCAGGCCTGGGCTCCATCCACTAGGCCACACTGCTTCTCGTCGACTGCCCCGTTTCTCCCCACGTTAATCAGAAAGCCTTTATCATTTATTTCCGGGACCCCTGCCTGCCTCCCCCGACGGGCGTATAGGCTCTCTTCCCCCACCACACCCCAGCTCGCACCCTTCCTCTCCACCAAGCCAAAAAACCCCGGATCATCCCAGCTAACGTGGGGGGAACGGTCGATCTTCCCGTGGCCTTGCCTTAGCCCCCTGACAGGAAAGAATTGAAGACCCCGTATTCGGCATAGAAATCTCTTCCCCGTCTCAGACGCGCGACCGCCCAACTCAGCTCGACAGAGCAGTGACAGCCGCCGACAGCCATTTCACGGAGGCCGAGCTCGTCACGACCGTCTGAGTGGCATCTTGTCGTCGCTCTCCCGTCGCCGAGGGACGGAAGGCCGGGCCTGTGTGGAATTCATCGCTCTCTTTGTATTGTGCGATATCTGTTAAGCGTTCAGTATGCGCAAGGCACTGTTCTAAGCACTTGACTAGATATAAAGTAATCAGATTGGACAGAGTCCATGTCCCACGTGGGACTCGCAAGCTTAATCCCCATCTTACAGATTAGGACACCGAGGCCCATTCGTTCAGTCGTGTTTATTGAGCACTTATTCTGTGCAAAGCACTGTACTAAGCACTTGGGAGAGTACGATACAACAACAGACCACTTTCCCTGCCCACGACAAGCTCACGGCCTAGAGGCGAAGACGGACGTTAATGCACACAAATGATAGGTACGCATGTGCTGTGGGGATAAGAAGTGAAATGACTTGCCCAAGGTCACCCGGCAGGCAAGTGGCGAATTAGAACCCAGGTCCTCTCACTCCCAGCTGTTGCTCTTTCCACGAGGTAGTGAGGGTCTTCCAACACCAGTTCCCCCTGGGGTATTTGGAGGGGAGGCGGATGATGAAAGGGGATGACTTGCCAGCAGCCAGAGATCCTTCTGGGGGAATTGGGTCAAGGAAGTTGAAGGCAGATGGAATCCGCGTCCCCCTTTTCCCCGGAAACTGGAGGCTTCGAGCTGGAGGGCCCCTGGGAAGCGAGGTGGGAGACGGAGACTCAGAAAGAGGAAGCCGCGTGGCCCAGTGGACAGGGCATGGGACTGAGAGCGTCCGTAGGACCTGAGATCTCATCCCAGCTCCGTCCCTTGTCTGCTTTATGACGTTGGGCAGGTCGCTTCTCTGGGCCTCAGTTACCTCATCTGTAAAATGGGGGTTAAAACAGGGAGCCCCAGGTGGGACATGGACCGTGTCCAACCCGCTAACCTTGTATTTATCCCAGCGCTCAGTACAGCGCCCGGTACTCTGTAAGCACTTAAGAAATTCCATTCCAAAAAGCGTTTGCCGGAAACCAGCGAAAGATAGGAGCAGACTTGAAGATTAGGACGGAAAGTGTCTGTGAACTCTTCAGAAAGGCAACGGAAAGTGACGAGGAGGATTGAAAGGCAGAGGGAATTGGTGGCAACGGGAGAGCAGGATTAGAAGGAGGATTTGAATTTGAGCTTTATTAAGTATTAACTCACAGCCACCGATTCCCCATCTCAGCTGGAAGAAAGAGAAACGTTACGGCTGCCGGTAACCACCTCGGCAAAGAAGATTATCTTTCCGTAAATTCTCGATAATCTCATTCGAGTTTAATAATCTTTTTGACCAAGGAGCCTTTATCTGACTGGGCCGGGTCCTCTGTTTCCATCTCAGTTCCTTCTCCGGTAATGTCGGCCGCGTCCCTCGGTGGGGACCAGAACCAGCGACCATCACGCGCGCAAGGAAGAAAGGCCAAATTTTCTCCGGAAACAGTCGCCGGTCGGATTTCCGAACCCACGGGGCCATTAGCCGGATCCTTGCAGAGGTCCCTTCCTTTGAGAAGATCAACATTCCTCCGGATCGGATTCGGCCCAGATTAGTCGGAAAATAATTCCGGAGCGGGGGGAGATTCTCCCTCCGAGCCGTAGCCTCCCCCCCCGACTCTGGGGCCTTTCGCGGACAGTTCCGAGCTTGGCTCTTCCCATCCTTTCTGCCTGATAATACTCGTAACTGTGGTCCTCGTTAATACTTTTATTCATATTCGTATCTCTCTCCTCCTCTAGACTGTGAGCCTGTGGTGGGCAGGGATTGTCACTCCGAGCGCTTGGTACGGTGCTCTGCACATAGTAAGAGCTCAATAAATATAATTGAACGAATAAACGCTCAATAAATACAGTTGAAACAATGAATGTGAAGCCTTACTATGTGCCAAGCACTGTACGAAACGCTGGGGTTGATAGAGGATATCCCCCTGCTAGGTTGCAAGGGATGGTGACAAATGAAGGTCACCTGATTCCGAGATAATAACTGTGATAGGGAGGTACTTATTATGTAAGCACTATATAGCGCTGTACTAAGCGCTAGGGTAAAAAAAGATCATCAGATCCCGCGTGGGACTCTCAGTTGAAGTAGAAAGGAGAACAGGGTTTAAATACCCATTCTGTAGATGAGGCATCAGAGGCACGGGGAAGTTGTGAGTCATCCAAGCTCACATAGCTTTTAAGGGGGTGGAGGGAGGCCGAATTAGAACCCAGGTCCTTCTGACTCCCAGGCCCATGCCCTCTCCACTAGGTCATTTGGAAAGCAGGTTTTTCCCATTCTCCCCTTCCTGTCCGCATCCGTCCACCAGAATCCAAATGTTTCCGTGACCCCGAAGCCACCGCTCTCAACCTAAACACACCCAGGTCCCCAAGCTTGAAATCATTTCACCGATGCTTAGATGAACCTTGGAAACTGAAATTCACTGATATTTTTTTCCCCCGTCTTTGAATCCAGTAGACATTCGAAGATTCGAATTTCAGAGCCACGCTTTTAACAGAACGGGACAACAAGGTAACATTCTGGGAAAGTTAGTCCCCCAGTTGAAAACTCAAGCTTGTGAAGATTTTCAAAATTTCATGGAGACACCACATGTAAAGGTATGGATGTATTTTGGAAAGGAAATGCCAGTGAGAAACAGCACGGTCTAATGGATGGGGCACCGGCCTCCGAGTCAGGAGGATCTGGGTTTTAATTCCGGCTCCACCAGCTGTCCGCTTTGGGGCCTTAGGCAAAATCACTTGACTTCTCTGGGCCTCGGTTACCTCATCTGTAAAATGGGAATTAAGAGCTTGAGCCCCACGTGGGACAGGGACTGTGTCCATCCCGAGTAGCTTGCATCTGCCCCAGTGCTTTGGTACGGTGCCTGGCACCCAGGAAGCGCTTAACCAATACCATAAAAAAAAGCGTGCTCTGAATTAGCTCCGGCAGAATATCCCAAATGGCTCACTTGGGTGACAAACCGGTCGTACTGTAGACCGAATTAAGGATCTGTTCATTTGTTTCTCAAAGCAGATTATCAATGAGCGATGTCTCTGGTGAGCCAGCTGAAGTTTGTTGGCAAAGTTATAGCTTAATTAGCCACCCCGGGCTTCGGATCGCGAATGATCACGTACCGTAAAACCCCCAATGTTTTCTCTCTGGTTGACTGGCACAGATGGCTAATGAAACTGTCTTTCAGATTGATAGCATCTGCTATTCGATCATCGGGTTTCCTCCCCGACTACTAGATTTATTAATCTTATTCAGGTGATCTGCAGGAATATCGGCCCAAGCCTCAGGGACTCGTCTCTTATTTACTGGGAAATATCTTCAATCACGTACCCGCTGTTGTTTCCAAACCAGACAGAGGGTCACAGCTAAGATCCGGGCAGAAGCCCCTTTGCTGGGTTGATGGATATAATCGGAGTTTTTGCCCCCATCCACTTAGCTGTCTTGACAAAATGAAATCAATCCACGGAGAAGCAGCGTGGCCTAGTGGAAAGAGCACGGGCCTGGGAGTCAGAAGGACCCGAGTTCTAATCCCGGCTCCGCCCCTAGTCTGACGTGACTCTGGAGGAGTCACTTAACTTCTCTGGGCCTCAGTCACCTCTTCTGCGAAATGGGGATCAAAGCTGTGAGGCCCATGTGGGGACATGGACTGTGTCCAAACTGATTAGCTTGTATCTACCCCAGCGTCTGGTACAGTGCCTGGCACAGAATAAGCGATTAACAAACACCATTAAATTTTTTTTTAACGGTATTCATGGAGCACTGACTGTGTGGAGAGAACTGTAGTGGGTGCTTGGTAGGTATAATCCCTGCCCACAAAGAGCCATTAGGCTCGTGGCGGAGCTTACAGTCTAGCCTAGACAGAAGATCCTGATGCCACGAAACAATGCTTGCGCGGATCCTGTGTGGCCCGTGCCCTCCAAACAATCAGTCGATCATATTTATTGAGCGCTTACCGTGTGCAGAGCACTATACTAAACGCTTGGGACCGTACAATACAACAACAACAACGTGGCTCAGTGGAAAGAGCACGGACTTGGGAGTCAGAGGTCATGGGTTCGATTCTCGGCTCTGCCACTTGTCAACTGTGTGACTGTGGGCAAGTCACTTAGCTTCTCTGTGCCTCAGTTCCCTCATCTGTAAAATGGGGATTAAGACTGTGAGCCTCACGTGGGACAACCTGATGACCCTGTATCTACCCCAGTGCTTAGAACAGTGCTCTGCACATAGCGCTTAACAAATAACGAATACCAACAATAGATGCATTCCCTGTAAAATGGGTGAGCCCCACGTGGGACAGGAACTGTGACCATCCTGATTTTCTTGTATCTTTCCCCATCTTTACAGTGCTGAGCACGTTGTAAGCGCTCATTGGACAACTATTGTTATTGCTATTATTTTATATATGCATAGAATTATGACTGAATACACGTGAGTGCATCGGGAATGTGCATCTAGGCTCTCTGAATTCCTAAAACTCTCACTGGGCATCGTCCCCGTCCTCAGGGAGCCGAGAGTCCGATGGGGGGGATCGAAACGGGCCAGCACAAGGAATGGAGAAAAAGTTGAGGCTGCCATCTAATTTTCCAGATAAAGGAGAGTGGATCTTTCTCCTTATTTTCATGAGAAAATGGCTCTGAAATTACTCCTTTGCATCTCAGCAATGGATAACACGTGTGGGGCTAGAGTGAAGGAGTCATCTTTCGTTACATGTAACATGACTCTCCCAAATTACATTTCAAACAGAAACAGAATCAGTGTACCAATTCAGAAGTGACCGTATTGAAATGCAATAGTGCTCGAGCCCGGATGAATCATCATTCGCTTAGTGACAGTCGAGGCAAAGCCAATTAAAATTAGATTATCGATCGACCCTCACGCTGACGGGATGACAGATCGATACTACTGGGAAGTAGTGTGGCCTAGTGGAAAGAGCCCGGACCCGAGAGTCAGAGGACTTGGGTTCTGACCCCGGCCCTGCCGCTTGGCTGCTGTGTGACCTTGGGCAGTCATTTCATTCATTCATTTCGCTTCCTCTGGGCCTCAGTTCCTTCGTCTGAGAAATGGGGATTTAGATTGTGAGCCCTATGGGGGACAGGGACAGCATCCAACCCGCTTATCTTGCATCTACCCCAGTACTTAGAACAGCGTCTGGCACTTAGTAGGCGCTTAACAGATGCCAGAATTATGCATTAGACACAGGCAGTCTTCTCTCTGGAGGATCCTTCGAATCCTTCCCGGCTCTGCGGCCGATAATTCCCTCCTTTACAATCCATTGAATAGGGTAGGCGTGATCTCCATCGAGACTTGATCTTTGTGACTTCGACATGCCTTATAATAATTATGGGCCTTGTCAAGCTCTTACAATGTGCCAAGCACTCTTCTAAGCTCTGGGGTAGATCCAAGCTAATCAGGTTGGACCCAGGCCCTGTCCCAGATGGGTTTTCACAGCCTTCATCCCCATTTTACCGACGAGGTACCTGAGGCGCAGAGAAGTGCAGTGAGTTCCCCAAGGTCACCCAGTAGACGTGTGTTTAGAACCCAGCTCCTTCTGACTCCCAGGCTTGTGCTCTGTCCGCTCCGCCATGCTGCTTTCACAATGTTCTCCAGTTTCTTCTCCCCCTCCATTCTTTTTTTTTTTTTTTGTCTGTGAGTTCTTTCTGACTCCTGAGCTGACTCTCAAATCAAGAGTCCTGTGAAACTGCTTCCGGTGCTGTTCAATACCTGGGCTGAACGAATGAATCAATGAATGAATCTTTGCGGGAGGGTGGGGGCGACTGACGTAGACCACCCCGGGCTTGACCGGGGACCATAAAATAGATGGAATGATCAGTGGGAGCTTCAGGTAACCTTTCATACCAGGATAGTGATGACTTCTCTGAGCCTTTAATTCATTTAAATGTGTCTGAACTTTCTGGTTACTACCCACATATTTTTCTTTTTGAAGGTTGGAATTAAAAGACTAATTTATTAGAAAATCTGGCCAATGTTCCAGTTTGATAGGCATTCGTTGGTTTTTTTGTTTTTTCCCCCCTTCTAAAAGAAAACTCCACAGACCTTACGTTTGAGTGAGCTGCATTATTAAAACTACCTCATCCCTCCTTCGCCACACACACGCAATCACTCCCACACACGCTCCTGGTGTCAGATTTGACGCAAATCTGCGGTGCTGTAAAAATATCCGGGAGAATGACATCATCTAAACCTTCTGGTTAATCGGTAGTTAGCGTCGGAGCACATACTGTGTGCAGAACACCGTGCTAGGCCCTTGGCAGAGTACAGTAAAGAAACTCAATCCTAACCCTCACGGAGCTTATAGTTTCATGTTCCGAGAGCGCTGTACTGAGCGTTTGGGAGAGAGGGATCGACTGAGAAGGAATGACCCCTGCCCTTGAAGAGCTTACAATCTAGTGTGTGCAGAGCACTGAACTGTGCATTTAGGAGCGTACGGTAGTTAGAAGAAATGATGGCTTAGTCAGGGAAGGCCTCTTGGAGGAGGTGTGCCTTCAATAAGGCTTACAAAGTAGGGAGAGTAATTGTGGGCTAGGAAGACATCAGCTCCCTTCAAGCTTTCGACAGTCCCTCACCCCCGCAACCCCGTGTAGTAGGAGAGCCCGGGGTATTTCCGTCTGCGCCGGACGGACGCAGGTGAGATTTGCCATCGGATGGGGAGTGGATTTAACAATGAGGAGTTACGGCCTCAGTGGCTTCCCGAGTGCTTGGCGGGAAGAAGGTTGGGAGGGAGTTTGAGATCGACTCAGAGACGTTCATTAGGGGAAAGTCAGCTCTGAAACTCCAGTCCTATTATCGGGGCATCCAGCAGTAGCGGGGCCTAAGCGTTCACCGCATTAGCGCTAAGTGGATAAAATCAGCTTTCTACGGAGGCGCTGTGCCTTCGGTATTGAAATCCGTTCCGAGAGGCGAAAACCGAGACCGGGAAAATATCCAGTGAATTAAAGAACTCCGGAGAAATAAATAGAACTTTAAAATTGCGGATGTGTTTGGTTCCTAGGTGACTTTCTAAAACCAATGTGCCGGTACTCCGGCGGATGTTTGGTGCGGGTGACGGAAGAAATAACGCTATTTGAACGACAGTGGCCCCGGTAACTCTTCCGATTAGCGTGTTTTCTAACTCTTCCGATCAGAGAAGCAGTCTGACCTAGTGGATAGAGCACGGGCCTGGGAGTCAGAAGGACCTGGAATTCAAATCCCTGTCTCCGGGCTCACTGTGCAATGGTCTTTCCAGTAGGTCACGCTGGTCGCCTCAGCCTGTCGCTGACTCACTGTTCAGTAGGGAATCGAATCTTGGCATCTTTGGAATGTGAAATTTTCCATTTGCTCAAAGTGCTGAAGGGCAGGAGCGAGGCGTGGGTCTTGATGACCGGAACAAGAATCTCAGCCTATTTCCAGTAGCTCACATTGGCTTCTTTTGTCTTTGAACCTTAGGGATCCTTCTTCGATCACACGACGGAAACAGCCGTCTTGAAATCTAAACGTCCATCAACGGCGTGAGCAAATTGAACGGCAAGGTAAAGAGCCCCAAGTTCAGTTTTCCTCCAAGCACCCTCTTTCCCAACATTTCTCCGGAAATCTTGTGGTTTACCAAAAGCCCCTCCCTTTTCCCCCGTCTCCTAAATGGTCTTAGTTGCTACCCTCCGGACCCAGTTGAACCGAGTTTGAAATTTTCTGATTGGTGGAGGGATCTGTCCTTTAAACCAAAAAAGCTTGTCTCCTCTAGAGTTAGTTGGGCCTATGCTGGAATAGATTTTTTTTTTAATGGTACGTGTTTCGCGCTTACTCTACTCAGAGTTGGGGTTGTTGTTATCAAATGCGGTCGAGTCATTTCAAATTCACGGGACCCTGTGGATATATTTTCTCCAGAATGTCTTTTTTTTCCCCCCAACTGGAGTAGATACAAGCTAATCAGGTTAGACACAGTCCATGTCCCACGTGGGGCTCACGGTCTTAATCCCCATTTTACAGATGAGGGAACGGAGCCAAAGAGAAGTTAACTGACTTTATTTTTATGGTATATTTGAGGCGTACTCGTTAAATGCTTTCTGTGTGCCAGGCGCTGTACTAAGCGCTGGAGTAGATCCAAACTAATCAGGTTGGGCACAGTCCATTTACCACGTGGGGCTTGCAGTCTTAATCCCCCTTTTCCAGGCGAGGGACTGAGGCAGGGAGAAGCAAAGTGACTTGCCCAAGGTCACCCAGCAGACAAGTGGCAGAGCTGGGATTTAGAACCCCGGTGTTTCTGACTCCTAAGCCCGGGGTCTAACCACCAGGCCACGCTTCTTCCCGAGATACGGCAGATACGTTCCAACTACATAAGGGAGCCCCAAGCCTCAGTGAAGCTGTCACGAGTAAGAATGTCCGGGGAGCCTATCTCTTCTCCTGATTTATGGTGAGCCCTTTATTAACTTTTACGGTCTGTGTTTTCTTAAATAGCTACAGCCTTTTATGGACACCCAGGACAGTTGTTCTTGCTAGATGGAAGACCTTATAATTGGTCCACTGAAGACAAGATCACCTCTGGAAAAAAAAAAAAAGAAATTATAACACTAGTAAAACGGAAAGACCGGCGTGCCACCGTTTGTGAAGAGTTCACGGTAAAGACCCAATTCCATTTTCTTTACTGATCATTTTGCCGCCCCGAACTTGCCGTTTAATTTGTTAAGTGCAGAGCAGGAATGTGCTGCGTTGTTTTCTGTTATTAGTAATGGTAGTAATATAATAATAATTGTGGGATTTATGAAGCACGTACTATGTGCCAGGCACTGTTTTTAGCCCTGGGATAGATTCAAGGTTGTCAGGTTGGACACAGTCCCTGCCCCACGTGGGGCTCACAGTCCTCATCCCCATTTTTACAGACAAGGGAACTGAGGCCCAGAGAAGTGAAGTCACTTGCCCCAGGTCACACAGCAGAAAAGTGGCAGAGTTTTTTGTCATTGGGGTTTTTTTTTTAAAAAAAAAGTTTCTGGTCCCTCCATCTCATCGGTCTCTTATCCGGGAATTTCCATCGTGTTCTCGAGACTCCACCGAGAATACCGACGAGCAGACCCGACAGGTTTATGCGGCCGTGGTCCGGATTTAATCGTCGAAAAGCCATCCCGCGGGCGCTAGATTGTTCCTCCTGAATTGCCTTTCGAAGCGATGCCACGTCTCGTTAAAGCGGGGCTCTGGTTAAGGGATCGATTCTTTTCCAGGTGAAGAGCCCGGAACGAGCTCGGGGTTGGAGGATCAACCTCATTTCGGTTGTATCCGTGTCTCATCCACAACCCAACGGCGGTCAGTCAGTCGGATTTACCGAGCGCCTACCGGGGCAGAGCACTGTTCTAAGGTTTTGGGAGAGTACGGCGTAATAATAAGAAGACACATCCCCTCCCACAGCAAGCTTCCAGTCTAGAAGGGGTGGTTGGAAACTCTTGGAGGGTCGGGCTATGTTGTCTTCTCAGCCTGTCCTTAAGGAGATTGCAATGTAGACGTTGGTCCCGGCCCTTAAGGAGCTTACAATCAAGCGAAAGAGAAATTTCACTGCTCCAGGAGAAATTTCAATTCTCCAGCTCCAGCTGAGGGTGCTGGCGTGATCAACAACAGAAGGCCGGGAATGGATCCCACAGCGGGCATTTTTTAAATCGCTTACTATGTGCTAAGCACTGGTTAAGGTACAACACGATCGGCATAGACACGGTCCCGTCCCCACATGGGGCTCATGATCTAAGGGGAGAGAGATGAGACGGGTGAGGAAACCGACGCGCAGAGAAGTTAAGGGACTTGACCAGGGTCACCCCGCAGGTCATCCAACTCTCAATTCTGTTCTTCCCACTAGGCCATACCGCTTCTCAAGCAGGGGAGAGTCATGTGGAGGAGCCTCCATTAGCAGAGTCAGCCGGTCCTGGGTTCTATTGCCTCCTCCGCCACTCGTCTGCTGTGTGACCTTGGGCAGGTCACTTCGTTTCTCTGGGCCTCAGTTCCCTCATCTGTAAAATGGGGATTGAGACTGTGAACCCCAGGTGGGACAGGGACTGGGTCCAACCTAATCGGCTTGTATCCATCCCAGCGCTTAGTACAGTGCCTGGCACATAATAATAATGGTATTTGTTAAGCGCTTACTATGTGCCAAGCACTGTTCTAAGCGCTGGGGTAGATACAAGCTAATGAGGTCGGCGCACGTGGGGCTCACAGTCCTAATCTCCATTTTACAGATGAGGTACCTGAGGCACAGAGAAGTGAAGCGACTCGCCCCGAGACACGCGGCGGAAAAGTGGCGGAGCCGGGATTAGGACCCGTGACCTCTGACTTCCAAGCCCGTGCTCTTTCCACCAAGCCACGCTGCTTCGCACATAGTAAGCGCTTAAATACCATCATTATGGTTATTACAGTCGGAAGCGGCCACCACCGACGAGTCCCCGGTCCGGCCGCGGGATTTTCCGGGTGGGTTTGGGGCAGAGTGTCCCGTTTACCGTCGGGAAGTTGGACATCCGAGGGGATGGATGAGGTAGGAGAACCGGAGCGGATCTCGGGACTGATGCCCCTTCCCTTTGAAGACTTTATCCTCGGGGACCTGAAACAGTTTCCCGCCTGACATTTTCTGAATGTATTAAACGAGCAATTGTTTCAGGAGGCCAAACCCGGAGCCAGGTCAGGTGCAGACAATCTACCGTGGGAACAAAAGAAAAAAAATAAAGCAAAAAAGGAAAGCCATCTCGACCTGAAATGCCCTCCCGCGTGACTCGCTGCTCTTCAATTTCAAACCTGCCCTGTATTTCTTTAATGCTGGGGCCTGATGTTTTGTGCCATATCTCCACCGACACTCAACCCCCGGCAACAGACCCAGGATCGGAAAACGGGCTCTCGAGACCATCAGGAGTTAATCGGCGAGCCGCTCGCCGTCAAAGGAGTGGGCGGAAAGCACATCAACTCTTTTGGACTGCTGTGTACCGAACTTAACCGTCCTTTCTCTGGGAGATTGGCATTAATTATATCTCGTCTCTCCTGGGAGGATAAGTGCCTTTCAGCTGTCTTTGGTTCGGTGCTGAAAATTCCTCCTGCTCCTCCTCGCGTTCTGGGGCCGGCAATTTAAAACGGGGAAGAAATAACACCAACCGGGGAAGTAACAGGTAAGCTCTCCCCTCGGAAGTCCTTTCCTCCATCCGAAGACGTTCTTCCTCCCTCAAAGGGTCCGGCTTCCAGGAGACATTCGGTCGTCGGCTGCGTCGGAGAAGACGCGGCCGTAGTACAGAGGAAGTCGGATTCCTGCAGTGCGAGAAAGATGCCTCATTTTGGGAATGCTGGGCGTGACGCAGCGATTCTCCGATTATTCCGCCGGTGACGGTGATTGACTCCCTACTGCGTGTGAGCGCCGAACTAAGCCGAGAAGCGGCGTGGCCCGGTGGATAGAGCCCGGGGCCGGGAAGTCAGTTGCCTCGAAGGCAAAATGGGGATTCAAGACTTGTTCTCCGTCCTGTGAGCCCCAGGTGGGACCTGATCCTCGTACATCTACCCCAGCGCTTAGTACAGTGCTTGACAACATTGTAAGCGCTTAACAATACCACAGTCATTAGTATTCATGGCCAAGGGCTCCAAAAGGAGGGGCGCTTGACTCATCTGTGGTTCGGCGGGTTGATCTTCTGAACTTCCCAGCTGCCGACAGAGAGCCAGTCGTCCCGGTCTTCCCATCACGGCTCTGGAAATAGAGCCGATTCCTGTATTCATTCATTCGTTCAGTAGTATTTATTGAATGCTTACTATGTGCAGAGCACTGTACTAAGCGCTTGGAATGGACAACGTCCCCGGCACCTCCCAGAGTGGAGTGGAGGTCATGGGTCATGGGTTTTGGTTTTTTTTTCCCCAGACCCGCCATTTGTCTGCTGTGTGACCTTGGGTGAGTCACTCCCCTTCTCTGAGACTCAGTTACCTCATCTGTAAAACGGGGATCGAGACTGAGAGCCCCACGTGGAACATATGTCCAACCCGATTTGCTTGTATCCGCCCCAGCGCTTAGTACATTTCCTGGTACACAGTAAGCGCTTAACAAATCCCATAATCGGAAAAGGCCACTTTGGAATCCATTACCGGATTGGAAGGGGTCATTTCGGGATCCATTATTGGCGAATCTCATTCCGGGCCCCGCGTGGAAGCTCATGGGTGATGTCCATGCCTTGGACTGATCTTAAGGGTGTAAATTCCACACCGTTTTCTGAGACAGGAATCACCATAAACAGCTTCTCAGTCTCCCATGATATCCTTGGAAGAATGCTTTACAATTTGACCTTTTGAACTTGGACAGGTACCCCTTAAGAACTTGACATTCATCACAGCCCTAAGAACTTAAATACATACCCATATATTCCGCCAATCCCCCGTTAGTAATTTATTTTAACGTCCGTCTCCAGCCTGTAGAATACAAACTCGTTGTGGGCAGGGAACATGAAGCCAACTCTGTTGTTCTCTCCCCAGTGCTTAATCCACTGCCCTGTACCCAGGGAGTGCTCAATAAATGCCACTGTTTCAGAGAGTCATCCTGATCAATGCCCGCCACGGACCGCTCGTCCCAGCGTGGCTCAGTGGAAAGAGCATGGGCTTTGGAGTCACAGGTCATGAGTTCGAATCCCAGCTCTGCCACTTGTCAGCTGTGTGACTGTGGGCAAGTCACTTAACTTCTCGGTGCCTCAGTTCCCTCAACTGTAAAATGGGGATCAAGACTGTGAGCCCCACGTGGGACGACCCGATTCCCCTGTGTCTACCCCAGCGCTTAGAACAGTGCTCTGCACGTAGTAAGCGCTTAACAAATACCAACATTATTATTAACATTATTACATCCTCCCACTGTCCTGGAAGTTGCTCTTCATTCTTATTCAACAGATGAGCACTGTCCCCACCTGCAGAGCCGTATTAAAAATCACACCTCCTCCGGGAGGCCTTCCCTGATTAAGCCCGCTTTTCCCCTACTCCCTCTGTTTTACCTATCAACTAGGATCGGTCCCCTTTGGAGACTCGCTATAACCCATCCCTAAATAAATACCACTGATTACTTGATTGTTTTATTTATAGTAATGGCTTTTATTCATATTAATGTCTCATTCATATTAATGCCTTTATTCTTATTAATATAGTGTACTCATATTAATGCCTTTATTTGTATTAGCGTCTTCTATTCCCAGTAATGTCCTTCTCCCCGACTAGACTGTAAGCTTGGTATGGGCGGGGAATGTGTCTGCTAATTCTGTTGTATTGCTCTCTCCCAAACCCTTAGTACAGTGCTGTGCGCATAGTAAGTGCTCAGTACATACGGTCGATTGATTCAGCTTCCAACTCTAAATGTACGTTGGGACAGGGTCTGTTTCTGGTAGTGATCTTTTCTTTGGCATCAGCCCCGGCATCAGAGGCCCTGGGTTCTAATCCCAATTCCTCCACTCGTCTGCTGGGTGCCCTTGGTCAGTCACTTGGCTTCTCTGAGCCTCAGTTACCTCGTCTACAAAATGGGGATTAAGATTTTGAGCCCTGTGTGGAACAAGGGATCGTGTCCAAGCTGATCAACTTGTATTTACCCCAGTGCTTAGCAAAAAATCATTTTTAAAAAAAACCTAAACGTCCTTCTCCTCAATCAGCTCTAAGCATGTGGTCCGTAACACATTTAACACAGAACCTGAATTTCCTGACTATCGGAAATAATGATCACTTCCCCAGGAGCTTGTGTTTGCCGGTCTTTAGGCGATAAAGGCAATTCAAACCTTCATATTTTTTTTTTATCATGTCCTTTATTATTTGACAGAGCGTTCAAACGTTTGATCTTTCGGGTCCTTCCGGTGCACCGATGGCAGCCAAAGTTCCCGGCAGGTCTGTTTGTCTTCAATTTTATTTTCAACCCCGGAGCCCCCGCGTCCCTTCCCGGAGGGGTCAAACCGGCCCACTGTCACCCAGAACTGTGTCCTAAGCCTCCGGCAATTTGCAGTAATTGACCTGGAAGCGGCTAAAACCCCTTCGTGGTCTCTTTCCCTTGAGGCTCCCTGGGCTTGAATGGTGACCCGAATTAGAGATAAAAGATTTCCCTTCATTTGTTTCCATCTTAACCCGTCATGGTCTTCCAGAGGTTAAAGAGGAGTTCAGTAGATCACTGCGCGTACCGGTAGTGAGCGAGGCCTTATGAGAGGCCCGAAGTTAAGACACGGAAACTCGCTCTTATAACGTCTCCTTATCCGTCCAACAGGTTTGAGATGGGGTTATGTTTTCCGGGAAGCATCCAATCAATCATCGTATTTATTGAGCACTTAACATGTGCAGAGCATTCGTTCAATCGTATCGATTGAGCACTTTGTGCAGAGCACTGTACTAAGCACTCGGGACACTACCATAGAACAAAAAACACATTCCCTGCCTACAGCGGGCTTCCGAAGGGCCGAACTTGAAAAGACGCTTGCTCTTTTTTGTCAAGATGAGTTGGTTTTCATTTCCTAGTTGACTTGGCACGAAGGGTTACTGCCAACAGGGCTAGCAGTATCGAAAGGTAGTGTGGCCCATTGGATAGAGCACAGGGTTGCGAGTCAGAAGGACCTGGCTTCCAATCCCAGCTCTGCCACTTGCCTGCCGTGTGACCTTGGGTAAGTCACTTCACTGCTCGGTGCCTGTTACCTCATCCGTTAAACGGGGATTAAGACGGTGAGGCCCACGTGGGACGGGGACTGTGTCCAACTCCATTTGCGTATATCTACCGCAGTGCTGAGTACGGTGCTCGGCGCATAGTAAGTGTTTAACAGATATCGCTTAAAAAAAATAATGTTCTTTTTAAAGAGAGAAAAGCAGTGTGACCTATTGGCAAGAATGCAGCCCCGAGAGTCAGGAGAGCAGGGCCATTTACCCTCTGTGTAACCTTGGACAATTTTTGTGCTTCCATTTCATCATCGGTAAAATGACGATTCAGTCCCTGTTCCCCCTCCCACTTTGGCTTCACATCCCTTGTGGGGCAGGGACCCCGTCCAGCCTGATGATCCCATATCCACTCCAGCCCCTAGTTAAGTGTCTGGCACATAGTAAGCACTTTATAAACACGGCAGTCAGTGTTATCATTATAAAGGTGCTTTAGGGTTGAGCTATCCAGATGCTTCTTTCTCCTTTCCCTAGTACTGCCCTGGGGAAGAAGAGCAAGGAATTGTTTCAAGGAAGGGCTTGAAAGGAGCAGATTAGAGTAGTGGAAAGCAGTTGGGGAAAACCAGATCCACTCCCAGCTGGAATCAATTGGCTCCTCTGACTAGAGGTCCCAGGTGGGGGCAATAGAACCTTCGTTAGTCACCCCTCCCATTCCTCATCCTCCTCTCTCTGTCATTTCCCTCAGCGTCAAGCCCAGACACGTTGCTCTACACGGGCCCGGAGACGGCGGACTTCCAGTCGCTCCTTCCAGCGGAACGAGGAGGAGGACACCTCTACCCTGAGGTAAGAGCTGCGGCTCTGCTATCTCTGCAGGCGGTTGGGACCAGGGTTTCTCTCTCTCAAACTCGGAAGGCCTGGTCCGGCCGGCAAACCCTCACGCCGCCCTTGCTCTCGGATCCTCTCCCCTTCACCGGCGTCTCGGGGAGGCCGTTCCCGCGAGGAAGGTCAGAGCCAGTGGGTGGCAAGTGGAGGAATTGTCGGGGGGTTAAAATGTCTTGGAAGCATCCGGAGCCGTTGGAAACCGTGATGGTCTTTCCATCCTCATTTCCCAGGGCCTCTCCCTTGCCAGTAAACGGGCACCTTTCCAGCCTTAGCTTTTGAGTGGAGGTTTTCTTCCGGGCTGCGGGCAAGCAGGAAGTCCTAGAGCCAGCGTGGATTGGCGGGGCGTATTCCGTGAGCACTCCAAGTACCCCCTGGTTGCCGGGGTG
Source organism: Ornithorhynchus anatinus (assembly GCF_004115215.2). Taxonomy (NCBI): domain Eukaryota; kingdom Metazoa; phylum Chordata; class Mammalia; order Monotremata; family Ornithorhynchidae; genus Ornithorhynchus; species Ornithorhynchus anatinus. The sequence continues at coordinate 18,413,544 of NC_041744.1, read as the reverse complement.
GGCCTGTGGAGGGGGTGGACGCGTGTTTGCAGGACTTGATGTGGCAAGGTAGCCCTCAGAATGTCTTCCCCGGGTTATGGAGCCAAGTGGAGAATCCAGGAAGCAGGGTTTCTTAGGGACCACTGCTCCTCAGCTTCTTCGGAAATGTAGTTTATTTTTTTGGTTTCTCCTCAAGATGTTTGTCCCCCTCCCCTCCCACCTCCCAATCCCTGCTCGGACAGCTGACTCCATGGTCCTTTGGTCAAGTGTGATTCCCAAATACTTCGCGGTTACCGGCAGAGTGGGGAGGAGAGTGGAAGCTTTCCTAATGAAAGCAAGAGGGTTCAGGGAAAAGTCAGACCCATAGATAGAATGGGTTTTTTTCAGTATTGTTTATTATGTTTGCTTGGCTCCGTATTAATATAGTGCGGGTGGATCTCCTTTGCCTATGGGTGGGTCTGTATTTCTTGCGGCGTGGGAGGGGTCTCTTGTGAGGCTCTATGTCTCTGTATGTCCCTGGTGGAGTGGGCAGAGTTTCTTGATGTTTATACGGATATGTCTCTTGAAATTTATCCTGGAGTTGTTAGAGAATGATTGAGTAAAACCTCTTGCCTTTTGCAGTATAACTGAGGTTTTTTATGGTATAATAAGTGATCACTATGTTCATTCATTCATTCAATAGTATTTATTGAGCGCTTACTATGTGCAGAGCACTGTACTAAGCACTCGGGACACTACCATAGAACAAAAAACACATTCCCTGCCTACAGCGGGCTTCCGAAGGGCCGAATTTTAAAAGACGCTTGCTCTTTTTTGTCAAGGTGAGTTGGTTTTCATTTCCTAGTTGACTTGGCACGAAGGGTTACTGCCAACAGGGCTAGCAGTATCGAAAGGTAGTGTGGCCCATTGGATAGAGCACAGGGTTGGGAGTCAGAAGGACCTGGGTTCCAATCCCAGCTCTGCCACTTGCCTGCCGTGTGACCTTGGGTAAGTCACTTCACTGCTCTGTGCCTGTTACCTCATCCGTTAAACGGGGATTAAGACGGTGAGGCCCACGTGGGACGGGGTCTGTGTCCAACTCCATTTGCGTGTTTCTACCGCAGTGCTGAGTACGGTGCTCGGCGCATAGTAAGTGTTTAACAGATATCGCTAAAAAAAGTAATGTTCTTTTTAAAGAGAGAAAAGCAGTGTGACCTATTGGCAAGAATGCAGCCCCGAGAGTCAGGAGAGCAGGGCCATTTACCCTCTGTGTAACCTTGGACAATTTTTGTGCTTCCATTTCATCATCTGTAAAATGGCGATTCAATTCCTGTGCCTCATCCCACTTTGGCTTCAAATCCCTTGTGGGGCAGGGACCCCGTCCAGCCTGATGATCCCATATCCACTCCAGCCCCTAGTTAAGTGTCTGGCACATAGTAAGCACTTTATAAACACGGCAGTCAGTGTTATCATTATAAAGGTGCTTTAGGGTTGAGCTATCCAGATGCTTCTTTCTCCTTTCCCTAGTACTGCCCTGGGGAAGAAGAGCAAGGAATTGTTTCAAGGAAGGGCTTGAAAGGAGCAGATTAGAGTAGTGGAAAGCAGTTGGGGAAAACCAGATCCACTCCCAGCTGGAATCAATTGGCTCCTCTGACTAGAGGTCCCAGGTGGGGGCAATAGAACCTTCGTTAGTCACCCCTCCCATTCCTCATCCTCCTCTCTCTGTCATTTCCCTCAGCGTCAAGCCCAGACACGTTGCTCTACACGGGCCCGGAGACGGCGGACTTCCAGTCGCTCCTTCCAGCGGAACGAGGAGGAGGACACCTCTACCCTGAGGTAAGAGCTGCGGCTCTGCTATCTCTGCAGGCGGTTGGGACCAGGGTTTCTCTCTCTCAAACTCGGAAGGCCTGGTCCGGCCGGCAAACCCTCACGCCGCCCTTGCTCTCGGATCCTCTCCCCTTCACCGGCGTCTCGGGGAGGCCGTTCCCGCGAGGAAGGTCAGAGCCAGTGGGTGGCAAGTGGAGGAATTGTCGGGGGTTTAAAATGTCTTGGAAGCATCCGGAGCCGTTGGAAACCGTGATGGTCTTTCCATCCTCATTTCCCAGGGCCTCTCCCTTGCCAGTAAACGGGCACCTTTCCAGGCTTAGCTTTTGAGTGGAGGTTTTCTTCCGGGCTGCGGGCAAGCAGGAAGTCCTAGAGCCAGCGTGGATTGGCGGGGGTTATTCCGTGAGCAGTCCAAGTACCCCCCTGGTTGCCGGGGTGGGCCTGTGGAGGGGGTGGACGCATGTTTGCAGGACTTGATATGGCAAGGTAGCCCTCAGAATGTCTTCCCCGGGTTATGGAGCCAAGTGGAGAATCCAGGAAGCAGGGTTTCTTAGGGACCACTGCTCCTCAGCTTCTTCAGAAATGTCTTCTGTCCTTTTGGAGTGAGATATTTCTCCAAGTTATGTAGTTTATCTTTTTGGTTTCTCCTCAAGATGTTTGTCCCCTTCCCCTCCCATCTCCCAATCCCTGCTCGGACAGCTGACTCCATCGTCCTTTGGTCAAGTGTGATTCTCCTTTGGTCAGGTGTGATTCCCAAATACTTCGCGTTTATCGGCAGAGTGGGGAGGAGAGTGGAAGCTTTCCTAATGAAAGCAAGAGGGTTCAGGGAAAAGTCAGACCCATAGAATGTTTTTTTCTTTTCCGTATAGTTTTATTACGTTTGCTTGGCTCCGTTTAATATAGCAATGCATGTGGATCTCCTTTGCCTTTGGGTGGGTCTGTGTTTCTTGCGGTGTGGGAGGGGTCTCTTGTGTGGCTCTATGTCTCTGTATCTCCCTGGGAGAATGGGCAGAGTTTCTCGGTGCTTTTAATGCTCTGTCTCGTGAAATTTATCCTGGCGTTGTTAGAGAATGATTGAGTAAAACCTCTTTCCTTTTGCAGTATAACTGAGGTTTTTTTATGGTATAGTAAGTGATCACTGTGTATCAAGCACTGTTCTAAATGCTGGGGTAGATGGAAATGAATCAAGTCAGACACAGTCCCTGTCTCCCACAGGATTACGAATCTACGTAGGAGGGAGAACATGCATTTAATTCCTGTATTACAGATGAGGAGATCGAGGGTCCGAGGACTCAGGTGACTTGGCCGAGGTCACCCAGCAGGCAAGAGGAGGAGCTGAGATTAGAACCCAGGTTCTCTGACGCCCAGGGCTCTTGCCATTAGGCCACACTGCTTTCAATCCCTCCAGGGCCATTTGCTCACCGTGCAGGAGCCATTTGGAGGAAGAGGTGACTTCAAGGGGATGGAGGAGAAACAGGAATCGGACAGTCTTCTGAAAGCCGACATTCACGGGGTAGAATCGGTGGAAACGAGAGGCAAGACAGCAAGCGGGGAACCATCTCTAATCTTCAGGACAAGAAATTCATCCAGTTAGTGCCTCCAAACCTTAGGATTGCAGATGATATTCTAAATCACTCCATCGTATTTATTACATTCATTAATTCAATCGTATTTATTGAGCACTTGCTGTGTGCAGAGCACTGTAGTAAGCACTTCAGAGTGTAAAGTATAAAAAAGACACACTGCTGCCCACAATGAATTCACAGTCTAGAGGGTGAGGCAGACATTAATATAATAGATAAATTACAGATATATACATATGTGCCGTGGGAATGGGAGGGAGGATAAATGCGTAGGGACCTAGTGCTTAATGCAGTGTTGGACACCTATTGAGGTCCATTTATTTGTATTGCTGTCTCTAAGAGCTCAGTACAGTGCTTTATTGAGCGCTTATTGCATGCAAATACGATTGAATGAATAAGCAAAAAGCAGGATGGAAGTTGGCTGCATAGGGCTTCCAGATGCCCATCTGACCTGAATTTTAAATTTGGCAGGAGATTGGGGATTGCGGGGAGGATGAGATGGACACCCCCTAATCTGCATCTGGTTGGATGATAAAATATCCATAAAATATTAGACATGTTTAATTGGGGACTTGTTCACAGCTTGGTACTTTATGGAGGGAGGGTTTCTGGCAGAATGAGAAGAAATATAAAACACATCCTGACGTTTTGATATATTTTTTTATTGATGTCCAGAAGATGATTCCGCAAGGCGTTTTATGTTGCCATAATTTTCTACGATTCAAGACATTTGTTTTCCATCATGTCTCTGATGCATTAATGCAACCGCTTCTCAAAAAGTACAGCCAAGTCGGTGCTCCAAAATATACCCAAGGGACCGTGAAAATAAATATTTTAGATTTTTTTTTCCCACCCTCTCTTGGATTTTTGCAGGGGGGGGGAGATTTTAGCTAATCAAGATTTCATTCATATAAGTGTCTACCATGTAGCTCTTCGATTTCAAGAGCCTCACGTTGGAAGAGCTGCAAAGCAGGTCGGCTCAAATATGTGTTTATGCCACGACTGCTCTATCTGAGTAGAAGATAGTCTCATTTTCGACCTTTCAGCCCCAGCTCAAGAAGACAAACTCATCAGTCATCAGTTAAATCTGTAAGTGAGCGTTTAGCACATAGGAGGCATGGAATCTTTTATGGCCGAAACGTGCGAGAAGTGGGGCAATAGAAAGTCGGCAAGCTGTTGAAAGGAGACGTTTTCTCCCGGGCTTCGTCAAGGACGACGGTGTTTAAGTAGACCCCACGGGGTCTTGGGATTGAAAGTGGAAAAGTCACGTTGCGATCAAATCGCGGTGGAATTTGCTGGGAAGTTAACTTTTTTCTGTGGGGGTGAAATGGAAGCCTTGGAAGGCTTCGAGAAATTTGAAAGACTAGTATTCATCTACCTCCCCTGTCTTTGGACATCTTGTCGGGCGGCGTTCGTTGCTGAATGTTCAGAACCCCGTACCGAGGACGCGGGAGTCGGCGGTGCGACGGAGTTGGTAGATGCGGTCGATCAATTGATCGTATTTATCGAGTGCTTGTTTTCTGTGGTACTGAGCTTGGGAGAAGTCTACAGAGCCAAGATGGGAGACACGATCCTGACCCGCAAGGAACTTAGAACCGGAGAAGCAGTGTTGCCTAATGGATAGAGCATGGACCTGGGAGGCGGAGGAAGTGGGTTCTAATCCTGGCTCCACCACTTGTCTTCTGTGTTGCCGTGGGCCGGTCACTTCCCTGTACCTCAGTTTCCTCATCTACAGAATGGAGATCGAATACCTGTTCTCCCTTCTACGTAGGCTGTCAGCTCCGTGTGGGAAAGGGACTGTACCCAACCTGATTATCTTGTATATACCTCAGCACTCGGTTCAGTGCTTAGCAAATACCAGAATGATTATTAGCTCCGACTCCGTGACATTTATTGAACGCCTGCTGCGTGCAGAGCACCGTACTAAGCACTTGGTGAAGAATCACAGAGTTTCTAGACGCAGTCCCTGACCACAAGAAGTCTGTTTTGCCTTACCTTGACGGGATTTTTCCTCTTCCCCTCTAACGTTCACCACTGTTGTAGTAATAGTAAAGATATTTATTGAGCACCCACCAGACATAAGGCACTGTACTGAGCACTAGGAAAAATGCAGTAGATGCATAAGATGTGACCCCTGCCCATAGGGCACTTCTCTAAATTTCTACCCTGATCAAACTGTGGTATTTTTGAGCCCTTAGTGAGTGCAGAACATTGTATCCATCCATCGATCGATGGTATTTATTGAGCGCTTTACCGTATGCAGAGCACTGTACTGAGGCCTCGGGAGAGTACAGTGCAACAGAGTTGGTAGACACATTCCCTGCCTACGGTGAGCTCACAGTCTAGGCTGTGCTAAGCAGCGTGGCTCAGTGGAAAGAGCACGGGCTTGGGAGTCAGAGGTCATGGGTTCGAATTCCTGCTCCGCCACTTGTCAGCTGTGTGACTGTGGGCAGGTCACTTAACTTCTCGGTGCCTCAGTTACCTGGGGATTAAGACTGTGAGCCTCACGTGGGACAACCTGATGACCCTGTATCTCCCCCAGCGCTTAGAACAGTGCTCTGCACAGAGTAAGCGTTTAGGAAATACCAACGTTATTATTACGCGCTTGGAAGAGCCCAGTTCAAAGATCAAAGACATCTCGTCAGCACCCCATTGAGATCCCGGGGATGCGTCCACACTCATTCCCCTTTTCCCACCGCTCCACAGGGGCCCCGAGTCACCTGTCCAGTGGACCCCCGGATCCAGTGCCTCGTCCGAATTCCCCACCGGGAAGTCTGCAGGGCAAGCAAGTGGTCCTGGATCAGTCTGAGCCCTTACTGTGTGCAGAGCACTGTACTACGCGTTTAGGAGAGTACAGTGCAACCAAATTGGCCGACGTGTTCCCTGCCCACAAAGAACTTAAAGCCTAGAGGAAGTCCAGGTGGAGTCAGTGTTCTCCACAGCTCCCGGGCCCTGCCTCCCTGGATTCCAGGCTGGTTTATTAATAGAGAAGCAGCGTGGCTCAGTGGAAAGAGCACGGGCTTTGGAGTCAGGGCTCATGAGTTCGAATCCCAGCTCTGCCACTTGTCGACCGTGTGACTGTGGGCAAGTCACTTAACGTCTCTGTGCCTCAGTTCCCTCATCTGTAAAATGGGGATTAAGACTGTGAGCCCCACGTGGGACAACCTGATTCCCCTATGTCTACCCCAGCGCTTAGAACAGTGCTCGGCACATAGTAAGCGCTTAACAAATACCAACATTATTATTATTATTAGATTATTAGGATACTCGTTAAGCCCTTACTATGTGCCAAGCACTCTTCTAAATGCTGGGGGAGCTACAAGTTAATCAGGTTGCACTCGCACTCATAGTCCCCGTTTTACAGACGAGGTAACAGGCCCGGAGAAGTGAAGCGACTAGCCCAAGGTCACGCAGCAGAGTTGGGTTCAGAATCCGGGTCTCCCAGCCCAGTTTTTATCCCCTAAGCCACACGGCTTCTCCGCTTTAGATCCAGCCCCGGCGCACCGCACAACCCCACCCGGCCTTCGCCGTGACTGAGATGCTCCCGGCTCTTCCCGGTAGATCTGAAGGGTCCGGTGGCCAAGGACGGATGGACGGCAGGAAGGAATCTCACTGTAGCGAGTCGTCGTTATGGCCGTATTCATTACAATGCAATTCCACCTCTATCACCCCTAATGGTGTCATTTTCCACTCGCCTTGGTTCTCGATGTATTGAACGATCACCCGCCCTGGAAGCGGGGCATTCCTTGACCTTTCCTTGCGTCTTCCCCAGCTCCGTCAGCGTGGCTCGGTGGAAAGAGCCCGGGCTTGGGAGTCAGAGGTCGTGGGTTCGAATCCCGGCTCTGCCCCTTGTCAGCCGTTGTGACTGGGCGCGAGTCACTTCACTTCTCTGTGCCTAAAGTACCTCATCTGTAAAGTGGGAATTAATGGGAGCCTCACGTGGGACAACCCGATCACCCTGTATCTCGCCCAGCGCTTAGAGCAGTGCTCTGCACATAGTAAGCGCTTAACAAATACCAACATTATCATTATTATTCTCTGACCAGACATGGAGACCCTTTGGCATCTAGCTTCACGAAGGATGTGGAAGCTGCATTCTAGCCGTCTGCGCGTTCCGAGTCTCTCCGTCCAAGCTCCGCGGAAAGAACTGGTGACAAAAGTCTCCTGTTCTGAGGGCGATGATGTTGTCACTTGAGGGCTTGGTGTGTAGTAAGTAATAACAATAATAATGGTGCTTGATAAGTAACGACGCAGATCCGTCTGTAGCCCCTAAACCTGTTTGCAGGGAATGTGTTTTTTCATGGTACTTGTTAAGCGCTTACTACGTGTCAAGCACCGGAGTTGGTACAAGTGAATTAAGTTGGACACAGTCCCACGTAGGACTCGGTCTGATTAGGAGGAAGAACAGAAAAAGTGTGACACAGAAGTTAAGGGACTTGTCCAAGGTCACACAGCAAGCATTTGGCAGGGCTGGGATTAGAACCCAGCGTCTCTGACTCCCAGGCCCGGGCTCTTTCCGCTAGGCTGCTTCTCCTGAGTGCCAACTCTGTTGTACTGAGTTCTCCGGACGCAGTAAGCACCCAATAAATACCTTTCACGAGGACAAGCTTGAGCTAAAGCATGGAGGAGCAGCGTGGCTCAGTGGAAAAGAGCCTGGGCTTCGGAGTCAGAGGTCATGAGTTCGACTCCCGGCTCTGCCCCTTGTCAGCTGGGTGACAGTGGGCAAGTCACTTAACTTCTCTGTGCCTCAGTTACCTCATCTGTAAAATGGGGATTAACTGTGAGCCTCACGTGGGACGACCTGATGACCCTGTATCTCCCCCGGCGCTCAAAACAGTGCTCTGCACATAGTAAGCGCTTAACAAATACCAACATTATTATTACTGGGCTTCTCCGGAGAGTCAGGCAGCAAAGCGAACGATGGCCTCCTGAGAGATGGAGCCATCCCAACCGTTGGGGCCTCTTCCGGCGCTTCTGAGAGGGGACGGGGGTGATCGCGAGGAAGGGGAGAGCGGACCAGTGGCCAGGGTCGTCGGTGGCCGAGACCAGAGCCCTGACTGGCCTCATGGCTCGGGCGGGCACCCTCTCTCAATAAAATCCCTCGGTATCCCTTAGCTGTGGTACACTGGAACCTGGCCCAAATTCAAGCAATTCACTTAGAACCTCCGTTTTTCTGTCACATTTGGAATCGCGGTGACAAACAGAATTAGAGCTGCTTGGCAGGCCCAAACCCTCCTTAATTGCCCCTAATTTTGTGTCCGCGTTTATCTACAAACACGTACGAGACTTGTGCTCGTTCCGCCAACCCGCCGGCAGAAGTGTAGGGGTTTTAATAATTGTGGAATTCGTCACGCAGTTGCTACGTGCCAGACGCCGTCCTAAGCCCCGGGGAACACAGATCAGACCCGGTCCCTTGCCCCACGCAGGGCTCGGCTCTGCTACCCGACTGCTGTGACCTTACGCGCGTGCTCGGGGCCTCAGTTCATCTCGCCTGCAAAATGGGGACGGAGACTGTGAGCCCCACGTGGGACCGGGACGGTATCCAACCTAATTTGCCTGTTTCCACCCCAGTGCTTCGTACAGTTCCTGGCTCCTAGGAAGTGCTTAACAAATACCGCAATTATTAAGAGGTCTCGAAGAGGTCTTGATTCTATTATTTTGTTAGAAGCAGCGTGGCTCAGTGGAAAGAGCATGGGCTTGGGAGTCAGAGGTCATGGGTTCCAATCCCGGCTCTGCCACTTGTCAGCTGTGTGACTGTGGGCGAGTCACTTCACTTCTCTGTGCCTCAGTTCCCTCATCTGGAAAATGGGGATTAACTGTGAGCCTCACGTGGGCCGACCCGATTACCCTGTACCTACCCCAGCGCTTAGAACGGTGCTCCGCGCACAGTAAGCGCTTAACAAATACCAACATTATTATTACAGCACCTTGATTCTATTTATTTGCTATTGTTTTAGTGAGATGTTCATCCCCTTGAGTCTATTTATTGCTATTGTTTCTGTCTGTCTGTCTCCCCCCATTAGACTGTAAGCCCGTCAATGGGCAGGGACTGTCGCTCTCTGTTACCGATTTGCACATTCCGAGCGCTTAGTACAGTGCTCTGCACATAGTAAGCGCTCAATAAATACTATTGAATGAATCCACATTTGACAGGTGAGGTGATTAGGTCCCGGAGAAGAGTTGGAGAGGGGAGAGTCAAGGGTGTTGGACCATCTGTGTTGGGTCACTGGGGGAGTGTCAGGGGTGTTGGATGGTGCTTTCTGGGTCACTGGGGGAGAATCGGCGCGGGGAGGGTCAGGGCCGTGGGATAGTCCTTCCGAAAGCGGCAGGACCTCGGGATTCTCCCAAACCTTTTGGTGCCCATGTTGGAGATAGAGCCCAGGCCCACATCCAGGAGCAGCCTTCCTCGTCCCCTCGTAGTTTTAAATCATTTGCTCTTGAAACTCTAGGTTAATCGAAAGCAACTCTCACATTTTCTCAGGTCCCCCCACCCCCCTTGTGTGTCATTTATATTTTCTTTCGCTCTATTTGCATATTTCAACTTGACTGCATTTGAAAGAATACTCACGTTTGATGGCCCACTATTTAATACTGTTCAGGGCTGAAAGGATCTCTCATTACTTAAATATGATTCTCATTTAGCTTAATTGAACTCGCGGTAACGTGACTCCTCACTTAATAACGCTTGGTTTAATCACCCTTTTCCCTCGTCCCGTTCGCAAGGATATTCGAGGCTAGGATGTGAGCAGAGCCCTTGGTCTCTGGGTGCCTATTCGGGAGTAAATTGAGATGGCACCTTCGAAAGAGAATAGAGGTGTCCTTTTCTGAATTTCCCAGAGTAGCCACTGAAAGATCTGGAAAGAGAAATCTGAAGGATTTTTCATCTTCTCAAATCTCTCCATTGAAATTGCCCATTAAGTCTTATCAGTTCGGGTTTTGATGTGGTCTTTACGGCTCCGTTTTATCATCTAATTTTCCGGCAGCCAACGATAGATCTTAGGCCCCAGCCTCCTTCAGGAATTGGGGTTTTGGCGACGGGTGGGTCTTGGATGCCTGGAATCTCCGGACAAGAGGGGAGCCGAGTTGAAATTCTCCTGTTGGAGAAGAGCAGATTCCTAGGTCAACGCCATGTCAGTGGGGAGAGGAGGGCTTTCGCTCTTGCGCGAGATTTTGCGGGGGATGAAGTGACGAGTGTTGAGGCCAACCCCTCTCTATCAATCCAACCCCTCTCGATCAATCAGTGTTGTTCAATGAATGTTTACTGTGTGGAGACCACTGTACTAAGCACTTGGGAGAATACAGTATAACAAACATAGCGGAAGCTGACCATTTTGTGCCAATTTCTCTGAAACTTGAAGCGGATATTAGATCGTCACGGTCTTCAAAGGGCTTCCTAAATCACGTCTCTTCTGGGAAGTCATCCCCACCCCCTCAAGACTTTTTTTTATGGCATTAAACACCGATTACTTGTCCAACTCGGTTCTAAGCGCTGGGGTAGATATAAGTGATTGAGGTTAGACACAGTCCCTATCTCACTTGGGGCGTAGAGTCTAGGCGGGAGAAGAGGAGAACCGAAACACAAAAAAGCTAACCGAAGGGGTGTGGGGCTTTGGGGAGGGGTAAATGGTGCAAATCTAAGTGCAAGGCTGACGCAAAAGGGAGTGGGAGAAGAGGAAATGAGGGTTTAATCAGGGATCTCCTCAGTTCCGACTTGCCCGACGGGGGTCCTTGAAGGGGGACGGATCGGCAGTCTAATTCTTTCTTGAAAGTTTATTATGCGGATTTGCGACTCTTACGTTTATCCATTTCTCATGACTGTGAAGTTGCGTCATCTCGTGGCTTGGCTCTACGGATGGAATCGTTTCCAGGGGCAGGAGATTGGTCTGATCAGTGATAAGCACTGAGCGTTGGCTGGGTGCAGAGCCCATTTTTATAGTGGTATTTCGTTCATTCATTCCATCTTATTTACTGAGCACTGTCCTAAGCCCTTGGAGAGTACAGTTGGGCAACAGAGACGATCCCTACCCAACACCGGGCTCACCGTCTAGAAGGGCACTGGTTGTGTGCCAAGCACTGTTCTAAGCACTGCGGTAGTTTATGGTTAATCGGGTCAGACATAGTTCCTCTGCCACGTGGGGCTCACGGTCCAAAGAGGAGGGAGAACGGGAGAAGCAACGTGATCTAACGTACAGAGTCCGGGCCTGCGAGTCAGAAGGAACTAGGTTCTAATCCTGACTCTCTGCCACTCGGCTGCTGTGTGACCTTGGGCACGATACTTAACATCTCTGGGCCTTAGTTACCCCATCTGTAAAATGGGCATTCATACTGTCAGCCCTGAGGAACACGGCCTAGGGCCGCCCTGATGAACTTCTATTTATCCCATTCATTTGTAATGTGCCTGGCACATACTAAGTGCTTATCAAATGCCTTCGGGGGGGGAAAAAAAAGGTGTTTCTTACTCAACGTCCCTCTTAAAATCTCTCCGCTGATCAACACGTCAGGGAAGATTCATGAGAAATATTTTACTTCACTCTGTTGTCCAGAAGTAAGAGTTGCCATAAATTTTCCCAGCGGATGGTAAAATCTTCCAGCGTTTGTACGTTTTCTTTCCATTTTTCTTCCATTCCCACTCCAAACGAGGGAGGCTGAGCCATGACTTCACCGTGACCCCGTCCTCCCAACTCGACTGAGACAAGTCATCCCAAGTCAGCCGTACTTGATAGCTTTGGATTACATATTAAGTGTCAAATTTGAATCTCTCCGCGGACGGTGTTTGTGGCGTCCCGCTGATGAAGTAGCGATTGGATCCGCCGTTCTTTTTAACTGAGACGGCGGGAGGCAGACGAGCCGAGGAAATGAGATTTTCCGGGCGGCAGAAAGTTGAGTCGGACGTACTTTAAAAGCAAGCCGAGTGTGAACTTACGCCAGACTCTCAAATAAAAATGACGCAAGCTCGAGGTTGACAGTTTAATTGATTTCAGGCGCCATTTCGGGCTATATAGTACCGAGATGGATGACACCGCAGCCCGTGGATAGATTCGGTTACTGACTCGGCAGATCGATAGTGGCCGTGATTAACCGTTCGGGCAACGTATTCCGGGAGTTTGGAGGGCTTCTCTGACAGTGCGTGTTGCGGTGACGGATAGAATGCGCAGAAACCTTAACCTTGTCAATTAATGTTTTAGTGCCGTTTTGATGTCCTCCGAGCCAGGAAGATGTCTGTTAGCCTGCCCCTGTAGGTGTCCCCGCCCAAATCAGAAATATTCAGCTCCCTCAATCTACGTGAAGATGGTCTAACTCCACGCCAAATGTACATGGGTCGTTGTGTAGTGATCTGTACTCGTTCGCGTGCCAGCCGGATGGAAGTCGGAGAGTTTCGTCTCCGAGCGTGCTTCGAGGAGCTAAAAGTCCCCCGCGAGTCTTCCTTGGAGTTAAATGGCTAAAAGATACACTGCGTTAGGTTCGCCGATAGACGGAGGCTTCTGTGAACCCTTTTGCTCTTGCGTTTGTTATGGAAATGAACATTTCCGCCTTTTCCGGAGAGCCAATCCCTTCTGTGCGAGGGGAGATTATCGGATGCTTCCTCGCTGTCCCGCTCGATAACCCGACGTATTTTGTGCGTGGGGAAAGTAGGGAGAATAATCACTCCGCGTCCGACGGAAACTTCTTTCCGTCAGCTTTAAGGCAGTCAATTCCCTCACCCCCTCCTACCTCACCTCTCTGATCTCCAGCCCAACCCGCACACTCCGCTCCTCTAGCGCCAGCTTACTCACTGGGCCCCGATCTCCTCCATCGCCCCGCTGACCCCTTTCTCATTTCCTGCCCCCTGGCCTGGCACTCCCTCCCTGTCCGTAAATTCCAGACAGGCTCTCTCTCCCCTTCCTCAGAGCCCCGTTAGGCACGTCTCCTCCAAGAGGCCTTCTCCGATTTTAAATCTTCTTTTCCTCCAGCTCCCTTCTTCATCACTTGCCTACTTGGATCTGTGACTTTTGGTCACTTTTTATTCGGCTCCACGGCACTTAGCGCCATAGAAGTATTTATTTATATTAACGTCCATCTCCCCCACTCGACTGTAATCTCGTCGTGGGCAGGTTATGGGTTGCATTGCGGTCTCCCAGGTGCTTAGCCCCCAGTACTCGGTACACGGGAAGCACGCAATAAACACCACTGATGGGTGGATTGGTTGGTAGAGAGAGAATTTCTACTGGTGAGTGCACCTAGTGTTTGTCTACGTATTTAAGTCTGACTTGTGTTCGTTTTAATGGTACCTGTTAAGCGCTTACTATGTGCCAGGCGCTGTACTAAGCACTGGGGAAGATACAAGCTCATCAGATTGGACAGAGTCCCTCTCCCCCATGGGGCTCACGGTCTTAATTCCCTTTTTACCGAGGAGGAAACTGAGGCCTAGAGAAGTGACTTGCCCAAGGTCACACAACAGACAAGCGGCAGAGCCGGGGGATTAGAACCCAAGTCCTTCTGTCACCTAACCCCAGGCTCTCTCCCTGCTTGGTAGAGTACCGCATGGTTAACGTTAGACGGTCTCTGACCTAGAGGATCCTACCGTCTACTATGTGCAAAGCACTGTACTGAGCAGCGGAAGGCTGATGGATTCTGAACTTTCAACGCCTCCGACCCTCAGAAGTTTTTCATTCCAAAGATTCTCACTTTCCTTTTTATTTAGCATGAAGCGATTTATATTGGGGAATTTTTCCAGTCTTCTGTAGAGATCTCATGCAGTCATACAATGCCAGCATTAATGACATATTTCAAAACAAGCCCCAAGTTCCATTATTTCTTCATTAAATGTTTTGGCTTTGTCTTCTCGGGAACGGGTTCCAGTGGGGGCTAATTTCAGACTAAGAATTTTCCATAAGTCTCATCGGCGTCTTCTGAGAAAAGCTATTTGCCATTCTTTTAGCACTGGGGCTGTAAACATGTTATTTTCTCTCTTTCAAAGCTGAAATGGAAATGAGAGGCCCAGAACTTTTCCTTCCGATCTGTTTATGGGACCAATCTGATGGGAAATTTTTGTCATCCGTTAAGATTTCTGTGATAGTTTAACTTTTTTCACGAGCTTTATTAAATTATGGCATTTTGGCAATGGATGCAGAGCAGCAGCTAATAATAATAACGTTGGTATTTGTTAAGCGCTTACTCTGTGCCGGGCACTGTTCTAAGCGCTGGGGTAGACAAAGGGGAATCAGGTTGTCCCACGTGGGGCTCACAGTTTTAATCCCCATTTTACAGATGAGGGAACTGAGGCACAGAGAAGTTCAGTGACTTGCCCACAGTCACACAGCCGACAAGTGGCAGAGCTGGGATTCGAACTCATGAGCCCTGACTCCAAAGCCCGTGCTCTTTCCACTGAGCCACGCTGCTTCTCACGGCTTGGAAAGGCGAGGCGACGGATCTCTGAGGTGCCGTTGAAACGGTTGACAAATGGTTCGTTCGTTCCTATTTATTGAGCGCTTACTGTGTGCGGGTCCTAAGAGGAATATCCCTCTCCGGTGTGGAAAAAAAACAAAGATGGGGGGCTTCTCTCTTGTCCCACGTGGAGCTCAGAGTCTTAATCCCCATTTTACAGAGGAGGTGACTGAGGCATATAGAAATGAAGTGACTTGCCCAAGGTTACACAGCTGAAAAGTGGCGGAGACAGAATTAGATCCCGTGACCTCTGACTCCCCGGCCCAGTCTCTTTCCGCCGAGCCACGTTACTTCCCTATTGTCCTCTTCCAGGGGCTTAGAACAGTGCTCTGCACACGGTAGGTGCTCAATAAATCTGAGGGAAATCACTTATCCTCTCTCTGTCTCGGTTCCCTTCTCTGAAAATGGCGACCAAAAACCCGTTCTCCCTCGTCAGAAGATCCTGAGCCCTGTGAGGGACGGGAACTGTGTCTGACCTGATTGATCATGCTTAGCACAGTGCTAGGCACAGGGTGAGTGCTTAAATAGCACATTGATGATTGTTAATTGTAGCAGCAAGTAATTCGGGGCTGATCACCCGATGGACAGTCGATAAGTACACCCTCTGCCCGCCGGATTTCGGAATCTGTTGCGAGAAATCCGGCGAGAGAATTGGTTCCATTTCCAAAAACGAATCCTTCTGCTAAGCAGAGAAAAGTTGTTCCCTGAGGGATAGTCTTTTAGTCTCTGACAAGAGTGTTTTGGATATGCGGTTCGCTCCTTAAGAAAAATGTCCTATTTTGTATTAGGTAGTCATTAACGCCCAGGAGTACGTCGCTGAAATAATTGAAATTAAAAAATTGAAATCGAATGCCCCAAAATGCCATTCATCACGGAGTAGCTTTTTAACTTCACTCGTAATTAGATTACCGTCTAAGTTTCCTGACGACCGTCATATCGATCTGTAAGATAATAGCCTAATGTAAATGATACTTGAACCTCATAATTGCAATTATTAATGATTTTTTGGTGTCCCGTGGCCCTCCTCGAAACTTTTTAATTAGAGTCGAAATAAGTATTGGCTTGGAAAATTAGCCAAGAGGAATGGCAAGAAACACTGGCAGCCCTAAGTGATGGATGTGTGTGAGAGGAAATCGATGACGGTATGATACAGGCGTTTGTTTTGCTCCACGAATGGATTCTCCGCCCACGCGGAGAGTGGGGTCAAGCGACCCGGGTTCGAGCCCCGGATCCGCCCCTGACTCGCTGTGTGACCTCGGGCAACTCCCTTAACCATTCTGAGCCTCAGTGGGTCTGTAAAGTTGGGTGTGGGGAGGGGGAAGCTGCCTCTTCCTCCCTTTTTAGATCATGAACCCCGTCGATCGGTGGTATTTATTCGGTCCTTACCGTGTGCAGAGCACTGTGCTGTTCACCGTCCTGAGTGCTTTGCAGAGGACTTCATTATTACTCATTTTAATGTCTCTCTCCCCCTCTAAGCTCATTACGGGCAGGAAACATGTCTAATTGTGTTGGACTCTTCCCAGGGCTCAGTACAGCGCTCTGCACGTAGGCGCTCAACAAGTACCATGAACCTATTGATTGATGATAGAGGTCGGAGTTGAGATGGATGCCCTCAAGGAGACCCTCTCTGTGTCTGGTCTCATTTTCTAGCGTGTGTTGCAGGGCTTAGCACAGTGTCTGGCATCTAATGAGGCCATGTAGTCTAATGGCAAGCACAGGAGTCGGAGGATCTGGGTTCTCATCCCACTTCTGCCCCTTGCCTGCTTCGTGACCCTAGACGGGTCATTTACCTTCTCTGTGCCTCAGTGACTGCATGTGTAAACTGGGGGTTGGATCCCTCGTCTCCCTCCTACTTAGACCGTGACTTCCACGTGGGAACTGATGGTCTTGTATCTACCCCAGTGCTTAGGACAGTGCTCGGCACGTAGTAAGCACATAATAAATACTATTGCTATGAGCCTTATCGTTACATTACCTCAGTGCAGCCGAGTTCCCTGCCCACTATGAGTTGACCGTCTGGAAGCCGGCACCCTTCCCGCCACCCACACGGCATTGATTCTGGATCGTAATCATAGTTTTATGGTGTCAGGCGCTTACCGTGTGCCGGGCGCTATCCTAAGCGCCGGGGTGGATACAGGCAAATGGGGCCGGACACGGCCCCCGGCCCACGTGGGGCTCCCGGTCTCAATCCCCATTGTTCAGATGAGGTAACTGAGGCCCGGAGAAGTGAAGTGACTCACCTGGGGTCACACGGCGGACCCGTGGCGGAGCCACAATTAGAACCCGGGACCTTCCGACGCCCGGGCCCGTGCTCTGTCCAGTACGCCGTGAGACGCGCGTCCTGCCCACTGGACCGATCTCAAGCATCCCCCCTCTGGGCGGTGGGTTCGGCCCCATCTGAGGGGGCGGCGTTCCGCCAGGGCAGCAGCACGCCGTCGGTTCCGTCCTTCGGGGGTGATAAATATTGGCGGCGGCCAACGGGGTTGATTTTTTTTCCAACCGGTCAGCCCTCTCCCAGTTGGCCCCACTCTGCTTGCTCTAATCGGGAGCCAATAAAGAGCACTTCCATCTCTTCATTATCTTCCGTCTGTTTGACTATCCTATTACTCCACTGCCTCCTGCTTCACTGAAATACCAATTGAAAGAAGTCTGTAAATTAGACATGGCAGTGGAAATCGCCGAACTGTGCTCACAGTCTCCCGCGCCCTTTGTCCTCCCTCTCCAGCAGCCGGGCAGTTGATTTAACTCTCCACTTGCCTGTGAAGGGAGATGCGGGCTGTAATCAGCCAGGGGTATTTACTGAGCGCTTTACTAGGTGCAGAAGGCTGTACTAAGCGCTTGGGAGAGGACAGCGCAACAGAATTGGCACACGGGTTCCCTGCCCATCACAAACTGACGGTCTAGAGGACTGTATCTCTGTGCCTCAGTTCCCTCATCTGTAAAATGGGGATTAAGACTGTGAGCCTCACATGGGACAACCTGATGACCCTGTATCTCCTCCAGCGCTTAAGGCAGTGTTCTGCACATAGTCAGCGCTTAACAAATACCAACATTATTATCATACTGGATGCTGGAAGTGCCGGTCGTATTTACTGAGCGTCGGTCAGTGGTATTTATTGAGTGCCCCCTAAGCGTAGAGCACTGTGTAAAGCTCGAGAGTGAACAGTAAGAGTAGACGTGATCTCTGCCTTAGACTTCCAGATGAGTGTGTACTGAGCACTGGGAAGATAATAGAATTATTACGCGCGATGCCCTGCTTTGGAGAGCTACCCGTCTACTGTGTGTAGGACACTGTACTGAGCGCCTGGGAGACTGCAGTAGAATTAGTAGACATGATCCCTGCCTTTGAGAGGCTTACGATTTTAGAGACCAACATTAAAAATAAATCGGTTGGGAGAAAACCAAAAGGCCAGTCTGGTATATTCAATGATCTTGTGAATAAAATTTCTGTCATCATCCAACTTTACATTTTGTAAGAACGTTAAGGGCTGGTCTAAAGTAAGCCGGTTTCAGATCAAGGGTTTCCGAGGGCGTAAACGAGTGTTTATTACAGTGGAAGGCACTTGTCTGTAAGACCCTGTTCCAGATGCCGTTTTCCAGCGGTAGTAAAACCGATAACGAAACATTTTGTGTGGATTATGTCATATTAAAAAAAAAACCACCAGCTGAGCTCTTCATCCTTTTTAAAAAAAGAAAATTATGAAGAGTCAATAAATGTCTTCACTGGTGTTTGAAAAATGTTCGGGCTATTTTTCCACTCCTATATCTTTTAAAATTAGCCACTATTAAGTGTCACCGCATAAATCACTGTGGGCAAGCGGCTCTTCTGTGGATTCATTTTCACGAATAGTTGGTTAGGTTCTGGACAGTAGGCACTTAAGAAACTGTTAGGAAGGAAAAAAGTCGCTCTTCGGGCATTAATCTTCCAGACTGAACTTTTTGGGTAATTGACAAGTTCCCCCGATTCCCTTTGCTTCCCTCTGAACAGAACACGCCGTCTTGCCCATTACAGCTCTGAACATAAAAAGCACTGATATAATTCCAGGGAACACGGCTAGAACGCTTAAAGGTTGGCTTTCGTTTCTTTATTGCCCTCATGGCAACTCCGGAATTTCAGTCCCTGTGGGAAGTCCATTCAAGCAGCAACTACTAAAGTTTTCTCTAGCCTTGATTGGGTTCTCGCTTTGGAGACAGACAGAGTGAATATCATCTCTGCCGGATAACTTTGGTTGTATTAAACTCGCGCAAATGCTCATTGTAGTGCTCTGCACACAGTGAGTGCTCTCTCCCCCCACTTCAAAGCCTTATTGAAGGCTCATCTCCTCCAGGAGGCCTTCCCTGACTGAGCCCTCCTTCCCTCTTGTCCCACTCCCTTCTGTGTCACCCTGACTTAATAATAATGTTGGTATTTGTTAAGCGCTTACTGTGTGCTGAGCACTGTTCTAAGCGCTGGAGTAGATACGGGGTCATCAGGTTGTCCCACGTGAGGCTCACAGTTAATCCCCATTTTACAGGTGAGCTAACTGAGGCACAGAGAAGTGAAGTGACTTGCCCACGGTCACACAGCTGACCAGCGGCAGAGCTGGCATTCGAACCCATGACCTCTGACTCCCGAGCTGTTTCCACTGCTCCCTTTATTCATCCCTCCCTCCCATCCCCCCCCATCACTTAAGCGCATATCCGTAATTTATTTCTAGTAACGGCTGTCTCCCCTTCTAGGGTGTAAGCTCCATGTGGGCAGGGAATCTGTCCGCTTACCGCTATATCGTACTCTCCCAAGCGCTTAGTAGACTCCTCTACACACTAAGCGCTCAAATACCATTTGAGCACATTAATCGGTATGATGGATTGATCTAATGTAAATAATCTAAGTATTTAATCCTCCAAAGAGGAAACCAGGTGGCCCAGTTGCTTCTCTGCAAGGGCTTTGGGAAACTCCTGGACATTTTCAGAGTAGGATGGAGGAAGGAGGAGAAGATGGGGGGGGGAAGCGGAGAAGACTCTGGATGGAATACTTAGTAGAGTCCTCTACGCACTGAATGCTCAAATATGATTTGAATAAATTAATAAGTATGATGGATTAATCAAATGTAGATATTGCAGGGGGCGTGGATAAATCTTTCAGCAGGAAGGACCAAGCTATATTTGGGAGCTATATATACACATATATAAAATATACATTTCTAAGGTACCAGTTGCCACTTCAGAGATTTCTGCTCAGTGATAAATTGGCTTGGCCAAGGTAGAAGGGGGTTAATCAAGGAAGGCTTCATGTGTTTAGGAGAAAGCCTCATTCACTCCATCTAATTTGAGCACCTGCTGTGTGCAGAACACTGCACTTAAGCGCTTGGGAAAGTACAATACAACAAGAAACAGACACGTTCCCTCCCCACAACGAGCTTACAGTCTAGAGTGGGGAGAGCCAGACATTACTATATATTTAAAAAAGTTACAGATATGTACATGAGTGCTGGTGGGATGGGGGAGAGAAGAAAGAGGGAGCAAGTTAGGGTGACGCAGAAGGGAGTGGGAGAGGAGGAAACGGGGACCTTAGTCAGGGAAGACCTCCTGGAGGAGATGTGCTGTCAATAAGGCTTCGTAGCGGGGAAGAGTAACCTCCTTTCCACCCCGTCTTCGGCGGGTAAGACCCTGGTGGCGAGCCGGCCGAGGTAACGGGCTGCGTTTCTCCGGAGAGCTGATTTAGATGCCGAAGATCAAAATATTGAGGGGAAACTCTTTGATGAGAAGAAGTGCTGTCTCCTGTGTCTGCTACAGATGTAGAAAGCAATTACCCCTGGGAACTCTGATACTTAATCCCGTGAATTGGAACATCTATGATGTATCGCTCCCATAATGAAGAAGATGTTAATTATGGTGATTTACAGATTAAATGGGAAAGATTGCATTACATTTGGCAACATAATGGCTATAATAGATATTGAGAGAGATTTACTGCGTTTCGTAATTGTGCCAGATATCAACAGGTCTTTTTTTTTTATTATTTAAAGTTTTTGATTTATCAATCCTCCTCCCTTTCCCTAATGCTTTTGGAAACGGAGAGAGGAAAGGACTGGGACGTTGTTATCCCCGGCCCCTTTCTCCTCTTGCTCCGCCGACTTCCCCGGCGTGGAGTAGTGGATAGAACCTGGGTCCGGGAGTCAGAAGATCATGGGTTCTCATTCTCCCTCCAGCACTTGGCTGCTGGGTGACCTTGGGCAAGTCACTGGACTTCTCTGGGCCTCTGTTAACTCAGCTGTAAAATGGGGATGGAGACGGCGAGCCCCACGTGGGATGGGAGTGTGTCCAACCCCATTTGCTTGTATCCACCCCAGCGCTTAGTACAGTGCCTGGCACATAGTAAGCACTTAGTACCACAATTATTGATTTTACTATTAATAAATGATTTTTAAAAGCCATCCTCACCATTAGACTGGATGCCAAGTTAGGTGACCGACCCAATGTTTCTTCCAATACACTTGACTCTTTTTTCTTTTCATGGTATTAAGCGCTTACTACATGCCAGTCAGGGAGTGGTATTTATTGAGCACTTACTGTGTGCAGAGCACTGCACTGAGCATTTGGGAGAATACAACATCACAGAGTCGGTAGAAACATTCGCTGCCTACAGGGGGTTCAAGCAATGCTCACTAAATATGACGACCTGGGCCGGGCTCTTCTCTCTGTTTGTCCAGAGGGGGTTCAATCGAGAGTCTTATCCGCTACCCCCGCCATCTTCTCTTCCTCCTTCCTCCATCCCACCCTGAAAATGTCCAGGAGTTTCCCAAAGCCCTTGCAGAGAAGCAACTGGGCCACCTTGTTTCCTCTTTGGAGGATTAAAAATGCCACCAAACACCCCAAGGAAACATCACCTGGCTGGTTCTTCAACTCCCATTTTGCAGGTGTAACCCGTTAAATCAGCAAGACGGATGCAAACTCGATGTTGCTCCAGTTCCAAATTTAGCTCCACATCACTCTGCTCTGTAATTCCATCATCTGCTTGCCAGCGAACATTGCGAGGGGAAATTTATCCAGCTCCTTCATGCGTTTGACTCGGAGCTAAGGAGCCTCAGGGCTAGTAGACTTCGGCTCCGGCGCTCATCGGTGCCAAGGGAGGATCCGAACCGTAAAGTCGCCAGCCTGAAAGGGACAGGTGAGCTCTATAGTGAGCGTCCTCTATTGGGGGAAATGGATCAAATCCCATGGATTCATCCTATTGGATCCCTTTTTTTTTTTTTAATTGTATCTGTTGAACATTAGGCATCGAGCAGTGTACTAATTGCCGGAGTTGATAGGAGCTAATGGGGTCCGACACGGTCCCCGTCTCACACGGGGCTCACGGTCTCAACTATTGAATCCCCATTTTACAGTCGAGGAAACTGAGACGCGGGGAAGGGAAGTGACTTGCCCGTGGTCCCACAGCTGACAAATGGAGGAGGTTGGGTTTAGAACTCAGGTCCTCTGACTCCTAGAGTTGAGGTTTTTTCCCCCGAAGGGCATGAAACTTCTGAAACACAAACGGAGCAGCAGTTAAATCAAGGCCACCTTACTCTCGCCTCCCAATCCACCTGACAGCTCACCCCATCTTCAAAACCTCCTCCGGGAAGCCTTCCTTGAATTCACAGCAAAGTCGAGTCACCCCAACAGCTACCCGAGGCTGTGCCCTCTCTCCCCACCTAAATCCCTGTAGTCATTTAATCCGTTACTCCTTCCTGCCGTGCTTATCGCTATCCTTGCTCCGGTTCCCGGTTCTAATACCTAAAACTAGTTTTTCTTTTTATCTCCCCTCGAGAGATGGCTTCCTTATAATCTGAATCTTTTTCTAGGATAACTTATTTAAATGATATTTAAATAACTGATTTTAAGTTTGGCATGTCAATCTGGGCCCCGTGGTTATAAGTCCCTTTAGGGCAGGAATGGTCAGTCAGTTATTTGTATTTATTGAGCGCTTACTCTGTGCGGAGCACTGTACTAAGTGCTTGGGAGAGTACACTACAACAATCAAGACGATGATGATGGTGGTATTTGTTAAGCGCTTCCTATGTGCAAAGCACTGTTCTAAGCGCTGGGGGGATACAAGGTGATCAGGTTGTCCTATGTGAGGCTCACAGTCTTAATCCCCATTTTACAGATGAGGGAACTGAGGCACAGAGAAGTGAAGTGACTTGCCCCAAGTCACACAGGTGGCGGAGCGGGGATTCGAACCCATGACCTCTGACTCCCAAGCCCAGGCTCTTTCCACTGAGCCACGCTGCTTCTCTGCGAATACCACCACCGTCATCATCAGAAGACCCGTTCCCTGCCGACAACAAGCTTAGATTCTAGAATTGTATAACCCAACTCTATTGAGTTATATCCTACCAAGTGCTTAGCACAGTGCTCTGCCCCCAGTAGATTGGAAGCTCCGAGAGGCCCAGGATCATTAGGTGGTTTTACATCCTGCCGAGTGCTTAGTACAGTGCTCTGCGTAGACAGAAAGCAAGGACCGTGTCTACCAATTCTACTGTATCCTACCGAGTCTTTAATAAAGTGCCGTGCACACCGTGATCTCCCTGAGGACAGGGATTGTCCTCTCTCAAGCGTTTAGTACAGTGCTGTGCACACGGCGTTCGCTCAGTAAGTACCATCAAGGGATCGGTTATTCCCCCCCCCCCCCCCCCCCGGCCCCCGGTCGCAGCCGCCCTTCAAAAATGGCCTTCGGCGACTGCGAGTCTTCATTTCTGGGAGAGGCGGTTTGAATATTTATGCTCCGCTGCCTCAGAAGAACAACAAGAGGAATTTGTTAAAGCGCATTTGCATTTCTTCTCTTCTGCCCTGACAAAGCCAAACACGACATGTCACAACACATCTAGAGCTTGCCTAGGCCTGACGGGAGTGGAAATGAGAATTCCCCTCACGATCGTTGAGGAGGAGAACGCTGTTGAGGAAAAGAGGTTTCTTTGGGGAATAATAAACGCGCTAGGAAATGGCACTGTAACGAACTCTGGCTGTGGAAAATTCAGCAGTTGTGACAGTCAGCTACTCTTACAGTCTCTCGAATCAATCGATCCGTCGGTGGTATTTATTGAGCGCCGTGTACAGAGCGTTGGCCCGAGCGCTTGGGAGGGTACGGGGAAACAGAATCAGCCGTCACGTTTCCTGCCCCAAACAAGCTGCCGCTAGAAATGGAAATTGAACTGCCATAATGGTACCCATTCTGGAGAGCGTAATTAGAGGCAAGGATTATGAGTCACGGAGAAGCTTGGATTTCCATCACAACCTATTTAAATTTACTACACGCTTAGCAGTGAAGTTCTTCCCGTCTTTAAACGTTTATCTGCGTGGCTCTGGACCGTTGGCGTCTTCCCTTCTTCCCATCTCCTTTCTGGCTGTGGGCAGGGATCGTATCTATTGTTGTCGTACTCTCCCAAGCGCCTCGTACGGTGCTTTGCGTAGAAGAGGCGCCCGATAAATGCGATCGGTTGAATGAACTCGGAAATCCGCTTGATCCTCTCTGAACCAAGGACCGTCACTGGGTCAGTCCAATGCCCATCCAGAGTGAGGGATAGAGTTTCTCCTCACATCCCTCTGTCAATCAGTGATATTTATTGAGCACTTAATAGGGGCCGAGCGCCGTACCAGGCTTCGGTTGAGTACCGTAGGGTGAGTAGACACGATTCCTCCCCCTCAAGGAGCTTGCAATTTTGGGGTGGGAAGAAGTAGGCTGACCGAATCTCCTTCCATCAGTCCTTTAGGGACCTTTGATCACCTAATTTATGCAGCTCCCTTCCTCAATAAATAGCAATGACGCTCAGCAAATACCAGTAACGATCCGGGGAGCAGCATGGCGTAGTGGATAGAGAACAGGCGAGGGAATCAGAAGGTCACGGGTTCCATTCCTGGCTCTGCCACTTGTCTGCTGTGTGGCTTTGGGCAAGTCACATCACTTCTCTGGGCCTCATTTGTAAAATAGGGATTAAGACTGTGACCCCATGCAGGACTGGGACTGTATCCTTCCCGATTTCCTTGTATCCACCCCAGTGCTTAGCGCAGTGCCTGGCACACGGTAAGCCCTTAAAACGTACCACAATTACTAGCATTATTATTATTATTATCTATTTTCCAATTGCATTCCTCCGAAGTTTAATGATTGTCAATCCTATTTATTGAGCACTCACCGTACTGAATTTTATGCTCGGACATCTCTAGGTTTTCCTTTCCTCATGCTCTCGCTCTTTCTCTTTCTAATTTCCCCTCACTTTCTCTCCCTCTTCTCCATTGACCTTTTGCTCACCTGGGTCTGCCCTTTGGGAACTCCTGGCGGAAGAAGAGAGTGAGAGAGACAGGATGAGGGCTACTTTTTCCTTTCTAATTTGAGTTGTAACACCTATGTCAGTTTAACGTTGACTAGCCGAGGATGTTCATGACCTAATTTTCTTTGAGGGGCTCTCTTCACACCCCACCCCTCGAGGACCCAGTAGTGGGAACAGAAACAGCTGGAAGCCCGCGACTCACACATCTAAGACTTCTCGAGGATTACTCCCCATTGGCTTTATAAATTGGAAATGTGGCCATCTTATTAAAAATACAGGGATGCTCGAATGAGTAAAACAGAGTGTTATAATTATCCGTCTCCTGAATGTTCGAGTCCTTATTACAGTCATGAATCTTAACCTCCAAGTTTCCCCTCTTTTTTTTTTATTTTCATTTAGTTGATCCAGCTCCTCTAACACATCACCTCCAAGTATTTGCTTTGCCAAATATCGTTATCGCCGAAGTGCTGTAGATTTTTTTTTTTCCTCCCCTCTTCTGGATTTTAGCTCAGGAGTTGACACCAGGTGGAGAAATATGTAGGGGAAAATGGATATTTAAAGATTTGCGCGTGTATGTATTCTGCCAAGTCTGTTCTATTGTACTCTTCCAAGTGCTTAGTACAGTGTATTTAGAAAATACCACTGACTAATTTAATAATAATAATAATGTTGGTATTTGTTAAGCACTTACTACGTGCAGAGCACTGTTCTAAGCGCGGGGGTAGATACGGGGGAATGAGGTTGTCCCACGTGAGGCTCACAGTCTTCATCCCTATTTTACAGATGAGGGAACTGGGGCCCAGAGAAGTGGAGCGACTTGCCCACAGTCACACAGCTGACAAGGGGCGGAATGGGGATTCGAACCCGTTACCTCTGAGTTTGTGTGGGTTTCATTTGTGTGGGTTTAATAGTAACTGTTTCAGCACGGAGACCATTCCCAAAACATCAGGGTGGCAAGTGATGATGGCTTTGGGGGCACAGAGAGATGCCCATTTTTCTGATGCCGCCTTGGATTCGATAGATCACGTTCCTACCCATACCTGGTTAGGAACCCCAAGCAAAGCTTTACGAAGTTGACTTAGCGAGTTAACTCTCTTCCATGCGTAAATCGTGACATACCTCATACGTTGTCAGATCTTGTCACAGAAAAGCCCCATGGCCTAGTGGAAAAAAACAAGAGAGTCAGAGGACCTGGGTTTTAAGCCTGTCTGCTGCACAACCTCGGGCGTTTGCCTTGACTTATCTGCGCTTCAGGTAACTCATCTGTAAAATGGAGGGGTTAAATCCTAATCTCTCCACCTAGAGTAGGAGCTCCTTAGGGGGCTGGGGCTATGTCTAACTTAAATACCTTCTATCTTCCCCAGCACTTTGAATACTGCTGAGCACAGAGTAAGCGCTTTGACAAATGCCGTAATTATTATATCAGCCCACCGGTGAGGAAATTTCAACAAGATTCTGTAGCTACAGGAAGCTTGGGCCTAGAGTTTGTGAAAACCACTTCTCGGGGCACAAAATGTCTCAATATAGTGACTTGGGAATCTCGCCCGCTTGCAAGAGTTTTTCCTCCCAATCCTCGGCCGGAAGACATTCTTTAACAGTGAAGGGTAGGTATTCTCTTGGGAAGTTTAACCAGCTCTTCTGTCGAAAGCCTGAACGGCGAGCCCATAAATCCTGAAATGGAAGAGGGATCACGTCTGTCTACTCTACCATACTCTCACAAGTGCTTAATACAGTGCTCTGGACTGTAAACTCACTGTGGACAGGGAATGAGTCCGTGGTATTGTGGTATTGTACTCTCCCCAGGGCTTAGTACAGTGCCTTGCACCCAGTAAATGCTCAATAAATGCGATTGAGTGCTCCAGCATACAGTAAGCGCTCAATACATACCATGGATTGAGGGCTATGGTTTCACGCATGGCGGATTAAAACATCTGGGCAAAAACCCTCTTGTGCGCCAAGCGGGAATCTTGAATTCACGAGGAGATGCGCGTCAATATTGAATCCTCTCCTCGGAATCAAAATAAAGCGGCGAATCCTTGATAATTCACCCGCCCAAACAAACTCTAATAAGAGACTCATCTGTTTCCCTCTGCCCCTACGTCATCTCGGATTCGCTGTGTAATCATAGCCACATCTGTTCTGACAGAAGCTACAGCTGGGGGATCAGAGCAGGCTTTCATCAAAGCCGCCAGCTGAACCTGAATCCTTCACAGTATTCGCCGGGAGGCCACTGGGGACCCACTGTCAAGCAATCAATGGTATTTATGGAGCGCTTAACAGGTGCAGAACGCTGTACTGAGCACGCGGGAGAGTCCAATATAATGGAGCTGGTAGGCAGGTTCTTGGTGTGAGGGCTGAGTTGTAGTAGGAGAGTAGGGAGGTGAGGGAGGAGGGGCCAAGGTGACTTCTTTAAAGGCGATGGTGAGGAGTTTCTGTAGATGCAGAGGTGGATGGGCAACCGCTGGAACTTTTTGAGGAATGGGGAAACGTGGCCTGAGGATTTTCATGGAAAAATAACCCGAGCAGCAGCGTGAAGTTTGGGCTGGAGCGGGGAGAGACAGGATGCAACAAGGAGGCTGATAGAGTGATCAAGGTGGGATAGGATAAATGATCGATTGGATTCATATTGTAGCAGTTGGATGGAGAGCAAATGGTAGAGTTCTGTGATGTTGTGAAGGTTGAATGGACAGGATTTAGTGATGGGTTGAATGAGAGTAGAGACAAGGATAGTATCATGTTTATGGGCTTGTGAGAAAGGAAGGATAATAATAATGCTGGTGTTTGTTAAGCACTTACTATGTGCAGAGCGCTGGGGGAGATACAGGGTCATCAGGTTGCCCCACGTGAGGCTCACAGTTAATCCCCATTTTACAGACGAGGTAACCGAGACACAGAGAAGGTAAGTGACTTGCCCACAGTCACACAGCTGACAGGTGGCAGAGCCGGGATTCGAATCCATGACCTCCGCCTCCCAAGCCCGGGCTCTTTCCACTGAGCCACGCTGCTTCCGGTGATGCTATCTACAATGATGGGGAATGTCACGGGGAGGACAGGATTCGGGTGGGAGGATACGTTCTGTTGTAGCCACGTCAAGTTCGAGTGACGGGAGGACATCCAAGTAGATGGGTCTTGAAGGCAGGAGGAAACGTGAGACTGCAGAGAGGGAAAAAGATCAGGGCTGGAGACGTAGATTTGGGTATCAACTGCCTAGCAAGCACTCAATAAATAGCAATGACTGATTTGCCATTGACACCCATTTTGTTGCGGTCCGCTATGACTGTCAGATGTTTTTTTCGGTCCCTGGCACCTGGCCCAGCAGTCTCTCCTTGTATTTGTACTTTGTGATTTTCCATCTAGGAACAGGAAGATGAAATGTGTAATAGGAGTGTTCTCTCAAACACTCTGTAATGAAACTAGTTGTCAACTACTCTCAAATATCTTAGCCTAACTAAAATAAAGCTAAATATTTGCATTGGTAGAAAAGAGTGAAACCACTTGAGAATGAGGGACTCTCATCACACACATGCAAGTGTCTATAAGACAAAAAAGAGAACTATTCCTCAGTTGCACCTTCCAGAGCTACCAAAAATGGAAGACAATTTTTGGAAACCCATGCGTTGAGCCTTGCTCCAAGTTGTAGTTCATGGAGGAAGACGGTTGATTATGGGGTTCAGTTGAGGTAGGAGGGAAACACGGACTGAATGCTTCTGTAGAAAAATTGTCGGGGCAGCAGAGGTAAGCAAGGACTGGAGTGGAGAGAAACAGGAGGCTGGGAGCTCAGACAGAAAGCTGATAGAGTAAGCAAGTTGGAAAAGGATAAGTCCTTGGATGGTTCAGTGGCAAGAGTCCGGGCTTGGGAGTCAGAGGTCATGGGTTCTAATCCTGGCTCCGCCACCTGACAGCTGTGTGACTTTGGGCAAGTCACTTAACTTCTCTGTGCCTCAGTTACCTCAGCGTAAAATGGGGATTAAGACTGTGAGCCCTAGGTGGGACAACCTGATTTCCTTGCATCTACCCCAACGCTTAGAGCAGTGCTTAACAAATACCAAAATTAATGGAGAAGAAAGGGTGAATTTTAGCGACGTTGCAAAGGTAGAACTGACAGGATTTGATAGATTGAGCGTGTAGGTCGAAGGAGAGAGATGAGCCGAGGACATAGCCATGGTCATCGTGAGATAGGGAGGGTAGCGTCATTGTCTACAGCGAGGGGGGAAGACGGGGAGAACAGGGTTTGGATGGGAAGCTACGGAGGTCTATTTTGGACGGGTTTAGTTAGAAGCATCAGCAAGACCCCAGGTAGAGGTGTCCTGAAGTCAAGTGGAAATGCAAGATTGCAGAGAAGGAGAAGTCGGGGCTGGAGATGTAGATTTGGGCATCATCCACGTAGAGATGGCGGTTGAAGCCTTGGATGTGGGCGGAGGTGGAGAATAGAAGGGGACCCAGAACGGAGCCTTGAGAGACCCCCACAGCCAGAGGGTGGGAGACAGAGGAGAAGCCTGAAAAAGAGACTGAGAAGGAGCGATTAAACAGACAGAAGGAGAACCAGGAGAGGACAGAGTCAGCCAAGGCAAGGTTGGATCAAGTTCCAAGGAAAAGGGAGTGGACTCGAGCACTGAAGGCAGCTGAGGGGTCGAGAAGGATTAGGATAGAGCAAGGACTGTCCGATTTGGTGAGGCGAAGGTCACCGGTTTACGAGGAAAGTCGCTGCTGCTAGTTGGCTTTCTCGGGGATGTTGAAAGGGAAGCTATTTCTAGGCTATCGTAGCTGTCGTCGGTAGATTCAAGGAGGATTTAAAGCAATTCTTGAGCTTGTGATCCGGGCTGGGTCACTGGGGACAGACAGGGATAGAGAGGGGTGAGTCAGGGGTGGTGGAAGATTCATGCTGGGTAAATGGAGGAGTCAGAGATGGAGAGGGGAGTGTCACAGGTGTTGGATGGTCTGTGTCAAGTCACAGGGGGAGAGTTAGGGATGGAGACGGGAGAGTCGGGGATGGATAGGGGAGAGTCAGGGCTGCCAGATGGCCCGTGCTGGGTCCCTGAGAACAGTCAGAGAGAGAGAGGGGAGAGGGGTGTTGGATGGTGTGTACTGGGTCACTGGGAAGAGTCAGGAATTGAAAGGGAAGAGTGAGGGGTGGTGGGTGGCCCATGTTGGGTCATTGGGGGAGAGTCGGGGATGGAGAGGAGAGAGTCCGAGTTGTTGGATGGTCTGTTTGGAGTCACTGGGCCAGAGTTAAGGATGGAAGTGGGAGAGTCAGGGATGTGGGAGGATCCAGGTGGGTTCATTGTAAAGGGAGTCAGAGATGAAATGGGAGAATTGGGAGTTGGTGAGGAGATTTGATGACCAGAATGTTGTTCTTCCCGAAATCCTGGTGTTCTTGTCGGAAATGGAGTGGCCTAGTGGATAGAGCCCGGGCCCAGGAGTCAGAAAGACATGGGTTCCGTTCGCGGCTCCTCCACTTGTCCGTTGGGTGACCTTGGGCAAGTCCGTTCATTTCTCTGCGCCTCAGTTCCCTCATCTGTAAAATGGGGATTAATGCAGCGAACCCCGTGCGCGGACTGTCTCCAGACTGATTAGCTCGTCTCTGCTCCAGCTCTTAGAACGGTGCCTGGCACAAAGTAAGCAAGTAACAAATGCCATCATCATCATACAGGGTTCCTCAGTTGGAGAGGCAGCGGGTTGACCCCAGATGGTGTTGACCGCTTGGCCTTGAGAAAGAGACCCGAGGGAAAGTAAAAGACACGGGATAGTCCATCTCTAACCGTGGAGACGGTATCCGGGACATGATGGAGCCAACCATCTGACGGTATCGCTGTCAGAGACGGAGTCCTGGGCCGTGCGGGGCCTGAGATCTAACCCGCCGGTCATGTGCTTTAGGACTTTGTGTTCCTTGGAGTATGTTTCCATAATAAATTCTCCTCCATGTGAAATGACTAATCTCTTTCATAGTATGAAAAAACAAGACCTCTGCCTTTCAAATATGCTCCCGACTTGAGCGAGGAAAGTAATTGCAATGCCTCTGCAGCTGCTTAAGAGTGAAATTACTATTATAATATCCCGGTTTTTAAATTTAAAATGTGATCGAATTGCACATTGCCATCGTTGAGGAGCGCCGACGCCCGCCTAAGCCATGGAAGGTTTTCATATGGAATCGACAGTATGCTTATATAAGTTTGTTTCCCTCCACATTCTGACAGTCTTTTCCAAGCAGCGTGGCTCAGTGGAAAGAGCCTGGGCTCCGGAGTCAGAGGTCATGAGTTGGACTCCCAGCTCTGCCACTTTGTCAGCTGTGTGACTGTGGGCGAGTCACTTAACTTCTCTGTGCCTCAGTCACCTCATCTGTAAAATGGGGATTAAGATTGTGAGCCTCACGTGGGACAACCTGATTACCCTGTATCTCCCCCAGCGCTTAGAACAGTGCTCGGCACATAGTAAGCGCTTAACAGATACCAACATTAATAGACACTTGGTCTCCTATTTACTTAGTCCGCGAAGGCGTGGGGTTTCTGTAAGCAGAGTGCCAAATCTCATCTCTGTGAGAAGGTGGGTCTTCATCCCAAGTACGTGACACCCGCAAGGGGTTGTTTCTGATGTCGGAGCTTCCTTTGTTTATCCAAGTTCAGCATTTCCCTAGAGACAAACCCAAGCTCTGCTGATTCTCCAGAACCCTGAGGCGTGTGCCGGATCCAAAGTCCAAGGGGAAATCAATGGGCCCGTTTGAGATTGAAGGCTCGCTGTGAGAATTTCATTTAGAAGACAGATGATTTCACCGAGCGGTTTCTCGTCTGGTGTCCAAAAAAAAAAAAAAAAAAGGGATGTGCAGTCAGAGATCAATCAGTCAGTGGTATTATTTGAGCACTTACGTGGTAGACGATTATACTACTACTAGTAATAATAATGAAAATTACAGCATTTTAACCCACTTGTAGTGGATGGAGAGAGTTGGATGGGTGGAGAGTGGATGGAGAGTTTTGATAATCAGTAATAAAGGAACTAGTCAAGAAATACGCCAGAGATTAATGCTAGGAAATGGCAAGTGGATTTGCTATGAAGAGCCTGGCAAAAGTCATAGAATGTGCTGATGTAACAAATGCCCCCAAAACAGACATTCTGTGGTGTTTCCAGTGACGATGTATGGATCCGAAAGCTGGGCAGTGAAGCAACAGGATAGAAAGAACATCATTTCTTTTGAACTGTGGTGTCGGAGAAGGCTTTTGTGAATAACATGGACTGCCCGAAAAATAAGTGGATTTTGGAGCCAATGAAGCCAAAGGGGTCTTTGGAAGGCCAAATGACTGAAATTAGATTTAGCCTATTTTGGACACCTAATCAAGAGGACTAATTCTCTGGAGAAGACACTCATGCTAGGAAAAGTTCAGGGAAAATGAGGAAGAGGGAGAACAGGAGCTAGATGGCTAGAAACCATAACAACGATAACGGAAGAACCATCAGGTTGTAGATTATGGCAGAGGACAGGACGTTCTGGACAAAGTATATCCCTGGAGTCGCTATAAATCAGAAATGAGTCGACGGCACATGATACGTAAATTTGTTAAGCACTTAGTATATGCCAGAAACTATTAAACGCTAGAGTAGGTAAAAGCTGATGAGGTTGGACACAGTCCCCGTCCCACATGGTGCTCGCGGTCTTAATCCCCATTTTACGGATGAGACAGCTGAGGCCCAGAGAAGTGAAGTGACTTGCCCGAGGTCATGCAGCAGACAAGCGACAGAGCTGGGATTAGAACCCAGGTCCTTCTGATTCCCGGGTCTGTGTTCTATCCACCAGGCCGTGATTTAGTAAGAATATACTTTATGTTCAGTACTCATCGATTGAAATTGAAGGACGCTTTCCCCTTATAGATGCTCTCATCTCGTATGCCTCACTTTATCTTCCCAGTGGTATTGTGTGGTCAGAAGAAGCAGGTGGCATTAGCCCCATGTTTTAGATTGTGGTGGAAAGCGCTTGCTAGATGCCGAGGGCTGTACTAAGCACTCTTGTAGATATGAGCTGAGTAGATCAAACGCAGTCCCTGTCCCGTATTGGCAATATAACAATATAGCAGATGCGTTCCCTGCCCACAGCGAACTTATATTCTAGAGGGGGGAGGCAGACATTAGTATAAATAAGTTTACAGATCTGTATATAAGCACTGTGGGGCTGGGAAGGGGATGCATAAAGGGAGCGAGTCAGGGCAGTGTACAAAGGAGTGGAAGAAAAGGAAAAGAGGCAAGGCCTCTTGGAGGAGATGTGCCTACAGTACAGTTCTGAAGGGGGAGAGTGTAATCGCCAGTCGAATTTGAGGAGGCAGGACATTCCAGGCCAGAGGCAGGACTTGGGCAAGAGGTCGCGGGCGAGATGGATGAGATGGAGGCCCAGTGAGAAGGTTGCCATTAGAGAAGGCACGTCTTCGGGGTGGGATGTAGTAGGAGAGTAGCGAGGTGAGGCAGGAGGGGGCAAGGTGATGGAGGACTTAAAAGCCGGTGGTGAGGAGTTCCTGTTGGATACGGCGTGGCTCAGTGGAAAGAGCCTGGGCTTCGGAGTCAGAGGTCATGGGTTCGACTCCAGGCTCTGCCACTTGTCCGCTGGGTGACTGTGAGCGAGTCACTTCACTTCTCTGTGCCTCAGTTACCTCATCGGTAAAATGGGGATTAACTGCGAGCCTCACGTGGGACGACCTGATGACCCTGTATCTCCCCCAGCGCTTAGAACAGTGCTCTGCACATAGGAAGCGCTTAACAAATACAGAGGTGGTTAGGAAACCGCCGGAGGTTCTCGAGGATTGGGGAAACATGGACTGAAGATTGTAGAAGAAAAATGGCCCAGGCGGCAGAATGACTGGTGTAGGGAGAGACAGGAGGCAGGGCGGTCAGCCGGGAGACTGACACAGTAATCGAGGCGGAATAGGAAAAATGCTTGGATTAACGTGGGAGCGGTTTAGATGAAGGGCAGATTTTTGTGACACGGTGAAGGTCGAAGTGACAGGCTTTAGTGATGGGTTGAAGGAGAGAGAGGAGTTAATGATACCGCCAAGGTCACGGGCTTGTGAGACCGGGAAGGATGGTGGTGCCGTCTACAACGATGGGAAAGTCAGGGAAAGGACAGGGATCGGTTGGGAAGATGAATTCTGTTTTAGACTTGTCAGGTTTGAGATGACGGCAGGACACCCGAGTAGAGATGTCTTGAAGGCAGGAGGAAACGCAAGCCTGCAGAGTGGGAGAGGAAGTGAAATGACCCGTCCGAGGTCTCACAGCAGACATGAGAGAAGCAGCGTGGCACCGTGGAAAGAGCCCGGGCTTGAGAGTCAGAGTTCATAGGTTCGAATCCCGGCTCTGCCGTTTGCCAGCTGTGTGACTTTGGGCAAGTCACTTAACTTCGCTGTGCCCCTGTTACCTCATCTGTAAAATGGGGATTAAAGTTGTGAGCCCCACGTGGGACAACCTGATCTCCTTGTATCCACCAGCGCTCAGAACAGTGCTTTGCACATAGTAAGCGCTTAACAAATACCACATGTGGCGAAGCTGGGATAAGAAGTCGGGCGCAGATTCTGGCCGCTAAGCTACACTGCTGCTCCTTTCCCATAACTATGGAATTCCAGGGACCATTTGGGGAAGCAGTGTCACCCAAAGCAGTGAGCCCATGTCTGGGGGGGGGGGGGGTCAGGAGATGGGGATTCCGATCCCAGCCCTGCCACTGGCCTGCTGTGTGTCCTTGCATGAATCACCTAAACTCGCTGTGCCTCGGTTTCTTCATCTCGATATGGAATTTCTCCCTCCCTCCCAGACTCTGAACCTCAGATGAGATGGCACTGTTGTGACTTGAGCCGTACGATACCTGTCCTAGCTCTTAGCACATGGCTCAGCGTAGTGTAAGCGTCATTTCCGCTCATTCGGAGAGTCGGACTTCGTCTCGGTCCCTCGGCCAGCTTCCGTAGGTGCAGCCGAGGTCGACGGCAGGGTCGACTCTCCTCAGGTGGGCGGCCCTGCCGTCGGGTCCCCCCGGCGAGCCCCGGCCTCACCTTTTTCCTGCACGGCAGGGCCCTCGCCCCACCGCGGGTCGAGAAGGGAGAGCCCCGGGGCAGACTGCACTAGAAAGCGGGCCAGACGGTGAAAAATAGACCGTTTGACTTGATTTTCTGGCCCGCTCATTTCATTTCTCAGAGTACAGTGCCGCTAATTCACGAGCGATTTTATTAACAAGCATGGCAAGATAATAGTCGCAATTATTCTATAAATAAAAAGGGAATAAACACTTGGGAGAAAAATGAGAAAAGCTCCCGGTACATTAGGTCTTCTGTTGCGTTCTTCTCCGGATTTTTATCTCCCTTAAAAGATTATGGTAACAGATTCCCTACCAGGCGATTCTTCAAGGACGTAGACGATAAATTATTTAAAAGTTGTAACGGCGGCCGCCACGCTTTTACTCAACTTCGGATCTCGACTTTGCAAATTGCCCTAAATGAGGGCGTAAAATAAAAAACGGGCGGTAGAGTCTGTCGGAGATGGGGGCCATAAACGACCGTGCGGTTTAATGGTGCCCGTCCTGCAACAAAATAAGGGTGGTCTCCACCGAGACCTGCCTAAATTCCCAAACTAAATCGACTCCGCCTCGGGCCTAGCCTCGACGAGGCCCAGCCCCGGCAGCGAGGGATCCTGGGACAGGGTACGGGACTTGCCCCTTCCAGTCCGGCTCCTCGCCGTCGAGACGCTGACGCCACGCCCGCAAAGGGCGGGAATGCCCGGGGAGCCGTGCCCCCCTCAAGGGTTGGCGGAAAGTCGGACCGGTCAGTCAATCCTATTTATTGGGTGGCTTATTGTGTGCACTGTTCTAAACGCTTGGGAGACTACAGAATGCCAATAGATGAGGCTCGTTCGCTGCCCACAACGAGCTTAATGTCTAGGGGGGAGACGGACGTGGACAGGTGGCAGGGCATTCATCTTTGCTTCTTCCAGTGCTCCACGGGAAACAGTCTGGCCCAGGGTCTGGAAGAGGATCTGGGTTCTAATCTCCTCGGCACCACTTGCCTGTCCCGGACAAGCATCATAAACAATAGCGTCGTGAGCCCTGACAGGAAGGAAACGCTCCATTTTCTTTCCATGGGACCAGAGGCCCCGTTCTTCTTTTTCCCATCTTCCCTGCGTTCGTGGGCAAGATCAAATGTACTCAGTGGAAATCTTGTGTATTGCACACCTTTATCTCACCGAATTTGAATTTCCTATTTTATAAGAGTTTCACGATTGCTCTTACATGTCTCCTGGCATTTTCTTTTTGGACTAAAGACACCTTGAGCTTCCCCGTTTAAGATCCTCGTGATGGGAAATGACTTTGCGATTGTATCCGAAACTATCGATCCCGCTCCGTGTAACCCCATCCGGGCCACGATAATAATAATAATATTAGTAATTCATTCATTCATTCAATAGTATTTATTGAGCGCTTATAATGTGCAGGGCACAGTACTAAGCGCTTGGAATGGACAAATCGGTAACAGAGACAGTCCCTGCCCTCTGACGGGCTTACGGTCTAATCGGGGGAGACGGACAGACAGGAACGATAGCAATAAATAGAATCAAGTAATAATAATGCTACTTAAACTGACGCAGAGGAAAGAGGAGTGACTTGCCCGAGGTCACCCAGCAGGCAAGTGGCGGAGCCAGGATTAAAACCCAGGTCTTGTGGATTCCGTGCGTGGGCGCTCTCTCCACTGGGCCACACCGCTCCCTCTCTTGGCTACAAAGCCTGTAATCAATCGGTGGTCTTTATTGAGCACTTACTGTGTGCAGAGCGCTATACTAAGCCCTTGGGAGAGTAGAAGATAATAAAATAGTTCATTATGAGTATACACTGAGCACTTGGGATTCTACAACAGAAACAAGGCCCGTATTTCTTGCCCTAAAGGAACTCACGGTCCGCTGGCACTCCCAGATGAGAATTATTGACCAAGAGCGGGTGAGGAGGAAGAAAAAGTCCCTGGCTGAAACGGCGTCAGATGGCATCGGTGGGTGATTTTCACCCGTCCCCTGCCATGGGCCAGTTGGGCACCAATGGCCATTTGGCCGGATTCTCCCAGGGCCAGCGTTTTTCCACTCGGGGTAGCCTAGGATACCGTTGCTAGGATACCATTTCCCACAGTTGCCCGCGGGGCCTGATTTATTTCCCACCAAGATGGATAACAGGCGGACCAACAGCCCCCGCCCCCCTCCACCGTGACCTTCCTCTCGCACGAGCACCGAGGCGTTGGTTGGGTTTACGGTCGCGCCCGCGTAGAAATTCTCTCCCGTCTTGAGTTCATCTGTCAAGAATCTTTCCTCGAGAGCTTTCAGTGGGCAAAATACGGAGAAGGTCTCGCCCCAGCGCGCGCTCCCCACCCCGCCAACTGTCCTCCGATGTGATATAGAGGATGGAGCACGGGCCTGGGAGTCGGAAGGACCTGGGTTCTAATCCCAGCTCCGCCCGATGCCTACAGTGTGACCTTGCGTGAGTCGCGTCACTTGGCTGGGCCTCAGTTATCTCATCTGCAAAACGGGGATTAAGAGGGTGAGCCCCGCGTGGGACGGGGACTGTGTCCAACCTGATTAACTCGTTTCTTCCCCCAGAGCTTAGAACAGTGTTTGGCACATAGTAGTCACTTAAGAAGTACTATCGTCATAATTTCCACTCCACCCCGGTGCCCGGAGAATTCCCGTCGTAACCGTCCGAAGCCCGAAAATTAGCGATGTCTTTCCGGCGGTGGATCTGGGGGGGTCCCGATTTCCCACCTTGGAAGGGGGGAAGGGGGACCCTGGCGTCTGGCCTTAAAATGCGACCGGCAGCCGAGGCAGGAGGGCTGAGTCACTCATCGTAAAGATTAAATCTTCACTGTACTGTGGCAAGTGGCAATGAACTCGCAATCCATCTGTTCTCGCTTTCCTCAAATATTAGGATTTATTACTGC
Organism: Ornithorhynchus anatinus; assembly: GCF_004115215.2. NCBI lineage: Eukaryota > Metazoa > Chordata > Mammalia > Monotremata > Ornithorhynchidae > Ornithorhynchus > Ornithorhynchus anatinus. Next base: position 18,375,534 of record NC_041744.1, on the reverse strand, counting down.
GGAAGATGGGAACTGCTAATTTGCCACCCAACCACCTGTAAAGAACAAGTCTTGGAACAGAGCGGGTGTGGGAATTTTTTTTTTTTTTTTTTTTTGCCTTCCCCGAGCCCCATACCTTTACCTAACTTCATTACTTTGGTTTGAAGGAAAACATATTTCAAGTACAGGGCAATTACATGGTCTTCTGCCTTGTATAACTTGCTAAAAACAGTAATTTGCTGACGTGAAATTAATTCTGTGCTCGGTTTACAGATATAACATGCCTGCCCTGTATTTATCTTTTGAAAGGCTCTGGTCGGGTGGCTGCTTGACTAGGTTTTTGGAAGCCTTCTGAGTGTGGTTTGAGTTGACAAAGTGAATACAGTGAAAAGCAGTGACTTTGACACCTTGGTAAAGTTCATCAAATACATGGTGCAGTGCTGTGCACAACGTAGGTGCCCGGCACACAACTCTGTACACGTTGAGCACCCGTGACACGACTCTGCGCTGGGTAAACGCTCAATAAATATAGTGTCGGATTCGGTGACTAACTGTCCAGCCTACGGCAACCGTGAGGAAGTTGGTGTGAGGTTATTAAGGGTAATAATATAATAGTGTGCATTTATTAAAAGCTTATTATGTGTCCATCACTGTACTAAGCGCTGTGGTTGTTAAAAGATAAGCAGGTCAGACAGAGTTGAACTAAAAGGGAATCCACATTTTACAGATAGGGAAACAGAGGCTCAGAAGTTGGCCAAGATCACACAGCTACGTAAAGCCGGGGTAGATAAAAGATAATCAGGTCATTTATTTATCTAGACTAATTTCTATCTTCCCCCTCGACACTATGAGCTTATTGTGGGCAGGGAACATTTCTGCCAACTCTGTTGCACTCTCCCAAGCACTCAGTACAGTGCTCTGCACACAGTAAGCGCACGATAAATACCACTGACGAAGTTAGGCGCAGTCCCTTTCCTGCACGAGACTCAGTCTGTGAAGGAGAAATGGGATTTAAACCCCATTTTTCAGATGAGGAAATTGAGGCACAGAGTGACTTTCCAAAGCTCACACGGGAGGTGGAGCTGGGATTAGAACCCAAGTCTTTCTGCCTCCCAGGCCCGGGCTCCAGCCACTGGGCCGTGCCCTCTTGCGGATTTCCTGTTTATTCCAGCTCATCTTTGCTTTCCAGTATTCTTCCATCATATTTCCAGGAAAGGCACGGAGGCTCTGGGAGACGATGACGTAATCCCAAACTCACGAGCCTTTTCCTCAGAGACCTTCCCTCCTCCGGGAGACCTTCCCTGACTGAGCCCTCCTTTCCGCTTCTCCCACTCCCTTCTGCATCACCCTGACTTGCTCCCTTCATTCATCCCCTCACCACTTATGTCCCTATCTGTCATTTATTTCCATTAATGTCTGTCTCCCCCTCTAGACTGTAAGCTCATTGTGGGCAGGGAGTGGGTGTGTGATGTTGTTATACGGTACTCTCCCAAACGCTTAGTCCAGTGCGCTGCACTTATTCAATAGTATTTACTGAGCGCTTACTATGTGCAGAGCACTGTACTAAGCGCTTGGAATGAACAAGTCGGCAACAGATAGAGACAGTCCCCGCCGTTTGACGGGCTTACGGTCTAATCGGGGGAGACGGACGGACGAGAACGATGGCGATAAATAGAGTCGAGGGGAAGAACATCTCGTAAAAACAATGGCAACTAAATAGAATCAAGGCGATGTACATTTCATTAACAAAATAAATAGGGACTGTGTGCAGAGCACTTTACCGAGTTTGGAAAAGTTCAATCCAACAATAAACAGGGACATTCCCTGCCCCCAATGAGCTCAAAGTCTAAAGGGGGAGAGACAGATATCAATAGAAATAAATAAATAAAACTACAGATTTATACATCAGTGCTGTGGGGCTGGGACGGGGCGGGGGGAGGAGCAGAGGGAGCAAGTCAGGGCGACGGAGAAGGGAGTGTGAGAGGAGGAAAAGTGGGACTTAGGGAAGGTCTCGGAAGAGATGGGCTTTCAAAAAGGCTTTAAAGATGGGGAGAGTCATCGTCTGTCGGATTTGAGGAGGGAGGGCGTTCCGCGCCAGAGGCGGGATACGGACGAGGGATCGGCGGCGAGACGGGGACACGGTGAGAATAGGAGCTCTTCTACCCTAAAGCTCTCGCTTCTAGGGGATTTGTGAGCGTGTGTTTTTATGAGGTCGTACAAGAGGCTGGGATGTTGTTTAATGCCATGAGGGATTATTGGTGGGGCGGGGTGGGGGGGGGGAGGTGTTGCCCAGGGAGCCGAGAGTCTGGGGGACAGAGGCCTGTGGTGGGCATTGAACCCCGGTGAGGAAGTAACATCGCAAAGACGCTTTTGTCCCTCTTCTGTGGCCGTGCTGTATTTCTGCAACGGGATGGAGGTGAAGGGGAGGACGTTTCTAGTCACACCTCCAGCCGACACGAGGTGGAATTCCACCGGTCCCAGGCTCCCTGTTCCTTGCGGGAATTGATCCGTGGATGCCTGGAATCTCCTAGCCCGTAGCCGCAGAGATTAACCCCTGGCACATCGCGGCATCTGATGCACCATGTCGGGAGCGGAAAAAGGTAGCCGGAGAGAGGTCCTGGTCCCCCCCCCCCCCGGGCGTGATTGCAAAGGTGAATTTTGTTCCGAAGCTGGGAAAATCTGTACACGGATACGGAGCGCGGGACTTGGTCGCAACCCCAGCATTACCCGTCGTACATTTCACCCGCAAATCTCTGCGGTCACGATTCGCCGGAAAAGCCGTTCTCTAATTTCTGGTGTTTGGATTTAACACGGAATCTGTAATTCAAATGAAGGGAAAATAAACAGACTCTCTGAGCCATCTCGGAGAGCCGGGGAAGGAAGCCGAAATCAGCCAGATTATAATAGCAAAATTGGAGTTTTCTGTCTTTGCACCAGAGAGTCATAATAGCTTTGTATTTGTTCTCCTTATGACATATCGTTCACATGAATTTTCATTAGAGGATACCAATTTGTTTTTACTTCTGGAGAGCATTAGATTGAAGTCAGGAAGGAGGAGAAAAACACAGATCCTTGCATGCAAATGTAAAACTATTATGAAGAAGCAAACGGATGACATTTCCTTAAAAATGCTAATGAAAACATAACGAAGGCAGATTCTCTGATAGCTACAGTATCTTGACTCAGATAAATCTCGCATCCTCCTGGTATAAACAGGAAAATTCAGAGATTATCAGAACGTGATAACAGGCCTCCATTTTCTTTGTGTTCTAATGGAACAATGCTCAGAGCCCTATATAACACTGATGATAGAGAGATAAAAAATAATTACAAGATGACATCTTGGATTCATCTTTCAATACCCATCCCGGGGAATGGAACGTGCAGTTTCCGTCCTCCTCCATCTAGAAAGATGAAGCTCATTCTGTAGCTACGACACCACGGGGTTCATGACTTTTTGACCTCTCCTTGTGGGAGAGAAGCCCCAGAAGGGCCGGGTGGATGAGGTCAGAGAGATGACGGGTCTAAAAGGGAGTTTAGAGCAGAGACATCCGTGGGGTTTGATCCAGGGGTCAAAGTGCTGCCTTAGGCTCATCGTAATTTCCACTTTCCAATCTGTCCCTCCTTAACATCTCCCGATCCACCATTGCGTTTCTGCTTTCACCTCTTCTTACCTCTCCTACTAATAATCGTCCATCCATCAAAAAAATCACATTTTCTCTGTGTAGGGCACTGTTCTGAGCGATTGGGAGAGTGCAACACACCGAACAGACCCGTGCTCCGTCCACACAGACCTTACAGTCTAGAGAGGGAGATAAAGATTAATACATATGAATCCATTAGGAATATATGCCTAAGTGTTGTGGGGCTGGGCGACGCAGAAGGGAGAGGGAAGCTTAGTCGGGGAAGGCGTCTTGGAGGAGATGTGCCTTCTCTAAGGCTTTGAAGCAGGGGGAGAGGAATTATCTGTCAGATATGCGGAGGGAGGGCGATCCAGGCCAGAGGCAGGACGTGGGCGAGAGAGATGAGATGGCGGTATAGTGAGAAGGTTGGTGTTAAAGGAGTGAAGTTTTCGGGCTGAGTAGTAACACCACCACCGACCCCTTGCCCACGTCCCCTCTCTGGCTTCGAACTCCCTCTCACCCAATGGAATACCGCTTTCCCCACCTTCAGAGCCCTCCTCCAATTGCTCCGTCCTGTAGAAGCACTCGCTTCCCTAAGTCCTTTCTTCGGCCTCGCTTACGCACTCGCCTATTTACCCCTTAAGCGCTCCCGTCTTCCATCCCCAGAGCACTTTGATGCATAACCGGCTACAATTTCTTTTCATTTCTATCTCCTCCTCTAGGCTACAAGCTCTCTGTGGGCTACCTACTCTATTGTACTTTGCCAAGCACTTAATGCAGTGTTCTGCCCATACTAAGTGCTCAATAAACGACTGGAGTGTTTTTATTGAGTGCTTAGTGTAGGCAGAGCACTTTACTGAGCACTTAATACCATCGATTGGTTTGAGACTCCCCAACTGAGAGCGTCTCCCAGGCCTTTGGTCTTGGAAATTCAGGAGAGAGATCTGTTGATCCATCGCATCTAAGCGCTTGCTGTGTACAAAGCGCTGTACACTTGGCAGGGTTAATAGACGTATTCCCTGCTCACAAGGAGCTTCTAGTCTGCAGGACTGCAGCTTAGAGAGTTGATCGTTTTTGTTTATAACCCTTGAAAGGCCTGCAGGTTATGACGAAAAGAGAGGAGAGACGGCTGAAATTCCAAGTGGAAATGAGAAAGCCTCATCCCTTGCCTAAGCCTGAAATTACCCTGCTGTTTCAGCTGAAACTTGCCAGGGTTCTTAACTACACATGGAAAGCAAAGCAAGTAGCAATCCCTCTCTCTTGGCCCTGAATGTATCTCATTAGCTAAAATTACTCTTAGCCGATTACCAGCAAATTACCATTTTTTTTAATCGCATTTGTGGCTCCGGATCAGCCTCTCAGCTGTGTCACCCCAAGCCCAGAATGGCAGTGTGCTCGAGAGTAATAAATGCAGGTCTTTGAGTCATGAGACCTGGCTTCCACTGCCAGCTCTGCCCAAGTCTGCTGTGTGGCTTTGGGAAAGTCCCTGAGCGGTTCTAGGCCTCTGTTTCCTCATCTGTAAAATGGGGATATGACACCTGTTCTCCCTCTTGGGTGCAGAGTTCCCCGGTCAGCGGATGACCCGGTTCGCGGATATCTGTCGCCTGTGCCGAATGAAGCGATCGGCCCAGATTCCCTCAATTGATCCGAGTGTTAGAGACTTGCTATGGAGAGCCTGGAAAAAGCCATGTAATGTGCTGATATAACAATCGCCACAAATACAAATGGTCAATTCTATGATGTTTCCAGCGACGACGTACGGATCCGAAAGCTGGACGGTGGGGGAAAAACGGGATGGAAAGGATATCGCTTTTTGTTGTTGTCTTTTGGAAATGTGACATGGGAGATAGGCTTTTGCGAATAGCGTGGACTGCCTGAAAAACTAACAAACGCATTTTGGGGCAAATTAAGCCAAAGTGGTCTTTGAAAGGCTAAATGACCCCACTTAGATTAGCATATTTTGAACACACCATCAGGAAAACCCATTCGCTGGAGAAGACACTAATGCTAGGAAAAGTCCAGGGAAGACGTGGAAGAGGCAGACCAGCAGCTAGTTGGCTAGAAACCGTAACAATAACGGAAGAACCGTTATAAAGATTAAGGATTATGGCAGAAGACAGGATGTTCTGGGGAAACATACATCCATAGTCACTATGAATCGGAAAAGACTCAACGGCATTCTACGATGATGATAATACAGGGCAGGTAGTGGTCAGGATTAGAACCCAGATCTTCTGATTCTCTTTCTGCTCGAGAATGCTGCTTCTCGCGTGTTCTGATGAAGGATGAAATCCTGCTAAGTCCCTTTGAAGGCAGGAGGGCGACAGTCGTCAGTCGGGGCGACTGGTCCGGCAGACGTGCAGACTATCACAGCTCTCTCTTCAGAGGAAGGGCTCTTCAGGGAAGCAGCGTGACCTAGTGGAAAGAGCCAGGGCCCGGGAGTCACAGGACCCAGGTCCTAATCCCAGCTCAACCACTTGCCTGCTGTGTGACCTTGGGCCACTTATTTCACTTCTCTGGGCCTCTGTTACCTCATCAATAAAATGGGGATTAGGACTGTGAGCCCCATATGGGACACACAGTGTCCAACCTGTTTAGCTTGTATCTACGCCAGCGCTTAGTACAGCGCCTGGCAGATAGTAAAAACTTAAATGTGTGTTTTGTTTTTTTTTAAAAAGGGAAATTTACTTGCTCTGTCCATGGCCAGTTCAGCTGCTTATCTTTGAAGATTCTAGTTGTCAAATTCGTTGGGTTTTGTTTTTTTGCAATTTCTTGCTCTCTTGAACTCGGGCTTATTGTGGGCAGGAGGAACGAGTATACCAAGCCCCTTCTACGTACTCTTCCAAGCACTTAGTACAGTGCCCTGTAAGCGCTGAGTAAATACCGTTGATGATGACGATTTGAAGATTGCTCAAGTTTGAAGGGGTGGAGAGGGATATCATTTTGATTGCCATCTTAACAGCTGTCATGGAATCACTGTGGTCAACTCTGTGACGTACTGCCCCAAGCCTCTTCCAAGGGAAGCAGAGGAGCCAGAAGACTTGGGTTCTAATCACGACCACGCTGGTTGCTTGCTGCATTACCTTAGGCGAGCCCCTTACCATCTCCGCGCCTCAGTTTCCTCAACCGCAGAGCACTGTACAAAGTGCTTCGGAGACTGGGATAGTCAGTGGACACAATCCCTACCCTGGGGGAGCTTACATCGTCACCCGGGAGGCAGATGTTAGAATAAATGACGGGTTGGAAGAGTTGGAGATTTTTGTCACTCCTCCACTTTCGAGGGAGCGTCCCAGGAGGCAGAACTGAGACACGGTTCCTCACCTTCGGAGCCTGGTTAAGGGAGCGGTGATAATCGGAAATTATCAACCTCATATGTGACAAGCCCAGAATGTAATTAAATCAGTGGTATGTCAAAGGGGTTTTATTATGCACTGTTCCATTTTATTACTTTAAATGAAAGATAAACTGCCTTTAAATTACAATGAAAAGGCTATTATTAAGGGCAATAATCGTGCTGTTGCAACGGCGTAATTTAGAGACTTCAGCATCCAAATATTTATTCCTCCGCGGAATCGCTCTGTGCTACGCTGAACTTGAGTGGAGAGATCCGGAGTTGTGATCGGTGGGGAAGCTGAAACCGAGCTCCGAGCTGAAGTAGCATGACAGAGTGGATAGAGCGTGGGTCTGGGAACGGGTTCTAATCCCCGCTCTGCCGCCTTTATGCTGTGTGACCTTGGGCAAGTCACTTGGCTTCTCTGTGCCTCAGTTAGCTCATCTGTAAAAATGGGGGTTAAGAATGTGCGTCCTGTGTCGGACAGGGATGGCGTTCAACTGTATTGGCTTGTATCCACTCCAGCGCTTAGTACGGTGCCTGGCATACAGTAAGCGCTTAAATACTATCATTTTTATCGAGGTACAGACAATCGAACGGCGTCAGATGAGCCGAGTGCAAAGACAGGATTGTTGAAGGAGATTGTCCCTGGGGGCAGGGACTGTGACTGCTAACTCTGTACTGTGCTCTCCCAAGCGCTTACTACAATGCTCTACGTAATAGTAAACTCTCTCAGTCAATCCGGTCGATGATGAGATGGTGAGCCGGGGTAAGGTGAGAGGGAGGGAGGCGACTGAGGGCTTTGGTAGTTTGTCGCGGGCAGGGAAATGTGTCTGTTGAGTCTATTGGATCGTACTTTCCCAAGAGCTAAGTAGAGTGCTCTTTTATTAGACTGTGAGCCCGTCGTTGGGCAGGGATTGTCTCTGTCTGTTGCCCAATTGTCCCTTCCAAGCGCTTAGTACGGTGCTCTGCACACAGTAAGCGCTCAATAAAAACAATTGAACGAATGCTCTGACCGTAGTGCTCAGTCTGTAACATTGGTGGTGATTAGCAAAGTAAGGTAGGAGGCCTAGCTGATTGGGGGTTTCAATATAAGTCACTGTAGGGAGGGAATGTGTTTTCCAACTCTGGTACGTTGTATTCCCCCAGCGCCTAGTACGGAGCTCTGCACACAGTAGCTGCCCAATAGATACGATCGATCCCTTTGTATTTGACTGGCCAGATGGCGGCTGCGCAAGCTTCCATCGCTAGGTCATCTGTTCAGTAGTATTTATTGGGAGCTTACTGTGTCTAGAATAAGGAAGGTCGTTTATATTCCTTCCTTCAATCTTTACAATCCGGCCTCTCTCCATTAGGTATTCCTTGTAGAGGAGGAACAGATAAGGCGATAAGATACATCCTTGCCTTAACACCCTTATTAAAGGGAAACCCAATCTGTTTCTTCATATTCTTTTCTTACTGTAGCCTCGTGTTTGGCATACAGGTTCCTTATGAATGCAACTGAAGGGTCCGGCATGCCCGTTTTCCTTAACGTGCTCCAGAGTTTCTCGTGATCCACGCGGTCAGAGGCCTTATAATGATCGATAAAGCACATGCTGACTTGCTTTTAATGTTCTCTTGTCCTTTCCGTTATCCAACGGACATCGGTGGTAATATCTCGCCCCCCCTCGTCCTTTCCGGAATCCTGCTTGAACATCGGGCAATTCGCGTTTGATGTAGGTCTGTGTACCGTGGAGTTTTCATAGTAAAGGTGATGATGCGGCCCTACTAGCAGAAGCAAAGGATAAGGAATGGAGCAAAAAGATGGGCCTAAATCTGACCGCCAAGAAAGCAAAATCATGACAACCTGAAATTTTAACACATTTGTAGTGAATGGAGAGAAGACTGAAATAGTTGACGCTTTCTCTCTCCTGGGATCGATAATAATAAAAGAACTAGTAGTCAAGAAAAACGGCAAAGGTTAATATTAGGAAAGCTTGCTGTGAAAAGCCTGGTAGAAGCCATGTAACATGCTGATGTAACATTTGCCACAAAAATACAAAATTTCAATCCTATGATGTTTCCAAGTGACAAAGTATGGATCCAAAATTGGACAGAAAAAAAGCAGGATGGAAAGGACATTGAATTTTTTGAAACGTGATGTTAGAGAAGGCTTTTGCGAATAGCCTGGACTGCCTGAAAAACAAACAAATGGATTTGAGAGTGAAGTTGAAGTGGTCTTTGGAAGGCCAAATGACTGGACTTAGATTAGCATATTTTGGACACAGAATCAGGAGGACTAATTGTCTGGAAAAGACACTAATGCTAGGAAAAGTCCAGGGAAATGACTTTGCTGAGGAAAACGAGGAAGAGGCAGACCAGCAGCTAGATGGATAGAGACCATAACAACAATAACGGGAAGAACCGTTATAAAGGTTTTGGATTACGGCAGAGGGTAGGACGTTCTGGAGAACATATATCCATAAAGTCGCTATGAATTGGAAATGACTCAATGGCACATAACTGTCCAGAGCACTGTACGAAGTGCTTGGGAGAGGACAGTATAACAAGAACCAGACACATTCCCTGCCCACTGTGAGTTTACGGTGTAGAGGGGAAGACAGACATTAATAGAAATAAATCAATGACAGATATGGACAAAAGTACGATAGAGCTGTGAGCAAGGGACGAGCATTCATTCCATCGTATTTATTGAGCACTTAATGTGTGCAGAGCACTGTACTAAGCGCTTGAATACCGGGAGTCAGGGCAATGCAGAAGGAAGTGGGGGAAAGGGGAAATGAAGGCTTAGTGAGGGAAGGTCTCTTGAAGGAGTTGTGCCTTCAGTAATGCTTTGGAGTAGGAGAGGAGCAAGGTGCGGTAAGGATCACGCTTGCTCTCCTCCCGGGGTCAGATCCCGACATCCACTGGGATAAAATCAGCATTTAATGCTTATAGGCATTTTGAGCACCCAACTGACTGAGCCGATCACCTCGTGCCTACCCCAAAGGTACGTGCGGTGCTTGGAATTTTCCCTGAGATATTATTGCTGATGTCCGTTGGATAATGGAAAGGACAAGAGAAGGTAAAAAAGTCAGCGTGTGCTTTATCAATTATAGTAAGGCCTCTGACTGCTTGGATTCCGAGAAACGCTGGAGCAGGTTATTGAAAATGGTTATGCCGGGCCGTTGGGTTGCATAAATACGAAAACCATATGCCAAACGTGAGGTTACAATAAGAACGGAATGTGGAGAAACAGATTGGTTTCCCTTTAATAGGGGTGTTGAGACAGGGACGTATCTCATCGCCTTATCGCTTCATCCTTTACACCAAATACCTAATGAGAGAAGCTGGATTGGATGAAGATAAGCAGGGAATAAAGATTGGAGGAAGGAATATAAACAATCTTCATTATGCTGATGCTACAAAAGTACTAGCAGAAAGTGAAGAAGAGTTGGAGTTATCATTAAAAGGCAAGGAACGGAGCCAAAATATGGGCCTACATTTGAATATCAAGAAAAAAAGTGACAATCGGAAGTTTTAACATGTTTGTCGTGGGTGGAGAGAAGATTGAAATAGTTGACCATTTTTCTCTCCTGGGTTCAATAACCAAAAATAATGGAGCTAGTAGTCAAGAAATGCACCAAAAATTAATTGATTTGCTATGAAGTGCCTGGAAAAAGTCACGAAACGTTCTGACGTTACAGTTCCCATAGAAATAGTTAAGTGTGGTGTTTCCGATGACAATCTATGGATACGAGAGGTGGATGGTGAAACAAACAGGATAGAAAGAACACTGATTGCTTTGAAATGTGGTGTTGGAGAAGGCTTTTGCTAATACCACGGACTGCCCGAAAAACAAACAAATGGATTTTGGAGCAAATGAGGGCAAAGTGGTCTTTGGAAGGCCAAATGGCTCGACTTAGATTAACATATTTTGGTCACATAGAAGGACGAATTCTCTGGAGAAGACACTAATGGTAGGAAAAGTCCAAGGAAAACGAGGAAGAGGGAGACCAGCAGCTAGATGCATAGAGGACACAACGATGACGGAAGAACCATTAGAAAGGTTGCGGGTTATGACAGGACAGGACGTTCGGGAGGAAGTCTATCCGTAGAGTCGCTGTGAATCGGAAACGACTCGATGGCACTTTGTAATAAAACCTAGAGCTTGAAACGGTGCCTGGGACATAGTAAGCGCAGAACAAATACCATAATAAAATATCGTCTGATTTTGTCCTTAACGTTCCCAGGCTTAAAATCAGACCTTGGAGAATGTGTAGCTTTTTGTTGTGATTGAGCAAGCGGAGAATGTTCTTCAACACGAAAGGTGCTGTCATTGGATTCCAAGATAATTACCGTATCATTAGAGTATTTAAATATTAAATAGATGGAGAGTAAGAAAATGTAGAACAATTTACTATCAATATAGTTCTTAGTAGAGCGATACAATGAAGTTGAAAAGCATCATCAACCTGAAATGATATAGCTATCAGCGACTAAAAATATCACAGAAACATTATTTTGATGGATTTTAAATTCGTCATCCAAAACTCAATGAAATTAGATCGCGGGGGTGAAAAAAAAAAAGGAGCTTAATGTTGGATAATGTTGTGTATCCTCACGTTATTAAACTTGGTATTTCATTCTAGCAGTGCATCGGAACTAAATGAATAAATACCACAACAGGAAACATCTAGAGGCCGTCGACGTAGCCTCGCTTTACCCGTTTTTCGGTAACATCGCCTCGCGCTCTCTCTTCGGAAAGCCGCTCGCGATTTAATAATTACCGAGTAAAGTCGAGAGGATTTGTTGATAGGTGAAAGAAGTGGGCAGTTTTATAGGAGCACGCGTGCGTTAAACCCAGCCCGTGCCCGTGGGAAGCTGTAGCGGTCACTGGCGTGCAAGAAACAGCTGGCTGGATTTCTCTGGGTGTCCAGACCTCGGGTGGAAGCCACAGGCCACGCAAATAGTCGGGGTAGCCAGTGGCCTGCCCGTCTGACTTGGGCAAGTACCCCGGTTTCCCCATCCGCAAGATGGGCCGAGCTCTACCTGCCTTGTGGGGTTGTTGAAAAGGCCCAGGTGAGCTGAGCGATGTGGGAAGATTTGGGAGGAAAAGGACTATTAGAAAAGGACGCCGTACTAAAAGGGTAAGCTATTCCTGAAACCAATCAGCTACGTCCACACGGGAAGATGCCAGAGTCTTAGTTCCATTAAGAAGACTCGACCTCTCGCTCATCAAGAAGCAAATCGATCCATAGAATTAACCGAGCGCTGAACTAAATCCTGGAGAGAGAGAGAGAGGTGGTAAGTGGTTCCCTGCCCTCAAGGAGATGAACAATTCTCAAAAACAAACTGGGGGAAAAGAATGAAAACACCCGAAGGGTGAATTCTAAGGACAGAGTCAATTGGCTACCTGAAATGTTGTTTAGTTGGTGAGGAGCTCCATCGACAGTGATATTTATGGAATGCTTGCTGGCAGCAGAGCACTGTACTGAGCGTTTGGGGGGGGAGTACAATAGAGCGAGAAGAAAGGATCCCTGGCTTCCAAGGGCTTACAGTCTACTGTGTGCAGCCCACCGTACTCAGCACTTGGAAGAGTACAATCAAATAGACGATGATTGTGAGCAGGGAATCTTTATCTTTGTAGTCTCCCAATCGCTTAGTCAATCGCCAGTTGCGCCACACACAGTAAGTGCTCAATAAATACGCTTGAATGATTAGACCGGAGCACTGTACTGAGCGTTTGGGGGAGTCTAATAGCGTAAGACAGGAACTCTGGCCTCAAGGGACTTAGTCTACTGCGTGCAGAGACTATACCGTCTCTTTCGCCCCGGTTCTCGTTTTTCCATTTACGGCCCGAGACCCGTCGTTGGTCACTGACCCGCGACACCCTCTGCCGCGAGAGAGAGCTAAGCCCAGTCGGTTCGGACCGCCACCGTGGCTCCTTCGAACGTGACTGAAGTCGTGATATTCCGGGCGCCGTCTTCCTGTCGTTCCCGTTCCGCTACGCCCGGCTCATATCCGCTAATGCTGGCATATCGTCCTCTCCCAAGCGAGAGAAGGCGAGAACGCTTAAGCCTCTCGGTGAATGCTTCCTTTCAAGTTGCCTCCGGCGCCCTTTGAGCCATCAGAAGAAATAGGATTTTTGGAAACGTTGGGGAATCTCCCAGGCAGCGGGTGCTTAAGAGAATTTGCGTTCCCCAGAGGAGACGTCACAGGATGACAGCTGATGGAAGACTGAAATTTACCAACAAGCTAACACCAAGTCGATGGTCGCCGGAGCCGGATGTGGTCTCTAGGGTGTTGCGGGGGAGGTGGGTTGTCATGGATGTGATGAGTGGGGGATTGGACATCAGGACATCACCCTGAGATAGAAGAGGAGGCTTGAAACATTGAGTCACAGAAGGAATGGCCAGCGAAGAATCTGTTTGGAGGAAAAAGGTGGGGAATGGGAAGAGGACAACTGGGGTGAGGTGAGTGGGTGGCGTGCGGTTGGGACCAGGCTGAGAGGAGAGAGTTGAGTGAGGAGGAATTAGGCCCCTTTCCGTATCCCGCAGTTTTCTGCCATTCAGCATTTCGCTTTTCTCAATCCCTTGCTCATAACAATGTCAGTAATACAATAGTAATTTTGGTATCTGGTATGCCCTCACTCTTTCCCAAGCATTGAAATAAACGCCAGTGGCAATCTAAGAAAATCAGATTGGGCACAGCCCCCGTCTCACACCGGCATCGGAGTCGAAGAGAAACTCTTCACTTTACAAATGAGGAAAGGTGTTTTTACGAGATGTTCTTCCCCTTGACTCTATTGCCATTGTTCTTGTCTGTCTCCCCCGATTAGACCGTAAACCCGTCAAACGGCAGGGACTCTCTCTATCTGTTGCCGACTTGTTCATTCCGAGCACTTAGTACAATGCTCTGCACATAGTAAGCGCTCAGTAAATACTATCGAAAGACGTGGGGGAGCCCGGATTAGAACCCAGATCCTTCTGATTCCCAGGCCCGTGCTCTAACCATCAAACCATGCTGCTTCTCTGCTTCTTCTGCTGTTTGTCGAAGAGACTCTTGTTAAATGTTGTTTGAGATGCTAGTCGAGAGGAGGGGCCTACTCTGTAATAGTGTACTCTCACGAGTGCTCAGTACAATGCTCAGCACGCAGTAAGCACTCAATAAATTGAGCTACAAGTCAGAAACTCTTGCCGCTTACCTGTTCTGGGAGACTGAAGCGGCCACTCGATCTCTCTGAGCCTTACTTGCCTCCCATATGGGTTGGCAGCCGCTCCGGCCCCCGGTCTTCTCGGATGTGGCAGGTAGGGACAAATTTTGAAAAACTGGAGTGCTGCTGAAAGTGTCAATTCCAGGAAAAAAGCACAGATCTGGCCCAGTTCCATCTGAAGTCCGGTAATACGTTCGAGACCTATTCTACTGGGCGACTTCCTCAGCTCTTTGCACAGCTTTCTGGTCCGGGCCTTACCTTGTTTTCCTCTTTTTGCTCGGGGTGTGTGTGCGTGTTGGGAATGGGGGGGAGGGGGGTTTCCTCCCCAAGTTACGTCGCGGAAGGTTATACCGTTCCCTCGGTAGCTCAGATTCTCTACCTGCGTGGCGCACACCTCTGTTCTCCTTAATGAGCCAACCTGGCTGCCACAAGAATGTGTCGAGGAGATTGTGAACATAATAAAATGGGGATTTCATCCCTGTTCTCCCTCCCGCTTAGACCGTGAGCCCTGTAAGGGGCAGGGACGGGGCTATTGTGATTCTATCTTGAGTAATCCAGCACTTAACACGGTGCTCAACGCACAGCAAACACTTAAATACAATAACGCTAGTAAGACTGTACACTTGATACAGTGCTCTGCTCGTAAGAGCTCAGTAAATACAATTGAATTAATAATAATAGCAAGTCTTTAACGAAAACTATGTTGATCATTTTGACGATTGACTTGTACCTCCCCAGCACTTCAAACGGTGCTTGACACAAAACAAATAGCATTAACATCGCCATTGTGCCTATCCCAAGGTCCATTTGTTCGCTGGGAGAGCAGACCCGCTAAAGATGATAATTATGGTATTTGTTAAGCATTTACTACGTGCCGGGCACTGTACTAAGCACTGAGGTGGATACAAGCCAATCGGGTTGGATAAAGTCCCAGTCCCACATGGGACTCCCAGTCTGAATCTCCATTTTGCCAATGAGGTAACTGAGGCTTAGAGAAGTGAAGTGACTTGCCAGGTCACACAGCCGACACGTGGCGGAGCCGGGATTAGAACTCACGACCTTCTGATTTCCAGGCCCGGACTCGATCCGCTACGCCATGCTGCAGATGGTGGCCTCCCTTCAGGAGTTCGCAGCTCCTCAGAGAGACGGGAGGCTGTCACCCCATGTCTCCCCGCTAAGATTTAAGGTAGTTTCCGGGCAGGGAAGGAGGTTGAAGGCTCTTCTCTGAACGGGGAGGCAATAGGCTTCGGGGAAGAAGAATGTGCTAGAGATGCCACAGATGAGCTGATTAATAGGGCACCTCGGGGAATTTATGGTTCCGCTCGAAGGAGGCCCCGGCCATATTTCACGAGGCCCGGGGGCAGGGTGTCCGCATTCATCACCGTCCTTAAAACTTCCATTTAGTATTTCATCTTTCGAACTTGTCAGTAAAGCGGATTTGGGTTATGAGGAAGCCAAAGTACCGTAATCAGTCAGGGTTTTATTGTATAATGGCGCTGGAATTGGGGAGCGAATGGTCCGGGACTTTAGAGAAGGTGGGATACCTCCAAGTGGCCTTGCGGGAAAAGTCGCCATCTCATCGGGGTTTCCGTATACCTGTTGGGCCTCCCTTGGGTCTGCAGGCGATTCTTGAATTGTGGAACGCTCACACTGTGTAGCTCTTGCTGGGGCTGACCCGGGGCAAAATCATTTCTCCACACACCGGGATGCGCCGCATCAATCAGTTCTAGAGAGCGAGCGCTTACGGTGAGCGGAGTACTGTGCAACGTGGCTCAGTGGAAAGAGCCTGGGCTTCGGAGTCAGAGGTCATGAGTTCGATTCCCGGCTCCGCCACTTGTCGGCTGTGTGACTGTGGGCAAGTCACTTCTCTTTGCCTCAGTTCCCTCATCTGTAAAATGGGGATTAAGACTGTGAACCCCACGTGGGACAACCAGATTCCCTTGTGTCTACTCCAGCGCTTAGGACAGTGCTTGGCACATAGTAAGCGCTTAATAAATACCAACATTAATTACTGTGCTGAGCGCTTGGGATGCACTCCGTCAGTCAGTGGTATATATCGGGTGCTTACTGTGAGCAGGGACAGTGGGCTGACCACTTGGAGAGTACGGTAGAATTGGTCGCCGGGATCCCTGCCCTTTCGTCACATCGAAAAGTGGAAGCGAGAGTCAGGGCCGAATCCTCTGGGTGTGTGTGTCTTTTATTTTTAAGCACGTACTATGTTCCAGGCCCTGTACTAAGCGTTGGTTTTGAAGGTGGGGAGGGTGGTGGGCTGTCGGATATGAAGGGGGAGGGAGCTCCAGGCCCCAAGGAGAGTGTGGGGAAGGGATCTGTGGAGAGATGAATGAGATCGAGGTACAGCGAGTTAGATGGGCTCTGGAGGAGCGGGGTGCGGAAGTCCCGTTTTCGTAGATCGATAAAGTGACGTAGAAGGGAGAGAGCCCATTGAACGTTTGGAAAGAGTTGGTCAGGAGTTCCTGTTCGACACGGAGTTCGAAGGGCAACGACTGGAGGTGTTTGAGGAGTGGGGAGACAAGGACTGGATTTTTTTTTTTTTTTTGGCAAAATAATCCAGGCAGCGGAGGGAATTAAAGATTGAGGGGGGAAGAGACAGGAGGCTGATGCAGTAGTCGAGGCAGGATACGATGAGGGCTGGGATTCGCATGGTAAAATTTAGATAGAGAGGAAAAGGCAGCTTTTAGGGATGTGGTGAAGGTAGAACCCCCAAGATTGGAACTTAAATTTGGGATCGACAGCCCTGGCCATCCTGTGTACACAGACACACACAACACTTTCTCTTCTTCTTTCTGTCTCCCTGTGTCACACAGACACACACACACACTCACACTCAACACACACTTGCAACACTGACCTGTGTCCCGCTGCCTAGATCCCCAAATTTCCTGGTTTCCATCCTGGGATCAGAGTAAGGGATGAGTAATAGAGTGGATGACAGGGTACTGAGCTTCCATTTTAGGAAACAGCCTTCCACTTGCAAATCATCTGGGTCACTTGGGGATGCAGCTCTACCTAAACAAGATGACATTCAACGGCCTCGGGGAGGAATCGCCAACGGCCCACAGGAAGCCGGCGGGGAGAGACCGGATGGGAATGGGCAAAGTAGAAGAAGAGCTTTAGGTCAGAGTGGACCAGAAAGGTGGGCAGATAGGTGACTTGCCGTTTTAGAGGTGGAAAAATGGATGCCCAGAGAAGGCACACTGCAAGTTCTTTGAGGCCAAAGAACCTGTCTTGTTTTCGATGAACTATTCAACCATTTGTTCAGAGCCCACGTGGGCCCTTAATGAACATTATAACTGCTCAGGACGGCAGACGTGGGGCCAGGGAGGGAATTTGGGACTCTCCTGGCTCCCAGCCCCTGGTTCTTTGTATCCCCTCCACCACACTGCCCACAGCTTGCCTTTTACCACGCTCTGAATTCACACTCCGCAAATCTGCTGTGAAAAGATCTGAAACGATTCATTAGCGACTCCCTCCCTCGACAAGCGTTAAACAGTCGATCTATTTATCCGTGCCATTCGGAACACAATTACCAAAAGCGATGTTGTCTTTCAACATCTGGGACGAGGGGAAGGGGTTGATTTGCTGTTGGAAAATGACACGTCCATCACAAGTCCCAGAATAAAAGAAATGACAGCCATTTATTAGAAGTCGATAGAAGTTATCCACTCATAGGCTTCTTAGGAGAATGGGATAAAGTAAGTGCTTGTAGGGATGGAACTGTGCTCTGGCGTCTAATTAGTTGGAAAAGCATAAAAACGTATAATTATGGTATTTATGTTACTTAAACTAATCCTTGCTTTAGGAAAAACACACACACTCCACCGCTGCTGCTTCTCAATGACCCAAATGAGAGCAAAGTTGTGAGGATTTAGCGTGATTTCTATAATAATGAAAGAAGCGCAAGTGAGCCCTTGTGGATTGGATATGGACGTAGGAAGATGTGACGGACTCGACCTCAACGTCTTCACTCTGCAGGCATGAGAAGCGGCGTGGCTCGAGAAGCAATGTGGCGTAGTCAAAAGGTGCTGGGTTCTAATCCGGGCTAGGTCTTCTGGGTGACCTTGGGTGAGTCATTTCACTTCTCCGGGCTTCAGGGGAATAAGACGGTGAGCTCTGTGTGGGACAAGGTACAGTACGTGGCACATAGTAACTACGAAACAAATACCATTTTTAAAAAAGGGTCACCTACTAAATGCAACAATTAGAGTACGGTTTCCTCGATCTCACGTATCAGCAGGGTACTGCTGCAAGTTACACAGCGTCGAATGGAGACCTACGTTGGATGCAGAGTTCAAGCAGGATTCTAGAAAGGACGAGGGACGCGAGATGATAATTGCCGATGTCCGTTGGATAATTGAAAGGAAAAGAGAATATCAAAAGAAAGCCAACGTGTGTTACTGATCGTAGTAAGGCCTTTGCGTGGATCACGAGAAACTCTGGAGCACATGAAGGAAAATGGGCATGCAGGACCGTTTAATTGCTTTAATACGGAATCTGTATGATGAACAGGAGGCTACTACAAGAACAGAATATGGAAAAACAAATTGGTTTCCCATCAGTGAGGGTATGAATCAAGGCTGTATCTTTTCATCTAGTCTGTTCATCTTTGCACCAAATGCCTAATAAGAAAAGCCGGATTGGATGAAGATGAATGGGGAGTAAAGATTGGAGGAAGGAATATAAACATCCTTCATTAAAGTGAAGAAGAAGAAAATGAAGACGACTTGAAGGGTTTATTATTAAAAGGTAAGGAACAGAGCAAAAAGATGGGCCTACATTTGAAGTCAAGAAAACAAAAATCATGACAACTGGAGGTTTTAACACATTTGTAGTGGATGGAGAGAAGTTTGAAATAGCTGACCATTTTTCTCTCTTGGTAATCAATAATAAAGGAACTATTAGTGAAGAAATACACCCAAGATTAACGATAGGAAGATATGCTATGAAGAGCCTGGAAAAAGTCATGAAGCGTGCTGATGTTAAAAGTGCCACAAAAATGCAAATTATCAACTCTATGGTGTTTCTAGCGACGATGTATGGATCCCAAAGCTGGACGGTGAAAGAACAGGATGGAAAGAACATCGATTGTTTTGAAATGTGGTGCTGGAGAAGGCTTTTGCCAATTACTTGGACTGCCCGAAAAACGAACAAATGAATTTTAGAGCAAATGAAGCCAAAGGGGTCTCTGGAAGGCCAAATGACTCGACTTAGATTAGCATATTTCGGACACCTAATCAGGAAAGCTAATTCTCTGGAGAAGACACTAATGGTAGGAAAGGTCCAGGAAAAACTCGGAAGAGGCAGACCAGCAGCTAGATGGATAGAGGCCATAACGATAACAGAAAAACCATTAGAAAGGTTGCGGATTATGGCAGGAGATAGGATATTACGGAGAAAGTATATCCGTGGAGTCTCTGTGATTCCTCAAAGGCACAATCGTTTCTATTAACTCCATTCGCCTCTCGTTCATTCATATTTATTGAGCGCTTACTATGTGCAGAGCACTGTCGTAAGCGCTTGCGAGAGTGCGGTACAACCCTAAAGAGACACGTTCCCTGACCCCAAGGAGCTTAGAGTCCAGAGGGGCTTTTCACTGCCTTCTAGCAGAGGGGGTCACTAGTGGAAACGATTAAGAGAGCTGAAGTGACTCGTCCAAGCTCCCACAGTGGACAAGTGGCAGAGCTGGAATCAGAACCCAGGTCCTCTGACTCCGAGGCCCACGCTCTATCCACTGGGCCACGCTACCTCTCTCCTTCGTGACACATTAAAAGGGAACACGGAGTGGCAGACGTAACGTGGACGTATTCGAGCTCTAAATTGCCCCGGCGGTTGCCAAGGTAACCACACCCTTGTGGTCTCCATCGCTTAGGACCACTCCAGATCTCAGTCACGCATCCCACAAGAGAGCAGCCAGCCTATCCACCACCTGCTCCAGCCCAGATGATTTCCCTCATTTCTTCTCCAGAGGGCCCGTCAATATTTTTCTTTTCCGCAAAGCCAACACCCTCCTGTTCCGCCGGCACGATTTCAGTTTTTGCGTCTGTCGGAACGCCACTGGACTAGGCCGGCGTGTGATAATTGGGAGATTATCGCAATCACAAAGTATTATGTTCTGTGCGTACAAGGGTTGCCTGTGATAGCAGGTGACTGAGCCCAAATCCCCATTTTTTATTTTGAATTTCCAGATGAACGGCTTTGGACAATCAATTCCCAGTGACCGGGGATGGCAGTGGGAGAAGGCTTTTGAGTGATTGGAGAGCCACAGAAAACTCGGCTCGGTTTGTTAATTTGCAAAAGTTCCAAGCAAAACCCTCCTTTCGATCAATCAAGGGCTTTATTGAGTGTTTACTGTGGTCAGAGGACTGTACTGATTGGGAGAGCACACACAACAATATAACACATTCCCTGTCCGCGGAAAAGCTCACGGTCTAGAGGGGAAGACGGATGTTAATATGAATGAATAAATTACGGATATGGACGGAAGGGCTGTGGGGCTGAGGAGAAAAGCAAATCGAGGGGGACGTGAAACGGAGTGGGAGAAGTGGAAATGAGGGATGAGTCAGGGAAAGCCTCCTGGAGGAGGTGTCTTTCCTTTTGAGAGACAGTCTGCTTTGGGGCGGGAAGTTTGAGGAAATTCAGAATGGCGACGTGGTGACTCTCGGCTCTTCGAGTTGGTAGGTAACGAGTAGTAGAAAAGCAACGTGACGTAGTGGTTAGAGCCCAGGCCCGGGAGTCAGAGGACCTGCGTTCTAATCCCGGCCCCGCCGCTTGTCTGCTGTGTGACCTTGGGCGAGTCGCCTGGCTTCTCTGTGCCTGTTTCATCGTCTGCAAAATGGGTTGAAGATGATGAGCCCCATGTGGGCCACGGACCGTGTCCGACCTGATTAGCTTCCATCTACCCCAGTGCTAGCGTTCAGTGAATATATAGCATTATGGGCAGGGATCGTATCTGCTAATGTGTTGTGTTGTCCTCTCCCAAACGCTTAGTACAGTGCTCTGCACTTATTAAGCACTCAGAAGATACCGCTGATTGATCGAATGATCAGACATTTGCTTTATGCAGTTATGGACTGAGTCTAGTTCAGAGCTTGACTCGGTTTACCTCGTGGTCCTAGGCCCTCTGTTTTCTGCGGTCTTGTTGGTCTGCCCGATTACAGCCACAGTGTTTTCACCCAGTAGCGAGTTACGGTGCGTGAGGCTGCATCGGCTCTGAATCCCTCCATCTCTCTCATTCCCTGCTTCCTTTCCTAGAAGCTCAGAATCGAAAATCAAAATCAAATGCGCCCCAGTCACCGAGCCCGTTTGAGAAGGCGCAGATGGACGTTCGTGTCGGGGAATAGAAAAGGAAAGAAAATGGTAGCGGATGGGAGATTGAAAAGGCACGATTTCTGGAGAGCTCGGATTCTTCTCGTCGGCCCCCTGAGGAGCTCTAGCAGAAATCCGGAATCGGGTAGAAGGGCGGGATTCTAATGCAGGCACAAAGAGTCGACGGGTTTGCCTGGAATCAGTCACATCTGGTCCTCAAAATTATTGGTATTTATCGAGTGCTTACTATGTGCAGAGCACTGTACTAAGCGCTCGGAAGAGGGCATTGTACCAGAGTTGGTTGGTTGATTTCTCCCCTCCACCCCCCCCGGCTTTCGGTAGTACTTTCCTCCGAGCGCTACTGTGTTGTCCTCTCTCAAGCATTTAGTACAGTGCTCTGCACGCTGTGGGTGCTCAGTAAATACCACTGATTGCTGAGCTGAACTAGCTGTTTCCTTCATGCTTTATGTCGGCTGCCTGGCCTCGGGCGAGTCACTTCGCTTCTCTGTGCCTCAGTTACCTCATCTGTAAAATGGGGATGAAGACTGTGAGCCCCATGCGGGACAGGGATTGTGTCCAACCCAATTTGCTTGTAGGCATTCTAACACTCAGTACAGTGCCTGGCACATAATGAGCGCTTAAATTCCACAGTCGTTCCTAATAGCCAATTGTGGGGTGGCCCCAGAGGAAGGAGGCCATGGCACTGCTGTTTCGAGGGGGAAAAGCGAGGCCCCAGCAGGAATGTCCTACCTATTAAAAACAACAAAAAAAAACAACCCCACCTCCCTCCTTCCTGGTTCTCGAATGGTTTTAGGTTACCTGGAACTTGGCCCCTTTTCAAAAATGAAAAGAAAATAACAGAAAGATTAAAAGGTGGGGAGGGAACTTAGGCACCTTGAGAAGAAAAAGAAACCTGCTTTCCTTTCATGTGAGAAGCAGCGCGGCTCAGTGGGAAGAGCCCGGGCTTGGGAGTCAGGGGTCGTGGGTTTGAATCCCGGCTCTGCCACTTGGCAGCTGCGTGACTGTGGGCAAGTCAGTTAACTTCTCTGTGCCTCAGTGACCTCATCTGTAAAATGAGGATTAAGACTGTGAGCCTCACGTGGGACAACCTGATTACCCTGTATATACCTCAGCACTTAAAACAGTGCTCTGCACATAGTAAGCGCTTAACAAATACCAACATCATTATCATTATCATTATTATTATTACATGAGCCTTCCCACCATCTAGCCTCCCCAAGTCCTTTCTTTGAGCAGAAGCCTTCCGAGCTAATTGTCACATCTGCCATTTACTCAATCTATCTGCTCCGTAAGAGATCCTGGCTTCCCCGTCGGCCCCGCTTACACAGAGGATCTTTAGTCTAATTGTTTTATCTGCCGCTTTGCTAGATCTGTTTGCTAAATTATACCTTCCCGGACCCGCACACCAAAGTCTTCTCGGGAAGCAGTTAGTAGGTATTGACATTTTCTCAAAAATGAGCTCCCATGCTTTAGACGTCTGGAATGGTAGGTGGACAGATTACGGCGCGGTCGGGTTGCTCTGCGGCTTCTCCGAGGAGACACTTCTACGTAACGGGAGCTACTGGCCTAGTGGCTAGAGCCCGGGCCTGGGAGTTAGAAGGACCTGGGTTCTGATCTCAGCTCTCCCACTCGTCTGCCGAGTCACCTCGACCGCATCATTTCACTTCTCTGGACCTCAGTCGCCTCATCTGGAAAATGGGGGTGAAGACTGTGAGCCCCAGGTGGGACAGGGACTTTGTCCAACCTGACTAGCTTGTATCCACCCCAGTGCTTAGAACAGTGTGTGTCATACAGTGAGTGCTTAATAAGTACCATTATTATTAATTCAGATATCGCCCCTCTGCCGTCCCCCCATGAAGGGGACGGGGAGGAGCAGGATGAAATGGAGAGGAGCGGGGATCGTGCTGTTGCGGTTATGTTGTTTGTGGTGAGGGGATTTTCAGTTGGGAAGATGACCTATCATGTTTTGAGCACAGAATATCAGACCAACACATCAATCCACTGACTGATTGAATCGGTCAATTAATAGTATTTATTGAGTGCTTACTCTGTGCAGAGCACTGTACTAAGCACTCGGGAGATTGCAACAGAATTAGCAGACAGGTTCCCTGCCCATAACGAGCTTATAATCTAGAGGGGGAGACAGACATTAATGTGAATAAAAACACTTCTTGTACAGGAGGCAACTCCTTCCGTATTTTTACCACGAAAACTCCGTGGATACACATACCAGAAGGTCTACAGGTGTTGTGCTAGAAGATGAGCCCAGCAGGTCGGAAGGCACTCGACGAGCTCCTGGGGCCAAGCAGAGCGTCGTGGGTGTTAGGACGTGGCCGGAATGAAGGCTTGGGGACCTCCGGTCGCTGCCGTTGCCAGATGAGAAATGAGTATCCGCAGCTGTGAAGACATCCTTTATTATTGGAACTTGCGATGTGCAGAGTATGAACCGGGGAAAGCTGGAAATAGTCGAGGATGAAGTGGACCGATTGAAGATGGACATCCTAGGAATAAGCCACCTGCAATGGATGTGCTGAGCTGACAATTGCCACAGAAATGCAAAGTGTCAATTCTATGGTGTTTCCAGTGACGACGTGGATCCGAAAGCCGGACGGTGAAAACAGGATAGAAAGAGCGTCGGTTCTTTTGAAATATGGTGTTGGAGAAGGCTTTTGCAAATACAGTGGACTCCCCGAAAAAGAAACTACTGGATTTTGGAGCAAACGAAGCCGGAGTGGTTTTTGGAAGACCAGTGACTCCGCTTAGATTAGCGTATTTTGGACACCTAATCAGGAGGCCTGATTCTCTGGAGAAGACAGTAATGCTAGGGAAAGTCCAGGGAAAACTGGTAGATGTCTAGAAACCATGATGATAACGGAAAAACCGTTAGCAAGGTTACGGATTATGGCGAAAGACAGGATGTTCTGAAGAAAATACATCCACAGAGTCGCTATGAATTGGAAATGACTTGACGGCACTCTGTTAATAATAATAAAACAATTATTTGTCATCTTCTAACTTTGGTGGATAACTGTATAGACCTTCCAAAATCTATTGGCAAATCCATAACCTAAGATTTGACTTGCCCTAATTCTCTGTCTCATAGTGCCCTCACATGAACAGCCCTTTACCTAAGCCAAAAAGAAATCAACTTCCAGAGTACTGATGCGTCATAGGAAGCCTGCCTTTCCTTTCGCCAGATTCGAGACCAGATCCTTCTCAAGTCCTTTTGAAGAACGGAAGCTTCTCAGTAATTTTTCGTTTCATTTGTATGAGTTTATTTCAGTGTCCGAATCGGCCCCAGTGGATTTGCAAATTCTCAAGGGCGGGGATCATGCCCGCTAAATCTCTAGGACTCTATTCCGATCGACTTACGGAACGGCAACGGAAACCATTGGAAAACCCTAGGCAAGTTTAGCGCCTGAGGCAGGAGCCAGGATTCGCGTGACTTTGTTCACGGGGAAAACCCAGATTTGGGGGAGAGACAGTGTCGGAAGGAACAAATTTAGAGCGGGGGAGAAGGGGAGAGGATGGAGTTTTTAAAAACCCTCTTGGCCTGCCAGCAGCCGGAGGGATGACTTCTCCCAACTTCTCAATCTATCAGTGGTATTTCTTGATCGCCTACTGTGCGATCAGTTGCAAGACTGTATGGTCACTGTGGCTTGTCATATTGTACTCTTGTTGTATTGTCCCCTCTCAAGTCTTTAGAACAGTGCTCTGCACATAGTAAGTGCTCAACAAATATGATGACAATAATAATAAAAACTGTAGTACTTGTTAAACGCTATAGGCCAGGCCCTGCACTAAGCAATGGGGAAGATAAAAGGTAATCGGGTTGGACCCCATCCCTGTCCCATATGGGGCTCACAGTCTTAATCCCCCTTTTACAGATGAGGAAACTGAGGCCCAGAGAAGTGAAGGTACTAGCCCAAGGTCACAGAGCAGCAGGCAAACAGAACCCAGATCATCTAATTCCCATCCCCGGGCTCTTTCCACCAGGCCACGCTGCTTCCTGTTTATCCCCTATTTGCTAATTCTCTTGTCCTTTCCCAGCACTCTGCACACATTAGGTGCCCAGTACAGTGCCCCGATACAGGAGACACACAGCACAGCTCTCTGCACACGGTAGGCAGCCAGTACAACGTTCTGCACGCAGAGGTCTGTGAGACCCATGAGGGAGGTGGATCGGGTCCAACCCGATAAACTTCTATCTACCCCAGCGCTTACAACAGTGGCTGGCTCATAAAAGGCACTTATCAAATGCCATTAAGGAAACTAGAGAGAGACCTTGACCTCATTTGGGAATTGGGGAATCACGAAGTTGGCCGACATCACCGTCGGACTAAATCTTATGAGACAGCCGGGCTTTTCATTCATCCAATCGATAAGGGCGTCCTCTCGGGACCGTTAATAACATAAACGCGTTTACAGTTGTGTTTTCGAATAACGGAGAAGAGCGACGGAAAGAAAATATCGGACATAGAAGGAACTGAAATTGCAGATTTGAGTTCTGCTTTAGGAAAACCGTGAGCCCTCATGAAGGGACAATTCCTGGGTCTGATTTGATTGCGTTCTAATGATAACCGCCATGTGTGTGAAGCGCTTATTTTATGCTGAGCATGGGCTGAGCGCTGGGGTGGATCCCATGCGATCAGATCGGACCCAGTTCCTGTCCTTCGTTGAATTCACGGTGTAAGGGGCCGGGAGAAGGGGGATTTTATCCCCATTTTGCAGGTAGGGTAACTGAGGCCCCAGGTCTCTCGCCCTCTAGCCTGGAAACTCATTGTGGGTAGGGAACGTGACTGATGTTTCTGTTGTATTGTGCTCTCCCAAGCACTTAGCACAGTGCTCTGCACCTAATAAGCACTCACTAAATACAATTGATCGATTAGCCGGGGCAGATCTGGAGTGGAGGCTAGGATGGGGATTAAATAATGGAGGAGCAGCGTGGCTCAGTGCCAAGAGCACAGGCTTGGGAGTTGGAGGCCGTGGGTTCTAATCCCGGCTCTGCCATTTGTCTGCTGCGTGACCTTGGGCAAGCCACTTCAGTTTTCTGTGCCTCAGTTACCTCATCTGTAAAATGGGGATTAAGACTGTGCCTCCCCCCCCCCCCATGTGGGACAACCTGATTATCTTATATCTACCCCAGCGCTTACAACAGTGCTTGGCACATAGTCACTGCCAAACAAGTACAATCATTATTATTATTATTATTATTAAATAATTCCTGCCTACTGTGTGCAGAGCACTCTCAGGAGAGTATAATATGACAGAATTAGCGGACAAGTTCCCTGCCCATGATGAGCTTACAGTCTAGAGAGGGTGACGGACAGTAATATGAATAAATCAGTCGTTTATAAGAGGTCCGTAATTGCTGTGGGATTGTGGGTGGAGAGAACATCAAGAGTATACACCCAAGAGCTTAGCATAGGGTGTAGCACAGAGCAAGCCCTTAACAAACAGCATTATGATTATTATCACTACGGCTTTGCCACTTAGCAGGTTTGTGACTGTGGGTAAGTCAGTTAACTTCTCTGTGCCTCAGTTACCTCATCTGTAAAATGGGGATTGACTGAGAGCCTCTCGTGGGACAACCTGATTACCCTGTATCTACCACAGTGCTTACAACACTGCCCTGCACATAGTAAGCGCTTAACAAATACCAACATTCTTATTATTGTTACTTATATTGAGTCTCCAGTGTAACAACAGCCATTGCTCACAGCAGGCTTTGGAAGGTTCTCAGGAGTAGAGCAAGGGATTGATTTTTTTTTGAGGAAAAAAAAACCCCAGACTTTTTCCAATTAAAACCCACAGGATCCCTGGGTTTGATCTGCCATAAATATTTGCTCAGATATTCTCAGGGGCAGAAAATTACCGCAGTTAGCTCCTTTCTCCCAGCCAAGGCAGACGCGAAGAAATTGTGGGCGCCGAGTAATTCAGACTCCGTAAGCCAGGAAAAGCGAACCGTGATATATCCGTTTAGCAAACGTGAGGCCGGAGCCGATAAGCTCTTTCCCGGATATCCTTCTCATCAGACGGGCCCAACAGCAGACCTCTGTCCCTGTCCCCCGAGAAGAATATGTTCGATTTAGCCGGTAAACACGTGGCCGCTATATTCCGCACCAACAGAGCAATTGCCCCTGACAGCTAATGAAGACTGTGTCGGTGTGGACCAAATATGTCAGAAAATGGACTCGCGCGATGCTCCTCTGCAAACAGACGGGGAGGTGGAAATAAATATGGGGAAGGTGGCGTCTCCTCTCGTCGATCGATAACGTCCTCTAAGGCACTCATCTTCCACCGGGGACACGATTCCATAGGTGAAGAACCGATTCCTCTCATGTTTTCCAAGACTCCCCCTCGCGATGTCCTGCATTTTGCGGTGGCAGGACGGCATCTAAGGCAGAAACTCCTCACCATTAGCTATGATTCAGCCTCTGGTCTCTAAACTCATCAAGGGCAGGGAACCTGTCTCCTAATTCAGTTGTGTTGTACTCTCCCGAGAGCTTAGTCCAGCACTCCGCATATAGTAAGTGCTCAGTATCAGTGATTGATTTTTGCGTTATAAGTCATTGATTTATATTAATAAAGGTCTCCCCCGCTAGACTGCAAGCTTCACAGTACGTGCTCAGTAAATACGACCGCTACATCCCAAAGCCAGTGCCGCCATCTTCTGAGGTAAAATTTTTCTCATGTTGAATTCAGGCATTCGTTCGGTCGTATTTATTGACCGCTGACCTTGTGCAGAACACTGTTCTAAGCACTTGGGGGAGTGAGAAGCAGCAATAAACAAGACATGTCCCCTGCTCATAGTAGTATAAATCTAGATGCTCTCTGTCACAGATATCCAGGAAAAGGGCCATCCAATAAAAGAAAAAGTTCTCTCTCTCGCTTCTTCAAAATCAGTCTGCTAAAATGCCAAGGGAATAATTCTTCCACCCGAGATCGTCTCGCTTTCTAATTGAAATTCATCTAGGGCAATAACGAATGTGTAATTTGGGGAATATTTTCACGTTCAAATAAACCTGATTCTCTCGTACTCTCCCGAGGCGCTTTGCACTCAGAAGGTGCTCCGCAGGTTTCATCCACGGTCGAGCCGTTCACTGGCATATGGCGCCGGTAGAACTCGCAGCCCATTGTAGGTGGCCAATACATAGCGTCGCTCCAAGGCCTGCTGAGAGCCCGAGAGGGGATGGCCGAAGCAAAGCCGGTTGTTCCCTGCCCTCCGGGAGCTGACGGGATGATATCGGGTACGCGACCCGTTGAGAGGTGACCATCAGAAATCGGTACCTCAGAATTATACGCCGTCTCCCGTGCTCTTTCCACCATCTCGTTGTCCGGGGCGACCGGATGGGGAATGTCAAGGCGGAGGTTTCCGTGGTTTTCCACGGGGAAATGATGAGCGTCATTAAACGGGGAAGGGATATTAATGCCTGGGGAGTCTAATAAGCACTCAAAAAATGTGATTGAATAATAAAATAGAGAAGCATTGCAGCCTAATGGATAGAGCCTGGGAGTCAGAGGACCTGGGTTCAAATTCCAGCTCTGCCGGTGGCTTGCTATGTGAGTTTGAGCAAGTCACGTAACTTTTCCGGGCCTCAGTTCTACTGTTCTCCCTCTTCCTTAGACTGTGAGCCCCATGTGGGACAGGGACTGTGTTCAACCTACCTGACTTGTATCTACCCCTGCACTTAGAACGGTGTTTGACATGTAGTAAGTGCTTAACAGATACCATAAAAACAAAAATAAGAACGGAAACCCAGTATCACGCAATCCCCAAGTAGTTAAAATGGGCTATCGAAACCCAGACTTTGAAAGCATTGTGTCAACTGGTAGTCATTGTGACAGTGGGTT
The DNA here is from genome assembly GCF_004115215.2 of Ornithorhynchus anatinus. Taxonomy (NCBI): domain Eukaryota; kingdom Metazoa; phylum Chordata; class Mammalia; order Monotremata; family Ornithorhynchidae; genus Ornithorhynchus; species Ornithorhynchus anatinus. The sequence continues at coordinate 18,346,208 of NC_041744.1, read as the reverse complement.
CTGAGAGGAACCGAGGAAGTAAAACTCGAGAGAATGACACGGGAGAAATAAAAAGGGACGACAAATTGAAATCTGACGTTGAAATGCGGAAAAGTGAACAGATTCGTCACTGTGATCCTCTCCCGCACTCGCCCTATTAAGATGATTCTACACCAAAGAGATGTGTGACTTTGGGCAAGTCACTTCACTTCTCTGTGCCTCAGTTACCTCATCTGTAAAATGGGGATTAAAACTGTGAGCCCCACGTGGGACAACCTGATCACCTTGTATCTTCCCAGTGCTTAGAACAGTGCTTTGCACGTAGTAAGCACTTAATAAATACCAACATTATTATCTCTAAGACTCGGTTTAAAGGCTAGTCGGATTTCGGGAGAGGTTTCTTCTCTTTCAGAGTGGGAGTCAGTGGTGGAATGGGGCAACGAAGCTTAACCGAGTCTGATCGGCTGCCTTCCTAGGCCGACGTAAGATGGACCGTCCCTTCGCCATTTTGGACACGTAATCGGTCGGACGGAAGCAACTTGGCTTAATGGCTAGAGCCCGGGCCGGGGAGTCAGAAGGACCTGGGTTCTAGACCCGGTTCCCCCACCTTTCCTCTTCTCCCACCCCCTTCTGTGTTGGATTAATACGATTGAATAAGTGAACCAAAGTCCAGCTCTCTCAGACGGGAGTTTCTCCTTCCACCGCCTCCAACCTTGCCTGCCTTATGGTGAGGGAACTAAGAGTACTGGAATGCGGGAAGGTACAGGGAGAAGAGGAGGGAGGGAGGAAGAGAGAGAAAAAAGAAAAAAAGGGAAGCAGGGGCTGATCTGAAATGGCTTCACAGAACAGAGGGTCTGTGTGTGTGTGTTTTCTCTAGTAAGCAGGGACTGATTTGAAATGGTTTCACAGAACAGAGGGAGTGTGTGTGTGTGTCTGCTTTCTCTAGGAAGCAGGGACTGACCTGAAAATCATTTCACAGCCCAGAGGGGGAGAGAGAGTGTGTGTGTGTCAGAGAGAGAGCGTGAGAGAGAGTGTGTGTGTTTTCTCTAGGAAGCAGGGACTGACCTGAAATGGTTTCACAGAACAGAGGGAGAGAGAGAGTGTGTGTGTTTTGCGTGTTTTCTCTAGGAAGCAGAGAATGACCTGAAATGGATTCACAGATTGGGGCGGGTTGGGGGTGGTGGAGGAGAGAGAAAGAAAAAAAGGAAGAGGGAAAAAGAAAGAAAAAGGACAGAGAGAAACAAAAAAGAGAGAAAGATAGATGAGTGTTATGGCTAGGAAGCATGGAGTGACCTGAAATGGACCAGAGGGAACATCTCTTGTGACACCAGCAGAGTGGCTCCGCATGGAAGCAGGCAGACAGGAGGCTTTAATCTGACGACGGAGACCTGCAGGGGCAGCCCGACAATTAGGCTCGTGAGGCAGCCGACGAGCATTTTCCCGCACTGCCTATCGTAGGATATGAATTATGCACCAACGCTCATTACCTCGGAAACCTGGGCCTCCCCAGGCTCGGGACAGCTATCGTTGCTGACCCGCTCTGGGTCTTTGGTCTCTGCCTCCCTTTCTGATCTCACACACACCCAGACCCCCCAGAGGGTCAGAGCCAACTCAAGCCAGAGCACCGGAGAGTGGCCAGTTAGGCTGGGAATGGCCTCCCCTGATGAGGGGAGGCTTCAGGGGGCAGCTGGGGAGAGTCCCCCCCCCCGACCCCCAACTCGCAAGGGGGAGCAGAGGGGGAAGTGAGAATTAATTATGGAATTTATTAAGCGCTTACTCTGTGCCAGGCACTACCAAGGTCTGGGGTATATACAAGCAGATCGGGCTGGATACAGTCCCTGTCCCGTGTGGGGCTCCCAATCTCAATCCCCATTTCAAAGATGAGGTCACTGAGGCGCAGAGAAGTAAAGTGACTTGGTCAAGGTCACACAGCAGACAAATGGCAGAGTTGCGATTCAAAAAAAAAAAAATGTTGCCATTTAAGCGCTTACTATGTATCTTAAGCGCTGGGGTAGATAGAGGGTAATCAGGTCGTCCCACGTGAGGCTCACAGTTAATCCCCACTTTACCAGGTGACTGAGGCCCAGAGAAGTGAAGCGACTCGCCCACAGTCACACAGCTGACAAGTGGCAGAGCTGGGATTCGAACCCATGACCCCTGACTCCCAAGCCCCGGCTCTCTCCATTGAGCCACACTGCTTCACGGTTGTCCTGGGACTTTGAGGTTGTCGATTAGGCGCTTTGGACGAAAGCATGAATGACACGGGTGCGGGTGAAGCAGAGAGACCAGGAAGAAAGGCCTCGCGGACTCAGTCTCTGGGCAGTGGGGAAGCACCGCTTAACCCAAAGCACGATTATTAGGATTATTCCAATCCCAGCTCCGTCAGTTGCCCGCTGTGTGACCCCGGGCAAGTCAATTAAGTTCTCTGCACCTCAGGTCTCTCATCTGTAAAATGGGGATGAAGATTGCGAGCCCCATGTGGGACAGACACTGTGTCTAACCCAATTTGCTTCTATCCCTCCCAGTGTTCAGTGCCTGGCACACAATAAGTCCTTAATAAAAACCGTAATTATTATTATTGTCCCTCTCCCTTTGAGCGGGAGATCCCTGTGGGGGATAGGGGACTGTGTCCAACCCAAGATGGACTAAGTTTACTAATCTTAGTTGAGTGGATAAGGCCCAGGCCCGGGAGTCAGAAGGTCATGGGTTCTATTCCTGACTGTGATGCTTGTCTGCTGAGTGACCTCGGACAAGTCGCTTCATTTCTCGGTGCCTCAGTTACCTCATCTGTAAAATGGGGATTGAGACTGTGAGTCCCTCATGGGACAGGAATTGTGTCCAAACTGATTTGATTGTATCCCCTCCAGCGCTTAGTACAGTGTCTGGCACCTAGTAGGTGGTTAATACCACAGTTACTATCATTATTTTTCTAACCCCAGTTCTGCCAGTCGCCTGCTGCGTGACTGTCGGCAAGTGAATTCTCTGTGCTTCAGTTACCTAGTCTTTCACGTGGAGATTCAAGACCCCTTTTCCCTCCCTCTTTGACTGTGAGTCCCCTGGGGACAGGGACTGTGTCCAACCTGATGAGGTTGTATCTACCCCAGCACTTAGGGGTTACAATTGTTCTAAACTTTTTTTTTTTAATTTACTTCAGGGAATCCACTGTCTGTTCCTCAAGATTCCAATCCTTCTTCTTCTACCTGTAGTTTCTCCTGTGGGGAAATCTTGAGGAAAAAAACCTTCCCAAACTTTGTTCACACAAACTGGCTCTTCCCAGGTGTGTCAACTTAATTGTGATATCCGTGAAGCGTTCACTATGCTAAACACTCTAGTAAGAAACATGCCCAGTCCTCTGACTCCTATGGGACTCCCTGTCCAGTCGAGGGGAGAGGGAGAATGGGTATTTCACTTCCATTTTACAGATGAGCAAACTGAAGCCCAGAGAGGTCAAGTGACTTGTCCAAGGTCACATGGCAAGCAGGCGGCAGAGCCGGGATCGCGATCCGGGTCTCCCGCCTCCCAGCCCCACGCACTTTCCCCTAGGCCGCTCCGCTGCGCGGATGATTTCCCCCCCGGAGAAGCCGACGAAAGGAAGGCAGCCGTGTGTGAATCTACAGTTCCTTTTCCTCTTAGAACTTGAAAGATTCTTTTTTCCGTAATTGTGTACAGCCAGAAGAAATAATTGTTCGTGTTCCTCTGTGGCGGAGGCCGAAACGGATCCCCCTAGTAGCCGGATCTTTCCCCTTTGTTCTGGGAGATGACACGCTATGACAAATGTTTCTGAGCGGAGACAAAACCGAATAAGAAAGGTGCTTTTGTTTAATGACTTGATGGAAGCGAGAAAACCCTTCAGAAACCCCGGTATCGATCCATAATGGAGCGGCGGGGTGCGTCTCTCAACCCTGTAAATCATCGCCGCTTCAACGGTTGTCTCCGCAGATCTAAACTATTTCAGCTCCCGTCACGACTTCTCCTTCCCCGTTCAAGTATCCGAGGAGGCCAGAGGCCCCTCCGCCTCTGGATTCTGTTGCCCGGAGTCCTCTCCCCCATCCGAGCCCCCTCCGCTCGTGGGATCTGTCATCCAGTATCCTTCACTCTGCCCCAAGTCCTGTTATCCTGAATCCTCCCCCCTGTTGTCCTGAATCCTCCCCTCGGAGACGAGCCTGGGGCGGCGTTTCTGGGGGCTCCATCGGGTGGATTCGTTCAGTCGTTCAGCCGTATTTGTTGAGCACTTAGTACGGGCAGAGCACTGGACTAAGCCGAAAATAATTAATGGACACGTTCCCTGCCCGCGAAGAGCTTACGGTCTAGAGGGGGAGGGAGTGGTGACATCCTCTATCTCTCCCACCCTGTCATAGTTAAAAGACCAGAGTCATCTTCTCTCTCCCCGTCTTCTCCAGTTCGGAAGCCCAAATTATTACCGTGGTATCTGCTGGTTGCTTGCTATCATTCAATCAGTCGTACTTATTGGGCGCTCGCTGTATGCAGAGCACTTTACTCAGCACTTGGGAGAGTATAATAGAACGGTAAACAGACGCATGCCCTGCCCACAACAAGCTTACAGTGTAGAGACGGAGATTTATTTATATTAATAGAAATAAATGAATTACAGATATGGACCTATTATGTGCCAAGCACTGTTCTAAACACTCGGATTTCATCGGGTTGGACACGGTACCTGTCGCACGTGGGGTTCACAATCTAAGGAGGAGGAAAAGCGGGTTTTGAATCCCCATTTTATAGTTGAGGAAACTGAGGCACAGTGAAGTGAATTGCCCGTGGCAACACAGCGAGCAGTTGGCAGAGCCAGGATTAGAACCCAGGTCCTCTGATTCCCCGGCCCGTGGTCCTTCTGCTAGTGTTGGCTCCTTCTTGTGCAGGCACTTGAAAGAGAGAAATACGATTTGATTTGATGTGTTGGCAGGACATATTTCTGCTTATAAAAGAAGCGATTTCTACTAAGCTTGTTTCTTTGTTTTTTACCCGTGGTTGAAAATATGTAGTGCATTAATAATTGAGACCCAATTGATAGAAACGCTGCAAAATGACTTGACGCATTGGTGTTGAAAACATACTCATTCTATGATGCTCTCCACATCGATCGTATTTTTAATATCGGGTTACAAACGTGGCATCTTTTAAGGTATCTGTTATGCGCTTACTATGTGCCAAGCACGGGCCTGATATCCGGGATAGCTACAGCCTCATCAGGTTGGACACACGGGGCTCACGGTCTTAATCCCTGTTTTACAGATGGCGTAACTGAGGTACAGAGAAGAAGTGAAGCGACTTGCCCAAGATCACACAGCACACTTTTGGAAGAGCTGGGATTAGAACCCGCCTCCGTCTGAATCCCAGGCCTGGGCTCTATCCACTGAGCCACGCAAAGTCATATGGCTTCAACCTTCAACAAGTAAGTCATCCATTTTTCAGGGAATCTGTATTTATTTATTCATATTATCTGCCTCCCCACTGCAATCTTATTGCGTGGGTGAGGAAATGTGTCCGTTTATTGCCGTATTATACTCTTCCAAGTGCTTAGGACGGTGCTTCGCACGCAGTGAGAGCTCACTAAGTACGGCTGAACGAATTAATGAATGAATGCTTAGCGATTTTAAGATATAAGATGATAAATATCAACCTTTGGATAAACAGTAGTAGGGGTCGGTTGTATTTTCTGTCCGGTTCCCTTCCCCGTGGACTCAGGGTTCCTTGACCCCCCTGGGGAGCGGGACTCTGACGACGTAGAGAAGCAGCGTGGCCTAGTGGAGGAGGCCCAGGCTTGGGAGTCAGAGGACTTGGGTTCTGATCCTGCTTCTGCCTTTATTCACAAGCGAGTCCCTTCGGGGTTTTTTTGCCTCAGTTTTCTCCTCTGTAAAAGGAGGACTCGATTCCTGTTCTCCCTCCTACGTAGTGTGTCAGCCCAATGAGGGATAAGGACTGTGTCCGAGCGATTTTCTTGTTTCTACCTCAGCACTTACAGAACAGTGCTGGACACGTAATGAGCGTTTAACTGAGAGGTCCTTCAGAGGGAAGCAGCATGGTCTCTTGGAAAGTGCCCGGGTCTGGGAGTCGGAAGACGTGGGTTCTAATCCCAGCTCTGTCTCTTGTCTGCTGCTTGACCTCGGGCAAATCACTTTGTTTCTCTGGGCCTCGGTTTCCTCCTTTGTAATACAGGGATTAAGACCTGTGACCAACCTGATTATCCTGTGTCTACTCTTGTGCCTGCCTAAGCGTTTAACAAACTACCACATTCGCTATTATTATTATGATTATCTTGTATCTACCCCATGACTTAGGATAGTGCTTGGCACATAGTAAGTGCTGACAAGTGCCATTTTAACAGTGAATAAATCAACACCCTCTACTGATTGATCTAATAATGATGATGATGGGTGTTTGCTAAGCGCTTACTATGTGCCAAGCACCGTTCTGAGCTCTGGGGTAAATCCAAGGTAATCAGGTTAGCCCATGTGGGGCTCACAGTCTTCATCCCCATTTTACAGATGAGGTCACTGAGGCACAGAGTAATAATAATAATGTTGGTATTTGTTAAACGCTTATTATATGCAGAGCAGTGTTCTAAGCGCTGGGGTACATACAGGGTGATCAGGTTGTCCCACATGAGGCTCACAGTCTTAATCCCCATTTTACAGATGAGGGAACTGAGGCACAGAGTAGTTAAGTGATTTACCCGCGGTCACACAGCCGACATGCAGCAGAGCCGGGATTTGAACCCACGACCTCTGACTCCCAAGCCCGGGCTCTTTCCACTGAGCCACTTTTCCCACAGGGCCTCGTGAATTTAACACCCTCTCCCCTCCTCCACACCCACCTTCTCCATCTTCCCGCCTTTCCTTTCTCATCATTCTGTTCCGTTTTATTACGACTCATAGCTCCTCTTAATCATCCTGGCCCGTTTCCCCGGCTCTTCCTCATCTTGGACGAGATGTGCTCTTACTCAACTCGTCTTCTCGATTTGTTCTGCTCTACTGACCCCAAGTACCCATCTCCCATAGATCATCTTATATTTCACTTTTTATTTACTTTCTCTCGGTCGTTCTGGGGCCTCAGCAAAACGTAACTACCCAAATCATCTCGCTCGCCGCCCGGTCTGACACTTTAGTAAAGAGATTTGGAGGAAGGGACGAATCCGCGCCCAGACTGTACTTCTCCTTCGTCTTAATTCCCAGAATCTCCCTTGGCTGTCCGCCTCGCCCGAATCTCTCCGGGACTGTGGTCAGTCAAGGTGACCGCCCCCGGAAACGACACGCGGCCCAGGTAGAAAGAACACGGTCTCTGGAGTCGAAAGATCTGGGTTCCGAACGTGGCCCCGTCACTGTGTGACTTCGGGTGAGTTGCTTCATTTCTCTGGGCCTCAGTGTCTTCGTCCGTAAAATGGGGATGAAATACCTGTTCTCCTGTAGTGTGAGCTCCCACAGGAACGGTGCCTGATTTGATTATCTCGTATCTACCCCAGTGCAACCTTCAGGGCTTGGCACGTAGATGCTTAATAAATACCCCAGCTATTACGGAAAGCCTCCGACCTCCTCACTGTTCCTCGATCTCATCCATCTCGGCGGTGACTTCTCACCCGCGTCCCGTCTCCGTCCCGGAGCTCCCTCGCTCCTCATATCCGACAGACGGTTGCTCCCCTCAACCTTTCAAGGACTTGGTGAAGGCCCATCTCCTTCAAGAGGCCTTCCTTGACTGAGCTTTCCTCTTCTTTCACTCCTACTGCATCATCCTGACTTGTTCTCTCTATTCCTCGCCTCCCCTCCTAGCCCCACAGCACCAAGGTACATATCTGTAATTTTATTTATTTGTATTTAAGCGCTCACTCTGCTCCAGACACTGTACTAAGCTCTGGGCAAGAAACAAGCTCACCCAGTCCCTGTCCCACACAGGGCTCACGGTCTTAATCCCCATTTTCCAGATGAAGTCACTGAGGCCCAGAGGACTGAAATGACTCACCTTTACACAGGTCACACAGCCGACAAGCGGCGGAACTGCGATTAGAACCCAGGTCCTTTTGAGTGCTAGGCCCATACGCAGAGATGGAAGCTAATCTGGGTAGTTGTTGGTAGGGCGACCCTCCCCTTCACGATTCCGGCACCTTCTCTTCCTATTCCCTCTTGGGTGAGAACAAGGATCGGTCGAGGGAGCCGATTAAGGAGCCATTTTTAATTCACCCTCAAGAAGGAGATGACACTAATCTCCCTGTCGTCGAGGAAGCCAGGTAGGGAATTGAATGCGGATTCCGTAGCTGTTGTCAGGTAAATTATAACGCCTCCGAAAATGCCTCCATGCAAGTAGGAATGTCCATTACTTGGAGTTAATTGAAAGGGAATAGAGGTGTTGATGGGATTTTCAGACCATATCTCCACATGTCTAATGGGCTTGGGGAAGAAAGCTCATTTGGGTGATGGGATAAACAGCTCTAGAAAATGGTGGAGGGAGAAATGGGTAGGGAGAGGTCAGGGAGGGTCCCATTCCCCACCCGCCTCGAAGACGGGGTAAAGAGAGACAACTTGAGGGGGAACCATTCATTCAGTCGTATTTGTTGAGCCTTACTATGTGCAGAGCACTGTACTAAGCTTTTGGGAGAGTAGAATACAAAATGTACAGACGCATTCCTTGCCATAGCAGGTCTGGATTTCTCTCCTTCCCCTTACTGTCCCCTCCCAGTCTCCCATGAGCCCACCCATCTCAATCCCACATCTTTTCCTTTTTCTTTCTTTATGGCAATTGTGAAGCGCTTACTATACGCCACATACTATATTAATCTCTGGGGCAGATCCAAGCTAATCAGATTGGACATAGTCCCTGTCCCAACGTGAGGCTCGCGGTTTCAATCCCCGTTTTCCAGATGAAGGACCTGAGGCACAGAGAAGTGAAGTGACTTGTTCAAGATGGCACAGCAGGCAAGGGGTAGCGCCGGGGTTAGAACCCAGCAACCATCACCCAGCCGGGCAAGGTGTTGGAGAGTTTTAAAGCTAATAGTGAGTAGTTTCTGTTTGATAGGTGGATAGGCAACGAATGGAGATTTTTGAGGAGGGGGGATGACATGCCCCGAGTGTTTCTGTAGAAAGAAAATCAGAGCAGCAGAGTGAAGTATGGACTGAAGTGGGGAGAGGCAGGAGGTTGGGAGGTCAGAAAGGTGGCTGGTGCAGTGATCGAGGCAGGATAGGATGAGAGACTGTACTAACGTGGTAGAGGTTTGGAGTCTTTCTGACTCCCGAGCCCCTGCCCCTTCCCCTGAGTCACTCTGCTTCTTGGAATTTGCTCTGCTTTTGACACGAACTGGGGATTTTTTTCCTCCATACTCCTTGACTATGCCTCATTTCTATCAGGGTTTTGATTTAGCCCAAGTTCTGCCCCTCCACCAAAAGCTCACCTCCTCCAAGAGGCCTTCCCAGACTGAGCTCCCCCCCTTTTCCCTCTGCTCCCTCTACCCCCCTTCACCTCTCCGCAGCTAAACCCTCTTCTCCCCCTTTTCCATCTCCTCCTTCCCCTCTCCCGTCCCACCCCCTCGGCACTGTACTCGTCCGTTCGACTACATATCTTCATCGCCCTATTTATTTTGTTTAATGAGATGTACATCACCCTGATTCTATTTATTTGCCATTGTTTTTAAGAGATGTTCTTCCCCTCGACTCTATTTATTGCCATCGTTCTCGTCTGCCCGTCTCCCCCGTAAGCCCGTCAGAGGGCAGGGACTGTCTCTATCTGTTGCCGATTTGTCCATTCCAAGCGCTTAGTACAGTGCTCTGCACATAGTAAGCGCTCAGTAAATACTATTGAATTGAATGAATGCCCCATCAACTCCCTTCATTTTATCATCACAACATCTTTAGGAAGTAGGGAAAGGACCCTCCTTTCCTCTTCTCCCTCTCCCTCCTGCGTCACCCTGATCTCGCTCCCTTCATTCCTCCCCCCTCCCAGCTCCACTGCACATATGTCCATCTCCTTAATTTATTTATATCAATGTCCGTCTCCCCTTTGACACCGTAAGCTTGTTGAGGGCAAGGAACCTGTCTGCCAACTCTGTTGGATCGTACTCTCCCAAGCGCTTAGTCCAACGCTCTGCACATAAGTAGGTGCTCAACACATGCGATTGACTGATTGAGGATCCTTAGAAATGGGACCCAAAAAGTCTGGCCCGGGCTCTCCGCCCAACTCCCGGGCCCCTGGCCCGTCTTTCCACGAGAAGCAGCGTGGCCTAGTGGAAAGAGCAGGGCTTTGGGAGTCAGGGAACGTGGGTTCTCATCCCAGCTCCGCCACTCGTCCGCTGTGTGACCTTAGGCAAGTCATTTCACTTCTCAGTTCCTCAGTTATCTGTAAAATGGGGATTAAAACTGTGAGCCCCACGTGGGACAACCTGATTAGCCAGGGCTCAGCACATAGTAAGTGCTTAACAAATACCGTATTATTATTCTTTGCTCCACTTCTCCCAGGTTTCGGGGTCCCAGAACTGAGATGGCACATCGGTGTCCTACATGTCTTCACTGGCATGCCCTACTGGACAGAGAAGCCTGAGTGAGTTAGCTACGTGGCCTGATAACAGTGCAGATCTTTGGATTTGTTTTATTTTAATGGAATTTAAGCGCTTACTACATCCCGGGAAGCGTACCGAGCGCTGCGGTAGACCCCAGATCACCAGTTGGACACCAAGTCCATGTCCCTCGTGGGCTCACACTCTTCATCTCCATTTAACAGATGAGGTAACTGAGGCCCAGAGAAGTGAAGTGACTCGTCCAAGGTCACACAGCGGACAAATGGCAGAGCAGGGATTAGAACCCAGGTCCTCTGACACCCAGGGCCGGGCTCTATCCACTAGGCCACGCTGCCTCCCTTTAGGGTCTTTCAAAATATAAAATCACGTGGGCAGCGATGTTAACTTACCCCTGTAAAGAGGGCAGAGATCACAATCATTGGAGAAGCAGAAGCAGAAAAGGGGGGAGGGGGAATATTTTCATTCCATCTGCGAAAAAAGATTGAGAAAATGATTTAACCTGCTTTGAAACAATCGGTGGTACTTATTGAGCGCTGAGTGCAGAGCGTTGGAGTAAGCTCTTGTGCCGTCTAACAGATTTTTATCTCATTTTACAGATGAGGTAACTGTGGCACAGACGTGAAGTCACTCGCCCAACGTCGCACAGCCGCAAAGGGGCAGAGCCGGGATTAGAACCCGGGTCCTTCTGAAGCCCAGGCCCGGGCTCCATCCTCGCGGCTTCTCTTGATGGATCATCTGCCGTTCGGGAGGGAAGGAATCCATCCGTCGGATAGGTAGGCGAACAAACACTCCACAGTGCCAATCCCAAGGGGCCCAGGCGGGATCTATAACTCGCATGGATTTTCTTTTTTCTTTTTTTTTTCCTGAACGAAATCCACTCCTCAAACCTCTCACGTTTAGAAAGCTGCTGACAGCACGGGCTGCCTGTTACATCTCTCACCTCCCGTATTGATAAATCAGGGCCTACCCTCATAAAACATGTCACGGGGAATAGAATCGATAATGCCCTCTTGTAAAAATTAATGAAGTCATTATTAACGTTGTTAAAGACAGGCCCATTACGGTCCGCGTTACTAACGTTCGCAAGTAGTGTATTTAAGGTGGGACGGTTGGACGGAGGTAAAAGGTCACCGGCCGTCTCTGCGGGGGAGTGTTTTAAGCCCCCTTGGAGAGAGGGAGAATTTACACTACTCCGAGACTGACCGAGTTCTGGGTTCACGGTAGCATTTTAGGGCTGTTTTCCAATCTTATCATTATTATTGTATGTTATTTGTTGGACACTTTGTATGTGCCAGGCACGGGGTAGGTCAGCTGTGTGACTGTGAGCAAGTCAGTTAACTTGGCTGTGCCTCAGTTCCCTCATCTGTAAAATGGGGATTAACTGTGAGCCTCACGTGGGACAGCCTGATGACCCTTTATCTACCCCAGCGCTTACAACAGTGCTCTGCACATAGTAAGCGCTTAACAAATACCAACATCATTATTATTATTACAAGCTAATCCAGTTGTTCACAAGGGCCTCACGGTCTTAATCCCCATTTTACAGAGGACCTAAATATGACCCCTGTTCCGCCAGTCACTCGCTGTGTGATCTCGGGCAAGACAGTTAACTTCTCTGGGCCTCAGTTTTGTCACCAGCAAAATGGTAACTCAGTCCCCTGTTCTCCCTCCTACTTAGGTTGTGAGCCCCATGTGGGACGGGGATTGTGTGCACCCTGCTTCACGCATATCGACTCCAGTGCTTAGGACTGGGCTTGACACATAGAATGGCCTTATCAAATATAATAATAGCAATAATATTACTAATAATAATAAATGGGAGAAGGAGCATGGCCTAGTGGAGAGATCATAGACCTTAGAAGTGGAAGGACCTGGGTTATAATCCCGGTTCCGCTGCTTGTCTGCTGTGACGTCGGGCGAGTCACCTCAATTTTGGGGCCTCGATTTCTTCATCTGTAAAATGGGGGTTAAGACCGTGAGCCCCAGGTGGGACAGGGACTGTGTCCAACCTGATTTGCTTATATCCACCCCAGTGCTTAGGACCATGCCTGGCACACAGTAAGTCCTTAACAAATATCACAATTTTCTTTAATATTATTAGGGCCTGCTGGCCTTGTTCTAGTTGTTCTGCCTCTGCTTGTATCTACCTCAGCACTTAGTACAGTGTCTGGCACATAGTGAGTGCATAAGAAATACCATAAAAAAAATTGTAAACTCCTTGAGGGGAGAGTCTGCCCTCAGGACACCGTAGGCCTTCAAGTTATACTTTTGACTGAGCCACCCCAACACACAATTTCAAAGGTTACAAATGAGCAAAAGGATGAAGACTCCTGCTGAATTGATCATAGTATCGGAGTCTCCTTTTCCGACTATTTTGCCATTTTCAAACTGAAATTAACTGTATTTTAAATTTATTTTCTTCAACTGTTTACCCGTAATAGAAACTTACAATAGTGCGCTTCAAAATACGGAGAACTAGCATATAATAACTGTCCGTTAAAAACTGTTTTTGCAGTTGTTTCACGGCCGCCCGATGTATTTAACTTGAAATTTTGAAAGCCGCCGTGTAAATTCCGTATACCGCTAAATAACAGCTTTCATCCGGTTTCCCTTTCAGTCGTCTAATGGAAGGGGGGAAAAAATAGAAAAAGCAGATTTTCAGCCAAAAGAGATTGATAATTAAAGGCTCCGGGGGTTTAAACGATAATGTATCTGAATCACAATGTGGATTTTTGACTTTCTGCTAAGAACTGGCTTGGAAATCTATCTATTAAAATATTATCAGGAGGGTTGCTCTGTCAGAACCGGGGAAGAAGAAAGGAGGGGAGGAGGCCAAATTGCAGCTTTGCAATTTGAGGGTAATTTAAATCTGTTCCATTTCTTTTACAAGTTTTTTTTTTCTTTTCTAAAGGCTTCATCATGCCGAAAATGATTCTAAATGATCTAGTTTTCTTAAAGATTGACCTCGGGGCTCGCTCTGACCCCAGCTGTATCCCCATTCAGTTTTTATTTACCAACGAAGGGGCTGCTTCTGGTCCTTACGGGCTGAGAGGGCCGGGCCCGGGAGAATCTCCACCCCCGGCTCTCCCGGACGGAGATCACGAAACCGGAAACCCGCTTTTTCTCTTTTTTGGGTCGACTATGGTGTCGGGGGGGAAAGCAGTCACAGGGTGATGTGAAAGGTTCAGTGTCCTCCAGGACCAGCAGCCTCACTCTTTCTTCCTCTCTGCCTCTAGCTTTCTCCTCTCTTCTCTTCTCTCTCTTCTCTCTGTCTCCGAATCTCCCCTCTCTGTCTTTCTTCTCTCCTCTGCTCTCTCCTGGCACTTCTCTGTCTCCCTCTCTCCACTCTCTCTATATCTCTTGCTGTCTCTCTCTGTCTTCTCTCCTCTATTTCCCAATCTCTCCTCACCCTCCTGTCTCTTTTCTCTCTCCTCTCTCCTCTCATTTCTCCCTCTCTCCAATCTTTATCTCTCGCTGTCTCTCTCTCCCCATTTTCTCTCCATCTCCCTTTCTCCTTTCCTTCTCTCCTCTCTCTTTTCTTTCCTCTCCCTGGCTCCTACTCACTCCTCTCTCTACTCTTTCTTTAATCTCCTCTCTTGGTCTTCTACTGTCTCCTCTTTCTTTGTAGCCACTATTTCTTGTCTATCTTCCTCTTTCCAATCTCCCTCTTTCTCCTCTGTTTCTCCATCTCTTTCCCTTTCTTCTCTCCCTCTCTCCTGTCTCCTTTCTGTGTGCCTCTTTCCTCTCTCTCTTTATCCCTTCCCTGCATCTCTCCTCTACTCTTTCTCCCCCCTTTCTCTTTTCTCTCCTTCTGTTCTCACTTCTCCATATCTCCTCTCTTTCTCCCATCTCATCTGTCCATTTCTCTCCTCTCTGTCTTCTCTCTCTCTCCATTCCTGGCAATCACTAAGCAATTATAACAATCACTAATCACTTAGGGAATAAGTGAGCCAGCCCAAGCAAATGTTTTACTCTCACCGGGTCGGGAAAATGCAGAATGCATTCATTTAAGTCGGATGTACTGAACACCTTCCTGTGTACAGAGCACTTTATGGGGCCCGTGAGAGCCTGCTATCGGTTCAGGTTTGACAGGAGGGTGGTAGAAATAATAAATGTGCTCTTTGTCCCCCTTGGTAGGTTAAATTATGATGAAATGGATAAGGCAGACCTCCACTGGGTACATGGAAACAGCATGGCATAGAGGAAAGAAGCCAGGCATGGGAGTCAGAGCACCTGAGTTCTAATCCCGGCACCGCCACCCGCCAGCTTCGAGACCTTGGGTGAGTCCCTTCCCTTCCCTGCGACTCGGTTTCCTCAACTTTAAAATGGGGATTCAATCCCTGTTCTCTCTCAGACCGTGAGCCTCACGTGGGACAGGGACTGTGTCCGTCCTGATCCATTTGGATCTCCCCCAGCGCTTAGAACAGTCCTTGACACATGAGAAGCGCTTACCGAATGCCGTGATTATTATTCTCATGAACGTTACATTCGGCGGGAGCAGGAGGCAGAGTAGACCGACATTTGGTAAGAGCAAAGGCGTGGGTAGATGAATTACCGACTGCCTCTGGAGCATCGATGTGAATATACGTTGTGCTGGCCGGGTTGGGATTAATCAGGGAAGGCCACCCGGAGGTGGTGACATTTGAGGAGCCCAGGCAGATGGGGTGAGCTGAGGCCGTCGACTGGTTGCCCTTCTTTCCCCCTCTTTCCCCGTCCTACCCACCACAGTCAGCACACCATACCCCTCCATCGTCCCATCATTGACGGATAATTACTTCACCGCCGAAAGCCCTGACTCACAGGAATTTCACTGATGGAAACAAATTTCCCTGACAGATGCAATTTAAACTCTCAGAGTTGCTGACATGTAACCTGACAGTTTGCTGGAAAATGGAATCACTTCTTCCCACCCCTCCGCATATGTGGAAAAAAATATCTTTAAGTTTGACCGGAGGGTGGGTTCTGAAGATTCAGGGGCAGAGACGAAGGAGTCGGGGAAAGGCGATTCGGTGTGGCGAGTGGGCAAGGGAGATCCCTCAACGTGAATTTGTTTTTATGTAAAAGGGGAGAAATGAAAAATTTACTGAATCCCAGAACCGCGACCTATTCACGGTTCTTGTCTTTCCATTTCCTGCGAGTAGTCAAAGGACTAAGGGGACATGAAAAATATAAGCTCAAAGTGAATTTCATTCCTGTCATTTATCAGTCCATCGGATTCATTGAGAGCTTTCTGTGTGCACAACACTGTACCGAACGCTTCGGAGAGTACAATGTACCAGAGTTGGAAGTCACTTCCCCTGCCCACAGTGAGCTTACTGTCTCGTGGTAGTATTTGCAAGATGATGAAAAATCACTGTTCCATAACAAAGTGAAATTGAACCAGAGAACAATCCCTCAAAAGCCAGAAATCCAGAATGAGAATCATCGGACACGGTTTCCTTGCTCTGTTTTCAAGAAACGCGAACGGTCTGATAAAAATGTATTTGGGGAGGTATGCGGCCTCGATAGAAAAGAAAGGCACGACAGAGAATATTAAAGGTAATGACGGTGGGACATCTTGAGGGCTTACCCTCCATCAGGGTAGAACGTGAGCTCGTCGTGGCAGGGATTATCTCCGTTTATTGTCGTATTGTTCTTTCCCAATCAATGCAGTGCCCTGCACAAAGTAAGCACATAATAAAGACGAATGAATAAATCAGACGTTCGAGTCAGATAAATACCATGGTTCAAAATGGAAGGGGGAAGAGGTATTGCATCTGCATTTTACAGATGAGGAAAGGGAGGCACAGAGAAGCTAAATGTTTGTTCTCCTTCCCTCCCCTGCTCCCTCTATTTTTCTTTTTTATGGCATTCGTTAAAGTGCGTACTATGTGCCGGGTACTGTACTATGTGCCGGGCGGGGTACGAGCTAATCGGGTTGAACGAGGTCCCTATCCCCCAAGGGGCTCCCAGTCTTAATTCCCATTTTACAGATGAGTGAACTAACTAGGAACGGAGAAGTGAGGCGACTTGCCCGAGGTCCCAGGGCAGACAGGTAACAGAGGCGAGACTAGAAGCAGCACGGCCTAGCGGATACAGCACAGGCCTGGGAGTCGGAAGGTCATGGGTTCTAATCCCAGCTCCTCCACCTGTCTGTTGCGTGACCTTGGCAAAGTCACTCAACTTCTCTGCCTCAGTTACCTCATCTGTAAAATGGAGATTGCAGCTGTGAGCCCTGTGTGGAACAGGGACCGTGTTGAACCCGATTTGCTTGTATCCGCTCCAGGGCTTTACCATCCAGTGCTTAAAATACCATAATTATTATTATTATGATTATTAGAACCCAGGTTCTCTGACTTCTAGGCCCGGGCTCCGTCCACTAGACTACACTCCTTCTCTCCCTTCCTTCCTTCCTTCCTTCCTCTTCAGTCTCTCGCCGGGAGTTTACTGGGTCCAGATGAAAGCACACGGACAACACGGAAGGAAGGCGAACAGGTTCAGATCTTCAGCTACGCGTTGCCAGGGGAAGTACCTCGTGTTTCTCCGGTACCATCCTAGGCACTTAATACCCTGCTGCGCATCGGATCCAAGAGGAATCGATCCATCAGTGGTATTTAATGAGTGCTTCCTGTGTGCAGAGCACTGTACTGAGCGCTTGGGAGAGGAATCGGCAGGCACTAGGAGGAGCTTCTAGTCTGGAGAACTCAGTAAATACCGTTCTTTCGATCGTATTTATCGAGCACTTATTGTGCGCAAGGCATTGTATCAGCGCTCCTATGGCTTCCTTTAGAATGTAAACTCATTATAGGCAGGGAATGTGCCTATAGTTCCTCTGTACTCTCCCAAGCGCTCAGTACAGTGCTCTGCACCCGTTAAGCACTCGATAATTACGAATGAAAGAATGCTACAATTTATCGAGCCCCTGGGAGAGTCCGGTAGCATCGAAGCCACACTTCGTGTCTTCGAGGATTTTACGCCGTAGCGGATTGTTCAGTCACTCGAGAGCAAACGGACTTCCGTCGGCCAGAACGACTCGTCCCCCTTTCCCTTTGTGTGCAGATCTAGCGTCGATCATCGTGTCCAAGAGATCGCGCCCCCGACGACTTCTCCGTGAAGGAGGGAATGAATCACGTTGGGGGATTTGCAATCCTGCAGAAAAATCTTAATTAACATCCCTCCGCCTGTGGCGCTCGGTTCCTTCAGAATTAATGAGGCCGACAGGTAAATTAACCAATTATTACTATTGTTAATGTAGCGACAGCTCTACCTAGGCGAGACGTGTGAAGATCAAATCTGCCGGGATTCGGGGCGGAGGGGAGTGTTGACGTCTTTTTAGCTCCGCTGATTTTTTTTTTCTCCCGTTCCAGAGGCTCGGTAGAACTAAGGAAGAGGTGCGGCCGAACGGAAAGAGCCCTGGCGCGGGAGCCGCGGGACCCGGGTTCTAATTCCAGCCTCCGCCAGCCTAGTGACCCTGGGGAAGTCACTTTAGCTCTCGGTTTCTTCCTCTTCCGAGCGGAGACACGATACCGTTCGCCCTCCGATCTGGACAGTGAGTCTGGTGTGGGTCAGTGACCGTTTCCGACTTGATTATTCTGTGTCTACCCTGGTGCTTAATTCAGTGCTCAGCACACGGTCGGTGTTCAGTAAATACCATCGATTGAGCACTTGGTTGCTTCACTTCCCTGTGCCTCAGGTCATTTGTAAAATGGGGATTATGACCGTGAGCCTCTACATGGGACACGGATCGTGTCCAACCGGATTAACTTGTATCTCATCGAGAGCCCAAGAGGCAACTGGGAGCTCATTGTGGGCAGGGTGGGTGCGTTTGTTGTTCTATTCTCATCTCCCAAGAGCTTAGTACGGTGCTTTGCACACAGTAAGTGCTCAATAAATACAATTGAGAGAATGAGACGGATCTGAGGGTTTAATTAGGATTATGGTATTTGTTCAGCGCTTACTATGTGCCAGGTGCAGGGTGGGTTTGCCAGCGACCACCCCGTGCGTGGGATTTAAAAGCTCAGCAGGGAGCCTTGCTGGGTTCCCGGGGGCCGGGGGGGAAACTTATGACATGTCCCGTCTTTTACCGTGGCTATGCCCGTGTAAAATTGCCGGAGATCTTGCTTGCCTTTGGTTTCCGTGTAATTAGATCTTAATCAAATAATTGGATCGGAAAACCTCCCTGATCTTCAGGGGGTCCCCCTCGGGACGTCACGCGGAGGGGCCGAGAGATCCGATAGGTATCTCTCGTTGCTTCCTTCTCACGGTGCCGCCATCTCTCCTGTCTCACTGCCAGACCCTGGCCTACGTCCTACCTCTGGCCTGGAACCCCCTCCCTCCTCCAATCCGACAGACGACCACTCCCCTCCGACCTCAAAGATTGTATTTATTTGTATTGCTGTCTGTTGGCTTTCAGTGACGTCCGTGAGCTTGTTGTGGGCCGGGATTGTGACTATTTATTGTCTTGCAGTTTCCCAGACGAGGGCTCTGCACACAGTAAGTACTTAACGGATACCTTTGATGGATCATCAAGATTAGAGAAGCAGTGTGGCTCTGTGGTAAGAGCCCGGGCCTGGGAGTCACAGGTTCGAATGCCGGCTCTGCCATTTGTCTGCTGTGTGACCGTGGGCAAGTCACTTAACTTCTCTGGGCCTCAGTTCCCTCATCTGTAAAATGGGGATTAAGACTGTGGGCCTCACGTGGAACAACCTGATGACCCTGTCTCTACAGAACAGTGCTCTGCACATAGTTAAGTGCTAAACAAATACCATCATTATTATTATTAAGATTACCTGGATGTCACGTAGAAGAAGGTGAGCACCTGTGAATTGGGCTTGTGGCTGGGTTTTTTTTTTTTTCTTCAGCTTTATTCAGTTAGAGAGGCTTAAGGGTGGTAGTGATTTTCAGCAGAGAAAAGTGCTCTCTGCAAATGTATATGTGTGTGTGTATACAAATAAGAAAAGACGTTTGTATTTGTTAAGCGCTTACTGTGTGCAGAGCACTGTTCTAAGCGCTGGGGTAGACACAGGGGAATCAGGTTGTCCCACGTGGGGCTCACAGTCTTAATCCCCATTTTACAGATGAGGGAACTGAGGCACAGAGAAGTTAAGTGACCTGCCCCCAGTCACACAGCTGACAAGTGGCAGAGCTGGGATTCGAAAGATGTGTCTTTTAAGGGACACGCACGCCACATGTGAACGGACCCAGGAGTAGAGGCCAAGCCACCAGCCTTTCTGGACCGTTTCCCATACAGAGCATTTTACTTAGCGCCCAACCCACACCGACACACTTGGGTAACACACTGTTTATTTCTAGGCAGGGATACGTGAGACACCTATGCGGTCTCTTCTTGGACTTTATGCTGACGCTCATGTACACCATCCTATTTCACTCAGGCACACACATTCACACACTGCATTACACTTTCATTACAAGAAGCAGCGTGGCTCACTGGAAAGAGCACGGGCTTTGGAGTCAGAGGTCATGGGTTCGAACCCCGGCTCTGCCACTTGCCAGCTGTGTGACTTTGGGCAAGTCACTTAACTTCTCGGTGCCTCAGTTCCCTCATCTGTAAAATGGGGATTAAGACTGTGAGCCCCACGTGGGACAACCTGATTCCCCTATGTCTACCCCAGCGCTTAGAACAGTGCTCGGCACATAGTAAGCGCTTAACAAATACCAACATTATTATTCTTTCTATACAGGCGCAGTCCACGTTACATTGGATGAGCCAGGCCGGAGGGCCGGATTCTAGGTCCACCGGTGCTAGGATCCTAATTTCACGCGGGAGATCGGGACCCACCACCTTGCCCTGCCGAGGCGCCATCCTTCGCCCTACTCCAGCGATAACCCCTCTGATTTTGTAAAGTTTTATGTTTACTGTTGGATGCAGTGAGATTAAAAATCCGTGAGTACAAATAAGACTGAAGTGATTTTCTTTCTCCCTCTTGCTCATGTAGGCTTGTGTTGTGCTTCTTTCTTTTTTTGTTTCATTTTTTTCCTCCTTTCTGTCACTTTCATTCTATCCCTTTCTCTCTCTCTCTGCCTCCTTCTCTTATTTCACTTTCCTTCT
Source organism: Ornithorhynchus anatinus (assembly GCF_004115215.2). NCBI lineage: Eukaryota > Metazoa > Chordata > Mammalia > Monotremata > Ornithorhynchidae > Ornithorhynchus > Ornithorhynchus anatinus. Next base: position 18,325,665 of record NC_041744.1, on the reverse strand, counting down.
TGCTTTTTTTCTTTCCTCGCCCGTGCTTTATTACTAGCTTGCTTGCTTTGTTTCTCTCATTTTTCTCGTTTCTTTTTTCTTCTTTCACTTTCTCCCTCTTTCCTCTCGTCCCTCTCACTCTTTCTTGTTCATTGTTTTCCTCTCTCTCTTATTCTTTCACTTCCTTCTCTCTTCTCATTCTTTCTTCATTTTTCTTTTTTCACTTACTCTCCCCCTTTCTTTCACTCTATTTCTTCCTTGGTTTCTTCTTTTCTGTCTTTCTATCTTCCTTTCTTTTTCCCTTTTCTACCTCTGTCACTTTCCTTCTTTCTCTCTCTTCCCCCTTCTCTTTTCTCACTTTCCTTCTTGCTGCTTTCTCCCTCTCACATGCTTGATAACTTCCTTTGATTCTCTCCTCTTTCTCTTGTCTGTTTTTCTTCTTTCAGTTTCTCCCTTTTTCTTTCTCTCTTCCTGCACTCTGTTTACCTCTAGGTCTTCTCATTCTTTCTCCATTTCTTTTTTTTTTAACTTTCCCTTTTTCTTTAACTCTATTTCTTCCTTTGTTTTTTCTTGCCTTTCTGTCTTCCTTTCTTTTTCCACTTTCTACCTCTGTCATTTTTTTCTTTCCCTTATCTCTCTTCCCCCCTCTTTTTTCACTTTCCTTCTTGCTTTTTTCTCTGTCTCGCTCATGGTTGATTACTTTATTTCCCTCACCTTTCTCTTGTGTCTATTTTTCCTGTCCCTCTCTCACTCTTTCTTGCTCTTTGTTTTCCTCTCTGTTTTATTCTTTTACTTTCTCTCTTCTTTACCTTTCTGTCTTCCTGCACTCTTTCTCTCTCTCCTCCCATTCTTTCTTCACTTTGTCTCCCTCTTTCACTCTATTTCTTTCTTTCTTTTTCACTTTCTACCTCTGTCACTTTCCTTCTTTCCCTTTCTTTTGCTCTGTCTTCCCCCTTCTCTTTTTTCACGTTGCTTCTTGCCACTTTCTCTTCCTCTCTCATGCTTGATGACTTGCTTGCTTTGTTCCTCTCATCTTTCTTTTCTCTTCTTTCTGTCACTTTCCTTCTTTCCCTTTCTCTTCCCTTATCTTTCTCTTGTCTATTTTTCTTCTTTCAGTTTCTCCCTTTTTCTTTCTCTCTTCCTGCACTCTATTTACCTCTAGGTCTTCTCATTCTTTCTCCATTTCTTTTTTTTTTTTTAACTTTCCTGTTTTCTTTAACTCTATTTCTTCCTTTGTTTTTTCTTGCCTTTCTGTCTTCCTTTCTTTTTCCTGTCCCTCTCTCTCTCCTCCCATTCTTTTGCTCTGTCTTCCCCCTTCTCTTTTTTCTCTCCCTCTCTCATGCTTGATGACTTGCTTGCTTTGTTTCTCTCATCTTTCTCTTGTCTATTTTTCTTCTTTCAGTTTCTCCCTTTTTCCTTCTCTCTTCCTGCACTCTCTTTACCTCTCTGTCTTCTCATTCTTTCTCCATTTCTTTTGTTTTACCTTTCCCTTTTCTTTGACTCTATTTCTTCCTTTGTTTTTTCTTGCCTTTCCCTCTTCCTTTCTTTTTCCACTTTCTACCTCTTTTCCCTCTTGTGCTTGATTACTTGCTTGCCTTGTTTCTGTCATCTTTCGTCTTTTCGTCACTTTCATTCTTTCCCTATCTTCCTTCTTTCACTTTCTCCCTCTTTACTCACCTCCCTCTCTTTTATTCTTTCACTGTCATCTTTTTCCTCCACTCTTTTTCTCTTTTTTTACTTTCTCTCTCTCTTTTGTTTTTTCTTGCCTCTCTTCTTTTCCCACTTTCTACCCCTTTCTCTTCACCCTTTTTTCCTCCGACACCCATGCTGTTTCCACCACACGTCATTTCTGACACATGTGTCCTGACACATATGTCAGAAAAGGAGAAAGATGGACAGGAGGAAAGGGGGGAAGAGGGAAAGTGACAGAGGTAGAAAAGAAGAAACAAAGGAAGAAATAGAGTGAAAGAAAGAGGGAGAGAGTGGGGAAAGAGGGAGAAAGTGAGAGAAGAATGAGAGAAACCAAGCAATACAGCATGAGAGAGGGAGAAGAGAAAGGGAGAAAGAAGGAAAGTGACAGAGGTAGAAAAGGAAGATAGAAAGGCAGAAAAGAAGAAACAAAGGAAGAAAGAGTGAAAGTGAAAAAAGAAAAATGGAGAAAGAGGGAGAAAGTGAAAGAAGAAAATAGAAACAAGAGGAAAAATGAGAGAAACAAAGCAAGCAAGTAATACAGCATGAGAGGGAGAAGAAAAAGAGAAAGCAGCAAGAAGGAAAGTGAGAAGGGGGAAGAGAGAGGGAGAAAGAAGGAAAGTGACAGAGGTAGAAAGGGGAAAAAGAAAGGAAGATAGAAAGGCAGAAAAGAAGAAATAGAGTGAAAGAAAGAGGGAGAGAAAGTGAAAAAAGAAAAATGGAAAAACAGCAAGAAAGAGTGAGAGGGACGGGAGGAAAATGAGAGAAAGCAAGCAAGTAATACAGCGTGAGAGAGGGAGAAGAAAAAGAGAAAGCAGCAAGAAGGAGAGAGAAGGGGGAAGAGAGAGGGAGAAAGAAGGAAAGTGACAGAGGTAGAAAAGGAAGATAGGCAGAAAAGAAGAAACAAAGGAAGAAATAGAGTGAAAGAAAGAGGAACAGACAATGAAAAAAGAAAAATGGAGAAAGCAAGAAAAAGTGAGAGGGACAGGAGGAAAGAGGGAGAAAGTGAAAGAAGAAAATGGAAACAAGAGGAAAATGAGAGAAAGCAAGCAAGCAAGTAATACAGCATGAGAGAGGGAGAAGAAAAAGAGAAAGCAGCAAGAAGGAAAGGGGGAAGAGAGAGGGAGAAAGAAGGAAAGTGACAGAGGTAGAAAAGATAGAAAGGCAGAAAAGAAGAAACAAAGGAAGAAAGAGTGAAAAAAGAAAAATGGAGAAAGAGTGAGAGGGACAGGAGGAAAGAGGGAGAAAGCGAAAGAAGAAAATGGAAACAAGAGAAAAATGAGAGAAACAAAGCAAGCAAGTAATACAGCGTGAGAGAAGGGGGAAGAGAGAGGGAGAAAGAAGGAAAGTGACAGAGGTAGAAAAGGAAGATAGAAAGGCAGAAAAGAAGAAACAAAGGAAGAAATAGAGTGAAAGAAAGAGGAACAGAAAGTGAAAAAAGAAAAATGGAGAAAGCAAGAAAAAGTGAGAGGGACGGGAGGAAAGAGGGAGAAAGTGAAAGAAGAAAATGGAAACAAGAGGAAAATGAGAGAAAGCAGCAAGAAGGAAAGGGGGAAGAGAGAGGGAGAAAGAAGGAAAGTGACAGAGGTAGAAAGGGGGAAAAGGAAGGAAGATAGAAAGGCAGAAAAGAAGAAACAAAGGAAGAAATAGAGTGAAAGAAAGAGGGAGAGAAAGTGAAAAAAAAATGGAGAAAGAGCAAGAAAGAGTGAGAAGGATGGGAGGAAAGAGGGAGAAAATGAAAGAAGAAAATAGAAACAAGAGAAAAATGAGAGAAACAAAGCAAGCAAGCAATACAGCATGAGAGAGGGAGAAGAAAGTGAAAAAAGAGAAGGAGGCAGAGAGAGAGAAAGGGATAGAATCAAAGGGACAGAAAGAAGAGAAAAAGAGCAAAAGAAACAATAAAAGAAATACAAAACAAGCATAAAAGAGCGATAGGGAGAAAGAGAGACAATCACTGCTGTCATTTGTCTTAATTGATTTTTAGTCTCATTACATTCAGCAGTAAAATCAAAAATATAACTTTACAAAATTAGAGGGGTTATCGCTGGAGTAGGGCGAAGGGTTGAGCCTTGGCATGGCAAGGTGGTGACAAGGTCCCGATCTCACACGTGAAATTAAGATTCTAACACCGGTGGGCCTAGAAGCCAGCCCGACCTTTCCTCCAGCTTGCATCAGGCCTCAAGAGGGAAGTGGCTCCATCTTATTTTCATCCCCCATTTTTTCTCTTAAAGAGAGAACTTGAAGAGGGAAGAGATTCATTCATTCAATAGTATTTATTGAGCGCTTACTATGTGCAGAGCACTGTACTAAGCGCTTGGAATGGACAAATCGGTAACAGATCGAGACAGTCCCTGCCCTTTGACGGGCTTACAGTCTAGCATCTCCTAGAGAAAAGATGACAAGGAAAGGAGAAAGAGGGAAGGAAAAAGAAAGAAGTTGTGAGAAATAATGAAAGGGAAAGCATAAAAATGAAAGACAAATGAAACGAAGGTAGAAAGAGTGAGAAAAGGAAAGAAGAAAGAGGTAAACAGAGAAAGGAGTGAGAAATTGAGAATTCAAGAGTTCAGGAAGAGAAAAAGAGAATGAAAGAGAGAGTGAAAAAAAAGAAAGCGGGAGAAAGACGGACGCAAGGAAGTCCTTACCGTTCTTAACTTCTCCTGCGGTCTTCTTTGTTGTAGTTGATTGCGGTTGTGCTTAATTAACCTCAAACGGTAAAGTCAAAATCAAACTTCACAAAAGCAGAGGGGTTTTCGTTGGAGTAAGGTAAAGGATCGTACCTCGGCACGGCCAGGCGGTGGGCCCCGATCCCCCACGTGAAATTATGGATGCTTTGAAGATCCTGACGCCGTTGGCTTCTGGGCACCGTGACCTTTCCTCTCGCCCGCGTCGGTCCTCCAGAGGGAAGAAGCCTGGGGACATAGAGAGAGCGAAATTAGATGGTGTAGGTGAGCATCTGCATAAAATAAAAGAAGGGACTGTATAAATGTTACATGTATCCCTGCTTCGACATAAGCGATGCGTTACCTAACTGCCTGGGTCTAGCGCCAAGTAAAATGCTCTGTATGTGGGGGGGAAAAATTAAGAATACTTTTGTTTTCAAAGAATGAGGTAAGGTAGGGCTGTGACGGATACGAAGAGAAAAATATCTTTTTTTTAAAAGAGGAATATTTGCTGAGCCCTGGGATATAGATACCAGAAAATCAGGATGGAGCCCATCCATCTCCCCTACAGGGCACACAGGCTTTATCCCCAATTTAGACATTTATCATTATTATTATTATGGTGTCTGTTAAGCGCTTATTATGTGCCAAGCACTGTTCTGAACGCTGGGATCGATACGAGAGAAGCAGCGTGGCTCAGTGGAAAGAGCACGGGCTTGGGAGCCAGAGGTCATGGGTCAAATCCCAGCTCTGCCACCTGTCAGCTGTACTTCTCTGGGCCTCAGTTCCATCGTCTGTAAAATGGGGGGTGAAGACTGTGAGCCTCACGTGGGACCACCTGATGACCCTATATCTACCGCGGCGCTTAGAACAGTGCTCTGCACATAGTAAGCGCTTAACAAATCCCAACATTATTATTATCACGAGGTAATCAGACTGAACACAGTCCCTGTCCTCATACGGGGCTGAGTCTCAAGCCCCATTTTCAGGTGAGGTAACTGAGGCCCAGAAAAGTGAAGTGATTTGCCCAAGGCCACATCGAAGGGACAGAACCAGGTCTTCTGCGGGCTCGGCATATTAAGGGGACGTCAAAGAACCTCTGATATTTATTTTCCGACAGAGGAGTCGTGTGTCTGTGGGAAGGTCTCCTCCTTCCCGTTCTTTACCTGCCGGGATTCCCCTGGCATTTGCTCCCTCTTGGGAGCAAGGAGCACAGGCAAATGCTTGGAGAGCGATGGTGCTAGAACCAGTGGGATTAAAGGTGGGGCGGGGTTTAGGATGGGATGTGTCTGGGTGGGTTTGAAGAGCCATGGGGAAGGGGCCATTGGAAAGTGTGAGGGTAATAAGAACAATAATAACGATGGTATTTGTTAAGCGCTTACTTACTTACTGTGTCCGGGTGGGTTTGAAGAGCCATGGGGAAGGGGCCATTGGAAAGTGTGAGGGTAATAAGAACAATAATAAGGATGGTATTGGTTAAGCGCTTGCTTACTTACTGTGTCCGGGTGGGTTTGAAGAGCCATGGGGAAGGGGCCATTGGAAAGTGTGAGGGTAATAAGAACAATAATAACGATGGTATTGGTTAAGCGCTTGCTTACTTACTGTGTCCGGGTGGGTTTGAAGAGCCATGGGGAAGGGGCCATTGGAAAGTGTGAGGGTAATAAGAACAATAATAACGATGGTATTGGTTAAGCGCTTGCTTACTTACTGTGTCCGGGTGGGTTTGAAGAGCCATGGGGAAGGGGCCATTGGAAAGTGTGAGGGTAATAAGAACAATAATAACGATGGTATTGGTTAAGCGCTTGCTTACTTACTGTGTCCGGGTGGGTTTGAAGAGCCATGGGGAAGGGGCCATTGGAAAGTGTGAGGGTAATAAGAACAATAATAACGATGGTATTTGTTAAGCGCTGTTTGTTAGGCACTTAACTCCGAGGTAGATATGAGCTAATCGGGTTGGACACAGTCCCCGTCCCGCATAAGGCTCACAGTTTTAATCCCCATTTTACAACTCACCCCCTCCTACCTCTCACTTCGCCCGCACACTCCTCTCCTCTAACGCCAACCTGCTCACCGTACCTCCATCTCATCTATCTCCCGGCCAACCTCTCGCTCGCGACCCACCTCCGGACCTGAACTTCCTCCCCCTTCATTTCCGACAGATGGCCGCTCTCCCCAGATTCAAATCCGTATTAAAATCACATCTTCTCCGGGAGGCCTCCCCAACTAAACCCGTCTCTACATCCGGAGCCCTGAGAGGGACCGGCAGACTGAGACCCCAGAGCCGCGGGCCGGGCCGGCCCGGGCCCTCCCTATCCCGGGGCCTGCCTTTCCAAGTCCCCACATGGACCCCGGCGTTCCCGGACTTATGATTTTTTAAGCGCTGACGAGGTGCCCGACACTATGTTAAGCGGTAGGTACAAGATCAGGTCGGGCACAGTCCAATCGACTGAGTGCTGACCATGTGCAGAGCGCTGTAATAATAATAATAATAGTAATAATATTGGTATTTGTTAAGCGCTATGTGCAGAGCACTGTTCTAAGCACTGGGGTAGACACAGGGGAATCAGGTTGTCCCACATGGGGCTCACCGTCTTAATCCCCATTTTACAGATGAGGTAACTGAGGCACAGAGTAGTTAAGTGACTTGCCCACAGTCACACAGCTGACAAGTGGCAGAGCTGGGATTTTAACTCATGACCTCTGACTCCAAAGCCTGTGCTCTTTCCACTGAGCCACCCTGCTAATAATGGTGGTATTTGTAAAGCGCTTACTACGGGCCGTGCGCTGTTCTAAGCGCCGAGGTAGATACAAGGTCATCAGATTATCGCATGCGGTGCTCACAGTGTTCACCCCCATTTTACAGATGAGGGAACTGAGGTCCAGAGAAGTAAAGTGACGGGCCCAAGGTCACAGAGCTGACCAGTGGCAGAGCCGGGATTAGAACCCACGACCTCTGGCTCCCCAGCCCGTGCTCTTTTCTCTGAGCCCCGCTCCTTCTCTACCAAGGCCACTCTGTAGCCCACGGCCTGAGGAGATAACGGGGCCGAGTCCGCCGGGAAATCCGGAGTCGAGAAGTCGGAAGGAGGGACGTTGGTGAGGTGGTCCCCGAGCCGGGCCTCTGCACACGGCTTTCAGGATTTAGGATCGCGGGCGGGATTAAATAGGACGGGATTTCACGGCCGCCCCCGGGAAGAGGGAGGCCTTGCGGTCTCCCGGGCCGAAGACATAGTTTCTACCACCATCTAGTGGTCCACGCTTCGTCCGGAGGAGAACGTACCCACAGAGACCCTCACTCACAGACCCTCACGGCTTTCCCCGTCGCATCCCCGCCCTGGAGAGAGTCCGGGGTCCTGGGTTCTCATCCCCGCTCGGCCGCTTGCCCCACCGTGTGACCTCGAGCAAGTCGCTTCGCTTCTCCGGGCCTCCGTCTCCTCATCTGTAAAATAGGGGTTCGAGATCTATCAGTCCATCGCAGGTACTGAGCGCTGCGCTGAGTGGTTGGGAGAGAGTACAGTATCCCAGCAGAACAGATTCCCCGTCCACTATGAGCTTACATTAATGAACGTAAATAAATCACCGATATGGACGCGAGTGATGTGGGGTGGAACGGGGAGGTGAATAAAGGGAGCAAATCAAGGCAATGCAAAAGGGAGTGGGAGAGGAGGAGATGAGGGCTCGGTCGGGGAAGGCCTCTTGGAGGAGATGGGCCTTCAACAAGGCTTCGAAGGGGGAGAGAGCGAACGTCTGTCGGCTATGAAGATGGAGGCCGTTCCGGGCCGGAGGTGGTGGACGGACAAGAGGTCGGCGCCGAGATGGATGAGGTGAAGGAAGAGTTGAGCGGGTTGGTGCAGGAGGAGTGAAGCGTGTGGGCTGGGATGTGGTAGGAGAGTAGCAAGGTGAGGCAGGAATGGGGCGGGGTAATTGAGCGCTTAAAATCCGACGATGAAAAGTTTCTGCTCCATGAGGAGGACGGGCCAACTGGAGGTTCTCGAAGAGTGGGGAGACGAGACCGAACGTTATCCTAGAAAAGTGATCCGGGCGGGAGAGTGACGTATGGACTGGAGTTGGGAGAAACAGGAGGCTGGGAGGTCAGTGAGGAGGCTGATAAATTTCTCAGGGAGGGAAAGGATTAGTGCTCCGATTCATGTGGTACCTGTTTGTATGGAGAGGAGAGAGCAGATCTTAATGCTGGCGTAAAAGTTGAACTGACAGGATTTGGTGGCAGATTGAGGGAGATGCTTTTTCTACAAAAATGTTCAGTTCCTGCCTCCCGGCCTCAAGGACCTCCGAACTTACCCAAGGTCACATAGCAGACAAGTGGCAGAGCCAGGATTAGAACTCAGGTGTCCTGACTCCCGGGCCCATAATAACAATAATAATGTTGGCATTTGTTAAGCGCTTACTATGTGCAGAGCACTGTTCTAAGCGCTGGGGGAGATACAGGGTTCTCGGGCCATCCCACGTGGGGCTCACAGTCTTCGTCCCCATTTGACAGGTGAGGGAACTGAGGGACCGAGAAGTGAAGCGACTTGCCCACAGTCACAGAGCTGACAAGTGGCGGATCCGGGATTCGAACCCATGACCTCTGACTCCCAAGGCCGAGCTCTTTCCACTAGGCCACACTGCTTTCCCCTAAAGAGGAAAAGAATCACTACTGAGCCCCCATTTTCCAAAGAAAAAAAGGAGACGGCCAGAGAAGTGACGTGACTTGCCCAAGGTCACACCATAGGCAAGATTCAGAGCAGGAATTAGAAACCGGGTGCCCCGGCTCCCAAGCCTCCCCTCCAACATCTATCTAATCCACCGCTTGTCCCCCTTCTAGATCGTAAGTTCATTGTGTCTGTTTATTGTTCTGTTGGACCCTCCCAAGCGCTTAGTACAGCGTTATGCACACATTAAGCGCTCAATAAATACGAATGACTGTCTGATCCTGCAGTCTGAAGAATGCCAAGTTACAAGAAAAGCACACTGGAGCAACCTTCGGCCGACCTCCTGGGTTAGAAAGTGGAAGGCGAAAAGACGCTGCTGGAAAGGACGTCTTAAGAGCCAATTCCTTTAGCTCCGTGTCCACCCACTCACCAGTTTTTGCTACTTTACGGTGCCGGAAAATTGCCGAAACCCCCGATCTGGTCCGGCCCCCCGGTCATCCCTGTTGACCGACCCACTGGTCTGAAAAGTCCCCGTGGCTGACTTTTGTCCACCCCCCATGTTCCATCCTGGGGTCCCCTGGGGTAAAAAAAAAGCAATGGATAGGGCCTGGGAGTCAGAAGGACCTGAGTTCTAATCTGCCACTTATCTGCTGTATGACCTTGGGCCAGTCACTTCACTTCTCTGGGCCTCATTTACCTCATCTGGAGAATGGTGATGGAGACCGTGAGCCCCACGGGGGGCGGGGATTGTGTCCAACGACAGGGAAGCACCGGGGGAGATACGAGATGATCAGGTCAGACAGTGTCGTCCCACATAGAGCCCAAAGTCCCAGGGCGAGGGACAACAGGCATTGAATCCCCAGTTTGCCGATGAAGGAAATGAGGCCCGGAGAAGTGAAGTGATCCCTCCAAGGTGGCGAAGCCAGGATTAGAACCCAGGTCCTCTGACTCCCAGGCCTGAGTAACAGAGTTTCTCTTCACTTCACTTCTCTGTCCCTCAGTTACCTCATCTGTAAAATAGGAAGTCAATCTCTCTGGCCTGGAACCCCTTTCATCTGAATTCATGACAGAACACCCGAAAAACCAAAAATAAAAGGTGACTTTTGCCCCAGGCTGTGGCCGCAGGAGACACCCTATTAATCTCCCGCGTCGAGACCCCCAACTGGAGGAGGAGACGACCTCTCCCATTAAACAAATCATACCTCTGTAACGTCTGCCCACCTTCACAGCCTTACTGAAGGCACATCTTCTCCAAGACGACTTCACTTCACTGGGCCTCCGTCATCTCATCTGTAAAATAGGGATTAAGACTTTGAGACCCAAGTGGGACATGGACTGTGTCCAACCCGATTATCCTGGCTTAGAACGGCGTCTGGCACAAAGCAAATGCTTAACAAATGCCATTTTGAAAAAAATAACAATAATATCAAGTGTGGATTTTTGTTAATCCCCTACCATATGACAAGCACTGTACTGAGGGCTGGGATAGGCATAAAATAGGCATCAGATCAGACACCGTCCCTGTCCCACCTGGGGCTCACAGTCTATAGGGAAAGAGAACAGGCATTTAATTCCCATTTTACAGATGAGGACACTGAGGCAGAGCCAAATCACCCAAAGTCACACGGCAAACTGCCGGCATAATAAGCTCCCAAATTCACCTCGGCCTCTCAAGGAAGAGTCTTAGGTTGTGCACAAATGATATCCAGCCACGTATCTTGCCTGTGCTTCCTAAGCACTTACTTTGGGCTAAGCACTCTGCTAAGCCCCGGGGAGGGATGCCAAATGATTCCCTGATGTCCAATCCTCTGCCCTTTCTAGGGAGCTTCTCATCCAACTCATTTTATCATTTTAATGCTCTCAAAAAGCAAACCATCAGTGGAATGTATCGAGCGCTTACTACGTGCCAGAGCCCTGTACTGAGCTCACGGGAGGCGACAATACAATAATAATAACGATGGCATTTAAGCGCTTACTATGTGCCAAGCGCTGTTGTTAAGCACTGGGGTAGATACAAGGTAAGCAGATTGTCCCACATGGGGCTCACAGTCTTAATCCCCATTTTACAGAGGCACAGAGAAGTTGAGTGGCTTGCCCTAGGTCACATAGCAGGCGAGTGGCGGAGGCGGGATTAGAACCCACGTCCTCTCACCCAAGCCCGTGCCCTTTCCACTAAACGCCGCTGCTTCTCAATAGAGTTGATGGACATGATTCCTGCCCTCAAAGAATTTACCATCTAATATCTCACATCCCTAAAATGAATAAAAGCTTTTCCCGCCCCCGCTTCCTTTATGCTATCAAGTGAAATATAATCAGCAGGGATAGACTTGTTTTGAAAACCGACATCTGTTTCATTTTCCCCGAAGCGTTTCGTTCAAGGGAGACCTTACAAATATGAATCGAGCTGCATTATTACATTTCCAGTTGATTCCGTATTTTGCTCCTTTCCTAGCCAAGACTGGAAGTTCGTTATGGGCAGGGAACATGTCTGCTAATTCTGTCGTATTCTACGCTCCCAAGCGCTTAGTACAGTGATGATGATGATGATATGTTGAGTGCTTACTATGTGCCAGGCACCCCCACACACACTGTGACTGTGCCTCAATTTCCTCATCTGTAAAATGGGGATTAAAACCGGGAGCCTTACTTGGGTCAACCTGATCGCCTTGTATCCCCCAGCGCTTAGAACAGTGCTTTGCACATAGTAAGCGCTTTACAAATACCACCTTTGGGGGGGGGGGCGGGGGGAGCAGGCGATCAAAAACCAAATCCTGTGTCTGCTCTCAGGCCAAACTGTGAAGAATTCACACACAACCACACATACGCACCTGCAGATCTATTGACACCAAACTAAATGAGGATGGAGAACCAAGCCTATGACCCATCTCCCCTCGCTCTTCGGGCCCCCCGTTTTCTCGATCTGGGAATGGGCTGCGGGGGGAGGCCCTCTCTTCCTCTTTTTTTGGGAACCCCTGAGGAAGGAAAACGCAGCTTAGGAAAGATGACAAATAAAGACTCAAATAACCCTCGTGCCCGGAACCGCTCAAATTAATTTTCCCTCACGCGGCAGGGGCCGGGACTGGGAGCTACTGGGAGAAAGCTTCCATTATCGCCTAGGCCCGTGGGAGAGAGTTTTTTTCTTTCTCTGGCTCATTGCTGCCGTGCAAAATCAGCGCTGATTAACTTCGCCGCCTGCAGCCGTTCCCTGGGTCTGCTGCTCCACTACCTCCTTGCAGAGTTCCCGCCGGGGGCCACGAAGCGGAGCAGCTCACCCCCCCCAATCCTCCTTTTCCTCATCCCCCCTCACCTTCTCCTCCCATGCCCCCTTTTCTTCCTCCTCCACCCTTTTCGGTTCTCCTCCTCTGCCTCTCTTTCAGTCTCTTCCTATTCCTCCTCCTCACCTCACTTCTCCTCCTCGGTCACTTTTTTCTTCTTCTTCCATGTCCTTCCTCTTCTGCTTCCCTCTTCTACTTCCTTCCTCGTCCTGTTCCACATGCTTCCTTTTCCCTCCCCTCTTCCGCTTCCTTATCCTTGATACCCTTGCCCTCCTCAGGCCTGTGCTCTGGATCAGAGAGGGGAGCACCGCCTGGTCTTTACCGCAGAGCCCAATTCAAATCACCAGGCGCCAAACACTGTTCTAAGTGCTGGATTTGCTTGGATCCACCCCAGTGCTTAGTAGAGTGCCTAGCACATAGTAAGTACTTAACAAATACCCGTAATTATTATTATTTACTGAACACGTGGCATGTACCGAGCACCGTATTAAGCCCTTGGGACCAAGAGGAGTTCCTAGGATGGCCCAGGATGCTATGAACACACTTCAGCCAATCAGTGGTATTTATTGAGCATTTACATTGTGCGGAACACTGTGCTAACACTTGGAAGAGTACAACAGAGCTGACAGCAATGGCACCCGCACACAGGGATCATACAGTCTTCTGTTCGCAGAGCACTGTACTGAGCGCTTGGGAGAGTACAATAGCGTTGCCCTCAAGGAGCTCACAATCCACTATGCGCAAAGCACTGCACTGAGCACTTGGGAGAGGACAACAATTAGTTGCCACAATCACTGCCCTCAAGGAATTTACAGCCTGATGGACACAGAACACTGAACTGAGCATTCGAGGAAATACAATAGAGGGCCTAGACGCGATTCCTTTCCTCGAGGAGTCTATGGTCTGCTGTCCTTACAACACTGTACTGAGCGCTTGGGAAAACAAACCTACCGAGGAGACGTGATCCCTGCCCCAAGAAACGTACAATCTAGCAGGGGAGACGGATGCTAAAATAAATTCCATCTAGGGGAAGGAATAGGGTATAAGACGGTGAACATAGATGGTCGATCAATAATATTTATTGAGCTATTACTGTGGGTAGAGCACTGTACTAAACGTTTCGGAGAGGCCAGTATAATGATACAACAGATATCCTCTGCCCACAACGAGTTTACAGTCTAGAGGGAGAGCCAGACATTAATAGAAATAAATAAAATGTGAGATAGGGACATAAGTGTGGTGGGGCTGGGCGGGGGCGGTGAATAAAGGGAGCAAATCAGGGTGATGCAGAAGGGAGTGGGAACAGAGGAAAGGAGGACTTAGGGAAGGCTTCTTGGAGGAGATGGGCCTTCAAATAAGACTGTGAATGGGGGGCGAGTCATTGTCTGTGGGATATGAGGAGGGAGGGAGAAGGTTGGTGATTCCTGGCGTAGCATAGCACAGGAATACACGCATTTCATTATTTCCTCTTGGGACAAGACCCCGTTCCCACTACTGCGGTGACCAAAGGGGAGACGACGTAATTAAGGTCGTCCGGTTCACCGGCAGGGCTCAGTCTGATAGCACTGAGAGAAGCAGCATGTCCTAGTGGATATAGCCTGCATCCGGGAGTGGGAAGGACCTGGGTTCTAATCCCGGCTCCACCACGTGACCTTGGGCAAGTCACTTCACCTCTCAGGGCCCGAGTCAGCTCATCTGTAAAATGGAGGTTAAGGCTGTGAGCCCCATGTGGGACACGGACTGTGTCGAACCTGATTAGCTTCATTCCAAGCGCTTAGTACAGTGCTCTACACATAGTAAGCGCTCAATAAATACTATTGAATGAATTGTATCTGCCCCAGCGTCTAATAATGCGTTTATTAAGGGCTTACTGTGTATAGAACACTGTACTATGCGATGGGGAGGCTATGATATAATGGAATTGGTGGACAAGATCCCTGTCCATAGTGAGTTTACAGTCTAGAGGAGTACAGGACCTGGCCCATGCTACGCGCTTAACAGGTACCATTAAAAAAAGGACTAAGACAAGAGAAAGAATTATCTGTGATGGATCCTTGATTGGTGGGAGGCAGTTAATCAAAGGCAAATGCATTGATTTGAATGCAGAACTTAGCAACAGCGGCATCCCGCCCAGAATTCCTCTCATCACTCACAGTGTGAAGTTTGAGGAAACCAAATCTCAGAACCCCAGTAGGAACTGAAACCTCCAAACCCCACAAAACTAAGTTCCGAAGGAAGCCGCTTGAATAACAACCAAAATGGCTTAATTTATTTTTTTAGTAAAGACTGTAAATGCCCCCATACAATAGATTTGACGTGCACAGGGCCCACTTTTAAGATGCCCCTAATTTCTCCTTTCTCCTCACGTTACTTCTGCGACGTGCTCCCCAGAAAATTATAGAGGAGAAATCATTTGGAAATGCTCGATATTAAGGAAAAACTGCATCCGAATATTTAGAGACTTATTTACTGAGATTTCCCGCTCTTGCTACCGTTCCCCTCGTACTTGAGAGTCGACGCTCTGATTTTTTCATAATATATTCCGGCCCCCAAACCCCCTCCACTTTCTGTGATAAAATGGCACTTCATCCAATTTTCTTTCAGAAGATTTATACACAATTACTAATGCTGGAAAGCCCTTGAATGCATGAAGAAAAAAAAACTGCATTAAAGAGAGGGGGAGGAAAAAAAGCAAGGCAGGGTTTCTGCAGGTGGCTGGTCTATTGGATTTCTATAACCCAGTTTTCAGGATTTCTTCTATCTCAACAGCCTCTTTCTTGGTGGAGAGGATAGGGAGGAAACTCATCACACACAGATGTGATCTGGTTCTCGACAGGTGTGAAGCCCTTTTTCCAAGCTCCTTTTTACGGGATTTGCCGTCTGAGAGAATGGAGATCGGTCAACCCTATTTCAATCAACCACTCGGTATTTACTGAGCTATTATTGGATGTGGAGCACTGTACTAAGCGCCTGGCTGCATACAAAGTAACAGAATTGACAGACAGGTTCCCTGCCCACAATGAGCTAATAGTTTAGATTGTTACTCATACTAGGATGTAATGTGCCCTTTTCTAAATCCTTACGACATAGACCGTAAATTCCTCTCTAGACCGTAAGCTTTTCGTGGGCAGAGAAGGCGTCTACCAACTCCGTTATAATGTCCTCTCACAAGCACTTAGTACAGTGTTCTGCACACAATAAACCCTGAATAAATACCGTCGATTGACTGAGCGATAATGGGCTAACCACTGGGATAGACGCAAGACAATCCGGTCGGACCCTGACCCACAACAAAGATCCCAGTCTAAGGGGAGGGAGAACAGGTTTTGAATCCCCATTTCACAAATGAGGAAACTGAGATCCAGAGACGTTCAATTATTATTATTATAGTATTAATTAAGCTCTTAGTACGTGTCAAGAGCTGTTCTAAACGCGGGGTAGATAAACCTTAATCAGGCTGGACGCAGTCCCTGTCTCACATGGGACTCAGAGTCTAAGTAGGTGGAAGAAGAGGTAAGTACTGAATGCCCATTTTAGTTGAGGAGAGAGAGAGAGAGAAGTGAAGTGACTTGCCCAGGGTCCCACAGCAAGCAAGTGACAGAGCCAGGATTAGAACCCAGGCCCCCTGACTACCAGGCTCTTGTCCCTCGCCCCAGGCCACCCTGCTTAGAGAAGCAGTAGGACAAAGAGGATAGAGTATGGGCTTGGGAGTCAGAAGGGCACGGGTTCTAATCCCAGTTCAGCCACTCGAATGTTGCGTGATCTTGGGCAAGTCACTTCACTGGGCCTCAGCTCCCTCATCTGTAAAATAGGGATTGAGACTGTGAGCCCCACATGGAACAGAGACTACGTCCAACGCTTTGCTTTCCACACCAGAGTTTAGTACAGTGCCTGGTATATAGTCAATGCTTAACAAATACTAATACTATTATTATTCCCTGTTCTGAGAGAACGCTATTTTTCCCTATTCATTTTGTTAATGAGGTGTACATCCCCTTGATTCTATTTATCGTGATTATGTTGTCGTTTTTGTCCATCTGTCACCCGCGATTAGACTGTAAGCCCGTCATTGGGCAGGGATTGTCTCTATCTGTTGCCAAATTGTACATTCCAAGTGCTTAGTACAGTGCTCTGCATATAGTAAGCGCTCAATAAATACTATTGAATGAGTGAACGCGCCTTGAGCTTCTTTGAGTTCAGAGTCTTCCCGAGTCTCATCTCGGGAGTGACCAACCTCCTCTCCCTTCCTTCCCTCTTCTAGAGCATCAGCGTGGCCCGTCGGGAAAACCCCGGGCCTGGGAGTCAGACGAACTGGGTTCTCACTCCAGATCTGCCAGCCGTTTGCTGTGTGACCTCGGGCAAGTCACCTAACCTGTCTGAGCCTCGCTTCACTCATCTGTAAAACGGGGATTCAATATTATACATACTATCTTACATAACACCAGAGCATATTATCCTTTGTTTAGGATTACATACTAACTATAGTACTTTCTTCTAAAGATGGACTAAACCAAACCCCCCTCAGAGGACAAGAATGGCTAACAGCCCTATAGATGTCGTATCTCCGCTTTTGTCTACACTGGCGGCAAGGTCAGTGATGTTCCTTCTTCCCCTGGTGAAGGAAAAAAGCAAGGACTGGTCTCAAGGAGTCTCTAGCCTGTAAGCTCGTCGTGAGTAGGGAATATGTCTGTTTTACTGTTCAATTCTACTCCCCCGAGCGCTCAGTTGAGTGCTCTGCACACAGTAAGCGCTCAATAAGTGACTGATTGACTCTACAATCTAATAAGCTCTCAAAAATTGCCATTCTTCCCTCCCTCCACTGGTGTGGTGACTGGGTTGTCCACAGTCTTCGCCTAGTAGTATAAATTATTATGGTATTTAAGGGCTTAATATGGGCCAAGCACTGTTCTAAGCGCTGGGGTAGATACAAGGTCATCAGGTCGTCCTACGTGAGGCTCACAGTTTAATCCCCATTTTACAGATGAGGGAACTGAGGCACAGAGAAGTTAAGTGACTTGCCCAAGGTCGAACAGCAGACAAGTGGGAGAGCCGGGATTAGAACGCACGTCCTCTGACTCCCAAGCCCGTGCTCTTCCCACTGAGCCACGCTGCTTCTCGCAGCTTAGTCTCTGAACACTTACAGGGTGCAAAGCACTGTCCTAAGCACAGAGAAAGAACACAGAGATGGAAATTGAATACGGTCCCTGTTCCTTGGAGGGCTCAGAATTTAAAAGTTTTAGAAAGTTGGGGGTTTTAGATCCTGAGGAGAGAGGGTTGGGAGGGAGAGAGGGATCGAAAGGGGACAAGGGAGGTACGATTTTTATTTTGCATTGACTAAAACTGGTTATTTTTCTGTCGGCGAATGGAGGAGTTTTGTAGAAAGTCACTGGGGACTCTTCATGTGTGATTTAAAAAAACCATATATTAAGTCTGATTTCTGCATTTAGATGTATTTTTGTTGCGGAGAAATTAGCACATTCCGAACGGAGAAGCGAACGTTTACTGAGTTCTGGAAGTGATGTGGCTCTGTGGTCTTCCCGGAAATCCAGTCTGGACTGATTCTTCCCTCCTGAGCAAGGGGTTGCCCGTTTCCTCTTTGGAGGATCATCATATCAAGTCCGTTTCCTCCAACTCCAAGGCCTTCAGGCCTCCATCTCGTCTATCTCGCCACCGCCCTCTCCCAACCTCCCGCCTCTGGCCTGGAACACCCTCCTCCCTCTTCATATCCGACAATTACACTCCCCTTGATGAAGGCACCTGTCCTCCAAGAGGCCTTCCCCACCTAAGCCCTCATTTCTTCTTTTTCATCACCCTGCCCTTCATACATCCCTCCCTCAGCCCCACAGCACTTATGTACATCTCCACGATTCACATATTCCTATAAACGCCTCTCTCCCCTTCTGAACTGTGAGCTTTCTGTGGGCAGGGAACATTGTCTCCAATTCTACTGTACTCTCCCAAGCATTTAATACAGTACTGGGCACCGAGTAAGCGCTCAATAAATACAAAAGATCGATCGGTGCTCAAAATCAGACTTTTGGGGGGGGGGGGGGTTTATGGTATTTAAGGGCTTACTGTGTGCCAGGCCCTGTACTCAGCACCAGGGTAGATACAACCTAATCAGGTAGAACACCACCCCCATCCCACATGGGACTCGTGGTCTTTATCCCCATTTTACAGATGAGGTGCTGAGGTCCAGAGAGGTGAAGCGAGTTGCCCAAGGTCACGCAGAAGACAAGTGGCAGAGCTGGAATTAGAACCCAGGTCCTTTTGACTCCCAGGCCCGGGAGCTCTATCCGCTAGGCCATGCTGCTTCTCTGGATTCTTGCCTCGCTAAACTAAGGGAAGAATTTTAGGGTGAATCCGTGGGCTACCGACTCAGGGTGGGATTGGCGTCCAATCATGTAGAATACTATTTAGTGGCTGATTAGAAAAGCCCGAGCCAGCTGCAATTGCCGGATCGTTTTTCTTGTCTCACTAGGGGTCAGGTGGTCCAAGCGGAAATGAAAATCGATTTCTAAGCGTTCATTACCAAATGCCCGTATCCCAGTGTCGGGGAGTGTGAATTTAGCATTGCGGGACTGATGCTCTCAACAACTCAGTCAGTCGATTGTACCTATTGAGCACTTACTCTGTGCAGAGCACTATCCAGGGCTTAGAATAGTGCCCAGTGCTTAGAACAGTGCTTGGCACATAGTAAGCGCTTAAATACCATCATTATTATGTGTCCAACTTGATGATCTTGTATCTACCCCAGCTCTTAGAACAGTGCCTACCACATAGTAAGCATTTAAATACCGTAATTATTATTATTACATTGTACCCTCTCAAGCGCTTAGGACCGTGCCTTGCACACAATAAGCACTCGATAAATACAACTGAATTGAATTACTGAGCGTTTGGGAGAGTACAAAAATAGACACATTAGCTGCCCACAGTGAGCTGACGACCTAGAGGGGGAGACAGATGTTCATTCATTCATTTATTTATTCATTCAATAGCATTTATTGAGCGCTTACTATGTGCAGAGCACCGTACTAAGCGCTTGGAATGTACCAATGTAATAGAGACGGTCCCTGCCCTTTGACGGGCTCACAGTTAATATAAATGAATAAATTACAGATACGTACATAAGGGCTTGGGGGAGGAGATGAATGAAGGGAGCAAGTCAGGACGACGCAGAATGGAGAGGGAGAAGAGGAAAGGAGGGCTCAGTCGGGGAAGGCCCCTTGGAAGAGATGGGCCTTTAATAAGACTTTAAACGGGGAGAGTTTACAACGGAGAGATTCTGTTCTAATACATCTGAGGTTTCCAAATTTTAGATTCCCCAGGAAAGGGGCAACGGAGCTGAACTCTGGGGGGACATCCTGGTTCCATTCCTCAAAGAGGCCTTTTAATATGCTGGCCACATAGAACAGGGATTTAAGCAAAATAGATTTGACTTCTTCTGTAAATTAATTTCAAACCAGCTTAGACATTTAAATAATGAAACAATACAATCTAAATGAGAATTATGAGTAGAGACTTAGCTCACCATGGCTAACAAAATCTCTCTTCACAATCTTCATTTAGCCAGCTCATTTAGAAACTCGAAAATCCATTCTGTCCTAATGTGCTTTTAAAATAGTTCCGACTATTTGCCAGAGGAGACGTACAAGAATGGAAATTAAAAGAAGCTTTGTGGAGGAATGATCGAAATCTAAGTACTGATAAGTCCCCTGGTTGTTTTTTTATGGTATTTGCTTACCACTTACTAGGTGTCAACCACTGTTCTAAGTGCTGGAGTAGGTATAAGTTAATTAGACTGGACACAGACCCTGACTCACAGTCTAAATTGGAGGGAGAACAGACATTTCATCCCCATTTTACACCTGATGCACAGAGAAGTTAAGTGACTTGTCCGAGGTCACACAGATAGCAATTTGGCAAGGCTGGAATTAAAACCCAGATCATCTGACACCCGGGCTCTTTCCGCTAGGCCACGCTGCCTCTCTGTGGTCTCACGGTCCGGGGCCCGTGGTCCAGGGGCAAACAAAAATGAGATGAAAGGCTCGAGGAAAATGAAAATCGCCTCAGTGGTGCAGATCGACTCTGAAGATCCAACACCATCGTTCAAAAATCGCCCTATCAGTCGGAAGGTAAGGTCTCCGCTCCTGACGGACCCTACGAATCTTTAAAACTGGCAGGAGAAGAGCGACTGGAGAAAGGTCGCAATCTCTTTTTGACCCTTGGAGGCTACCAGACCCTCGGTGGAGAGGCTGTCGAATAGTGGGGTGTTCTGAAAAGGTCAGTCTTCTTCCCCCTACGAGGAGACGGGATTGGAATCTACAGAGCCGGGTTGCATTTACCCAGGGCTTGCTGTTCAGCAAATCACTCGGCACTTGACTACTGGATGGATTCCAGTGGATTCCCCACCTTCTGCCCCGCATCATAGGTAGCCATTATTTATTTATATTAATGTCTGTCCTTTCCTCTAGACTGTAAGTTTTTTATGAGCCAGGAATTCATTCATTCAATCATTTATTGAGTGCTTACTTTGTGCAGAGCATTGTACTTAATGCTTGGAAAGTACAGTTCAGCAATAAAGAGAAACAATCCCTGCTTTGTGGACCTTACATGAAGATGGTCTACTAATTAGAAGATGGTCTACTAATTCTGTTATATTTTACTCTCCCAAGCACTCAGTAGAGTGTCCTGCATATAGTAAATGCTTAGTAAATACCATTCATCGCTTGATGGACTGTTAAGTGACTTGCCCAAGGTCACAAAGCAGGCACGTGGCAGAGCCAGAATTAGAAGCCAGGTCCTTTGATTCCCAGGCCAGTGGTCTTTCCACGAGGCCACGCTGCTTCTCTTGGGGGCTGGGGGCGTGCCTGCCAGCTCTGATAATAATAATAGTGGTATTTATTAAGCGCTTACTATGTACCAAGCACTGTTCTAAGCACTGGATATATCGTACTGTATCATAGCTCTGTACACGGTGAGTGATCGGTACCACTGATTGATAGAGAAAGACTTCACCCACCTGTGGGTTAAACAAAAATCCCTTCCTACAAGAAGCCACTGAGAAGGTGAAATGATCAAATGGCTCTGGAAGGGTCTAGAGAAATTTCTGGAAGAGATGGCCATGGTAAATTCCTAGAGGAAAACTTTGGGGTGTGGGAAAGAGAAGTCGGGGTGTAGGATGGCCCGGGCTGGGTCACTAGAGGAGAATTAGGGATGGAGACGGGAGAGTCAAGGGTGTTAAATGATCCGTGCTGGGTCACTGGGAGACAGCGGTGTTGGATAGTTCCTGCCGGATCACTGGGGGAGAGCCAGGAATGGAGAGGGGAGAGTCGGATGTGCCGGATGGTCCGTGCTGGATTACTGGGGGAGGCAGTCAGGGATGCTGGAAGGTCCATGCAGGGATACTGGGGGACAGTCAGAGATGGAGAGGGGAGAGTAAGAGGTATTGAATGGCCCATTCCTAACCCCGGGTTGTTTGGGATGAGAGTGAGGGTATCACAGGTCAAGTATCTCACAGTTCCTCCAAGCTTCCTTGAGTCACTGTCAGAGGCAGAGTCTCAGGATTCACAGAGCATCCGTCAGATGCAAGAACGTCGCAGGTGTCGTAAGGAATCCTCTAATACGCTACACACTTTTGCATCTAGTTTTTCATCCCAACCTTGAGAAGCCAGGCGGCCTAGTGGAAAGAGCACGGGCCTGCGTGTCAGAGGACCTGTTCTAATCCCAGCTCTGCCCCTTGTCTGCTGTTTGACCTTGGAGCAAATCACCTCTCTATGCCTCAGTTACCTCATCTATAAAACGGGGATTAAGACTGTGAGCCCCTTGTGGGACAGGTGCGTAGATACAATTATCTTGGGCCTCCCCCAGAGCTTAGTACAGTGCCTGGCATATAGAAAGTGCTTACAAAATACCATAAAAAACCTCAGGAAACTAGTGATAAAATAAGCATATTCAAATGTCTTTCTTCAGCTGCTGCGAACTCATCCTGTCAGAGTCTCTCTCCCACTGTGTTACCAAAAATGTCAGTGGTGCTTGTGTTTCCATGGTCGATGTTCCCTCCGGGCATTAGAGTTTATTTTGAACAATTATTTTGTCCTTACGCTCGATAGTTACTCTAGACAATAAGGTCCTCCTCTAAGAAAATAAGTGCTTTCTCTAGGCTGTAAATTTCTCTAGTCTGTAAGCTCTTCTTCTCGACTATAAACCCCTCCTCTACTCTCTAAACTCCTCCTCTACACCATAATGTTCTCCTCTAGACTGCAAAATCCTCCACTTCTAGCCTGTAATCTCCTCCTCTAGCTGAAAACATCTCTCGTCTGTAAACTCCTCATGCACCGGGAATACGTCTGTTTATTCCGGTATTGCATTGTACTCTCCTAGGCACTTGGTAAAGTCCTCTGCACACAGTACTATCCAATCAATACCACTGATGGATTGATGAGTCCTATTTCCTAGGTACGTAAATCTTCACATCTCGGAAACTCACACCGCTAGTTTAATCCCAGGCTCGAGGTCCCACTTCCTGTCTTTCCCCCCACCTCCAGTCCTCCGAGATTCCCACCTCCTCCGGGAAGCCTTTATCGATGAACACCCTCAGCCTTCCTCTGTCCCCTGTAGCACATGTGACTTTATACCCACCCTCAGCACTAGGCAAATTCAACTACCCAAGGGGTAGATAAAAGAGTAGACTGGGGTAGATAAAAGGTAATCAAGTTGGACAAAGCCCGTTTCCCACATAGGACTCACAGCCTTAACCCCCATTTTACAGTTGAGGTAACTGAGGGCCGAAGAAGTGAAGTGACTTGCCCGAGGTCACCCAGCAAGGAGTCGGCGGATGCGGAATTAGAACCCAGGTCCTCTGACTCCCAGGCCCGGGGTTCTTTCCACCAGGCCACGCTGCTCCTGGAAAAAGAGCAGCTTCTGGAAAGCATGGCTCTAGATCAACCCACTAGGCCAACTGCTGAAATCAGAATCCTCCCAGTTACCCATGACCCCTGCAATAGGTTAGAAAGACACCCCCAAAATCTAGAAAGATCTGTCGGGAGCCTAGTTTGTACTTACACTCCACTAAGCATCTCTCATTCCACTCAGCGGCCCCGGGAGATTAAATTGAAAACTGAAATAGCTGCCTTTCCAATCCCAGAGAGACTCAAATGCTCCCTTTTAATAAATCTCTCTAGATTCGCTTTACTTTTCAGCTCTAATGTGACACCAAAAACTCATCCAGTTGTGCAACAACACTGTATTCTTGGAATACACACCGTGCGAGTCTTAGAAGTTATTACACGGAACCGCTCTGAGGGCTGCATCGATGAGGGGAGACGAGTCCGTCAACCAATAGCATTTACCGAGCACTGACTGTGCAGAGCACTGTAGTGAGCACTAGGCAGAATATAATAGAGTTCAGTTGACACACTCCCTGCCCTGCAGTTGAAACAGACCCTGAAATAAATCACACGAAGATGGAAGCAGTAGAGTTTAAAGAGATGTGCTTAAGTTTAAAAATACTTTAGGACCTCCAAAGGCGGGGTAGAGAGAGGTTTCCACACGCCGAGGTAATTTAAAAGTGGGGCCTAGCGGAAAGCGCGTGGGCCTGGGAGTCGGAGGACCCGTGTTCTAATCCCAGCCCCGCAAATCACTTGCTGTCAATTCTTGGCCAAGTCACTTTGCTTCTCTGGGCTTCAGTCTCCTCAGTGGTAAAAACGAGGAGTCAATACCCGCTCCCCCTCCTATTTAGACTGTGAACGCCTTGAGGGATTACGTCCGACCTCATTGACTTGTACCTACCTCAGAGCTTAAAACAGTTTTTGACATAGTAAGTGCTTAAGAAATATCATTTTTTTTTAAAAAAAAAAAGTGGCAATGGGGAGGGGGACTGAATCGGTCCGTGAGATCTTAGTTAGGGAACACCTCCAGGAAAAGGAAGTGAACAATAGGAACCAAAAGGATGGAACTTTGTTCCAAAGTGTCCTTAATATGCACTCATTTGGAACTCATTACTGAAACCCTGTTTTTTAAATAAATCCTATTGATCAGACTGCTTGGCATCTTTATAGCGATTTGCTCTTCCCTTTCTCATCTGTTTTTGTCCTCACACTGTTCCTGTGTTGCCGGGTAAAGCAAGGAGGGATATCCATCTTTTTACTGTCGGAGAAACTGAGGCACTTCATTCATTCATTTAACTGTACTAAAATATTGAGAGAGTATAAGACAACAATAAACAGACAGTCTCTGCCCACGATGGGCTTACAGCCTAGAGGAGGAGACAAGCATTATTCATTCATTCAATAGTATTTATTGAGCGCTTACTATGTGCAGATCACTGTACTAAGCGCTTGGAATGGACAATTTGGCAACAGATAGAGATAGATAGAGACGATCTCTGCCCAATGACGGGCTCACAGTCTAATGGGGGCAGACAGACGGCAGAGCAAAGCAGAACGAAACAAAAAACAAGACAACTTTATCACGATAAATAGAATGAAGGGGATGTACAGCTCATTAATGAAATAAATAGGGCAATAAATAATATATACAAATGAGCACAGTGCTGAGGGGAGGGGAAGGGGAAGGGGAGCAGAGGGAAAGGGGCCTCAGCTGAGGGGAGGTGAAATAAATGACCGGGAGAGGGGATGAATAAAGGGAGCAAGTCAGGGCCCCAGAGAAGGAATTGGGAGAAGAGGAAAGGGGGGCTTAGTCAGGGAAGGCCTCTTGGAGGAGATGGGCTTTCAGTAAGATGCTGCTTCAGAGAAGAAGCGTGGCTCAGTGGAAAGAGCCCCAGCTTGGGGTGGGAGGTCATGGGTTCTAATATCAGCTCCGCCGCCTGTCAGCTGTGCGACTTTGGGCACGTCACTTAACTTCTCTGTGCCTCAGTTACCTAATCTGTAAAATGGGGATTAAAACTGTGAGCCCCACATGGGACAACCTCATCACCTTGTATCCCTCCCCGGCGCTTACAACAGTGCTTTGCACATAGTAAGCGCTGAACAAATGCTGTCATTATTATTAATAAGGCTTTGAAGTGGGAGTGTCACTGTCGGATTTGAGGAGAGAGGGAGCAATTGTTTTTTATTTATGCATTTGTTAAACTCTTACTGTGTGTCAAACACTGTTCTAAATACTGGGATAGGTACAGGTTAATTAGGTTGGACACAGTCCCTCTAAAAACAACAGTGCTTGACACATAGTAAGGGATTAACAAAATTATTGTTGTTATTATTATTATTATTATTAAGTGCCATTGAGTTGTTTCCATTTCATAGCAACTCTGTGGAGATATTTTCTCCAGAAGTTCCTGTCTTCTTCCATAATCCGTAACCTTGCTAACAGTGCTTCCGTTACCGTTATGGTCTCTATTCATCTAGCTGCTGGTCTGCACGTTTTTCCTGGACTTTTCCTAGCATTAGGATCGCCTCCAGAGCATCAGGACACCTCCTGATGGTGTCCAAAATATGCTCATCTATGTCTTTGGCCTTCCAAAGACCACTTTGGCTTACTTTCCTCCAAAATCCATTTGTTTGTTTTTTGGGCCATCCATGGTATTCGCAAAAGCCTTCTCCAACACCGCATTTCAGTCCTGTTTTTTCACTCTCCAGCTTTCAGATGCATAGAGTGTCACTGGAAACATCACAGAATTGAGGATTTCTATTTTTTGTGGCAATTGTTACATCGGCAGGTTTCACGACTTTATCCTGGCTCTTCATAGCACATCTTCCTAATGTTAATCTCCGGCGTATCTCTTGACTACTAGTTCCTATCTTATTGATTATCGATCCCAGGGGAGAATTGTCAACTATTTCAATCTATCCATCCACTACAGATGTGTTGTTTAGAACCAGTTGTCATGATCTTTGTTTTCTTGGCATTCAAATGTAGGCCCATCTTTTTGCCCTGTGCCTTAACTTCTAGCAATAAGCCCTTCGAATCTTCTGAACTTTCTGCTAGTAGGATGGTATCAGCAGCATAATGAAGGTTGTTTATATTCCTTCCTCTCATCTTCACTGTCCGTACGTCCTCATCCAGTCCGGCTTCTCTCATTTTGTACTCGGTATTAAGGATGGACAGATAAGGCGATGAGATACATCCTTGCCTTACATCCTTGCTAATGGGAAACCGATCCGTTTGTCCATATTCTGTTCTTATTCTAGCCTCCTGTCTGGCATACAGCTTCCATATTAATGCGATTAAATAGTCTGGCATGCCCACTTTCCTTTATGTGCTCCAGAGTTTCTCGTGCTTCACGCAAAGGCCTTACTATAATCAGTTAAACACACGCTGACTTCCTTTTGATAGTCTCTTGTCCTTTCAGTTATCCAACTGACATCCGCAATAATATTTTGTGTTCCTTGTCCTTTCCCGAATCCTATTTGAATAATTCACATTCTATGTAGGTCTCCATTCAATGCTTAACAAATGCATGATGATTATTATGGAGGAACAATATGCATCGTAGCCTAGTCTCCATCGAATCTTTGGCAGATTAAACTGTCTACACAGCCTAGGGCAAGGAACCCCATGCTCAGCAAACGCTCTGCACCCACTAGGCACTCAACCTAGCACCGTAATAGAAATAATAGTAATCTTAAGCACTTACTATGTTCCTGATACTGTAATAAGCACTGGGGTAGATACAACATATATGGGTTGGACATAGTCCTTGTCCCCTTTTAGGGCTCACAGTCTTAATCCCCATTAAGAAGTCAAGTGACTTGCCTAAGGTCACTCAGAGAATGAGCAGAAGAGCAGGAATTGGAAGCCAGATTTACTAGATCACATTGCTTTTCTATAACCAGGAGAGGCCCAGCACAGTGCTCTGCATCCAGTAAGTGCATTGATGTCTGACTCTCCCCTACCCTTCATTGACTCTCCTTCCAGCATCTGAGTTGACCTGATCTGACCACCCAACCCCCTGACGCTCCCCCAGTGACCCAGCAGAGGCCATCCAACACCCCTAACTCTCCCCTCTCCATCCCTGCCTCTCCCCCAGTGGCCCAGCCTGAAACGCATAATTGTTTAGCTCCTTGACTGGTCAGATGTCACAATCCTAAAGTAAGAAACGTTATTCAAGAGCGTCTGACCTGATTAAAATTTTATCTAGTCCAGTCCCTTTTTTTAAGCATCGTACGAAGCGCTGGGGTTGATGCACGCTAAGCGGGTTGGACACAGTCTTTTTCCCACATGGGACTCAAAGTCTTCATTCCCGTTTTACTGATGGGGGAACTGAGGCACAGAGAATAAAAACTAAAAAAAAAAAAAATGTATAGTATTTGTTGTGTTTTCTATGTGCCAGGCACTGGAATGGTTTCAAGCAAATTGGATTGGACCCAGTCCCTGTCCCATATGGGGCTCACAGTCTCAATCCCCACTTTACAGATGAGGGAACTGAGGCACAGAGAAGGGAAGTGACTTGCCCGAGGTCACAGCAGACAAGTGGAGGAGCCGGGATTAGAACCCATGACCCAGGCCCGAGCTCTATCCACTACATCATACTGCTTCCCATAATAATGATGCTGTTAATTAAGCACTTACTATGTATCAAGCACCGTTCTAAGCACTGGAGTAGATACAGGGTTATCAGGTTGCCCCCACGTGGGGCTCCCAGTCTTAATCCCCATTTTACAGATGAGGTAACTGAGACACAGAGAAGTTAAGTGACTTGCCCAGCATCACCCAGCTGACAAGTGGTGGAGCTGGTACTTGAACCCACAACCTCCGACTCCCAAGTCCGTGCTCTTTCCACTAAGCCATGCTTCTTAGTCAAGTGACTGGCCCGAGGTCACCCAGCAGGCAAGTGGCAGAGCGATATTAGAACCCAGGTCCTTCTGACTCCCAGGCCCGTGCTCTACCTGCTAGACTACACAACTTAGAATAGCGCTTTTCACATAAGCACAGTGACAAATACCATAAAAAGAAAACAAAACAGACTCTCATTTATAGGTAAAAGGAGTAGATAATTCAGTCCCGCTACAAAACAAAACATTCTCATTTATAGATAAAAGGGGTAGATAATTCAGTCCCGCTGCACGCTGTCACTGAGATCTAACTTTTGAGCCGGATTGAGCCGGAAGAATCCTACAAGGAGATTGCACTGCCCGCTGTCAACAACGGCATCTATGCTAAGGAGAGAGACCCCAGAATTGCCCGAATCTCCATAGATAACCCAAGCGTTTCATTAGATTGGTAACGCCAGCTTTTGAAGCGTCGCTCCCCAAGTTGGCTTGGGGCAAACTTCTCAGCAGGTGGAGAAATTGCCCAGAATCACTGGGTACCTTAATGGCAGTAACGGTATCCGATCCATTAGTCAGCTAATGTTCGGGAAGGAGGGTTCGGTGCGGGGAATTTGGTTCGTTTATCAGGATGGCGGGACTCAAAGGCGAATACGGTCAGGATGGAGAGGGGAGAGTCAGGGGTGTTGGATGGTCCCTGCTGGGTCACGGGGGAGAGTCAGGGATGGAGAGAGGACGGTCAGGAGTGTTTGAGTAAGAAGAGTCAGCCCCACAGCACTTATGCACATGCCTGTAATATAATTTATATTCATTTAATATCATTACATAATTTTATGATTATTATAATCACTATAATATTATTATAGTGCAATATTATTGAGTACTAATTCAATGTAATATAATTTCTATTAACAGCTGCCTCTCCCTCTAGACTGTGAGCTCCTTGTGGTCCGGGAAGGTGCCTGTTTATTGTTATATCGTACTCTCCCAAGTGATTGGAATAGTGCTCTGCACACAGTAAGCACTCAATAAATACGATTAAACGAATGAAATTTGGAGGGTCCACACAGGGTCAGTGAGGCGGAGAGTCAGGGATGCAGAGTCAGGGGTTCTTGGAGGGTCTGTGCAGAGTCAGTAGGGGAGAGAGTTAGGAATAGGGAGAGTCAGGGGTGTTGGAAGGTCCGAAACTAACTAGGAGGATGGATCATTATAATTGTGGTATTTGTCGAGCACTTATGTAGCAAGCACTGTACTAAACCCTGGGGTACCTACAAGCTAATCAGATTGGACACGGTCCATGTCCCACAAGGGGCTTCCCCAGTCTTAGTCCCCATTTTACAGTTGAGGAGGTGCAGAGAGGTGAAGTGACTTGCCCAAGGTCACACAGCAGACAAGTGGCGGAGCGGGGATCAGAACCCAGGTCCTTTCGACTCCCAAGACCACCCTCTAGCCACCGGGCCCTGCTGCTTCTCAAACCCCTCCTTCTCTCCAAATCCTAATTCATAGCATTATAGCTAACCTTCCCTCCCCTCGTGAAAAAATTGAAAGGTATTTCTTAGGACTTTTCAGTGGTCAAGCATCTGAGGAAAAAGGGGCCCTACTGCGTGACCCCCACAAATATGGCTTTGCCCCACTGAAAAACTCCCAAGGGTCAGAAGTCAGAGGTCAGGTGGACGCTATACTTTCAGGAGGCCGGCTCTCAGAGCGGACGGTAGCTCTCTCCCCCGGCACGAGTCGAATCCCTCTCGAAAAACCCTTGCTCGACACAGAAGGGAATCCAAAACAACCCGGGCAGCCACGGAAAGCTAAATCTACGGCTTGGTGTGTTTCGACACTAGATGTCTGATATAAAGCTCCGAAGATTTTTTTTTTGTTGTTGTTCATTCAGTTAGTTTAATACGTTTTTCCAGGCTAGAACACCACACGATTATGCCATCGCACTTAGTGATTATGTAATTACAGGATTTCGATATGATTGCCTGTATTTACAGTAATTACATAATTAGGCGTGATTTCGCGAATTACGTAAATGCTTAAAAATGACAGAGTTCTTTCTAGAGCCACGCGAGCACACGGAATATGGACGAGACCCAGGATTGTCCTCTTTACAGAATTAAAGCCTCCACCAAATGTCCCTTATGTCACCTCTTTTTTTAAAAAAAAAAAAAATTGGTTAGGCACTTACTACGTGCCACATATTGTAGTAAGCTCTGGGATAGATACAAGCTAATCAGGTTAGAAACAGTCCCACATGGGGCTCACAGTCTTAATCCCCATTTTACAGATGAGGGAACTGAGGCCCAAAGAAGTGAGGTGACTTGCTCAAGATCACCCGGCAGGCAGATGGTGGATCCAGGATTAAAAACCAGGTCCTTCTGACGCCCAGACCTGTGTTCTCTCTACTAAGCAGGGAACGTGCCTACCAACTTATATCGTCCTCACCGAAGCGCTTAGTACAGTTCTCTGCACCCTGCAAGCGCTCAGTAAATACCGTAGACTGAAAATCAAAAGAGAAAGCGGAGTCCGAAAGCAGATCTTTTCGGTCCTCTCAAAGGAAGATGCTCCGTGGAGTTTGCCAAATAATTAGAGAGAATCTATTGCATTAGGGTCCACTCAATGCAAAAATCAACAGCAGAGGTCTGTCAAATAATGGGTGGGTGCTTATGGTCGTAAAGGAACGAGGGTGCGTGCTCTTTTCACCACACGTATTGCTGGAAAGAACCCGGAGAAAGAAAAGCCAGAGGAAAAAATGAAAGAGAGCCAGAGACAGAGAGAGATGAGGGAGCAGACCTTGGGTGGGGTGTTGGAGACTAGGAAAGAATCAGGACAAAAGGAAATAATAATTTATAATAATTGTGGTAATTGTTAAGCACTCGTTGTGTGTACTAAGCACTGGGATGGATCCAAGCAAATCCTTATCCATTCATATCGACTCGGACACGAGCCTCCCGGCTTTCTTCATGAGCCAAGGGCCACTATTAAAGCTAACACCAAGAGAGGACCACTAGGCTCTCTTCATGAGCAGTAGGCTACCATTACGGCTAAAAACGGGAGAAGCCTCTGTCCATTCCCGGTAGTAAGTTCAAGGCTCCTGACTCTACTAGAAACTGGCTAACGGCAACAGGCTGAGTCTGTGAACATTTCCCCACCCCTCGGAAAGCCCACATCGAGACCCCCCCCCACCCTGTACCCAAGCCCGCGTCCTACCTGAATTCCAACTGCTCAGCACCAAGACACGGCCCTTGACTCCATCCTTCACGACGTCACCGTACACAGACCAACTCCGGAGCCCGCTTAGCCTAAGGAAAAAGAAGGGAAAGAGTCAGAACATTCCTGAATTTATTAGGCTATTCGACGGTTCACTATACGATTGATGCTACAGCACTTTCATAGGCATCTACAGATCATATAGTCCAAATTGTTTATTCCAATTAATGTTGGTCACCCCCTCTAGACTGTAAGCTGGTTGAGGGGCCAGGACTGTGTCTGCCAACTCTGTTGCATTGTACTCCACCAAGCGTTCTGCACACAGTATGCACGCAAGAAATGTCATTGATGATGCTAGCTTAGATACAAGATAATCGAACGAGACTCCAACCCCGGGCCCACAGCCTAAGAGGGAGGGAGACGGGGTAATCGAACCCTTAAAATGAGGTCCAGAGAGGTTCTGGGACACACCCACGGTCATGCAACGGACCAAGGGCAGAGCTTCGATTAGAATCCAAATCTCAAGCTCTTCCCTTATACAAACTCCCTCCACGGTGTCTTGTTTTCCTTTCAAATGAAGATCTTAACTCCATGAAATGGGGGGGGGGGGGGGAGGGAGGGAATCTTAAAGGTTGATGAAGATAGTGGGAATGGGAGTGGGGAATTTCCAGACAATCTCTTGTCACATCGCACAGCGACCATATCAGACACCAGGGAGCGGTTCAGCTCCTCTGCGACATCCAGCGGGCCCGCCGTCCAACTCCGTCTTTGTTGGCGATCCCGAGGGGATGATTGTTCCAGTGGAACTCCAGAAAGCCATTCCCTGTTCGTCATCTCAGCTATTCCTCTCCCACATCTCCCCACCAGAGAGGGGCCGTTACAAACCAGAGTGATTGAACTGCCCCCAGCTCCCCCAACCATCACCAGCCCAAAGCCCCAAGCACGTCCACAAATCGGCTTTCACTCGACATACCAAATTCCTAAGGCATGGCTTTGGATTTCACTAAAAAAACTTATTGAAAATATATTAGGACCTGGGTTCAAATCACTGCTCCACCGTTTGTCTGCTGTGTGACCCTGCTACTTAACTTCTCTATGCTTTCGATACCTCATCTGTAAAATGAGGATGAAGACTCTGAGCCCTGTGTGGGACAGGGACTGTGTCCAATATGATAATCTTGTATCTATCCCAGAGCTTAATTCAGTGCCTGCCACAAAGTAAATGTTTAATCAATTATTATTTTTATCATCAAGTGCCGTCGAGTCGTTTCCGATTCATAGCAACTCTACAGATGTATTTTCTCCAGAACGTCCCGTCTTCAGCCATAATCGGTAACCTTGCTAACGGTTCCTCTGTTATCACTGTTACGGTCTCTATCCATCTAGCTGCTGGTCTGCCTTTTCCACGTTTTCCCTGGACTTTTCCTAGCATTCCTATCTTCTCCAGGGAATTAGTCCTCCTGATTACATGTCCAGAGTATGCTAATCTAAATCGGGTCATTTGGCCTTCCAAACACCACTCCGGCTTACTTTGCTCCAAAATCCACTGGTTTGTTTTTCAGGCAGTCCATGGCATTCACAAAAGCCTTCTCCAACACCATATTTCAAAAGAACCGATGTTCTTTCTAGGCTGCTTTTTCACCGTCCAGCTTCCGGATCCATACACTGTCACTGCAAACACCACAGATTTTACAATTTGTATTTTTGTGGCAATTGTTACCTCAGCAGGTTTCATGACTTTCTCCAGGCTCTTCACAGCAAGTTCTTCCTAATGTTAATCTTCGGCGTACTTCTTGACGACTACTTCCCTTTATCATCTCAACTATTTCATCTTTTCTCCATCCACTACAAATGTATTAAAACTTCCAGTTGTCATGATCTTTGTTTTCTTGACATTCAAATGTAGGCCCATCTTTTTGCTCCATTCCTTACTTTTTAATAATAATAAACCCTTCAAATCTTCACTTTCTGCTAGTAGGGTAGAATCACCAGCATAACAAGAGTTATTTATATTCCTTCCACCAATCTTTACTCCCTGTTCGTCTTCATCCAATCCAACTTCTCATTACTTAGTGATATAATAATGATTATTATTATGGTATTCAAGCGCTTATGTGCTAAGCACTGTTCTAAGCACTGAAGTAGTTACAAGATAATCGGGGTTGTCTCACGTGGGGCTCACAGTCTTAATCCCCATTTTACAAATGAGGAAGGACACAGTCCCTGTCCCACATGGGGCTCACGGTTTCACTCCCCATTTTACAGCTGAGGTTAACTGAGGCCCAGAGAAGTGAAGTGACTTGTCCAAGGTCACAGAACAGACAAGTGGCAGAACTGGGATTAGAATCCAAGATCTTCTGACTCCCAGGCCCATGCTCTATCCACTATGCTACAGATAAGGCAATAAGATAAATCCCTGTCTCATACCCTTACTAGTGGGAAACCAATCTATTTCTCCATATTCTGTTCTTATCGTACCCTCCTGTTCGTCATACAGGCTCCATATTAATGCAGTTAAATGGTTCGGCATACCCATTTTTCCTTAATGTGCTCCAGAGTTTCTCATGATCCACGCGGTCAAAGACCTTACTATAATCAATAAAGCACATGCTGACTTCTTTTTGATACTGTCTTGTAATAATAATAATGTTGGTATTTGTTAAGCGCTTATTATGTGCCGAGCACTGTTCTAAGCGCTGGGGTAGACACAGGGGAATCAGGTTGTCCCACGTGGGGCTCACAGTCTTAATCCCCATTTTACAGATGAGGTAACTGAGGCACAGAGAAGTTAAGTGACTTGCCCAAAGTCACACAGCAGACAAGTGGCCGAGCCGGCATTCGAACCCATGAACTCTGACTCCAAAGCCCGTGCTCTTTCCACTGAGCCACGCTGCTTCTCTTGTCCTTTCAAATATCCAGCGGACATCAGCAATATCATCTCACGTCCCCCGTCCTTTTCGGAATCCTGCTGGAACGTCGGGAAATTCGCCTTCCACATAGGTCTCCATTCAGTGCTGTATAACTTTTAGCGGCAGACCTTGCTGGCGTGTGAGATCAAGGAAACTGTACGATAATTGTCACATTTAGTTGTATCTCCTTTCTGCAGTATTGGAACATAAACGGACCTATTCCAATCAGAGAGCCGTCGAGTGGTTAGCCATACCTGTAGACGTAACCTGGTAAGGACTTGAACCGATTCCTCTCCAGCTGCCTGAAACAATTTATTAGGAAGCCTAGCAAAGCCAGATGCCTTAATTCTGCAAGACAGTGGAAGGTTGATCTAACTTCGCTTTCCACGATGAGAGACTAATTCAAAAGGAAACTTTTCCAAATACTTAGTACATAACTATCTTAATGGTATAGTTTCTGTGCGTATTTTGATTCCACTGGCCTCATTTATCATCATTCCATCTTTGCTTCTCACAAATCCAACCCGAGGATGAAATATTCCCTCAATTCCCTTCATCTGAAAAAGTGATCTTTTCCGTCCACAATTGTTATTAGCTTCCATTTCTTTACATATGCTGTTATAATATTCCTGTTTGTCTTTCCTGACAGAGCGCTGGAATTCTCAGCTCAGTTCTTTAACCAGGTTCTTTTGTCCTCTGATTTTTGCTTCCTTCCTCTTTTTGGCTACTTCCGGAGTTATGTTCTACATCCATTTTGGCTTTTTCTTCTTCCTGACCTTTTGCAATACTGTGTCACTTTCTTCCTTGATGATGTTTTTAATCTCCATCCACATTTTCTCTGGCTCCTTGTGAGATTAAGTGCCTCAAATCTATTTTTTTTTTTTACATGATCCTTAAATACAGAGGGAATATGTGTCAGATCATATTTGGGCAGCTGTAAGGCATGATTGATCTTTCCAGGTTTTGAGTTTACACATTAACGGCTCATGATCTGTTCTGCAATCAGCTCCAGGTCATGGTTTTGCTGCCCAAACAGAACTCCCCCCCATCTCTTTCTACAAATAGTATAGTCTATTTGATTTCTAGATAGTCCCTCTGGTGAAGTTCACGTGTACAGTCGTCATTTAGGTTGGATAAAGAAGAGGTTGGCAGTAAAAAAAAAGTCATTTGACTCACAGAAATCACTAAGTCGCTCCCCGGCTTGATTTTGATTTCCAAGGCCATAATTTCCAACAACCTTCATTTCCATTCCATTACCAACTTTTGCATTCAAATTCCCAGTGATAATCAACACATCTTGCTTGCAGCTTTTATCAGTCTCTCTGCACTTCATCGTAAAAACCTATTTCTTCTTGCTCTGCATCCGTTTGGGGGCGTACACCTGAAGCATCGTCACATAGAATGGCTTTCCTCAATCTCACAGATATCAATGGGTCATCGATAACATTCTATCCTATAATAGAATCCTAGCAATCTAAGCTAAAAATCTTAGCTTGTCTTAGCAATTTTCTTTGTCACCATTACCATTAATCCACTGCTTCTTTTTTCGGCCTGGGCAGGGTAGGAGATGAAGCGGGCATTCGATTGGAAATGCCCAATACCAGTTCGCTTATTCCTAGGATGTGGATCTTCAATCGGTCCATTTCATTCTTGACGGTTTCCAGCTTTCCCCGGTTCATACTCCGCACATTAGGAAGAGTCTTCACAGCTTTGGATCATCATTTCTCTGCTGGCAACGTCAGCGACAGGAGGTCCCGAAGGCTTCATTCCGGCCACGTCATAAACGCCCACGACGCTCTGAGACAGTGGCTGCTCGGCCCCGATAGCTCGAGTGCCTTCCAACCTGAGGGTCTTTGATCAACATTATGACCATTTTATCATCCTCCTTTGACTCTTTCCCATGTCGCTGCTGCCCACCATAGGTCAATCAACTTCGTCTGACGCTTCCGCTTAGACTTTTCCATGATGGGTTACCCTAGTGAGAGTCTCAACGGCTTAGCTCTAAGCTTCACTGGTATAGGCAAACTCTCCTGCCATGGTAAGGCATTGATTCGTAGAAGAGAACATCAGATTAAAAGGGTCCAAAAGACACGCTGAGCTCACCCCGCATGACGAGAGATGCCTTACTCTGATCGCAAACCAGTGTCACTGGGTGGGTTCTGCCGTCTAAAGTCCCTGTTTTGCTAAGCAAGTTCAATTGATAATAATGTTGGTATTTGTTAAGCGCTTACTATGTGCAGGGCACTGTTCTACGCGCTGGAGGAGATCCAAAGTCATCAGGCTGTCCCACGTGAGGCTCAGTTAATTCCCATTTTACAGATGAGGTAACTGAGGGACAGAGAAGTGAAGTGAGCACTCAATTAGCACTCGCTTGGTCTCAATAGAAACTCCCCGAGTATTATGCTTCCCACGGCTTCTTCTGACCTTGACCGGGTGAGAGAGAAATATGGATTCCAGTGAACTAATGAGGGAAAAACTGTGCGATGCGATGTTGGCAAAAAAGGAAGAGATATTAACAGCGTCAATGACCATGGCCCAACGTTCTGAGGTCTGATAGCCACGGTTAAGCAAGACTCTCC
The DNA here is from genome assembly GCF_004115215.2 of Ornithorhynchus anatinus. Classification (NCBI taxonomy): domain Eukaryota; kingdom Metazoa; phylum Chordata; class Mammalia; order Monotremata; family Ornithorhynchidae; genus Ornithorhynchus; species Ornithorhynchus anatinus. The sequence goes on along the minus strand of NC_041744.1, from coordinate 18,288,987 downwards.
TATATTCCACTTTTACGATATTTTCCCTTATAAATTAAAGAGCAATTTCATTAACTTCGGTGTCTGGAAATTCTACAAATTCTCTGCTTGAATTAATCACATCAGGAGAGGAACAAGCGGTGAGGGGAATCTTCAGCTATGTGAAGTAGAAGCAATGGGCCTAGTGGATAGAACCCGGGCCTGGGAGTCCAGGGGACCTGGGTTCCAATCCCAGCTCTACCACTCGTCTGCGTGGGATCTTGGGCAAATCACTTCACTGTGCCTCAGTTACCTTATCTGAAAATGGGGGTGACGTCTATGAGCCCCATGTGGGACAGGGACTGTGTCCAACCTGATTACCTTCTATCTACCACAGTGCTTAGAACAGTGCCTGGCACATAGTAAGCAGTTAAATTCTATTTTTAAAAAAGTCACCTTTCTGAGGACTTTCAAGACACCTAAGGTTCCGTAAGACTGGAGGCTGTATGAAAGGGACCTTCAGACCCAGGGTCCAAATAATAATAATAATAGTTTTTGCTAAGTGCTTACTTTGTGCCAGGCACTCTACTAACCACTGGATGAAAAAATCAATTTGGAAAATTCACTTGAAAATAATCATCATCCTGATTGTGTTTTTTTGTTAAGACATACTGGGGTACCGAGCACCAAACTAAAGCCTGCATAGATAGAAACAAGCAGGTGGGACACAGTCCCTGTCCTACGTGAGAAGCAGCGTGGCTCTGTGGAAAGAGCCCCGGACGGGGAGTCAGAGGTCGTGGGTTCAAATCCCAGCTCAGCCACTCGTCAGCTGTGTGACTTTGGGCAAGTTACTTAACTTCTCTGTGCCTCAGTTACCCCATCTGTAAAATGGGGATGAAGACTGTGAGCCCCACATGGGACAATCTGAACACTTGTATCCTCCCCAGCCCTTAGAACGGTGCTTTGCACATAGTAAGCGCTTCACAAATGCCATTATTATTACAAGTGCTGTGGGGGTGGGATGAATGCAGAAGGGAGTATAGGGTGGGGAGATGAGAGGTTAATCAGGGAAGACTTCCTGGAAGAGACATGATTATTAGGAAGGGGGAGGGAGTTTCAAGCTGGCTAGTCTAGAGCGGAGGCCTGGGAGTCAGAGGAGCGGGATTCTAATCCCGGCTCCGCCACTTATCTGCTGTGTGACCTTGACAAAGTCACTTCTCTTCTCTGCGCCTCAGTCCCCTCATCTGCCAAATGGGGATTCAATACCTGTTCTGCCTACTTCTTAGACTGTGTGGAACCCGATGGCCTCGTATCTACGTCAGCTCTTAATACAGCGCTTGGCACATAGCGAGTGATTAAATACCACAATTATCACTATCATTAATCATTATTATTATTCCAAGCTGGAGGGCGGTCACGAGCAAGGTGTCGGCGGAGAGACCGACGAGATCGAGGTGAGTAGCCTGGCGTTCGTATGGTCTAACACTTACAGAAACACAGGCTAAAATGAATTAGTAACAGATATTTCACTTGAAGGACAACTCAATTTGCTTCACTCTCGGAATATGCCTATTTAGTTGTAAGCTCAGACCGTTGATGTATTTCACTACGAAATTGAACAAATCAAGTTTCTGGTTCACAGACTGTCACCGGTCCTCGATTCAAACTAATTTGAAGGCAAGTGACCATTTTCCTTTTCAACGGACCTCGGAGATGTGCCTTGTGATTTTCATAAACAGCCTTTTAATGGACTCGCTCTCGGGAGGATCTGACCGGTCTGGCTATTTTAAGAACTTCATCAACGCTTGAGCTCAAAGACCTGTAGCAGAAGGTTCTCATCCGACTCAGTTGCCTGACCCCCCACAGCCCTTCCCTGACAGTGAGGGAAGAGGAGGGAGCCTACGTGAGGAGCAGTGTGGCCTAGTGGATAGAGCCCTAGTCAGAAGACCTGCCTTCTAAGCCCGGCTCCCGCGCTTATCCGCTGAGTGACCTCGGTCAAGTCACTTCTCTTCCCTGGGCCTCAGTTATCCCATCTAACCTCTGGACTGTAAGCTCTTGTGGGCGGGGAATATATCTGATAGGCTGTTGTACTCTCCCAAGTGCTTAGGACAGTGCTCTGCACACAGTGAGCGCTCCATAATTATGATTGACTGACTGATCTTTAAAATGGGGATTAAGACTGTGAGCCCCGTGTGGGACGGGGACTGAGTCCAACCCAGTTATCTTGTAATAATGATAATAATAATAATAATGGTACTTTTTAAGTGCTTATTATATGCTGTTCTAAATGCTGGAGTAGATACAAGTTAAGCAGATTGGACACGGTCCCTGTCCCACGAGGCTCTCATTCTTCCTCCCCATTTTACGGATGAGCAAACTGTGGCCCAGAGAAACGAAGTGACTTTCCCAAGGTCACGCCTTGTATCTACCCCAGCCTTTAGTACAGCGGCTGGCACATGGTACGAGCTTAACAAATACCAGAATATTACTATGATTATTACAGCAGCGGTTTCTCATCCAGGCGTCAGCCTTCTGAGTCGAGAACCCGTGTCCGGCAGAGGAGTCCAAGGCTGGTGACTTACTCGGAGCCACTCTCTCTCTCTCGTCCCCACTCATCGTGTTCCCGCCAGGACCCAGAACGCAACGAGCAACCTACAGGCCTGTTGGCCACACGACGGTCAGTCAGTCATACAGTCAGTCCTATTTATTTAGCAGTTCCTGAGTGCTTAACACTGGACTAAGCACTTGGGAGAAGACAATAGAACGACAACCATTCCCTGCTCGCAACGAGCTTACAGTCGAGAGGGGCAGTGCCGAGTTACACGACCAACACGTCCATTGTTTACCATTCCTTCGCTACCCGGTTATTTTGGAGAACCCCGAATGCAATCATCTACCCGGGCAGCCCTCCGGCAGGAAGACTAGATGAGTAGTATGGCCTAATGGTTGGAACCCGGGCCCGGGAGCCGAAAGGAAATGGCATCTAAGCTCCGCCACTTGTCTCCTGCGTGACTTGTCCAAAGTCACTCCTTTTCTCCGGGCCTCAGTTCCCTCATCTGTCAAATGGGGATGAAGACCTTGAGCCCCAGGTGGGACAGGGACCGTGTGCAGCCCGATCTGCTCGTATTCACCCCAGGGCTTTGTATGGCGCTCCCCACAAAGGAAGGTCTCAACAAATACCATCGAACGATTGACGGCAGGGAGTCCTTAATCCTGTCAGAAATGACTGTTTGGTGATTTCACTCCGATCCGGTCTTGTTTTCCCCAAAGGCCAAGGTCTCGTTCCATTCTTAAAGGATAAAGAGATCAAACGGGATGGAGCCGGGCAGAGAATGTCATCCTCCCGCCCCCATCCACCTAGGAACGGAAGAGTGAAGTAATGGCCAAAAGCCATCAAAGAAAAACCACACGAGTTACGGTTTCCTGGGAAGCTTCTAATTAAGAGCTAGACTACATGGAGTTTTACAGTGGTCTTTATTTTTTTTTCCTTAGGATTCTTCAAGGATGAAGAGTTGCTATAGCAACCTTCCCTTCGCATGACACAGGCTGTATTTTCTCATTTGGAATATCAAGTCTGGCCTATAACCGAATTTCATCGGACCCACTCCGTATAGTTTGTTTTTAAGCTCGTCCTAGGAAAACGTTGCTTGGGTCTGGGAAGGGAAGGAGGAAGTGAGGCCCAGTTGACCATTAATGGCAATTAGTGAAAATCTGGTGTCTTTTCCCCACAGATGTTTAATAAAGAGGCACATTTAGATTTTCTGAGATTGGCCATAACTGCATATCACACCAGGATAATCGGATACGGAACCTGCCTTTGGGGAAACCTTTTTGGAGATATGGACCGAGATGCGTGTACAAACGCATCTACACGCTAACCATTGGTATTCTTTTAGATGTTGGAGTAATAAAGGACACAGTCCCACCCTCCTGCACACTCTTACATAACTTTCACTGATATTCACTTGCATGTTGGAGTTCAACAGGACATACACACTCACCATACTCAAGCAATCGGTACAGCGCTCTGCACACAAATGCTGCCCAGCACAGTGCTCTGCTCATTGCAGTAGCTCGTGTTCCTAGACAACCAGATTAGTGCTCTGCTCAAAGGATCCGGCCAGCAAAATTATCTTCACCCATAAAGGTACCCGGGACAGTGAGAGATAGGACAGCAGAGGCTCCCAAAAGGCATCCTGTGCAGTGGTCTGCACTCAGTAGGAAATCAGTACAGTGCTCTCTACACATAGGCATCCACTACAGCACTCTGAACCCATTAAGAATAATCCCTCTCCTGTTCTGGTTCGCTGGAAGGAGGTAAGAGTATTAAGACAGAAGTTTCTCACCCTGGGGGAGATTAAAGTCATAAATTGTCAGACATACACTAAGGAAAAGCACAAACACAAAGGATAAAAAGGCAAGGAAGAAATTCAAAAAAATATACCGCTACATGCACAAGGCCTAAGATGGCTAATGAAGAAGGTGGAGAGTAATCAGGGACGACCACTTGGAGGAGGGGGCATTTAGGATGCTGAGGCTGTGGGGAGACTCTAGACTGTATTCTCGTTACGGGAAGGGACCACGTCTGCTAGTTCTGATGCGTGATACTTTCCCAAACACTTAGTACAGTGCTCTGTATATGTTAAGTTCTCAATAAATACCATTGATTGGCAGAGTTGAAGGGGAAAAGTGGGAAGTAAAATAGTGAAATAACAGGAGAGACACCCCACTATATTGTCAACTCTCTGGAGACAAGGATCCCATCTATCAACTGCAATACTCTCTCCAGTGCTCAACCCACAGTAGACTATAAGCTCCTCAGGGATAGAGGTCATGTCTATGAAATCCATTACATCTTATCCGCCCAAACGTTCAGTTCAGTGCTCAACAAATGTCATGGATGGAATGCAGAATGTAAGCTCATCCTCCAGACTGTAAGCTCACTGTGGGCAGGGAATGTGTCTACCTACTCTGGTACTCATCCAAGCGCTCATTACAGGGCTCGGCACCCAGTAAATGCTCAATAAATACAATCTATAAAGTGGGAGGGTTGGCTTGCAAAGAGGAGACGGTAGAACTTCCTCCCTCTTGTCAATCTCACGAGGATTTCCTCCCCCAGCTTGGAAACCAGATGTGGAGAGCAGATGTGAAGCATCCTCGGAGCTTCCAGTCGGCATAAATTTGAAATAAAATCACGCGATAAAGCAAAATAAATGGATATTCTTGGCAGGGCGAGACGTTACCCGGCAATGTTATCGGTTTTGGGTTCTTAACAAACGTCAAACCCTCTCCGCAAATCCCGTGTAAAATACACAGAAGTTATGCGAGGGAGCAAAAGTAATGAGGGAGGTTAATTATGAATCAAATAAAAAGATATATTTGGGTTGGAAAAAAAGACAAAAATAATTAACTGGAAGCAGCGCTCTCTGGCGCCAAACCAGATAGAGCAGATCAACGTAAAAACCATTGGCCATTTTCCCCCATCAATACTGAGCAATCTCTGTGCAAAACACTGTACTAAGCGATTGGAAGAGTACAACAGAGTTATCAGGCACCATATCTGCCCTCAAGCAGTTTGGTCACACAGGCAAGCGGAGACCGGGGGATTAGAAGCCAGGAATTAGAAGCCCGGAGTTTCCCAAGCCTGTTATTCTATCCATTAGGTCACACTGCCTCTTTTATTGAGCGCTTACCGTGTGCAGAGAACTGTACTAAGAGCTTGGGAGAGTACAATATAACAGAGTTGGTAGACACATTCCCGGCCCACAACGAGCTTACCTCCAAAGCAGGAGGCAGACATTAGTATGGATAACTAGATTATGGATATGGACATAAGTGCTGTGGGGCTGAGGGAAGGGTGAATAAAGAGAGCAAATACAAATTCAAGGGAATAGGAGAAGAAGAAAGGAGGGCTTTGCCGGGGAGGCCTCTTGGAGGCCTTCAATAAGGCTTTGAAAGTGGGGAGAGCGAGTGTCTGCCAGATACGAAGGGGGAGGGCAACCCAGACCAGAGGTAGGACGTGGGTTAGAGGTCGGCAGCGCGACAGACGAGATTGCAATACAGCTAGTAGGTTGGCAACAGAGGAACGGGGCGTGCGGGCTGAGTTGTCCGCGAATGTTCCACGTGACGCTCCGTCTTAATCGCCACGTTACAGAGGAGGTAACTGAGGGAAAGAGAAGCAAAGTGACTTGCCCTAGGTCACTCAGCAAACACGCTGTGGAGCAGGGATGAGAACCCAGGTCCTCTGACTCCCGGGCCCACGCTGTAGCCACCAAACAACACCGCAGAGCTAAATAAATTGTCGCTCGGCTAGCTTCCTCAGGACCGTTTTATTGCTCTTCCATATTGACGGTGAAATAAAATGACCGATCGTAGGTCTTCACAATCATAACTGTAGTATTTAGGGGCTTATTTTATGCCTAGCACTATAGATCTGAATTAGGAATATATTTAAGCAGCTCAGGCATGGTCCCTGTCCCATACAGGGGTCTCGGTGAAAGAGAGAACAAGGATCTTAACTCCATTCCGGTCTGGTCTTAGGCTGTCGAGGCCTCTCTGGCCCAAAACGACACCATGGACACACCTCCGTCTGCAATCGTTCCAGTAATGGAGCCAGAGTTTTCTTAGTAAAAATATGAAAGAGTTTCTTCCGTGTGGTAAATTTGAGTCTTCGCCCTCGACTCTCTCCCAGGCCGCAGCTGCCCAGCACAGGTGAGTTTAGATTTGTAGCAGATGGCCTTCCACTCCCTAGCCACTGCCCGAGCTAGGAATGGAATGGGTAGGCCTCTGCTTGACGCTCCCTCCCACAGTCGAGACTGGTAGAGTACTGGAAACTCTCCAGGTGCGACCCTGGGAGGGGAATTTCATTCGAAAGACGAGGCACCCAGAAGTACAGTGACTCACTCAAGGTCACACAGCAGGCAAACGGCAGAACCAGGATTAGAATCAATCCATCGATCGTATTTATCGAATGTTTATTGTGTGCAGAACACTGTACTAAGCACCTGGACGAGAACAAAATTGAAGAATTGGTAGACAGGTTCCCTGCCCGTGGGGAACGCGCAATCTAAAAAGGGGAATCCAGACGTCCTGATTCAGAGGTCCGTGCTGTTTCCACTAGGTCACACTGCTCACCATTCAGTGTCTGAGCTTTGTCACGTCATGGATTCATCCTGAATTAGCCCTCTCAAATCGTTTTGTGGCATGGATTTTCCGCTTCTACATCGGCATTTCCACACCGCTCCAAGAAAGATCGAGACAAGAACTGAGCAATTATTTGGAAAAGGTTGATTGTCTGGGTCTATTTCCAAACTCTCGGTTTCCCTCTCGTGCCCGTAGTCGTGTTTTGTTTTTTTTTAAATCCCCAAATCACCTCAGCCACTGGCAAACTCACCACCTGAACTATCCAGGGAAGGCAAGGTCGCATCGCCGGCAGGAGAGACACGGGAAGTAGCAAAAGAAAGATTATTTTCTCATGAAGAAAGCGAACTCCTTAAGCTTCGGTGAAAATTGGTTACGGCCTATAGGAGCCGTGTGGCAATAAACGAATCAATTTCTGATTTAAGAAGAGGGAGACTCAGCTGAAATTTAATGTATTGTGGGCGATTTTTTTTATAATGTCCAACAGCCAGATGTGGGGAGATAACATTTCCAAATGATTCTCTTTTTATAAGACATTTATAAAAGAGAAACAAAATTAAATGTCAAAATGATAGAGCTCCCCTCAGTTGAAAGATATAAGCCTCCCCCGAAGTCATTAAACTGGAAATATCCAGAACAGGTGTTGCTGTAAGTGGGACCGGAAAATTTGTATCATTTGAAGAATAATGCACAAGGAGACGTCCTAATGGACTTTTGGTTAGTGTCGCGTCTGATGTATTTCACTGGGTTATTTAATCTCGGGGAACTGTTCCATAAAAATCAAGGCATCTCTCTGGAGTAAAGTACCATCCGCCGGGGAAACAAGAAGGAAGGAAACTGCAGCGGCCTGCTGTTAGGCTGAAGAATAGCTTGGGCGGAACTTATTTCGTCACGACTCCTGACGATGATGGTCATGAGACGTACGTCCAGGTCATCCAAGGGAGTCCGGCCTGTACAGACTTGGCTGTAACCAAGCAATCCGTCGGCCGTATTTATTGAGCTCTTACTGAGTGCGGAGCACTGTACTAAGCACTTGGGACAGTACAAATGACAGAGGAGGTAGACACGTTCTCTGCCCTCAACGAGCTTACGGTCTAAGGGATGAGCTTACAAGCTAGAGGATAATCAGTGGTATTTACTGAGCGCTTACTACACATCCTTCCTGTCTCACAAGCCTGTAACCTTGCCATTATCCTTGACTCCTCTCTCTCGCTCCACCCACATATTCAAGCCATCACTAAATCCCATCAGTTCTACCTTCACAACACAGCCAAAATCCGCGCCTACCTCTCCATCCAAACCGCTCCCCCACTAACGCGAGCACTTATCCTACCCCGCCTTGATTAGAAGCAGCGTGGCTCAGCGGAAAGTGCCCAGGCCTGGGAGTCAGAGGTCATGAGTTCTAATTCTGGCTCAGTCACTTGTCAGCTGTCACATGTCAGCTGTGTGACCTTGGGCAAATCACTTCACTTCTCTGGGCCTCAGTTCCCTCATCTGTAAAATGGGGATGAAGACTCTGAGCCCCACGAGGGACCATCTGATCCCCTTGTATCCCCCCATCGCTTAGAACAGTGCTTTGCACATAGTAAGTGCTTATCAAATGCCATTATTTACTTTGATTTTATTGTATCAGCCTCCTTTCTGACCTCCCTGCCTCCTGTCTGTCCCCATACCATTGTGTTGCCCGAATCATTTTCCTTCAAAAACGTTCAGACCATGTTGCCCCACTCCTCAAGAACCTCCAGTGGTTGCCCATCCAGCTCCACATCAAATAGAAAATCCTCACCATTGGCTTCAAAGCACTCCATCACCTACCTCCTCCTACCTCACCTTGCTACTCTCCTCTTGCAACCCAGCCCTCACAGTTTGTTGCTCTGATGCTCACCTCCTCATTGTACCTCAATCTCGTCTTTCTCACCACCGGCCTCTCGCCCACATCCTATCTCCGGCCTGGAACGCCCTCCCTCCTCATATCCGACAGACAATTGCTCTCCTCCACTTCAAAGCCTTATCGAAGGCCCATCTCCTCCAAAAAGCCTTCCCTGACTAAGCCCTCCTTTCCTCTTCTCCCACTCCCTTCTGCGTCATTCCTTCTTGCTCCTTCATTCACCCTCCCTCCCATCCCCACAACACATATGTATAGATTTCTGTGTACCAGCAATTTATCTATTTATATCAGTGCCTGTCTCCCCTTCCACACTGCCAGGTCGTAATGGGAAGGAATGTGTCTGTTGTTCTATTGTCCTCTCCCAAGCACTTAGAATAGTGCTTTGAACAGGGTAAGCGCTCAATAAATACAATTGAACAGATTTGGAATACATGTTCCCTGCCCTCAACAAGCTTACAGACTAAAGGACAAGCTTAAAGGCTAGAGGATAACCAAATCGCTCAATTATTGGTATTTGAGCCCTTACTGCATGCCAAGTGCTAAACTAAGAGCTGGTGAGTGGACAATATAATAGAGTTGGTGGATATTCCCTGCCCACAGTGAGCTTAAGGACTAGAGGATAAGAAAGCATGACCTCTTCTTTAGCCCCAGTGAAGCAGGTCCTTCGATCCTATAGATTTTACCATGCAAGACTGTAGCCATCTTTTAGCCCTTCCTAGCGGACAGCCTGGTTCATCATGAGGCGGGCCAACTTCACGTAAGCAGTTCTACGAACCAACTATAATCATAACCCCAAATGCTTAACAAGAATTTCCAGCTTTCTCCGAGCTGGTGACATCGGTCAATTTATGCTTTCAAAGATGGCATGCACTTTAGTAAGATTTGGGGTTTTGCACAACCTAAAAATCTACTGATGTCATATAATAACTAATATATTGATTCATGTAATTAAATATATTCATATATTGATTGTATGCATATAATCATTAATCAATTATAACGATTTTTTCTGGTGCTTGTTAAACGCTTGCCACGTGCCCTACACTAAACTAAACCCTAGGATAGGTATAAGCTAATCTGGGAGGACACTGTCCATGTCCCACATGGGACTCACCATTTTACAAATGAGGGCACTGAGGCCCAGATGCAGCACACAAGTAGTGGAGCTGGAATTAGAACCCTTCAAATCAATAGTATTTATTAAGCACTTAATAATAATAATAATTCTGGTACTTGTTAAGGACTGTTGTTAAGGACAAGGACTGTTGCTAAGCACAAGTTAATCACGTTGAAAGCAGTCCCTGTCCCACGTGGGGCTCACAGTCTCAATCCCCATTTTACAGATGAGAGAACTGAGGCCCAGAGAAGTGAAGTGCCTTGCCCAAGGTGACAGAGCAGGCAAGTGGCATTAGACCCCGTGACTTGCCGACTTCCAGGCCCGTGCTCTATCCGCTATGCCACAGGGAAGGGAGAGGAAAGGAGGGACAGGGACAAAGAGGGAAAAGGAGGGAGAGGGATGAAGGCGGGGGAGAGAGTGAGATATGCCTGTCAGCCCTAAGGTCTGATGAGACTTGGAGGGAAGAGGAGGGAAAAAGGAGAAAGGAAAAGGGGAAATGGAGAAAGGAGAAAAGGAGAAGAAAAGAACAGAGAAAGGAGAAACGATTCCAGCTTTCCACCAGGTGTCTTCTCTTGCAACAGGCCTCAAGGGCCAAGGGCCCTTTGGCAGCACTGGCCTCTGCTCAACCCACAGTAGCCCACAGGCCAGTCCCTACTTTACGCACAGCACTGTACTAAACCCTTGGCTTGGTTGACAAGTTCCCTACCCACAACAAGCCTACAGTCTAGAGCCTCCCACTTCCCGGGTCATCGTGTCCCAGCAGCTACTCCCTTGCATTTTTACAACTTTTGTTCCCAACATTTTTTATACTATGGTTCTGTTAATTACACCGTTCCACTGTTACTCTCCAAGATCAGTAACTGGATCTGCTATTTTTATTCTATAATAATAATAGTGCGATTTGTTATGCATTTGCCACGTGCCAGGCATTGTACTGTTGGGGTGGATACAAGCAAATCGGGTTTGACACACTCCCCGTCCCACATAATAATAATAATAATGTTGGTATCTGTGCTCAGTGGAAAGAGCACGGGCTTTGGAGTCAGGGCTCATGAGTTCGAATCCCAGCTCTGCCACTTGTCGGCTGTGTGACTGTGGGCAAGTCACTTAACTTCTCTGTGCCTCAGTTCCCTCATCTGTAAAATGGGGATGAAAACTGTGAGCCCCACGTGGGACAACCTGATTCCCCTATGTCTACCCCAGTGCTTAGAACAGTGCTCGGCACATAGTAAGCGCTTAACAAATACCAACATTATTATTATTATTATATGCCAAGCACTGATCTAAGCACTGGGTTCGATACCAGGTAATCAGGTCATGCCACGTGGGGATCACAGTCTTCATCCCCATTTTACAAATCAGGTAACTGCAGCAGAGAGAAGTGAAGTGACTAACCCAAGGCCACACAGCAGCCGAGCGGCGGGGCCGGGATTAGAACCCCGGACCTTCAGACACCCGGGCTTGGGCTTTATCCCGAGTTAGTAGACGCTATCCCTGCCCTCAAGGAACTTCCAGTCCAACACGCATCGGCACCAGCCCACACGGCGACTCTTCTGCCCTGGCACCGGGCACCGGAGACGACCAGAGCCTCCCAGCCCAAAGATGGTGCAGAGCGGAAAGTTCACCTTGAAACAACGGAACACGTTCGAACGACGTCAACGCAGGTGAAGCGGACAAGCCCCGGGGGGAATCCGGCCTGGTCGGGAGTGTTGGGTGGGAGAGATTGGAGCCAGTAAACAATTAACGCGGTAATTGGAAAATGCCACCGCATCTCCCTCGTTATGTAAAAGAGCTACAGGGCTTAATGAGCCAGTGGAGTTTGCTGCAAGAGCTAATTTTCGGAGGGGAAGTGGGATTTTCGCGGGCTGGGAATTCTGACAGAGGAGCGGGAGCAGAAGGAACAGCGGAGGAAAGGGGGAAACGGCCTATTAGAAGCAGCGTGGCCTGGTCTGTCAGACAATCGAATTTACAAAGCGCTTACTGGGTGCTGAGCACTGTACTAAATGCTTGGGAGAGTACAAAGTAAAAAATATAACAAGCTAAGGAATGTAGGCAGGGAATGTGTGCTATACTGTCATATTTTGTACTAGCCCAAGTGCTTAGTGCAGAGTTCCACATATAACACTCAGTTAATATGACTGATTGATTGTTAGTGGATAGAGCATGGGTCCGGGAGTCAAAAGGACCTGGGTTCTAATCCCAGGCTCTGCCACTTGTCTGCTGTGTGACCTTGGCCAAGTGACTTGGTCTATGCCTCGGTTATTTCATCTGTAAAATGGAGAGTTAAGTTGTGACCCCTATGTGGGATAGGGTAACCCCTGCCTTGACCAACCTCCACCGTCTGAGCCAGAATTTCATAAATATCACTTCCTGCGGTGTTTGGTGCCTTGCCGGGAATTGGAAAAGAGTTGAGACCTCTTCCCCTCGTCCCCAAAATTTGGAAGGCAACTAACCAAACCAGAAGAGGCAGGACAATTGGCAGAGCAAGACTAAACTGAAGGGCCCATTTGTTTTACTGACAGAAAACCCGGTTTGCAATCTACTTCCACGTTAGGCAGAAAATGCCCCGATTACAAGGATCCGTTGATTGTTTTCAAACAACCCGCGTGCTCTGTATTCAAGTCTGCTCGCTCCTTTTTTCCCCAGAAGACTCAGATGAGAAAACCTCTCCCCAGAGGCTACGGAAAGGGCTGCCTGAATGATAAGTACACCTGGGACTTTGCTTTAAAAATCTTTACGGGGAGGCTGGGTTACAACCGCAGCTTCTTACGTTGTGTGGTTCGAACGGTTGGTCCGAACGGTTGGAAATGGTCACCCTTGCCAGACACTCACGTAGGGTGACTATTAGAGAAGTAGCTTATCCTAGCAGAGAGGACAGACCTGGGAGTCAGGAGGAACTGGGTTCTAGTCCCTGCTCCACCACGTACCACCGTGGGCAAGTCACTTCATTTCTCTGAGTTTCAGTTCTCTCATCGGCAATATGAGGAGTTAATCTGTTTTCTCCCTCCTACTCTGACTGTGAACCCCATGTGGGATCTGCTTATCGTGTATCGACCCCCAGCTCTTAGTATAGGGTTTGTCAGATAGTAAACGCAGATAGTACACAAATACCACAATTATCATTATTATTGCTGATCTGACTGTTTTCCCCACTCCTTTTCTGTTTCTGGTACTTAAGCGCGTACTATATCCCAGGCACTGTTCTAAGCACTGGGTGTAATCATATAGTTGCCGGTCTGCCTCTTCCGTGTTTTCCCTGGATTTTTCCTAGCATTAGTGTCTTCTCCAGACAATTAGTCCTCCAGATTAGGTGCCCAAAATATGCTCATCTAAGTCGAGTCATTTGGCCTTCCAAAAACCACTCTGACTTATTGGCTCCAAAATCCATTTGTTTGTTTTTCGGGCAGACCATGGTATTCGCCAGAGTCTTCTCCAACACCACATTTCTAAACCTTCGATGGTCTTTCTATCCCATTTTCTCCCTGTCCAGCTTCCGGATCCGTCGGCACATATCATGACTTTTTCCAGGCTCTTCATAGCAAGTCTTCCTAACTTTAATCTTAGGCATACTTCTTGACTACTAGTTCCTTTATTATTGATTACCGTCCTCAGGAGATCAAAATTTTCAACTATTTCAATCTTCTCTCCATCCTCTACAGTGTGTTAAAACTTCCAGTTGTCATGGTCTTGGTTTTCTTGACATTCAAATGTAGGCTTCCCTTTTTGCTCTGTTCCTTAACTTTTAATAAGCCCTTCAAATTTCTTCACTTTCTGCTAGTAGGGTAGTATCGTCAGTGTAACCAAGGTTGCTTATATTCCTTTCTCCAATCTTTACTCCCTCTGTCTTCATCCAATCCGGCCTCTCTCATTATGTATTCGGTATAAAGGACGAACAGATAAAGGCGATAAGATAGATCCTTGTTCTTACACCTTTACTAATGAAAAGCCAATCTGTTTCTCCAAATTCTCTTCTTATTGTAGCCTTCTGTTTGGCATAGAGGTTCCATATTAATGCACTTAATGGCATGCCCATTTTCCTTAATGCGCTCCAGAGTTTCTCACGACCCACGCTGTCAAAGACCTTACTGTAATCAATAAAGCACAAGCTGACTTCCTGGAGGCATGTGAGATCAAGGAAACTATATGATAATAGTCGCATTTAGATGTCTCTCCTTTCTTCAGTACTGGAACATAAACTGATCTCTTCCAATCATACCTGACTGGTTAGCCATACCTGTTGACATAATTTGGTAAGGACTTGTACCGATTCCCCTCCGGCTGCCTGAAACACCTCAGTAAGAAGCCTAGCACAGCCTTATTTTTGCAAGACAGTGTAAAGCTGATCTAATTTCATTTTCCATGATGAGTGGCTCTAATTCAAAAAGAACTTTTTCAAATACTTCTTGTATATAGCTATCTTCTGGTATAGTTTCTGTGCATATTCCTTCCATCTGTTTGATTCCACTGGCATTTATCATCAGCCCATCTATCTTTGCATTTGACGAAGCCAATCCGAGGACGAAATGTTCCCTTAATTTCCTTCATCTTCTGAAATAGTGATCTTGTCCGCCCACATCTATTGACTTCCATGTCTTGACAATATTCCTTGTATAATATTGCTATAATTATACAATATAATTGTTATAATTATAATGTTGTTGTTACAATATCCCTGCTGGTCCTTTCTGGCAGAGCGCTGGAAATCTCGGCTCAGTTCTTTAACGAATATTTATCCAATCCCATTACCAATTACCAATACAATTAAAGAAACCAAAATAAAACAAGTAATAGAGGGGTCCTGCTTCCAGGTGGAGTTGACACTCCAAGTCACACCCAGAACCTAGAGCTGACAATAATAATTGTGACATTTGTGGCTTACCTGGTGCCAAGCACTGTGCTAAGCGCTGGGGTGGGTACAAGATAATCAGCTTGGACACAGCCCCTGTCCCACCTGGGACTCACAGCTTAGCCCCCATTTTACAGATGAGGTAACTGAGGTGCCGAGAAGAGAAAAGGCTCGGCCAAGGTCACCAGCAGAGAAGTGGCAGAGCTGGGATTAGAACCCAGGGCCTTGGACTCTCAGGCCTGGGCTTATTCCACCAAGCCATGCTGTGTCTCCACAGATTGCTTTCTGACATCCTGTGTTTACCATCTACACAGCCTGCTTTAAGAACATGCTTCATGGCATCTGAGGTTTCCAGCAGCCTCAGCTCTGGGGGAGTAAAGCCCCTCTTCTGATTCCCATCCACTGGGAGGTAGGTGGCTTATATATTAGAAGCAATGAAAGGCATTTTTTAAGGCATTTAAGAGCTTAGTATGTGGCAGAGACTGCGCTAATTGCTGGAATAGGTACAAGAAAATCAGGTCGGACACGGTCCACGTCCCACAAAGTGCTCACAAAGTAGCGGTAGAACCGGATAACTGAGGCCTAGAAGTGATGTGACTTTGCCCCAGGTCAGACAGCAAACCGACTGTACATCTTGGATTAGAACGCAGGTCCTCTGACTTTAAGGTTCAAGGCCTTTCCACTAAACCATGCTGCTTCTCATACCGCCTATTGCTGTTAGTTACTCTTAATTTATCCTCAACAGTAACACATAAATGACTAATACCCTTACTGATCATTTTGAAAATATCATTATAGTAATAGACAGCAGTTTATTGTAATGTATATTGTTGTTATGGAAAGAGCACCAGCCTGAAAGTCAGAGGACCCGGGCTTTGATCCTACTTGCTTTAAGACCTTCTCATTTACTTAATGAAGTTTCCACGTCAGCTTCAAAAACAACAGCATTTTTAAGGCGACGGGACAAAGTCTAAGGATAGTCTAATAGTCCGCAAGTAACACAGACACCAATAAACCCCAAAACGTGGAGAAACGAGGTGAAAAATAGACTACGTTTCTTCTCTGGTAAATGTTGAAAGGAAATGAAATATCCATAAACCAAAAACAGTGCAAGGTAGCCAACGAACTTGCTTGAAAGCGCCTCCAAAACAATTTACCTAATAACCACTTTGGCTTCCCAGATATACTCTAATTAAATGCTTAAGCCATTCATTAAAAATTTAGGGTACTAATAGGAATTTAAGTATGCATTTATTGCTCGTGTAAGTTTGAGCTAAAGGCAGAATAATTAGATTAATCTATCATTTGTTTATTCAAAAAGTTCCAATATGTATGGAAACAAATGGTAAATCGCATGAAAATTTCCTGGAAATTAAATGCCTCACCACTTGATTTTTCTGCCGACGGTGTTAAGTGTTTAACGTGGTATCATGTACAGAATCCAATTATGTGAGTAGAGGAAAATGACCACGTTCCGAAACTTATGGAACTTGGTATATTCTCAGCCGCAGCCCCATAGCACTTAGGTCCATTTCTCTAATTCATTTACAGTCATGTCTATCTTCCCCTCTAGACTGCATGCTCTTCGTGGACAGGGAATGCATCATATTGTCCTCTTCCAATCCCTTAGTACAGTGCTCTTTACACAGTAACCACGATTGATGAATTGAACTGCCAGAGGGGATTAATGAGAATGAGGTAACACTAGCGGAGAGAAGAAAAGCCAAGCAAAACATCTGGTAAAATTTCTGCCTCATCTCCCTCCGCAAACTCAGCCCCCCGGGGCATCGTGACCAAAGATCTCTCTGCCTATGCCAGGTTGCCCTGCCCATGCTGGGCCAAGTATAAAGGCCTCGGCTCCGTCTCCTCAGACCTCTTCGTCCCGCAGCCAAGTGAAACACCCGGCACCTACCTGCTCGCGATCCTTTGGCCCTCCCACCGTGGCCGAGTGAACTCCGCGCGCCATCCAGGCCGTGGCCTCGGCCCATCGAGGAGACCCCATCTGTCCTGCTTTTCACCGTCCCCACGGACAAGATACCACCACCTGTGGCACGTGGTCCCCCATAACCTCCGGAATGGTAATGGGCCATGGTAGCTTTTGCTGCGGCTTCGGATACGCCGGGGATTCTCCATCACGAGAAGCAGTTCTGAACCGCCCCCCCCCCCCCCACTTAAGTTTCTATTTTGCATCAGGCTGATTTTTCCTCATCTCCAACTGTTTTATTTTTTCTCTGCCTCCTTTCTCTCCCCACTCCAGCCCATAGTTCACTCTGCTGCCCTGTTCACTTTTCTATAAAAACGTTCAGGCCGCATTTCCCCACTCCTCAGGGACTTCTAGTAGCGGCCCTGCCACCTCCGCAAACAGAAACCCCTTACTGCGGGCTTTAAAGCAGTCGGTCAGCTCTCTCCTACCTTTCCTCGCTGCTCTCCTAGTATGACCTAGCCTGCACTCTTGCCCCTCTAATGGCAATCTATTCACTATACGTCGATCTCGCCACCGGCCTCTCGCCCACCCTCTTGATATCCAACAGTCACTCTCTCCACTTTCAAAACCTTAGTAAGGGCACATCACCTCCATGACTAAGCCCTCCCTGCCTCTTATCCCTTCTTGCACTTCGATTGCAATCTTTATTCACCCCTCCCTAGGCCCCACAGCACTTCTGTACATATCTATAATTTATTTGAATTACTGTCCGTTTCCGCCTTTCGACTATAAGTAGGCGGGGATCGTGTCTAGAAACTCTGTTACACTGTACCCTCCTAAGCACTTAATACATGTTCTGCACTCAGTAAGCACTCAGTAAATACAACTGATGGACTGTTTCATTGCTTCCTAGGTATCTGTGCCTCCAGTTATACATTTTCATTCGCTGTGTTCTATCCCTGTACTCTTTCCCAGTACTTAGGATAGTGCCCTGCCCATGGTAAGGGCTTAAAAAATACTATTACTGCTATTACTAGGTTATTTGGACAGGGCTTACCCACCTCTGAGAAGCGGCATGGCCTAAAGGGAAAAAAAAACCCGAGAGTCAGGGGATCTGTGTTCCAATCCCTCCTCTGCCACTTCCTGCTGTGTAGTCTCAGGCAATTACCCTAACTTCTCTGGGCCTCAGCTTCCTCTACTGTAAAATGGGGGTAAAATACCCATTCTCCTTCCTCTAAAGACTATGAGCCCCAAGTAGGACAGAAACTGTGCCCAAGCTATTTACCTTAAATCTAGTTTGGTGCTTAGCATTATTAATCAATCGTATTTACTGAGCATTTGCTACATGCAGAGCACTGTTCAAAGCCTTTGGGAGAGTACGATGTAGCAGAATTTTTTTCCTTCTTTGTTTTTTGGGTTTTTTAGTGCTATTTGTTGAGCACTTCTTCTTCGCCAGGCACCATTCTAAGCTCTGGGGTAGATACAAGGTAATCAAATTGGACACAGTCCGTGTCCCATATGGGGCTCACAGCCTTGATCCCCATTTTAACTGATGAGGTAAACTGAGGCCCAGAAAAGTGAAGTAACTTGCTCCAGGTCAAACGGCAGACAAGGGTCGGAGCGGAGATTAGAACCCGAGTCCTTTTGATTCCCAGCCTTTGCTTTAACCAATAGATCATGCCGTTTCTCAGCTTCTGCCAGACATTTTCCTGCCTACATCAAGCTTACAGACTACCCTATTCTTGGTATAGGGTAAGCACTTAATTTAACCCCGGCTCAGCCACTTGTCTGCTGTGTGACCTTGGGCAAATCACTTAACTTCTCTGTGCCTCAGTTCTCATCTGCAAAATGGGGGTTCAATACCTGTTCTTCCTGCTACTTAGAATGTGAGCCCCACACAGAATCTAATGATCTTGTATCTACCCCAGCTCTTACTACAGTGTCCGGCACTTACTGAACGCTTAACGAACACCGCGATTATTATTAACAAATACAATAGTTATGATAATGATCTCTGTGGTGCAGGGTGGGAATGAGAGGCCTCCCCAAAATAACTCCTGGTCTTTATGCATCAAGAATCCTCGTCCTTATAATGCGGGATAAAGAGTCAATCAGCTTCTCTGGCTGGGTCTCTATAAATACAATTGATTGATTGATCGACAATCCAGAAGAACGGATGAACTTGGCAAACCTAAACGGGTGCTGCAAAATAAGTATTTTAAGGACTAAAAATAGAAAATAATAATAATAGTGGCTGTTAAGCTAGAGTAGATACAAGTTAAGGTTGGACACCCATCTAACAACCAGTGGTTTTTATTGAGCCCTTATTGTGGTCAGAGCACTGAATTAAGTACTCGGGAAAGTATAGAACAGCAGAGATGGCAAATACATTCCCTGCCCACAAGAAGCTTACATTCTAGAGGGGGAGACCGACATTAACATAAATTATGGATTATCATCAATGCCATCAAGTCGTTTCTGATTCACAGTGACTCTATGGATACATTTTCTCCAGAACAACCAGTCTTCTGCCATAATCTGTAAACTCTTCTTCTGTTATTGTTGTTATGGCCTCTGTCCATCTGGCTGCTGATCTGCCTCTTTCATGTTTTCCCTGGACTTCTCCTAGCATTAGTGTCTTCTCCAGAGAATTAGTCCTCCTGATTAGGTGTCCAAAATATGCCATTTGGCCTTCCAAAGACCACTTTGGCTTCATTTGCCCCAAAATCCATTTGTTTGTATTTTGGGCCATCCACGGTATTCGCAAAAGCCTTCTCCACCACCACATTTCAAAGAAATCTATGCTTTTTCTATCCTGTTTTTTCACTGTCCAGCTTTCTGATCCTTACATTGTCACCTGAAACATCATAGAATCGACAATTTCTATTTTTGTAGCAATTGTCACAACAGCACGTTTCATGACTTTTTCCAGTCTCTTCAGAGCAACTACTCATGAGTAGTGCATTCTGTACCCAGAAAGTGCTCAGTAAATACCACTGATTGAATACAGACAGCCAGTGTAGACTTCGAGCCAAGAAGACTGTTTCCTATAAAACGTGATTTGGGGGACAAGTTACCCAGGTTATTTCTTGGCTACTCCATGGGTGTAGAACCAGTCTGAATGCTAGGGTCCACAGTGTTCAGAAAGGCACATTTCAAAGACTTTCTCCGAGCATCTCAAATACATTCCAATCACATAACTCCGTTCTCGGAGAATGCTATTTATTTTAGTCTTTCGAGGGTTTTCGGAACGGATAAACCCAGAAAAGCATGCTGGTTAGGATGCACGGTCGTTAAAAGCGACGATATGTATAATCTTCCAATTATAGAAATAAATCTTCTGGAATATTTCCACCACTCTCCTCCTGGGATTCCAAGAGCAAATGAACAGAAAAAACATCCCTTTCCATTCCGAGATTTATTTCAAAGAAACTACCCCTGCCAGATGCATAGATAGGTATCTTTTGGAAAACAGATCCAGCTTCCAGATGGTCTGGATCTCATCTCTGGCCTCGCTTTGGAGAATGACTTGCGCAGAACGCCCTAACTTGCAAGCTGGTCTACTCGATCCACCGACAATATTTACTGACCGTAAGCTCGTTACTGGCAGGTAACACGGTTGCTTATTCTCTTGTCTTGTGCTTTCCCAAGCGCTTAGTTCAGTGCTCTCCATGTAGTAAGCGCTCCATACGTAGGATTGAGTGATTGAGCACCCACTGCTAAGAACTTGGAGAGTACAGTACAAAGATGGGAGAAATGATCCTTCCCCTCAAGGAGCTTACACTCTCCTGGGTGCAGAGCACTGTACTGAGCACTTGGGAAAAACCAACACTGCCCTCAAGGAGCTAACTGTCATCCTGTTGTGGAGCACTGTATCGAGCGCTTGGGCGAATACAATACCATTGGTAGACAGACCCCTACCTTCAAAGACCTTACAATTTAGGCAATAATTTACAATTGATTCTTTTCTACAATCATCCTGCCTAGAAAATTCAATTCTTCCCAAGCCTCCAATGGTCCAAAAACAAATAATAATAATTATGATGCATGTTAAGTGCTTACTCTGTGCCAAGCACTGGGGTAGATACAAGGTAAACAGGTTGTCCCACGTGGAGCTCACACAGATGAGGTAAAATGAGACACAGAGAAGTTAAGTGACTTGCCCCAAGTCACCCAGCTGACAAATGGAGGTACCAGGATTAGAACCCACATCCTCTGACTCCCAAGCCCGTGCTCTTAGAAGCTTTGGCATTTTGTTAGCCAAGATGACGTATTAAAGGTTGGGCATATTTTCCAATCACAACCACGATTACATCCTCATTCCCCCAGCTCCCTCTCCCTTCCGCATCCTCCGTGCACGTGGATCTGTGTGACCTTGGAGCATTTATTTGCCCCACCATAAACCCTACAGCACTTTAAATTACAAGTTATCAATTACTGATTTATATTAATGTCTCTCTCCCCCCTCTAGACTGTAAACTCACTGTGGATAGGGACATGTCTCCTAACTCTGTTCTCTTCCATGGGCTTAATACAGTGTTTTTACAGAGTACGGGCTCAAAATAAATGCCATTGATTAATTGATTGACGCCGTCAGTCTTCGCCAAAGAGATTCGCCTAAGGGGATTTGTCTGTCATTCACGTTTAATTCCATTCCATCCATCCATTCCTGGATTCCTCTATCAGTCTCCTTGCTGACCTCCCAGCTTCCTGTCTCTCCCCACTTCAGTCCAAACGTCACTCTGCTTCCCAGATAATTTCTCTACAGAAAACATTCAGGTCGTGTTTCCCCACTCCTCAACAAACTCCAATAGTTGCCTATCCACTTCTGCAAAAGAAAAAACAAACAAAAACTCCTCGCCATTGGCTTTAAAGCAGTCAATCCCCTTGTCCCCTCCTACCTCACCTAGGTCCTCTCCTACCATCCAGCCCGCACATTTCACTCCTCTAACGCCAACCTTCTCACCGTCTCTCCAACTCCTCTATCTCGCCGCCGATCCCTCGCCCACATCCTGCCTCTGGCCTGGAATGCCCTCCCTCCCTCAAATCCGATAGACAATTCCTCTCCCACTCTTCAAAGCCTTATCAAAGGCCCATCTCCTCCAAGAGGCCTTCCCTAAGCCCCTCTTGCCTCTTCTCCCACTCCTCTGCTTCACCTTGACTTGCTCTCTTGTTTCATCCCCTCTCCCAGCCCCACAGCATAATCTGACATTTATTTCTATTAATGCTTGTCTCCCTCTCTAGACTGTAAGCTCTTTGTGGGCAGGAAGTGTGTCTGTTGATTGTTATATTTTACTCTCCCAAGGACTACGTTTAGTGCTCTGCACATAAGAAGCGTTCAATAAGTACATTTGAAGGCCTAGAATGAAATTAGCCCAGAATCAGTAGTACTTAAGTAGTAATACTTGATTGCCTACTGTTTGCAGAGGACTTAACTAGGTACTTGGAGAGGACAGTAGAGTTATCAGACAAGGCCCCTACTATCAAGGAGTTTACAGTCTATAGCGACCATTTGGGAAGAAAACAAGCAAGTTAGCCGAGAATACCTTGCCTTCCAGGAGTTTATCACCTAAAGTAGCCCCCCACCTCTTCTCCTTAGTAACAGCTAAGTGCTTTGTACAGTGCTCTACACACAGTAAGTGCTTAGTAAATAGGACTGAATGTTAAGGATCTCAGTTTCACATGGTCTTCATAGATACAACTTCTCCTCACTACAAAGATCATCTTTCTGCAACTTTAAAAATGGCTAACTCCAATTTCACAGAAAGCCTGAGAAACTTCAATGGGAAGGACTCAAAGAAAGCTTGAGTGACTTAAACAGGAAATACATTGTTATATTTTAAAATTGCAACTCTAATTATATCATCAGCTCCAGTGATTATAATAGGCGATAATTATATATTACCCTTCACCAAAAAATCACCAGGTTCTATATACATACCTAATTAAGTATAATTAAAAGCAGTGTTGAATAAGTACCTTTCGATTCTGATTTAAAGACTAAAACAGACACAAAATTCCCAATATCCTATCAGACAGGAAGATGGTCTCGTTTCCGACGCGTAGCGGTTATCACGTTCACCTAGCACGCCAAAGATCCTGTTTGAATCTGCCCGGAAACATTTTAAGTTTTTAGAAGAGAAGAGGAGCCACTTGTCGGCTGGGTGACCTTGGGGGAGTCACTTTACTTCCGCAGGCCTCCATTACCTCATCTGTAAAATGGGGATTAAGAATGGGATCCCCACATTGACTAGGGACTGCATCCAACCCGATTAGCTTCTATCTATCCCAGCGCTTAGTAGAGTGTCTGACATATAAAATGCTTAATAAATGCCATTTTTTAAAAAAAGCTACACTCTCCTTCCTTTATGAGCCAAAGAAATTTTTTTGACAGGTGACACCTGAGCCGCAGTGGAAAGAGGCCACCATAAAACTGGATTTCCTATTCTCACTGAAATCACCTTAAAAAATCAAAGGTCACAGAAGAATATCTGCCCCAATAAGTATTCAAGCCAAGCCACACACTGGCTTCTTCGGTTTTTAAATCTAAGTTGAAAGAACTATAGTTTCACCTCTGGAGGCTGAGCCTGCCATAATAACTGTGCTTTTGTTAAGCACATAATATGTCCCGGGCACTCTACTAAGCGCTGGGGCACTTATAAGCAAATCGGATTGGACAGAGTCCCTGTTCCACATGGGGCTCACAGTCTTCATCCCCATCTTCCAGATGAGGTGAGGCCCAAAGAAGTAAAGTGACTCGCCCAGGGTCACACAGCAGGCAAGTGGCAGGACCAAGATTAGAAGCCAGGTCCTTCTGACTCCCAGGCCGGCGCCCTATCCATTAGGCCACACTGCTTGTCATCATCATCATCAGTGATATTTAGTGAGTGCTTACTGTGGGCAAAGCACTCTACTAAGCGCTTGGGAGAGAAAAATACAGCAATTTGGTAGGCACGATCCCCGCCCACGTGACCTTACAGTCTACAGGGAGAAGCAAACGGTGTATGTGAATATGTTCATCAGTTCACGGACAACTACGTACGTCCTCCAAAAAAAAAAAAAATTAAGGCAAATTTGCTTGTGCAATTTTTTTTTCCTCCAAATGTTATTTATTAAGTACTTGCTAAGCGCCAGGCACTATACTATTCACCGGGGTAGATACAAACTGATCAGGTTGGACACAGTCCACGTCCTACATTTATCCCCCATTTTACAGATGAAGTAACTGAAGCCCAGAGAAGTGAATTCACTTGCCCAAAGTCACATAGCTGACAGGTGGTGGGGCCGGGATTAGAACCTAGATCCTTCAAACTCCCAGGTCAGTCAATCGTATTTATTGAGCGCTTGCTGTCGTCACAGCACTGTACTAAACCCATGAGAGAGGACAACAATAAACAGACATATTCCCTGGCCACAGTGAGTTTACAGACTAGAGCGAGGGACAGACATTAATAGAAATAAATGAATTACAGGCCTGTGCTCTTTCCCTGGCCACAATGAGTTTACAGAATAGAGCGAGGGACAGACACTAATAGAAATGAATGAATTACAGGCCTGTGCTCTTTCCCTGGCCACAATGAGCTTACAGACTAGAGCGAGGGACAGACATTAATAGAAATAAATGAATTACAGGCCTCTGCTCTATCCCTGGCCACAATGAGCTTACAGAGTACAACGAGGGACAGACACTAAGAGAAATAAATGAATTATAGGTCTGTGCTCTCTCCATTAGGCCATGCTGCTCCTCAGTTTGATCCAAGCCACCGCTCCCGATTCGACAGTCAGCGCTGAGGCAGCCATTACATCGGTCAGCTTCACCGCTATCCGCACGGATGAGAAGACGATTCGATTAAAGCCCGCGTCTACCTCTCATAAATGACAGTTTCCTTCACCATGTCTGCCTTCAGCAGGCTGTCGTCTCCTTGACGTCAGGGACCCTACCTACCAACCCTATCATACTCTCCCAAATATCGCCAAGATCCGCCCTTTCCTCTCCACCCAAACGGCTACCTTACTATTACGGGCTCTCGTCATATCCCGGCTAGACTACCGTGTCGGCCTTCTCTCTGACCTCCCTTCCTCCTCTCTCGCCCCGCTCCGGTCTATTCTTCACTCCGCCGCCCGGCTCATCTTCCCGCAGAAACGATCCGGGCATGTCACTCCCCTTCTTAAACAACTCCAGTGGTTGCCTATCGACCTCCGCTCCAAACAAAAAACTCCTCACTCTAGGCTTCGAGGCTCTCCATCACCTCGCCCCTTCCTACCTCTCCTCCCTTCTCTCTTTCTACCGCCCACCCCGCACGCTCCTCCGCCGCCCGCCTCCTCGCCGTCCCTCGGTCTCGCCTATCCCGCCGTCGACCCCCGGGTCGCGTCCTCCCACGGTCCCGGAACGCCCTCCCTCCTCACCTCCGCCAAACCGATTCTCTTTCCCTCTTCGAAACCCTACTTAAAAATCACCTCCTCCGAGAGGCGTTCCCAGACCGAGCTCCTCTTCCCCCTCTACTCCCTCTGCCATCCCCCCTTTACCTCTCCGCAGCTAAAGCCTCATTTTCCCCTTTTCCCTCTGCTCCTCCACCTCTCCCTTCCCATCCCCACGGCACCGTACTCGTCCGCTCGACTGTATATATTTTCGTTACCCTATTTATTTTGTTAATGAATTGTACATCGCCTCGATTCTATTTAGTCGCCATCGGTTTTTACGAGATGGTCTTCCCCTCGACGCTGTTTATTGCCATTGTTCTCGTCTGTCCGTCTCCCCCGATCAGACCGTGAGCCCGTCAAACGGCAGGGACCGTCTCTATCTGTTGCCGACTTGTTCATCCCAAGCGCTTAGTACAGTGCTCTGCACATAGTAAGTGCTCAATAAATACTATTGAATGAATGAATTTAGTACGGTCTCCCTCGCTCAGTCCGGGCTCAGGAAATACCATGGACCGGCTAATCGATCAAAACAGTAGGCCAGGGCGTGCATGGGGTAGGCCAGGGAGCGAGTTCCAGGGAACTTGCCTTTGGCCAGAAATGCCCAATTAAGGACCTTGACTTACCAGAAGAAACATGTGTCCGTCCACCCTGCCAGAGAGGAACCAGCGAGACGGGCAATAAGCTTTACAACCCGCCTCATTAGGCCGCTTGGCAGGAAGCGGAGGCAGACCGGGAGCAGAGCTCAGGCCGGGTTTCCCGAGGAACAAACGGAAACAACTATTCCTCTGAGACCTTTGGCTCGCTCAGACCCGAAGAGGAATCGGCGCCGAGCGGCACTCCGATCGATCCTGGGTGTGGCTTCGCCACAGACAAATCCACACCCGGACCAGCTCAAGAGTGGAATGGCCAGAACGTCTGCCTCTGAAAGCAACAGGCTTCTGGGGAAAGCGACGGCTCTCGTGAGGGAAGGAAAGGTTGAACCCAAGGGGAAATGGAGGTTCGAATTCTGGTGTGTGTTGGTTTTTTTATGATATTGTTAAGCACTTGCTATGTGCCAAGCACTGTTCTAAGCTCTATAGTAGACACAAGGTCATCAGGTTATACAGTTCCTGTCCCACCTGGGTCTCTCAGTCTTCATCCCCAATTTTACAGGTGGGACAGCTGAAGTTCAGAGAAGCCAAGTGACTTGCCTAAGGTTACACAGCAGATGAGCGGAGAAGCCGGAATTAGAACCCAGATCCTTCTGATTCCAAGGCCTGGGCTCTTTCCACTAGACTATGCTCCTTCTCCCTCCTACTTAGACGGTGAATCCCACGTGAACGGAGACTATGTCCAACCTGATTAACTTCTATCTACCCCAGCGCTTAGAACAACGTTTGACAGTCTAAGAGCTGAGCAAATACCCTAAAAAGAAAGAATAAATAAATTTTAGATCAGAGAAGCCCCAGGACAAGCCCAAAGCTAGATTACAACATACCAATGTGGTGACAGGGCAATTTAAGCTCCTAGATCACTTTTCCCTCAGCCAAATGGAGCTCATTTTAAGGAATGATAAAAAGCAAGTGATGTCTTGAAGTACACTCAACCCTCCAAGGGTTCAAAATGCCTGGCTCATTTTAAAAATATTCCCCATTTTTCAGAAACTAAAAGACACCTCAGGGCCTCTCTCCCCTCAGGGTGGGTTTGACCCCAACGCCAGGGATCGGAACAACTTCCCAACATTTTCGCACCTGGTCAGAATACGCCACGAATTATGAAGCAGAATTGATCCTTCGACCCTCACCTGAAATCTCGCTCTGTTCTCATGCTGCTGTTTGTAAGAGTAATTAGTCACCAGTTAAAAAGAACTCATTTTCTTTAAATGTAGCATGCCCATTAACCTTTCTCTGATGGTAAAAACCCATTTTCCTCATTAAAAAGGCAGAGTTATCATGGGAGTCAATCAGCGTGATCTCAAACACAATGTGATAGGGGGAAAAAAACCTGACATTTCCAGATATGAAAATAATTCACTGATGAGAAATTTGAGAGACTGGGAAAGAAACTTTTTTTCTGTATTTGAAAGCTGATAACTCCTGTAATGGGTATCACGGGGCATATTTCCGAGTGATCTAATGGCTCTTCTCTTTATGAGTGCTCCTTCTCTTTTCTTCAAAATCACTAGGTGCTTACACCGCCTTGTAATATGCTTAAAAGGGGACAGGGAAAGAACTTGTCCTAGTGGAAAGAGCCCAGACCTGGGTTCTAATCCCTGCTTGGCCATGTACCCGCTGCGTGACCTGGGGGAAGTCATTTCACTACTCTGGGCGTCAGTTCCCTCATCTGAAAAATAGGGATTCGATCCTTGTTCTCCCTCCTCGTTAGACTGGGAGCCCCAAATGGGACCCGATGATCTTGTATCTACCCCGGTGCTCGGTACAGTGCTTGGCACATAGTAGGCGCTAAACAAATATCACAGGTATTATTATTATTATTAGGGACCCAAGTTCTTATTCAGCCTCCTGAATACTGGTCCACAGAGAAGGAAGGTATGCTATCAAGTCATACAGTTCCATGACCGACAAGCAACCTTCCACTCTGCCCACAGTGGCATCCAATCTCATGTCATGCTAGAAGAGTAATAATAATAATGATGGTATTTGTTAGGCACTTCCTATGGGCCAAGCACTGTTCTAAGCGCTGGGGTAGGCACAAGGTAATCAGGTTGTCCCGTGTGGGGCTCAAGTCCTAATCCCCACCTTACGGATGAGGTAACAGGCACAGAGAAGTTAAGTGACTTGCCCAAAGTCACAAACTGATAAGCGGCAGAGGCAGGATTAGAACCCACAACCTCTGACTCCCCAGCCCGTGCTCTTTCCACTAAGCCACACTGCTTCTCATTACATCATGGGGATTAAATCCTCTTCCCTCCAACCGAGACTGTGAACCCCCTATGGCACAGGAACTGTGACCAGTCTGATAAATGTCTACTGCAGCGCTTAAAACAGTGATTGACACATAGTAAGCACTTACCAAATACCATTAAAAAAATTAGAACAAACGATACCAGACACTTTTTATATAAATTGCAGCGTGAATGACTTGAGTATCTTGACTGGGGTAAAATCCAGAGATGACTGGTAGTTGCTTAGATAAATTTCTTAAAATAAGAATATTTACAGTAGCATTTAAGTGCTTACTATGAGTCGGGCACTGTACTAAGAGCTGGGGTGGATACAAGCAAATTGGGTTGGATGCAGTCCCCGTCCCTCATAGGACTCACAGTCTTAATCGCCATTTGACAGATGAGGGAACTGAGAAGTGAATTCATAGATAATTGGGGCACAGAGATGCGACATGAAGGACACAGACTCCTCACCATCGGCTTTAAAAGCAGTCCACCCCCTTTCCCCACTCCTACCTCACATCGCTCCTCTCCTACTCCAATCCAGCCCGCACACTTCGCTCCCTCTAATGCCAACCTTCTCACTGTGACTCCATCTCATCTGCCTCGCCGCCCACGTCTCGTCTTTGGCCTGGAACGCCCTCCCTCCTCCTGACAGGCCATCATTCTCCCCCTATTCGAAGCCTCACTGCAAGCACATCTCTTCCAAGCGGCCTTCCCTGACTCAACCCTCTTTTCTTCCACTCTCTTCTGCATCGTTCTGACTTGCTGTCTTTATTCACCGCCCCTCCGGGCCCCTCAGCACTTATTTACATATCTATAATTTATTTATATTAAAGTCTATCTCCTCCTCTAGACCGTAAGCTCACTGTGGGCAAGGAACACTGTTATATTGTTCTATTGTACTCTTCCAAGTGCTCAATACAGAACTCTGCACAGAGTAAGTGCTCAATAAATAGTATTGATTGACTGATTTGCCCAAAGGCATAGAGCAGACAAGTAGCAGATCCAGGATTACAACCCAGTTTCTTCTGAGTTCCAGGATCGGGCTCTATCCACTAGACCACGCTACCAAGTGCCGGGGGAGGTGTGAGAATCAGGTAGGACCCAATTTCTGTCCTACCGGGGGCTGCCAGACTAAGAGAGGACAGAGTGGTGCCTAGTATTTCTCCAGGAGTAATTCAGAAATCGAGAGTTGCTTTAATGTTCTCTACATTTTTTCCCCAAAATTGATTCCAAAGTTTCTAAACTGAATAGGTACACTACCAACCCCCCACAGTTAGGTGCTGTTATATTTAATTAGCCTACCTCTAATTAGCATTTAGCTAGTATACACTACACTGAGAAAAAGGACTGAAAAGGCATTTAATTGTACTGAAAAGCTTAGGCATGACTAAGGAACAATCGCTATTCTAAATTAATAGGTTCTCCTCCTAATTTTTTTACCTTTTTTTTTCATTCAGACCTCTCCTTCTTAAAGAAATTCTAAATTTTCAGACACATGAGTTTGTAAGAACCTGATTTAGGCATTTTGAGGCATTTGGACATTGCTCAATGTAAAATAGGAACAGATCCTGAAACTCATCGATGTTAATAAATTTAAAGGTGGAAAAATAAATGTTTTGGAAGGCGTGACTCCAGTAGTACAGTGACTACTGCAAACAGTGATCATTCTATAGCATTTGAATCAGGTTCAAATCTTCTCCGATTAACTACAGTAAAAATATTTCAAAGGCAGTCTAAAGATAGATTTCATGATCCTTGAAATTCTATTATCCCACCCCGAAGTAGTTTTTTTTTTTCATTTCCCATTTTCCCTCCAATTTTTCTTCCCTTACAGTAGTAATAATAATAATTACAATTACTGTGGTATTTGTTAAGCGCTTATTATGTGTAAGTACTGTACTAACTGCTGGGGTGGATCCAAACAAATCAAGTTGGACACAGTCCCTGTCCCTCCTGGGGCTCACAGTGTTCAACCCCATTTTGCAGATGATGTAACTGAGGCATAGAGAAGGAAGTGACTTGCCCAAGGTCACATAGACAAGTGGCAGAGCAAGGAACAGAACCCACGTCCTGCTGACTCCCAGACCCGGTTTTTATCCACTAGGCCATGCTGCTTCTCATAATGTCTGTCTTGATGGTTTTGTGGTTTGTCCAAACCGAGGAGAAATGTCCTCTCCACTATTAATAGTAAGAATGACAATAATGATGTTTGTGGCATTTGTTGAGCACTTACTATGTGTCAAGCACTGATTATAAGTGCAGAGAAAGATATAGACACAGGTCAGACACAGACACTGTCCCACACAGCGCTCATTATCTAAGTAGTAGGGAGAGCAGGTACTGCATCCCCATTTTTCAGATGCGATAACCGAGGCATAGGTAAATCAAGCGACTCACCCAAGGTCACACATCAGGCCCGGGGAGAGCTCGGGATTGAAACTCAGGTCCCCTGACTCCCAAACCCAGTCTCTATCCTTTAGGCCCTGGTGCTTCTCGTCAGTACCCAGGTACGCTCTATCAAGCAATGGAACTTACTGAGCGCTTACTATGTGCAAGGTGTTGCATGCAGCACTTCCCACATAGGATCAGTCATGAAGAAATATTGCATCAGTTCATTTTAAAATGGGATTATCCCCCATTCAATCCTACGTACTCACTTTCCCCTTACCTCGAGGATAATTCACATCCAAAACGGAACTCCCTGTCTTCCCACCCAAATCCTGTCCTCTCCCTAACTTTCCCACCACTGTAGACAGCACCAACATCCTCTCCATCTCAAGTCCATAACCTTGGCGTTATTCCCCGACTCACCTCTCTCATTCAAGCTGCACATTCAATCCGTCACCAGATCCTGTCGATTCAACATCGACGACATCGCTAAAATCCGCCCTCTCTCTCCATCCAAATTACCTTAGCGCACAGTAAGTACTCGATACAGGCGATTGATGGATTAAACGAATCTCCTCCAATTCATCAAAAAGCACCCATCTGCTTCCAGCCTCGGCCCGTCTCCAACTACCCCATCCTCCTGCACTGCACAACCCAGGAGAATGAGTTCACTTTAGGTCAAGATCCTGAATCGGCTGGTTTCGGAACCCATTCGGGACAAGAAATACGACATGTCTATCTGCCCTTCTTGCCCCTGGAGTGCTGTCTCTTCAGGAAACGCCAACTAATAAGCAAAAAACTCCATTAAGTTCATTCTTCTTTCCCAGGTTCCCAGGCGAACAGCGGGGAGGGGGATTCTAGATATCGCCTCTGAATTCTTCCCACAAATTAGAAATCACATGAGTCCTCGAAGCAGGTTTCCTGTAAGGGAAGAAATTAATTTCGCATTTCCTCGGAGCAGAAGCCAGAGTGAACACAGTATGAGATAGCGTGAGCTCACTGACTCTGACAGTTGGGAGCTTTCTCTGACAGTCCCCAGGTACCCAGGGAAATGTCTGTTATAGTGTTATATCGTGCTCTCCGAACCGCTTAGTACAGTGCTCTGCACACAGTACGCGCTCAATAAATGACTAATGTTCCCTAACACAACACTTCAAAACATTTTAAAAAAAAAACCTCCGTCCAAAATGTAAATAAACCATCAATGTATTTCAAACAAATTACAGAATCGATATTTTCGTGGTGAGTAGAGACTCATAATTGGTTTCTATCGGCCTAATAGAAATTGCTTTAGGCTAAAGGTTAATCATACACACTGCTCCTTCACTGAGCATCGAGGGTTGCCAAAACCATTATGTTTTTCATGATAGCTTGCATCACGAGCTTCGTTTCTATAGACTCAAACCCACGTTCAGATTTTTTTTTTTTTTAATGAACTTCCTCCTAGTTGGCCACGCTGTACAGCACTTAACCAACTGGTCAATCCTAAGCAGAGTCCTACCCATTCCATTCTAGCTTGGGCAGTGGCTAGCAAGTGGACTCCACGGATACACTTTCTCCAGAACCTCCTGTCCTCTGCCATAATCCACAACCTTCCTAACGGTTCTTCCGTGACCGTTATGGTCTCTATCCATCCAGCTGCTGGTCTGCCTCTCGCGCGCTTTCCCTGGACTTTTTATAGCATTTGTGACTTCTCCAAAGAATTAGTCCTTTCCTGATAAGATGTCCAAAATATGCTCATCTAAGTCAACTCATTGGGCCTTCCAGAGACCACTTTGGCTTAGTTTGTTCCAAAATCCATTTGTTTGCTTGTCGGGCAGTCCATGATATTTGCAAAACCTTCTCCAATGCCCCATTTCAAAATAACTGATGCTCTTTCTATCCTGCTCTTTCACTGTCCGACTTTGATCCATACACTGTCACTGGAAACACCATAGAATTGACTATCTGTATTTGTGTGGCGATTGTTACATCAACGTATTTCATGACTTTCCAGGCTCTTCATAGGAAGTCTTCCTAACATTAA
This sequence comes from Ornithorhynchus anatinus, assembly GCF_004115215.2. Taxonomy (NCBI): domain Eukaryota; kingdom Metazoa; phylum Chordata; class Mammalia; order Monotremata; family Ornithorhynchidae; genus Ornithorhynchus; species Ornithorhynchus anatinus. The sequence goes on along the minus strand of NC_041744.1, from coordinate 18,256,389 downwards.
TCTTCAGTATATTTCTTGACTAGTAGTTCCTTTATTGTTGATTTTCAATCCCAGGAGAGAAAGATTGTCAATTACTTCAATCTTCTCTCCATCCACTACAAATGCGTTCAAACTTCCAGTTGTCATGATCCTGGTTTTCTTGACATTCAAATGTAGGCCCATCCTTCTGCTCTGCTCCTTAACTTTTAATAATAAGCCCATCAAATCTTCTTCACTTTCTGCTAGTAGAGTAGTAGCATAATGAAGGTTGGTCTTATTCGTTCCTCCAATTTTTACTCGCCGTTTGTCTTCATCCAGCGCTTAGAACAATGCCCGGCACATAGTAATCCCTTAACAAATGCCATAATTATCGTCATCCAATCTGGTTTCTTTCAATATGTATTCGGAATCAAGGATGAACAGATAAGGAGATAAGATACATCCTTGTCTTTCACCCTTACTTATTGGAAATCAATCCGTTTCTCCATATTCTGTTCTTATTGTAGCCTCCTGTTTGGCATACAAGGTCCATATTAATGCAATTAAATGGTCTGGCATGCCTATTTTCCTTAAGGTGCTCCAGAGTTTCTCATGATCCACCTAGTCAAAGGCCTTACTGTAATAAAGAGCATGCTGACTTTCTTTTGATATTCTCTTGTTCTTTCAGTTTGCCAATGGACCTCAGCAATCCGAGCACTGTGCTGAGCACAAATATGTTCCACTGTACTCTCCAAAGTGCTTAGGGCAGCCCTCTGCACAAGGTAAGCGCTCAGTAAATACCACTGAAGGATCGGTTGCGGCAAGATAGAATCAATGTGAGCCCTGAGAGGGTCAGAGAACCTTCCTCCATCAGCTCACCCTGAATCAGCCCCAGCTCTTAGCACATAGTCCGCGCTTAGCAAAGACCACCACTGAGCAGAGTCATCGCCAAGCAGGGAGACGAGAGCAAGTTACACTGGCGGTAACCATGGAGACGCTAGTCTAAAGCCGGGGAAATCCCGGGGGCAAAGCCGGCTTTCTATTACTCCGCCTTGGATAACCCCCTCGCCTCATCCCCAGACATCCCCGATCTCCTCCCCCGATTGGCTCCGAGACGAAAACTCTCAGAGTGGCAATCGAAACGGGTCTGAGGTATTTAAAGAATAGATTGTATTGTCAAAAGTTTCACTGCAGTCTCAAATCAAACCCATTTCTCCCCAGGACTCCAAAGGCACGGATGATGTACGACGGCACCTGGAGAACGGCTAGAGATTAATTTTTGGAGCCCTGTAATATACCCTTCTGAGGCTTAACTGAATTCTGGAGCAAACTTAGTAGCCCTAATTATCCGCAGTTGCAAGTGATTAAAAAACACAAATCACCGGGAGCCGAAATCGATGGAGGCAATGAAAAGCAGCCTCTACATCTCTGACTATTTAAGTTGCTAAATTCTCCATTTGTTTCTTTGATGCGGCAGCTCGATGCATTGTGTTCCTGAGACACTTCCTCATAACAAGAAACATATGAGACAAATTAAATATTGATGTTCACCGTGGTGGAGTTACAATATTTCACGGGCTTTCGCGGGAGAGGCACAATGTTCCCGGTTGCCAGTGCTTGGGTGGAAGATGAAAAGCGATCTTTTTCTTCCAGAAGAAATCAGACAAGTCATTTCAACTCTGTTTACCCGATACCCAACCATTTCCCACTCTCCCAGGGAGCAGAGATGTTGACGAACTGGGTGGTTTCCTGGACCAAGGGCCTCTCCTGGGACCCGGGTTTGGGACCCCCGTCAGAGAACCGCAAAGACCAGATCGAGATGGTTGGTCATCGACTCAAACCAAGTGTCTGTTGGCCACAGAATCCTCCCCGAAAATATATATATATATATATATATATATGCCAAATACATTCTACGGAAGCCAGCTGCCTGTGGCAGTGAGTTAATGTAAAGATCAAAAGCAGCTCTGAGAGCTGCCACAGAATACACACATCCTTCACGACGACTTTTTTCTGGGTTTTTTTAAATGGCATTTTTTTCAGCACTTACTCTGTGCCATGCAGTCTAACACTTGGGGCACATTCGAGGTAATCAAGTTGGACCCAGTCCCTGTCCCACATGGGGTCCACAGACTTAATCCCCCTTTTACAGATGAGATAAATGAAGCAAGAGAATTTAAGTAATTTGCACAAGGTCACACAGCGGATGAGTGGCAGAGCTGGGATTAGAACCCAGGTCCCTCTGATTCCCAGACCCTGGATCTAGCCACCGGGGCATGCTTCATTCAGTCATTCAATCATATTTATTGAGTGCTTACTGTGTGCAGGGCGCTGTACTAAGTGCTTGGGAAAGCACAATATAGCAATAAAGAGAGACAATCCCTGCCCTCAACAGGCGAGGTACGGGGCATTGCTTTAAAGCCAATGGTGAAGAGCTTTTGATACGGAGGTGGTTAGGCAACCACTAGAGATTTTTGAGAAAGGGGATAACGTGTCCTGCACGTTTCTGTAGAAAGATAATCCCAGCACTGAAGTATGGACTGGAGTGGGGAAAGGCAGGAGATTGGGAGGCTGATGCAGTCATCTAGGTGGGATAGGATGAGTGATTGTACTAAGGTGGTAACAGTTGGGATGGAGAGGAAAGCGTGGATTTTAGCGATGTTGTCAAGGTGAGACTGACAGGATTTGGTACGGGGGTTGAATGACCGAGCCAAGTCAAGGATAACACCGAGGTTACATGCTTGTGAGCCGGGAAGGATGATGGTGCCGACTACCGTGATGGGAAAGTCCGGGGAAGGACAGGGTTTGGGTGGGAAGGTAAGGAGCACTGTTTCGGACACGTTATGTTTGAGGTGACGGGAGGACATCCAAGTAGACACATCTTGAAGGCGGGAGGAGCTGCAAGCCTGGACAGAGATTTAGGCTGGAGATGTAGATGTGCTATCACCCACATAGAGATAGTAGTTGAGGCGTGGAAGCAAATAAATTCTCCAAGGGAATGAGTTGTAGATGGAGAATAGAAGGGGACCCAGAACTGAGCCTTGAGGGACCCCCACAGTTAGGGGGTGGGAGGCAGAGGAGGAGCCCTCAAAGGAGACTGAGAATTAATGGCCAGAGAGAGAAGAGGACAAACAGGAGAGGACGGAGTCAGTGATGCCGAGGTTGGATAATGTATCCAGCAGAAGGGGGAGGTCCACAGTGTCAGAGGCATCTGAGAGGTCAAGGAGGATTAGGATGGAGTAGGAGCCATTGGATTTGGCAAGAAGGAGACCATTGGTGACCTTTGAGGGGGCAGTTTCAGTGGAGCCACCACCCAACTGACCATCTGACTCTTCCTCCACCCAAACCCCTCTGAGATCTGCCAATGCCACCAGCTACACAACCCCACCCCACACACCAAGAAACCTCCCACCCTCCATCAATCAATCCTATTTATTAAGTGCTTACTGAGAGCAGAGCACTGTATTGGGAGAGTATAATACAACGCAGTTGGCAGAAAGGTTCCCTGCCCAAATTAGAATTACAAGCAGTGCCCCCCTTGCCCAGGGGTTGTGGGATTTCGGGGGGCAACATTTCCGGCTCACCTCATGACCACCAGGCAGGATTTTTTGAATACCCACCCTTGCGCCCCCCCAGACTTTGCCAGTTCAGGCTAAAGAGCCCTCTCCGTCTTTTTCTCCCCCTCCCATATTACTCCTCTGCTTGGCTGAGGGGCTCTCATATCAGAGAAGCATCACGTACTAGTGCCAAGAGCCCAGGGCTGGTAGTCAGAGGACCTGAGTTCTAATCCTGACTCCTCCTCTTATTTGCGGCGTGACCATGGGGAAGTTACTTCACTGGGCCTCACTGACCTCATCTGTAAAAATGGATTAAGACTGTGAGTCCTGTACGGGACAGGGACTGTGTCCAACCCGATTACCTTCTACGCACCCCAGTGCTTAGTTCAGTTCCTGGCACATTCTAAGCATTTAACAAATAAAGAGGAGGATGGGGAGAGACAGGAAGGAAAAGTGAGGTGGAAAGACCATGAGTTTGGGAGTCAGAGATCGTGGGTTCTAATCCCAGCTCCGCCACTTGGCTGCTGTGTGACTTTGGGCAAGTCATTCAACTTCTCTGGGCCTCCATTACCTCACCTGTAAAATGGGGATTAAGACCGTGAGCCCCACGTGGGACAATCTGATAACCTTGTTTCTACTCCAGCACTTAGAGCAGTGCTCGGCATATAGTAAGCACTTAAATACTGCCACTATTATTATTATTTTCCCCTAGTGATCCCCCATCACACCACAGATAAAGCCAAGACACTGCCTTGGTGCAAACATTCTCTCTGACTGGGTGACCTCAACCTTCGTAATCAACTCTGGCTATTGAATTACTTCTGCCTGCCATTTCTCTCAAAACCAATATCAACACAATGGTCCTGCAGTGCTTCTCTGGTTCTTGCCCGCTTTAAGAAAAATCAGATTTCTCCCTCTAATTCCTAAATGGAATTGAGCTTTTTGTGGGCTAATCTTCCATCATCAGGATTTCCCCCAAGAAAAACAAAGACAATTCTTCCTTAGTAAATCCTCCCTTGAAAACTATTGTATAATTCTGCCGGCTCATTGCCTTATGGAAATTTTTATCTTATCTGCTCCTGGGAAAAATCTTTCAACAGGTTTTTATTTTCTTTTTTAACCCAAGTTTCCTCATTAAGAACAATCTGGTGAAAATAATAATAATAATGATGGTATTTAAATGCTTACTATTTGCCAAGGACTGTTCTAAGTGCTGGGGTAGATACGAGGTGATCAGTTGTCCCGTTTTCCAGATGAGGTAACTGAGGCACAGAGAAGTTAGAGAAAATTAAAACAAACCATTGACTAGGGCACTGGGAAACACAATGGAGATGTTTCTTTCAAAGGTATTTTACTTGACAGGGAATTCTTTAATGCTCAATTTTCCAATACATAGTATTTATTGAACACCATGTGCTCACAGAGCTCTGGGCTGGGCACCTCCTGGGTGAAGATGTTAGGGAAAATGCAACAAAACTAAGGAGCAGACATCAGCACGACAACTAATGAGACAAAGAGAAGCAGAGTGACCCAGTGGACAGATCACGGGCCCGGGAGTCAGAGGGATCTGGGTTCTAATCCCCCTTCCTCCACGGGCCTGCTGTCTGACCTTGGGCAAGTCGCTTAACATCTCTGTGCCTCAGTTACCTCACCTGTAAAATGGGGATTAAGACTGGGAGCCCCGTGTGGGAAAGGAACTTCGTTGAACCCGACTGTAAGTGCTTAAATACTAGTATTACCAAGTCAGTGAAGGATTTTTGGACTCTCTGAAGGTAGAGGGAGTCATTGTGTTGACTGGATCAATCCATCACTGGTATTTGAGTGCTTACTGTGTGCCAATCACTTGGTACAAGTGCTCTGCACATAGTAAGCATTCAATACTATTGAATGAATTAATAATACAATTATTTGTTCAGAATATTCACAAGTAGCATAGCCTAGTGGAAAAAGCATAGGCTTGGGAATCAGGTCATGGGTTCTAATTCCACCCCCGCCACCTGTCAGCTGTGTGACCTTGGGCAAGGCACTTAACTTCTTGTTGCCTCATTACCGCATCTGTAAAATGGGGATTGAGACTGAGAGCCTCACGTGGGACAACCTGATTACCCTGTATCTCACCCAGTGCTTAGAACAGTTTGGCACATAGTAAGCGCTTAACAAATACCAACATTATTATTATTAATCAGACGAACTGGGTTCTAATCTTGCCTCCACCACCTGTATACTGTATGACCTCGGACAATTCACTTTACTTTTCTGTGCCTCAGGGTCCTCATCTGTAAAACAGGGATTGACAGGGAGACCCATGTGGGACAGGGACTATATCCGACCAAACTTGTCATCACCCACTTACAACGGTGTTTGACACATAATAAGTGTTTAAAAATACCACCTAGAAAAAAACATCGAACTCTCCCTATATGCTGAGCACTGTACTAAAATCTTGGGTGGGTACAATACAACTGAGTTGGTAGATCCAATTCCTGCCCATCAGCGCTTGGAGAAGCAGCATGGTGTAGTAGATAGAGCCCGGACCTGGGAGTCAAAAGGACCTGGGTTCTAATTCCGCCTCCGCCACTTGTCTGTTGTGTGACCCTGGGCAAGTCACTTCACTTCTCTGTACCTCAGTTCTCTCAGTTTTAAAATGGGGATTGAGGCTGGGAGCCCTACAGGGTACAGGAACTATGTCCAACCCAATTTGCTTGTATCCACCCCAGCACTTAGTACAGTTTCTGGCACATAGTAATTTCTTCACAAATACCATTATTATTATTATTATTATTATTAAGTGCTTGTACCTGCCCAGCACTCAGAACAATGCCTAGTACCTAGTAAGTACTTAAATACCATTATTTTTATTAAGTGCTTGTACCTACCCAACATTCAGAACAGTGCCTGGCACATAGTAAGCACTTAAATACCATCAAAAAGCACTTAGTACAGGGGTCTGCACCTAAGTGCTCAGTAAATACTATTGACCACAATTGAAGGAAGTTACAGTCCAGAGGAGCATCTTACAGGGCCCAAACTAAACCCCCCTTAAACAACAAACATGAAGAGTAACCCTTTTTCAAAAGCATCAGATTGCACAGGTATTCCTTCCATTTCCTTTCCTTTCCTCCTAGTATTTATCCCCATTATCCGCAGCAACAGTGAATAAACACTGCCCCCTCCTGTTGCAGCATTCCAAAGCTGGGAAGATCCAGTTCCTCCAGAAAGCAAAATGGGATAACAGACATGGGAACAGGGTCCAAACAAGTGGCTCCTCTCTGGTAGATGGAAATTCTCTGTCATCTGCCATCTCGGCCTGAGACGCCCCCTCCTTACACAGCCCCCCATTCTCCCTGCCCTATCCCCGTGATATTCTTCATCAGGCATATTATTGAGCTCGTAATATGTGCAGAGCGCTGTACTGAGCGCTACGGAGAGGACGACATCATAAACAGACACCTTCCCTGCCCACAATGAGCTTGCTCTTGCTCCTTCCTCAACAGAGTTTAGAGCAATTCAGGGTCCAAGGAGTCACTATCCGTCCAAGAGTTCCAGCACTGACATATTTATTGAGCAGTTATTGTGTGCAGAGCCCTGTACTAAGCGCTTGGGAGAATACAGTTTAACAATAAACAGCCACATTCCCTGCCCACACGAGTTTACAGTCTCAAGGGCGGTTTCCTGTCTTTAAGGATCTTCCCCAGTGGCCTTCCCAATGGCCAACAGAAGCCATTTCACTTCCCTGTGACTCAGTTCCCTCATCTGTAAATTGGGGATCAAGACAGGGAGCCGAATGAGGGACGAGGACTTTGTCCAGCCCGATTAGCTTGTATCTACCCCACTGTTTAATACAGTGCCTGGCACACACTGAGTGCTATATTGTACTCTCCCAAGCACTTTGTACAGTGTTTTTAAAAATAATAATAATAACGGTGGTATTTGTTAAGCACTTACTATTGCAAAGCACTGTTCTAAGTGCTGGGGGGATACAAGGTGATCAGGTTGCCCCACTTAGTGCTCCCAGTCTTAATCCCCATTTTACAGATGAGATAACTGAGGCCCAGAGAAGTTAAGTGACTTGTCCAAAGTCACACGGCTGGCAGGTCGCGGAGCCGGAATTCGAACCCATGACCTCTGACTCCCAAGCCCGGGCCCTTTCCACTGAGCCACGCTGCTTCTTTTCGCACACAGTACATATGATTGAAAGAAATGCCAAAGAAAAAAAAAAATAAACTCTATATAAGCTTTCTGGGCTTCACTCCCCTGAAATGAGCAGCTGTGACCTCCACCTCTGGAGATGCAGGGACAGTGGTTCTCAACCAGAAAAACAGTAGTTTCCCACTAGATGATAAGCTCTTCGTGGGCAGGGAAGATGTCTGCTAATTCTGGTGTAGTGTACTGTCCCAGAATTTGAAGTCGACATCACTTCCAGTTTGAGAAACAGCATAGCCTAGTGAATAGAGCCCAGGCCTGGGAGTCAGAAGGTCCTGAGTTCTAATTCCAGCTCTGCCACTTGCCTGCTGTGGGACCTTGGACAAGTCGCTTCACTTCTCTGTGTCTCAGTTCCCTCATCTGTAAAATGGGGATTAAGACTGTGAGCACTTTGTGAGACAGGGACTGGACAGCGCCTGGCACATAGTAAGCACTTAACAAATACCATTATTTTGTTTTCTGCCCGTTGGAATCTATCCCACCAGTACACAATCAGCAGCAGGGCTGCCCACCACACAAGGCAACACAAAGGGCTTTAACGTTTCAAAAGTGAAATCAAGTCCCTTCATTTCCTCCACCTCCTCACTTGAATCTTCAACCTTACAACACAGTTGCATTGACCCCCACCCCCCAAGTTTCCTCCGTAGCAGACTACTTTCAAATGTTGTGTTGCTGCACAATTAAAAACGCAACTGAATGTTCACCAAAGCGACTAACTAAAATTCCTTTTTTCCTCAGGCTTTTGCCACCTCGGGTGAGATCCCTCTGGACCCATATCTCCACAACTTAAAAAAAAAAAAGAGATTTAAAATAGAACAAACCACCGCTTGATTCTAAGGCGAGATAGAATAGGGTGGTTTGGGGGGGGGGGGGGTGTTAGTCACCTGAGAAAAACAAGCCAAACTTTCAGCTTAGTTTGTTGGTTCCAAAGACCCCCATTTATCTGAGGGGTCACCGGCCCTGGGGTTTGGAAGGGGTGGGGAGAGCAGGGAAATGGGGGTTTGGAGGCAAGAAACCCTGTGATACACGCAATGAGGTCTCCTTACCTTTCCAAGCAGAGTTGTGCACCCTCAGAGAAAGCAGGGACTACTACTGCTTGGACCCTTTTTGATCCAGCTGGGCGATGCTTCAGATTGGGAGCACCTGTTTAGACAGGCTATCCACTTAACCCTTGCCTGGCAGCAGCAGGTCTGCCCTGGAAACCCTCTCTGGACCCTTATGCTGTCCAGTCGTCTCCCACCCATGGACACATCTGTCCCAGAACATCCCACGTCCATCTGCCATCATTCTGCTCGTGGATCCAGAGAGGTTTCTTGGAAATAAATCTGGAAGCGGTTTCTTCCTTCCACGCAGCTTGAGTCTCCTCCCTCAGTTCTCTCCCGTGCTGCTGGGGGCCCAGCACAGGTGAGCGCTGATTTTTTTTCAGCAGGTGGCCTCCCACTCTCTAGCTCCTGCCCAAAGTAGGAATGGAATTGGATAGGTCTCTCCTTGACCCTCCCTCCCACAGTCGAGGCGGATAGAGTACTGGAAACTCCCCAGGTGCGACCCTGAGAGGGGTCTCTGGACCCTGGCATGGATTTAATACCTCAATCCCCCTCTTAGTAATACTAATTGTGGCATTTGTTAAGCGCTTACTCTGTGCCAGCCGCTGTACTAAGTGCCGGGGTCGACGCAAGCAACTGGGGTCGGACACAGTCCCATGTGGGGCTCATAGACTCAATCTCCCTTTTACAGATTAGGGAACTGAGGCAGAGAGAATAATAATAATGATGATGGCATCTGTTAATGCCTTACTATGTGCCCAGCACTGTTCTAAGCGCTGGGGTAGATACGAGGTAATCAGCCCGTGGGGCTCCCGGTCTTAATCCCCATTTTACAGATGAGGTAACTGAGGCACAGAGAAGTGATGGGACTTGCCCAAAGTCACACAGCTGACAAGAGGTGGACCGGAGGTTAGAACCCATGACCTTCTGACTCCCAGCCCCATGTTCTATCCACTGTGCCATGCTGCTTCTCGTGACTATTCTTTGTTTGAATTAATCTTGGAAGAGCTTTCTCGATCAATCACGTTTATTGAGCGCTTACTGGGTGCAGAACACTGCACCGAGTGCTGTGGAGAGTACAATATAATAGAGTTGGACAGTTTCCTGCCCACAACTTTCATTCATTCGTCATCGTGATTATTCAGAGCCTGTGTGCAAAACAGTAGTAGGTACTTGAAGGAGTGGGAATCAGAACCCAAGTCCTCTGACTTCCAAGCCACTGTTTCCCTGTCCTCTTTAGACAAGAGGGGCACTGGGAAGCAGGCATGGGCTAGTGGAAAGAGCACCTGAGGTGTCAGAGGACTTGGGTTCTAATCCTAGATCCGCCACTAACCTGCTGTGTGACCTGAGGCGAGTCACTTAACTTCTCTGGGCCTCAGTTTCCTCATCTGTGAAATGGGGATTCAATCCCTGTTCTCCTTCCCCCAATCCCATGAGAATCAGGGATTGGACCTGAACTGATGATCTTGAACCGACCCCAGCACTTAGTACAATACTAAACAGCATGGGAAGCATCATGGCATAGTGGATAGAGCCTGGGCCGGGGAGTCAGAAGGACATGGGTTCTAATCCCCCTTCTGCCACTTTTCTGCTGTGTGGCCTTGAGCAAGTCACTCACTTCTCTGTGCCCCAGTTACCTCATCTGTAAAATGGGGGTTAAGCCTGTGATTCCCATGTGGGACAGGGATTGTTTCCAACCCACTCAGTTTGAATCCACCCCAGTGCTTAGTAGAAGCAGCGTGGCTCAGTGGAAAGAGCACGGGCTTTGGAGTCAGGGCTCATGAGTTCGAATCCCAGCTCTGCCACTTGTCGGCTGTGTGACTGTGGGCAAGTCACTTAACTTCTCTGTGCCTCAGTTCCCTCATCTGTAAAACGGGGATTAAGACTGTGAGCCCCACGTGGGACAACCCGATTCCCCTGTGTCTACCCCAGCGCTTAGAACAGTGCTCGGCACATAGTAAGCGCTTAATAAATACCAACATTATTATTAGTACAGTGTCGGGCACACACTAAGTGCTTAACAAATACTATAAGTAGTATCATTATCTGAAACACAGTAAGCGCTTAAATACATTTATCATCACGGAATTGGAGACAAACCATTTGTGAGCTTTCTAGACTTTGTGAGCATTTCTAGACTTCTAAGTGCCTTTTGGGCAGGGAATGTGACTCCCAAACGCTTATTAGAGTGTTCTGAATACAATAGGTACTCAATGCAATTGACTGATAGATCACCAACCCCACTGTATTCTCCCAAGTGCTTAATACAAAGGCGCTGTGTTTACAGCAAACACTCAGTAAATATCACCGATTGAATGATGAACTGAGCCTAAGAGTGATTTCATACTTTTCAAATGGAACCAAGGTTAGTCGTGGTCAGAGCATTATTCTACACCACAAGGGGTTAAGGGGATCATAAACCGTCCAGAAATGCTTTAATAAAAGGAAAAGCCAAAGTGCCGAATGGAAAAGTTGAAGCTATTCACGGTGTAGCTGGAGGCCCCTTTTAAATTACAATTTTAGGCCCTTATCTGAGTCAAGCATGATTTTTTAAGAGCTTGGGCGGGGGGCTCCATTTTCACAGAGGAGCAGGGTGGATCAGTGGAAAGAACACCAGTTTGGGAGTCAGAAGACACGGGCTGGAATCCATCCTCCACCACTTGTCTGCTCTGTGACCTTGGGCAAGCCACTTGGCTTCTCCTTGCCTCAGTGACCTGATCTGTAAAACGGGAATTAAGACTGTGAGCCCCACGTGGGACATCGTGATGACCTTGTATCTACCCCGGCGCTTAGAACAGTGCTTGGCACATAGTAAGCGCGTAACAAATAGCATCATTATTGTTATCATCATTGGATATAGACCAGCAGTGGGTTAGAGTGTTGGGGACTGAGAATCTTGGACCAGTTCATTTAGAAAGCAACATGTACTGTGTGTAGGGCACTGTACTAAGGTGGTTGGAAGAGTACGAAACAATAGAGTTAGAACAGTCAGTCGACTATTTATTGAGCGCCTACTCTGTGCAGAGCACAGAGAAGCTACGTGACTCAGTGGAAACAGCCTGGACTTGGGAGTCTGAGGTCATGGGTTCGAATTCCTGCTCTGCCACTTGTCAGCTGGGTGACTGTGGGCAAGTCACTTCACTGTGCCTCGGTTACCTCATCTGCAAAATGGGGGTGAAGACTGGGAGCCTCACGTGGGATAACCTGGTTACCCTGTATCTACCCCTGCGCTTAGAACAGTGCTATGCACATAGTAAGTGCTTTACAAATACCAACATTATTATTGTTATTAAGCGCTTGGAAGAGTACAACACAACAGTCCCTGCCCACACCAGACTTACAGTCTACAGTGCTCAATACTTAGTAAATGCTTAAACTCCCCAAACAACTGGGGTGAAATACAGGTGGGTTTGGGGGGCTCAAGCCAAGCTTTGAGGGTCCATCGGGTCTCTTGTTTGGCAAGTGGCTGGGGGAAGCCGCTGCTTCCTTCCAACCGCCTCTGGCCCTTTATGGTGTGCCATTTATGAGTGACATTATCCCTTGGGCAAAAGGAAGGTCGGTACGTGACTTCTGGGATAAAGTGGACACCACCGCCTTAATCGGTTTTCTTTCAGAAAGCTGAAAGATCGCCCGGGAGCCAAAGCAAAAGAATGCTTTCAAGGTCTGAGAGCCTTAACTAGGTGTGTGTATGTGTGTGCACATTCACGGCTCAAATGGGGTGAGCTGAAAGGGAGATACAAAGTCTGGAAAAGCAGAATAAATGGTTTCTGGTCCAACACCTGGAGACCGAGCAGAAGATGGGATGGGGAGACCTGCAACTTGGGTTTTTTTGCCTTTTTAGGGTATTTGTTAAGCACATACTACGTATGTAGGTGCTGGGGTTGCGGGGAGACCGAGCAGAAGATGGGATGGGGAGACCCTCAACTTGGGTGGGGGGTTTTTTTTTGCCTTTTTAGGGTATTTGTTCAGCACATACTACGTATGTAGGTGCTGGGGTAGTGGGGAGACCGAGCAGAAGATGGGATGGAGAGACCCACAACTTGGGTTTTTTTTGCCTTTTTAGGGTATTTGTTAAGCACATACTATGTATGTAAGTCTAAGTAAGTACTACGCATGTATGTGCGCTAGGCGCTGTATAAGTGCTGGGGACGATACAACCTAATCAGGTTGGACACAGGCCCTGTCCCCCAAGGGGCTCACCGTCTTAATCCCCATTTCCCAGGCAAGTTAACTGAGGCGCTGAAGAGTGAAGTGACTTGCCCAAGGTCATACAGCAGTCAAGTAAAGGAACTGGGATTAGAAGCCAGGTCTTCTGTCTCCCAGGCTCTTTCAATTAGGCCACGCTGCTTCTCTGTATCTTTCATCCACCCCAGAGCTTGGCACATAGTAAATGCTTAAATATTATAAGTAGCTGGTACAGTGCTCTGCACAAAGTAATCAGGGAATGTGTCTATTGATTGTTATATTGTATTCTGCCAAGTGCTTAGTACAGGGCTGTGCACACAGTAAGTGCTCAATAAATATGTTGACTGACAAATTCCATCAGTTGAGTGATCGATTGAATGATCTGCCATTCTGGCTGGGAATTCTTTCCATTCGTGACACCCCCCCCCCCACTTTCCCCACCCCTAGAAGGCAGTGAAAAGCTCCTCTAGACTGTAAGCTCCATCGTGGGCAGGAAATGCGTCTATTGTACTGTACTCTTTCAAGCTCTTGGTATAGTGGTCTGCACACAATAAGCACCCAATAAATACAATTGAATAGATGATAGAAAGAGCAGAAGCATAAGGCTCAGAGGACCTGGATTCTAATCCCATCTCCTCCGCTTGCCTACTGCGTGACCTTGGGCAGGTCCCCTTGCCTCTCTGTACTTCGGTTCCCTCATTTGCAAAACGGGGGTTCAAGCCTATTCTCCCTCCCACATAGGCTGTGAGCCTCTCATGGGACAGGGACCGCATCCAACCTGACGATCTTTTCATCCAACCCAGTGCTTAGGACAGTGTTTGGCACATGGTAAGTGCTTTTACAGATACCACAGTTATTATTATAATCAACTAACCAGTGGCATTTACTGAGCAAACTGAGGGAAGTGTGATGTACTGAGCACTTCAGAAAGTACCACAGAAGCTGGAAACGGCTGCTCTGCCCTCAAGGGACTTTTCTTCAATCGGGGAAAAGAGACAGAATTTTTTTTTATTATTATTTATTTTTACCAACAGTGGGAGCAGGAAAGACTCCATGTGGGATAGGGACTGTGTCCAACCTGATTAGCTTGGATTTGATGAGCTTAGTACAGTGTCTGGCCGGTAGTAAGCGCTTAAATACCATTTTTTTAAAAAAAGGGAGAACAAGTATTCATTCAATTCATTCATTCAATAGTATTCATTGAGCGCTTATTACGTGGAGACCACTGTACTAAGCGCTTGGAATGTACAATTCGGCAACAGATAGAGACAATCCCTGCCCACTGACGGGCTCACAGTCAGGTGTGGATATGAGAATGGATAAAATAGCTGGATAAATCATGGATTGCACAAATACGAGATTAAGTAAAATTATGCACGGGAATATCAATGTTAGAGATAAGTAAACCAGTGCTGAGGGAGGGGAGGTTTTGATAGGTACATAAGTGCTGTGGAGCTGGGACAGGGGATGAAGGCAGGGAGCAAGTCAGGGTGACGACGCAAAGGGAGCGGGAGAAGAGGAAAGAGGGGGCTTAGGGAAGGCCTCTTGGAGGAGATGGGCCTTCAAGATGCCTCTGAAGGGGGTGGGGGAGTCATTATCTGTGGGATACGAGATGGGTGGGTGTTCCAGAAGAGAGGCGGGACGTGGGCGAGAAGTCACCGGTGAGATGGACGAGATGGAGGGACTTCTCTCCTGGCATTAGAGGGGAGAAGTGAGCGGGTTGGCTTGGAGTGGGAGAGCAGCGGGATGAGGCAGGAGGAGGTGAAGGGACGGAGGGCTTTAAAGCCAATATTGCCCTGACCCTGGGAGGGTCAGCCTCCCTCGGCTTTCCCCTCCTGGCCAACGGCCTCTCCTCCCCACTGCCCCGCCATCTCCGGCATCCAGCTTGGCTGGGCTAATTTGTCATTTGCAGCGATCTAAACCTCATCAAGTATTTAATAACCGCTCCACTCCCAGATCGAATATTCATTGCTAATTTCATATTTAACAACGAGATGATAAAGGGCCTTGATTCCCTTTCATCTCCGAACCCCTGCTTCCAAAACCCAGAAACAATAGGGAAAATAGATTGATTAGCCCAAACGTGCACGATAAAGGCATAATGATAACTCCCCAAAGTGAATTTGGTTGGAGGAGGAATAAAAGAGAAAGTCTGCTGTGACTTCGAGAGTAAGGGGTCCATCTGTTATCGGGGCTCCTCAGAAACCGCATGGCGTAGTGAATAGAGCATGGGCTGAGAAGTCAGAAGGTCATGAGTTCTAATCCCCGCTCCATTTGTCTCCTGCGTGGCCTTGGGCAAGTCACTTCACTTCTCTGTGCCTCAGTTACTTCATCTTTACAATGGGGATCGAAACCGGGAGCCCCACGTGGGACAGGGACTGTTTCCAACCCGACTTGTTTGTATCCACCCCAGCGCTTTGTACACTGTCTGGCACATAGTAAGCACTTAAATACTATTATTATAATTACTAACAAAAGATAGCCAGCCGGGCATCTGTCTGAATCTGTCTGTGGCCACGGCTGGAGAATAGCATCATCCACTGACCTGCTTTGTGACCTTGGCCAAGTCACTTAGATTCTCCATGCCTGTATCCTCGCCCGCAGAATGAGGATTAAATACATTTTCTCCAGCTTAGACTGTGAGCCCCGTGAGGCATTGGGACTGGCTCTGATTATCTTCTACCTCCCCCATTGCGGAGCACACTGCTTGCCAGATGGTAAACACAACAAATAGCCTCTAGACTGTAAGCTCATTGGAGGCAGGGAATGTGTTTGTTAGTTATATGATACTCTCCCAAGTGCTTAGTACAGTGCTCTCCACTCAGTAAGCACTCAAATACAATCGACTGGCTTAAATAACACAGTTATGATGATGATGGTGGTATTTATTACGTTTACTATGCGCCAGGCACTGTACTAAGCATCTGGGGCAAAAGGAGGAACGACAATTCCGGTGAATGACTATAGCGGGAATCGTCAGGCTCAGATCTGTCTTTGTGACGGGTTGATTTTTTCAAGATCACAAAGCCACTGTCTTGCAACCAGACAAGAGGGTTATTTACAAGTAAGTGCCAGGCAGGGTATCTTGTTCCTCTCATGTATCCCGCAGTTCACTTCTGAGTCTCATTTAAGGCCTCATTCTCGTGGCGATACGGTTTCGGTTCGAGACAGAAAATGTTTAAAGCACTAAGCTTGCTTCAGATGTTCCACAGAGGCCTCAAACGTGTTGATTCACTAACTTCAAGTCGGCCGGACTTTCCTCGACGCTCAGTACAGTGCATCCAGCGGGTACTCGATAAATAGCATCGCTAAGATGAATTCGGCAAATTTTGCCCCCACCAAAACCTTCCGCTTGGATCTTATACAGCGGGAAGCCTAGATTTCATGGGTCGTGAGGTATTCTAGAGGGAGATGCTTAGGAGAATTGCGTGATCCTTTCTGATTCAATGGGGGAGTGTCAAGGATGGACAAGGGAGAGTGGGGGTGTCTGGATGGCCCATGCTGGGGCACTGGGGAAGAATTAGAGGTAGGGAAAATCAGGGGGATTGGATGGTCTACCCAAAATCACAAGGCTGAGTGCCTAAGAAGTCAACAGGCACACAGTTCTTTCAAACATCCTGTTGCCCACTGTCAGAGATAGTTTTCTGAGCTGGATGCTCTGACCCAGGAAGGTGCCATTGGTGGACTCATATTTTTAACCTTCCTTCCAATACACAATATTTGGGAGTCTGTTTTGAAATTCCTGGCATCGTTTTTTTAAACGGTATCCGTTAAGCACCTATTATGTGTCAGGCACTGTATGAAGCGCTGGGGTAGGCAAATTGTTGTCGGGTGGGGCCCAGTCTCCGTCCCACACGGGACTCACAGATTTAATCCCCATTTTACAGACGAGGGAACTGAGGTATAGAGAAATGCCCCGTGTCACACGGCAGACAAGTGGCGGAGCCGGGATTAGAACCCAGCCCCTTTTGACTTCCAGGCCGGTGCTCTCGTCACTAGACCGGGCCGCTTCTGGACCCCCCATCCAAGAGTTCATTCACAGCTCATGCCGACCTCGATAAAAGAAATGGGAAATGATTAATTTTTAGAGAAGTAATGGGAGATCAATCTTCCCTCCTAAGGACCAAAAAAATAAGAAAGAAGAATGCTCCCAAAAAGTGAGATAAAGACCGTTGAGAAGAAAGAAAAACCGAAACGTCTGGTAGCACGTAGTGGATGAGGATTTCAACGGCGGCAGAGATAGAAACCCTAGGGAAAGCATGATTGAACCAGATGTTTTCAAATGTGCCATTGAAAATAGCACACAAACATTGATGCAAAATCAAATTTAAATAAAAAGGATTCAATTGGAAGCATAATTAAAGCCAAAAGGAAACTAAAATAAACGTGCCGAGAAACAAATTAAAAGCCCCCGACAACGGTTTCGTGGACGGCAACACGAAAGGAGCTCATTCCTGATTTTAATTTCGTGTACTAACTTCATCCGGAGCCCCACAGCCTCCTAATAAACGTGGTCGCCGACAAAAGCAATAAACATAATGGTGACGGAGCAGAGCAAAAATGCCTTCAACCACATCCTCGCATCGCATTTGCTATTCAAACTTCAGGATACAATTCACAATCTTTAGGTGGAAAGATAAAAAAAAAAAAACCACATCGCTTTCTTATTTGCCTAAAACGTGGGGGTGATGCAAATCATCTCCCAACCTGGAAGCAGCGTTGCCTGGTGGAAAGAGCCCGAGCCTAGGAGTCTGAGGACCTGGGTCCCGATTCTCGCTTCGCCACTCGACTGCTGCATGATCTTGGGTGAGTCATTTCACTCCCCCGAGCCTCGGTTCCCTCACCTGTAAAATGGGGATTAAGACTGTGAGCCCTCAGTGGGACAGGGACGGTGTCCAAACTAATTATCTTCCATCTACCCCAGGGCTTAGTACAGTGCCTGGTACATGGAAAGTGCTTAACATATACCATATAAAAAAATACCATTGATTGATTGATAGAAGGCCTATTTTTAGGGCCTGGCAAAATAAAACCCTAGACAAGCTGCATCCCAACTAAAAATAATAATTGTGGTATTCGTTAAGCACTTACAATGTGCCAAGCACTGTACTGAGCACTGGGGTGGATCCAAGCAAATCGGGTTTTGACGGTCCCTGTCCCACATCGGGCTCACAGTCTTCATCCTCATTTTGCAGATGAGCTAACCGAGGCCCAGAGAAGTGAAGTGATTTGCCCAAGATCACACAGCAGACCCGTAGCGGATGCAGGATTAGAACCCACGACCTTCTTACTCCCAGTCCTGTGCTCCATCGACTACACCATGCGCTATGGGCAGGCAGCCGGTGACTGAGGGCAGAACAGGCGGGCCCACTGCCAGGAAGAAAGAAGCGTCTCTTGAAGCAAACTAAATCAATGATACTTACTGAGCGCTTACTATGTGCACAGCATTGATTAGCTTGCATCTACTCCAGTGCCCGGTACAGTCCCTGGCCAATGCTCTTAACAAATGCTATTAAAAAAAGAAAAAACCAGAAAACAACTCCTCTTCGCCTCAGTTCTTCTGTTCTCCCTCCTACTTAGGCGGTGAGCCCCATGAGGGACAGGGACTGTGTCCAAACTAATTCACTTTTCCCCTACCCCAGCGCTTAGAACCGCGTTTGACACCTAGGACGCGCTTAAATACCACAAAAAACCAAACCAAAACGAGAATCCCTCCCCGCTGCCCTCTCTCTTCCCCCCACGGCTTCCCACAGACGATGGAGGCCGGAATGATGATTACGAGAGCGGGATGCGCTGTGATTACTTGGGTAACAAAAAAGATGATTTGTGAATTCATTTTGAATCTGGCTTCCCCCTCTGGCCTTTGCCGTCTGAAGTCGCAGATTGCACAGGCTGAAGCGGGAAGGGTAATTAACTCGGTGATTGTCGAAAAAGCGGGTCTCGGCGATTATGAGGCGGAGGACGCTGGTAGGAGTCAAAAAGCCCCCTAGCTTGCTCGGTTGCACGGGGAGGCTGGCGAGAGCGAAGCGACAGATCGGGATTCGAGGCAACGGAAAAGGCAACCTCAAAAGATAAATAATTAAACTGAACTTTCCACACCTGAGGTAACCGAAATCGCGGAGCTACTTTTAAGGGAAATAAAATCTGAATGGATAGAGGTCTCCGACAATGATGGGTGTCCCGGGATTGCCAACGGTGTTAGGGATGTCACAGAGGGCTGCCTCTCGACCGATTTAGGGAATTCGAGGAGTACTGTCTCTGGACATAAAACACCATCCGCCCACAAACAACCCAATTATAGCAGAAGCTCCCTGTGTGTAGAGACTCTGAGTGTTCTTTTTCCTCTTTGAAATGGTATTTAAGCGCTTACTCTGGGTCACGCGCTGGAATAGTTACACAACAATCAGATCGGATACAATCCCTGTCCCACGTGGACTAAGTAGGAGGGAGAACGGGTATCGAAGCCCCCTTTTACAGTTGAGGAAACTGAGGCACAGAGAAGTAAGTGCCCGACCGCACGCAGAGGACAAGTGGAGTTGGCCAGAATATGTACCCGTGGACTGGGCGTTGGTGTAATGATATTCGCAGTGGAATATCCCAGTGTCTGCTATATTGCACTCTCCCAAGTGCTCAGTACAGCGCTTTGCACACGGTAAGCGCTCAATAAATATGATTGAAATATGGGTGAGTTCGGGTCTGGGTCTACTAACTATTGGACTCTCTTAAGTGCTCTGCGCACAGTAGACTATCAGATTCTTGAGAGTAGGGATCATGTCTACTCTGTTATACTCTCCCAAGCACTCAGTACAGTGCTCTTCACACAGTAGACTAAGTAACTAGATGGCAAGGATCGAGTCTACCAACTCTATTGCGCTCTCCCAAGCGCTCAGTACAGTGCTCTGCGCCCACTAGGAACTCAGTCACTGCTGAGAAGCTGCAGGGCCGATGGTTAGAGCACGGGCCCAGGAATCAGAAGGTCATGGGTTCTAATTCTGGCTCTGCCACTGGTCTGCTGTGTGACCTTGGGCAAGTCACCTCACTGGGCCTCAGTTACCTCATCTGGAAAATGGGAATTGAGACTGTGAGCCCCACGTGGAACAGGGATTGTGTCCAACCCAATTTGCTTGTATCTACTGCAGAGCTTAGTGCACTGCCTGGCAAACAGTAAGCGCTTAACAGATGCCATGATTATTATTATTATTATTATTAGAGAAATGCAGCAGGGTTGGAGAGGCGACAGCTACTTTCGGCGGGTCAGTTGGACGGCCCTAAACCCGTAACACCCACCCGCCCCCACTTTGGTCAGTCCCGGCCTGTCCCACCGTGTGACCAGGAGATGGAAATTCTAATCCTGGCTTTGTCGCTTATCTACTGTGACCTCGAGCAAGTCGCTTCACTTCTCTCAGCCTCAGTTCCCTCATCTGAAAAATGGGGATTGAGAGTGTGAACCCCATGGGGGACAGGGACCGTGTTCAACATGATTAACTTGTATCTACCCCAGCGCTTAGAACAGTGCTGGGCACCTAGTAAGCGGTTAACGGGTCCCCTTATTATCATCACTTTGGACCAACCCAGCGCCGTAGCACAGTCCCTGGCACTTACAATGTGCCTGTTTGTTATATCGTACTCTCCCAAGCGCTTATTACAGTACTCTGCACCAAGTTAGTGCTCAATAAATATGATTGAATGAATGAACCCGGTCAGCCCTCAACAGACACTTAAAATGAACAAATTCAAGTTGCTTTTGCGGTCCCACAGATGGCAAATTGCAAAGAGAGCGTGCCCCGGTCTTTGTCAGCCTGGTAAAACCGGACTTTCTATTCATCACTGGCCTCTGAACTGACATCACTGGGCTCTGAACTGATGGTCTTGTTATCCAGGAATTGCCTTGGGCATTACTCTAAATGTGAACAAGACATTTGCCTGCTGTCGATTTCAATCTCCCGTAGCCTGGGAAATCCCTCTTATTTCCCCTCTCCATCCATCAGAGGACTTATTCCCACCCACTTCTCCAAGATTTTCCAAGAACTGAGCCACCGGCTCCTCCTCTTCTTCCTCCTCCACCACCCTCTTCCTCTTCCCCAAAGGGAGTGGTCCTTGCAATTAAAACTATCACTTCCCAACACCTACTTTTTCTTCTCCTCCTCCTCCTTCCCCTTCTCACCCACGTGAGAGCATTCAGAGAAGCAGCCAGACCTAGTGAAAAGAGCCCAGACCTGGGACTCAGAGGACCTGGGTTCTAATCCGCACTCCGCCTCATGCCTGCTGTATGACCTCGGCCAAGTCACTTCACTTCTCTGGGATCTCATCTGCAAAATGGGGATTAAGACCATGAGCCCCTTGTGGGACGGGGACTGTGTCCAATCCGATTCACTTCTATCTATCCTACCACTTAATACAGTGTTTGGAGCATAGTAAGCCTTTGACATATACCATTAAAAAAAAAAAAAAAAGAAGAAGAACCGTCCTGGAAATCCTCCCCGTGAAAAGTTGCCCC
This sequence comes from Ornithorhynchus anatinus, assembly GCF_004115215.2. Classification (NCBI taxonomy): domain Eukaryota; kingdom Metazoa; phylum Chordata; class Mammalia; order Monotremata; family Ornithorhynchidae; genus Ornithorhynchus; species Ornithorhynchus anatinus. The sequence continues at coordinate 18,234,946 of NC_041744.1, read as the reverse complement.
ATTGAACACCCAAAACGGGCATTAAAATAAAACAGCGCCTGCCAGCATATTTCTCAGACTCTAAATTATATTGTCAATGCTAGGAGAAAGCTTCTGAATCGAAACGTCAGTCTGGAGATGAAAACATTTCAGGCTTCTCCAAAGATGACTCTCAACGCCTGGTTTTTCAGAAGGCGAATCTCCTAACTCATCAATATTAATTTCTACCTGCCAAATGCGTGACAAAAGGAAGACATGACAAACCAGGAAAAAAAAATAAATTGCCACAGGTGCTAAAAGCATTAGCTTCTCTTGGAATATCTGAGGTTCAGAAATAAACTAGCGAGAGCATCTTGGTCTCTAAAAGCCCGGCCTTGTGGAGCATCTTGAAATTTTTGCTTTCTAATGACGCTGTTTCTCTTTCCCAACATACCATGTAGCCACTTGGGAGTGGGGAACTGGGTGGCCACGAAATAAAAATGCTGAGATTTGGAGAAAGACCTGCCAGATAATAATAATCATCATTGTGGCATTTGCTACTATGTGCCAGGCACTGTCCTAAGCGCTGGGTTAGATACAAGATTATCAGGTTGGACAGAGTCCCTGTCCCACATGGAGTGCACAGTCTTCATCACCATTTTACAGTTGAGGAAACTGAGGCACAGATAAGTTAACCGACTTGCCCTAGGTCACAAAACAGACTAGAAGCAGAGGAGGGGTAGGAACCCAGGTCCGAAAACCCTGGTCAGATGCCAGATCTGTACCGAAGAAGGGGGATCTGGATGGATTTTGGGGGCCGCTATAGAGAGCCGCATTGGCGATCTCGGCTAATTTGCACTGATATGGAAAAAGTCGGGAGAACAGGGAGGCTGACAAAAAATTAGCTGGTTCACAGAAAGGACTGGGTGATCCAGATCGCTTGTCCAGGGTCCCGGGCTCTTTCTGCTGCATTCTAACCTCCGTTTCCTCATCTGGATGAAAGAATGACAGTTTCCTCAGGTTCCAATCAAAAACCACGCTCATTAGAGCCTATGGTCCTTAATGAAAATTTAAATACAAACTGCAGGTCTCTTCTCCAAACTCCGGTTCGGAAGAACGACAAACCAATATGTAGGAAAAAAAAAAAAATCTCTATTGTGGAGAGTTCATTCCTTATTGATGACAAACGCTATTAAATCATAAATTATAAATCAATTTAAAATACCACACTGAGGTTGGGCGGGCGGGCGGGCGTAATCAGGGCTCCTAAATGTCACCGACAGAGAGGGAGGGGATATGGTGGCCCCGACGAGCCTCGGTGACCCCTCGAGAAAGGGTTCCCCGTCTCTAAATCCCCACTGCTAAACCCCCTCCCATGTGCTGCTCATTCCTGTAGATTCCAGGCAGGATGCAGAGTTAGGAACAGGGAATGCCACTTCAACGGACTAATCCCGTCCCCGCCAGCTGCCTTCCCTCTGACTTCAGGCCCATCCCTTTAGGTCCCTGGGCCTCAGTTTCCTCATCTTGAAAACGGGGATTCGGTTCCTGTAATCCCTCCCTCCTTTGGACTGTAAACTGGTGGGCAGAGAATGTCTATTATTACATGGCACTCTCCCAAGCGCTCAGTACAGTGCTCTGCACACGGTAAGGGCTCAATAAATACGATTGACTCCCTGACCCTTAGACCTCGAGCGCCACGTGGACTGTGCCTGATCTGATTGTGTCGCATCTACCCCAAAGCTTAGCACATAGTAAGCATTTATCAAATACCATTATAAAAGAGGTGCGGGCAGTGGAAGAGGGAGATGGGTATTTGGGAAAAACCAAGTAGTGTTGTCTACCGGCAAGATCCCCCGATTAGACCGTGAGCCCGTCAATGGGCAGGGATTGTCTCCATCTGTTGCCCAACTGTACATTCCAAGCGCTTAGTACAGTGCTCTGCACATAGTAAGCGCTCAATAAATACTATTGAATGAATGAAAGATGTCAGGCCTGGCAATCAGAGCACCTGGGTCCTAATCCCCGCGCTTCCACTGGTCTGCTGTGTGACCTGGGGTAAAGCACTCGACTCCTCTGAGCCTCAGTTTCCTCATCTGTAAAAATGGGGATTAAATCCTACTCTCACTTCCGCTGCCTGCTGGGTGACTTTGGGCAAGTCACGTGGCTTTTCTATGCCTCATCTGCCAAATGGGAATGAATCCGGTGAACGCTATGTCAATCATGGACTGCGTCCAACCTGATGATCCTTTATTTACTCCAGCACTTAGTACAGTGCCTGACATATAGTAAGTGCTTAACCAATACCATAAATATATATATATGTGTGTGTGCGTGTGTGTGTGCATATATATGTGTGTGTGTATATGAGTACAGCATGGAACATGGACTGGACCCAACCTGATCTTTTATCTACCTCGGCACTTAATACAGTGCCTGGCACATAGGAAGAGCTTTATAGTCATCAGTTAAAATATATATATATATATCATTCAGTCTACAACTCCTTCAGGCATGCCAAGTGTATCTTTGTCATCAAAGGAATTTAGAAGCCACCCAACTTTCAGACTGCCGGTCTCACCGTGTCGAGTCTAGCACTGCAGCGCTTCCTCCGTTAGCTCACAGCCTCTTTCCAGTGAAATCTCTTCTGAATTTCACAGGAAATGATTCCGGAATTCCTTTTTTCCTCTGGCAATAAATTTCCACAGAGGCCAGGAGCGTCAGGACGGATGACGTGTGGATAGGAGCAGCGCGGCCTAGAGGAACAGTCCCAGGCACGGAAGTCCGAGGACCTGGGTTCTAATCCCCGGCCTGTCGCTTGCCTGGTGTGAGATTTTGAGCAGCTTTTCTGAGCCTCGGTTTCCTCAGCAGTGCAAAGGGGATTCAATCCCTGCTCTGCCCTGTACTTAGAGGGTGCGCTCCATGTGGAACGACGTCTGATCTATCTTATATCTACCCCAGTGCTTAGAACAGTGCCATAGTAATAAGCACTACATACGTTATTACCATAATCGCCATTATTATTATTATGCTGAATGGCCTAGTGGGAAGAGCACGGACCTGGGACCCAGAGGACCTGGGTTCTATTCCCAGTTCTCCCACTTGTCTGTTGTGTGACCTTGGGTGAGTCATTTCACTTCTCTGGGCCTCAGTTCCCTCATTTGTAAAATGGGTATTAAGATTGGGAACCCTGTGTGGCACATGGACTGCGTCCAACCCGATTAGCTTGCATCTGTCCCAAAGCTGTAAAACGGGAATAAATTACCCGTTCTCCCTTCCTCTTCAAAGTGTGACTTTCATAGAGGACGAGGGACTCTGTCCAATGGAATTGTTCTTTCCAAGCGCTTCTTACAGTGCTCCGCGCACAGTAGGCGCTCAATAAATACAACTGAATGAATGAATCTGATTATCCCATCTCTACCCCAGCACTTAGTACAGAGAGAGCACTGAATAAATACCATCATTAATGATGCGCATTTCTCTCCAGTTATTTTTCATCTGTTTCCATCAGCGAGACGGGACCTTTGTGTGAATGTATTAATCAATACTGCCGAAAGGTTTCGTGATCTTTAGTGGATGTGGATTATGTAGAGGGGGAAAAAAAAAGTATGATTAAACAGTAATATTAGGCACACAAGATTGAGTCCATATATATTCATTATCCAGAGAACCAAATATATTAGTCTCACCTTTACTATTGTCGGTAATAAACCAGACATAATCCTAATAAATTAGATATCTGAATGCTTTAGAAGTCCATTGCGATACTGTATCAGTCCCGGGATACTAAATGGAAACAAATGGTTATTTATACAAGATACGCCGATAATATAATCAGTAGGACTCATTTCCACGGGAGGAATTGGCATTTAATTGGAGAATGGGTTTCTCCAATTGAATTAGCCTTTTCAATATGCAATGCAATAGCGTCCTCCCCTCACCTTCTCCTTGAAGGACCCCAGTCTTGGAAAAATCATCCCACCTGAGAACCAACTGCCAAGGAAGGCGCAACTTGAGAGGCAGCACGGCCTAGTAGGCAGAGCCCGATCCTGGGAGTCAGAAGGACCCGGCCTTCCCTCCTTAAATTCTCCTTTCCTCCTCTCCCACTCCCTCACCCTGACTTGCTCCCTTTATTCATCCCTCCTTCCAACCCCACACCATTTCACTGAAATGTACATATTTAACTTCTGTCTCCCCTTCTAGACTGCAATCTGTTGTGGGCAGAGAACATGTCTACCCACCCTGTTCTATTATACTCTCCAAATGCTTAGTACAGTGCTCTGCCCATAGTAAGCATTCAATAAATACCATTGATTGATCTTTCCCCTGCCCGGTTTATTAGGAAAGCATTAATGAAAACCACACACCCGTGAACGCAATCTTTATAGCTCAATTATGGAGCATTTTAAGTAAGGTGGAGTGTGCAGAAAGATGAATCGGTCTCTATTACCGAGAGAAGGTTAGTTAACTCAAGTCAATATCCTGATACTCTGCCATTTTTCCCCCCCATCTCTCATTTTTTTTTTTTTAAATAAATATCGGTCTCTTCCGAAGGTTGCAGGCTACCTGAAGCCAGGGATTGAGTCTACCAACGTTGCTATGGTGGACTCTCCCAATCGCGTAGTACAGTGTTCTGCACACAGTAAGTGCTCAGTAGTGGATAGAGTACAGGCCTAGGAGTCAGGTGGTCACGGGTTTTAATCACAGCTCTGCCATTAGGGAAGCGGCGTGGCTCGGTGGAAAGAGTCCCGGCCTTGGGAGTCAGAGGTCATGGATTCGAATCCCAGCTCTGCCACTTGGCAGCTGTGTGACGGTGGGCAAGTCACTTCTCTGCGCCTCAGTTCCCTCATCTGTAAAATGGGGATGAAGATTGTGAGCCTCATGTGGGTCAATCCGATGACCCTGTATCTACCCCAGCGCTTAGAACAGTGCTCTGCACACAGTAAGCGATTAAATACCAACATTTTTACTACATTCATTCGCTCGGTCTTATTTATTGGGCGCTTTCTGTGTGCGGAGCACTGGATTAAGTGCTTGGGAGAGTACCTTATAACAATAAACAGACACATTGCCTGCCCACAGCAAGCTTGCAGGCGAGAGGGGAAGACAGATGATGTAAATAAACTGCAGGAGTACACATAAGGGGTTGGGAGGGGGGATGAATAAAGGGAGCAAGTCAGGGTGATGCACAGAGAGTGGGAGAAGAGGAAAGGAGGGCTTAGTCAGGGAAGGCCTCTTGGAGGAGATGGGCCTTGGATAAAGTTTTGAAGGGGGTGGGAGGAGAAGAGTCATTACCTGTGGGATTTGAGGGAGGGAGATTATTCCAAGCCAGAGGCGGGACACGGGCCGAGGGTCGGCAGCGAGATAGATGAGACGGAGGGACAGTGAGAAGGTAAACGTTAGAGGAGTGAAGTGTGTGGTCTGGACTGTTCTAGGAGAGTAGTGAGGTTGTCTGCTGTGTGGCCTTAGACAAGTCACTTGACTTCTCTGGGCCTCAGCTCCCTCATCTGTAAAATAGGGGTTGAGATTGAGCCCAACATGGGGCAGGAACTATGTCTGGCTCGGTTTGTCTGTATCCACCTCAGTGCTTAGTACAGTGCCTGGCACACGGGAAGCACTTAAACCTTATTAGAAAGAGCACGGGCTTGGGAAAGGGCATGGGTTCTAATCCCAGCTCCACCACCTGTCTGCGGCGTGACCGCGGGCAAGCCGCTTGACTTCTCTGCGCCTTAGTTTCCGCATCAGTAAAATCGGGATTAGAGATGGCGAGCCTCACAGGGGACAGCCTGATTACCTTGTAATAATAATGTTGGTATTTGCTAAGCGCTTACTATGCGCAGAGCACCGTTCTAAGCGCTGGGGGAGATCCGGGGTCATCAGGTTGTCCCACGTGAGGCTCACAGTCTTCATCCCCCTTTATACAGATGAGGGAACCGAGGCACAGAGAAGTGAAGTGACTTGCCCACAGTCACACAGCTGACAAGTGGCGGAGCCGGGATTTGAACCCATGACCTCTGCCCCTCAAGGCCGGGCTCTTTCCACTGAGCCATGCTGCTTCTCATATCTACCCCGGCTTCTGGGATAGATAATCAACAATAAAGGAACTAGTAGTCAAGAAATACACCGAAGATTAATGTTAGGAAGACTTGCTATGAAGAGCCTGGAAAGTCACGACATGAGTTGATGTAACAATTGCCTCAAAAATACAAATTGTCAATTCTGTGGTGTTTCCAGTGAATGTATGGATCCAAAAGCTGGACAGTGAAGAAGCAGGTTAGAATGCACATTGATTCTTTTGAAATGTGGTGTTGGAGAAGGTTTTTGCCAATACCACGCATTGCCCGAAAAACAAACAAATGGATTTAGGAGCAAATGAAGGCCAAACGACTCGACTTAGATTAGCAAATTTTGGGCACCTAAATCAGGACTAATTCTCTGGAGAAGACACTAAAGCTAGCAAGAGTCCAGGGAAAAAGAGGAAGAGACAGTCCAGCAGCTAGATGGATAGAGACCATAACAACCATAACGGAAGAACCGTTAGAGAGGTTGCGGATTACGGCATTCTGGAGAAAGTATATCCGTGGAGTCTCAATCTGTCGGAAAAAACTCGACAGCACTTAATAACCCCAGAGCTTAGAACGGTGCTTGGAACATAAGAGCATGAAAAGTGTCATAATTATTATTTATAATTATTTATATATAAATACATTTTATATTGTTTCACGTTTCCGATATCGTCTTGAAGTTGTCTTGCTTTTATCCATCTGCCCCGATTAGACTGTGAGCCTGTGGTCTCTGTTGCCTAACTGTCCATTCTAAGCGCTTAGTTCAGCGCTGTGCACATAGTAAGCGCTCAAGAAATACGATTAAATGAGTATTTTTCAGTAATAACTAATTATTAGTATTAATTGCGTGGTTGACCGCTAGGGGGCCAGCGGCGCAGGACTGGGACGGTGTTTTACTGCCCTCTGGCGGCCCGACCGAGCTATTCACTCTCTTCCACTGAGCCAGACAAGTTTGGCATCTCAGGTCCAAAAAAGAGGCCAAATGTCCTGTTTTCGAAATGAAAAACCCTTCTTCTGTTGGAGACAAAACGTCAGTAGACTTACTTAAAGAGCAGGCAAACGCTGGACTGTGCCGCTAGGCCCAACCTCATGTTCGCTCGTCTCTCCCGGCGCTTAGCACGTAGCACGTCCTTAATACATCCCACAAGACCATGAGCCCGTCACTGGGCAGGGATTGTCTCTACCTGTCGCCGAATTGTCTATTCCAAGCACCTAGCACAGTTCTGTGCACATAGTAAGCGCTCCATAAATACTACTGAATGAATTGGAAGTTATTATTAATAATAATGGTCCTTGTTGAGCACTTAGTATGTCCCAAGTACCGGTCATAGCCCTGGGGTAGATAGAAGTTAATCGGGTTGGACGCAGACCCTGTCCCCCATGGGGCTCACGCTCTTAATCCCCATTTTACAGATGAACCAACCGAGGCACAAAGAAATCAAGCGATTTGCTTGAGGGAAGCGGTGGAGCCGGGATTAGAACCCACGTCCTCTGCCTCCCAAGGCCGTGTCTTGCCACTAGGCCACGCTGGTCTCGTCTTCTCCCAGCGCTCAGCACAAAACTGAACCCTTAACATATTCCATAATTGGAAATTGGGATTGGGAATCGTACCCCAGATGGACACAATCACACCGCGCGGGTGTGAGGAAGAGGATTTCCCTCCTGCAACTCGCGGTTCCAAAATTCTCTTCAGCACGCTCATCGTTTTAGTGGTGTAATATCTGATGCTCTTACAGAACGAAAGCATAAAAGGGTATTTGTTTGGGAGCCGTATTCTGCTTTTCCCCCCTTTCTCAAGCTCGGTTGAGGCATTCTCCCTCCCGATAACCAACCAGTCGGTGGTATTTGAGCTCTTACTGTGTGCAGAGCACTGACCTAAGCGTGTGGGAGAGTACGGCACAGATGGGAGACTTATCTGTTACTCCATCAACTGCAGATCAAGAATTGGCTTATTAGCGGAGCACTGGGTTGTTGGGTTGTGTCAAGCCGGGTAGCCGCCTGTCTTAATTTGTCCTTTCGCTCTCTGCCGTTATGAATTGGAGTGTGAACAATGTCCGCTTCAAACTCCCCGGAGATTCTGTCAGGTAAATCCACACGTCGAGGGGTTTGAAGCGGAAAGTTGAAGTTGCATCGGACTGGAAGATGCTTATTATTCACCGGAGAGAAATTGGAACCTCCAGTTTTCAATCTCGTGGACCATCGGTGAGCAGGGACAGCGGGTTAAGTTCGGATTTCTGGTCGATAGGCGCAGCCAAGGTATTACTTCGGACTTTCTTTTCTTTTTGGTAATTTGTTAAGCACTTGCTAGGTGCCAGGTACTGTACTAAGCCCAAGGATGGATAGAAATCCCAAGGGGCTCACAGTCTCCATCTCCGTTTTACAGATGAGGGAACTGAGGCTCAGAGAAGTGAAGTGACTTGCTCCAGTTAACACGGCAGGCAAGCGAAGCAGAGAAGCAGCGTGGCTTAGTGGAGAGAGCCCGGGCTTGGCAGTCAGAGGTCGTGGGTTCTAATCCCTGCCCCGCCACTTGTCTGCTGTGTGACCTGGGGCAAGTCACTTCACTTCTCTGTGCCTCAGTTCCCTCTTCTGTCAAAATGGGGATTAAAAAACGTGAGCCCCGCGTGGCGCAATCTGATGACCCTGTATCTACCCCAGCACTCAGAACAGAACACTTATAAATACCATAATTATTATTATTAAGTGGCAAAGCCGGGATTAGAGCCCGGGTCCTTCTGACTCCCAGGCCGGGGCTCTACTCGCTAGACTCACCCACCTTCACATCAGACAGGAACTCCTCACCACACATTTTGAGAGTCAATCGCCTCTCCGTCTCCTACCTCGCCTCGCTCCTCTCCTACTCCAACCCAGCCGGCACGCTCCGCTCCTCTAATGCCCACCTTCTCGCTGGACCTCGACCCCGTCTATCTCACGGCCCTCCTTTGGCCCACATCCCGCCACTGGCCTGGACCGCCCACCCTCCTATCTGACTGACAGTGACTCTCCCCACCTTCAAAGCCTTACCGAAGGCCCGTCTCCTCCAAGAAGCCTTCCCTGACCGAGCCCTCCTTTCCTCTTCTCCCAAGCCCTCGCCCTGACTTGCTCCCTTTATTCATCCCCGCCTCCCAGCCCTACAGCACTTCTATCCCTATCTATAAATTGATTTCTTTCTTTTAATGTCTGTCTCCCCCCTCGACTGTAAGCTCAGTGTGGGCAGGGAATGTGTCCGCTATATTTTTATATCGGCCTCTCCCAAGCGCTTAATAGAGGGCTCTGCACACGGTAAGCGCTCAATAAATACGACTGAAACAATGGGGCTCTCCTCATATGACTGGGGACTCTGTGATGGCCAAGGACCCCCCCCTCTCCGGCCCCATCCAGGGGGTCTTCGCTGGCTGCAACAGCAGAGGAGGATTTCTGGGACTCAGTGGACCTGGGTTCTAATCTCAGCCCTGCCACTTGTCAGCCGATCCTATTTCTTAACAATAATAATAGTATTTGTTAAGCGCTTACTCTGTACCGGGCACTCTACTAAGCGCTGAGATGGAGACAAGCAGAATTAGACTAGGCCAAAAAACCGTCAAGGGCCGGGCAGTTCGGCCCGACCAACCCTAAACATCCGGAAAGGATCCCCAAGGCCGAATGCGGACATCCATCTTTCAGGCATCTAGTTCATCCTCTAGGCGGAATGCTCACGGTGCACAGGCAACATGCCGACCAACACGTTATACTCAGTCATATTTACTGAGCACTTACCGTGTGCAGAGCACTGTGCTGAGCCCTCGGGAGAGTACGACAGACAAAATTCCCTCCCCAAAAAGAGCTTACAATCTCCGTTGATTGCCTAGACCTCCCCCTCCAGACTCTCACCGTGGCATGGGAACGTGTCTACCCACTCGGTTATATCGTGCTCTCCCAGGCGCTTAGTACAGTGCTCTGCATGAGATAAGCATTCAATAAATACCACTGATCGATCGATTCATTGTCTAGACTTCCCCCCATCTGGACTGTAAACTTGCTGTGGGCAGAGAACACATCGATGAACTCTGCCATATTGTACTCTCCCAAGCACTTAGTACAGCGTCCAATAAATAACATCGGTTCTGAAGATGAGACGTTCCCATTATTGTACTGATAATCTACCAAACGTCGACCGTCTCCAAATCTCTGAAATCACAGAGATCCGCCAGGCTCTGAATGCCGCTGTCGCCTTCTCCTTCTTGCCCATCGCCAAGGCTCTATTTAAAATCCAAATTTTTTAAAATCAAATGAGAGCAGCCTGGCCTGGCGGCTAGAGCCCGGGCCTGGGAATCGGAAGGACCTGGGTTCTAGTCCCCCCTCCGCCACTTGTCCGCTGGGTGACCTCGGGCAAGTCCCATCACTTCTCGGGGCCTCGGTTCCCTCATCTGTAAAATGGGGATGAAGACTGGGAGCCCCCAAGTGGGACGGAGACTGCGTCCAACCCGATTAGCTCGTATTTCCCCCAGGGCTTAATAAAACGCCTGGCACATAGTAAACGCTCAACAAATACCATTTAAAAAACAAAACAAAACTGGTTCTCGCTGGGCCGGAACACTTTCTCAACCAGGTGATGGATGCCCAGGGAAAGATCCGCTGATTTAGCCGGGGGGAAATGTTATCACAGCAAAACGGGCAGGTGTATCGATCTCCACGAGCCCAGCATCTAATTACCCGGCATCCTCTCCGTCTCCACCCGGCCGAAGCCCCTTTGACCAAGGCAGAGCTCATCGACCATTTCGTCCGAGACAGATTCCGGACGGCTCTTCCCAGGATTGGATTTTTCCCCATAAATCACGAGGCCTAATTGGATTTAATTAACCGCACGCTAATCGGTAGCCATTTGCAGGCTCAGGGAGACAGGACCTTGAGGCGTGGTGAATCATTTAAGCGGGGAGGAATATTAAATATTGAGCACCCTTAGTGCAGTCACATCCGGCAACCTTTTCCCCGAGCTCTGCGGGAGGCCGCGGGCCCGTACGAGGAAAAAAGACCCATTTAAAATCTTCCCACCCTGAGTCTATTCTTGAACCTCAGGGAGGGCTCTCCTCCGCCCACTCCCACCTCTCCACCCGCCGATGCCCCTCAATCCAGTGTCTCTCCCCGTCCCAAGTCGATCTTCCGGCCATGTCCAGCTAGAATCTCCCTCCTTTATCCCCTCATTCACTCTTCTTTTGCACCCCCCGCCCCAGAACTCCCTCCCTCAAATCAACGCTATTCACTGACCGCTTACCGTGTGCGGAGCACTGTACTGAGCGCTTGAAAAAACACAAGTAAACAGAGTGCGTAGACCCCCACCAAGAGCTTCCGTCTACAAGCTGAGGCAGATACTAAATTAGACAGAGGAATTGGTCAAGCGTAAGGATTTTTTTTTATGTTATTTGTTAAGCGCTTACTGAACAAAGAGGTTGATACAAAATAATCAGATTGGATACGGTCTCTGTCCCACATGGGGCTCCCAGTCTTAAACCCCATTTTACAGATGAGGTAACTGAGGCCCAGAGAAGTGATGCGACTTGCCCAGTGTCACACAGCAGACACGTGGCGGAGTCGGGTTTAGGACCCCGGTCCTTCCGACTCTCAGGCCCGGCTAGGCCACCCTGCTTCTCGTTTACTTCTATTTAAGAAGAGAAGCAGCGTGGCTCAGTGGAAAGAGCACGGGCTTTGGAGTCAGAGGTCATGGGTTCAAATCCCTGCTCGGCCATTTGTCAGCTGTGTGACTTTGGGCAAGTCACTTCACTTCTCGGTGCCTCAGTTGCCTCATCTGTAAAATGGGGATTAAGACTGTGAGCCCCACGTGGGACAACCTGATTCCCCAGTGTCTACCCCAGCGCTTAGAACGGTGCTCAGCACATAGTAAGCACTTAACAAATACCAACATTATTATTATTATTATTATTATTTAAGTATCATAGGATTGAGGGGATTTTCTAAATTCTCAGTACTAGTCTCGGAAGAGCTTTGGCGGGAACACAAGATGACTTACAAAAAGAGCGTTAAGAAAAAGTAGCATGGCCTAGTGGAAAGAGCACAGGCCTGAGGATCGGAGGACGGACCTGGGTTCTAATCGCAGCTCTCCCAACTGCTTGCCATGTGACCTTGGGCAAGTCACTTCACTTCTCAGTGACTGAGTTCTCCTCTTCTCCCTCCTAGCCCATCAAAGGGCAGGGACTGTCTCTATCTGTTGCCGATTTGTCCATTCCAAGCGCTTAGTCCAGTGCTCTGCACATAGTAAGCGCTCAATAAACACTATTGAATGAATACTTTGAGACTTTGAGCCCCACATGGGACAGGGATTGGGTCCAACCTAACTGACGCATATCTAGCCCGGCGCTTTGTACAAGGTTTGACCCATAGTAAGTGTAAGCTTGTTGTGGGCAGGGAATGTGTCTATTGTCATTGTGCTCTCCCAAGCGCTTAGTACAGTACTTTGCACACAATCAGTGCTCAAGAAATACGATTGAAGGAATGAATGCTTAAATATCATTTAAAAAAAAGAAATATGGAGACAAAGCAAGCGGTGATTGATCAATTTGAGGTCTAATGCGGCACTACAGAACCTAGCTAGCAAGGGAAGATTACCCCACTAGACAGTACAAGGAATTTCTCTAAGAATGAACTAGCTTGACCCCTCCCCACAGACAGGCAGACCACTCCAAAAGCATCCTTCAATCCCACTTCCTCCAGGAAACCACACTCGTTGCCCCCTTAAATCCTTCTGCATTCATCCTCCGTGATATTTCCCGACCACTGTACTAAGCGCTTAGGAGAGTACGATACAACAATCAACAGACACATTCCCTGCCCACAACGAGCTTACAGTCTAGAGGGGGAGGCAGACATTAATATAAATACGTGACACATGGACGTAAACGCTCTGGGGCTGGGAAGGGGGATGAATAAAGGGAGCAGAGAGCCACACTTGTCCTGTATTCCCCGCTGTGCTACCAGGTAGACTGGGAGAAGGGAGAGGTACAACAGAAGTCAATCTATATTTATTGATACCTGTGTGCAGAACACCAGACTAAATGCCTGGGAGAGCACAACCTAACAGTTGGTTGACACGTTCCCTGCCCACAGCGACCTTTCAGGCTAGAAGGGGAGACAGACACTGATATAAATAAATTAGGGGAATGGATATAAACGCAGTGGGACTGAGGGCCGGGGGAATAAGGGCTGCAAATCCAAGGGTGACGCAGAAGGGAATGGGAAAAGAGGAAACGAGGGCCTAGTCAGGGAAGACCCCTTGGAGGAGATGTGCCTTCAATAAGGCTGTCAAAGTGGGGAGAGTCATTGTCTGCTGGACATAATAATAATAATGATAATATTGGTATTTGTTAAGCGCTTACTATGTGCAGAGCACTGTTCGAAGCGCTGGGGGAGATACAGGGTCATCAGGTTGTCCCACGTGAGGCTCACAGTTAATCCCCATTTTACAGATGAGGTAACTAGAAGCGAAGTGACTCGCCCACAGTCACACAGCCGACAAGTGGCCGAGCCGGGAGTCGAACCCATGACCTCTGACTCCAAAGCCCAAGCTCTGTCCACTGAGCCACGCTGTGAAGAGGGGACACTCCTGGCACAAATATACTCATTATGCTCCTTATTAAGGGAGGTACTCGTAAGCATTTACTCTCTGTCCAAGCCTGAGCTACACACTGGGGTCCATATTTATGTCCATACCCTGTAATTTATGAATATTAATGTCCATCTCCCACTCTAGACTGTAAGCTTGACGTGGGCAGGAAATGTGTCTCCCAAGTGCTGAATCCAGTACTTATGCCCACAGTAAGTGCCCGATAAATACCATTTGACTGGCTGCGACGGACACAATATAATCAGACCGAACACAGACCCCACGGGGCTCACGGTCTACGTAAGGAGGGACAACAGCTATCATCCTAAGTGCTATTTACTGAGTGCCTACTGGGTGCCGAGCACTGTCCTAAGTACTCGGGGAAGGACAACGGAGTTGGTGGACATGTTCCCTGCCCACAACGAGTTTCCAGTCCAGAGGTGGTCCATCCCTATTTTACAGATGAGGAAAGTGAGCCGTTAAGTAGCTTTCTCCAGGTCCCCCAGCAGACACGTGGCAGGATCGATCAATACTATTTATCGAGCGCTTACAGCGTGCAGAGCCCTGTACTAAGCACTCGGGTCAGTACAATATAAAGGAGTTGGCAGACCTGTTTCCTGCCCACGTGGGAGAAGCAGAGAAAGAGAAAAAGACATTTGCCTGGATAAAGGACATTTTGGACTCGAATCTCTGGCAGTTTATCATGTCTCAATTGCACATAGTTTTGTTCGCTGTTTGATGACCCCGAGTTGATTCTGTAGCATTTTAACTCTCTCTTCCGCATAATTTCTGCCAGTTGAAAAGCTCAACACCGTTAATCTCATCTCCCTCCTCACATGATTAATTCACAGCCTCTCTCCCTCTTTTCTCCCCGCCTCCCACCTCTTTAAAAGAAGGAAAAAAAAAGATTATGAGAGAATCCCAGCACTGGCCTCTTCAAACTGTCCACCACCACCCACCCCCTTGCTGTCTGATGAGCTGTGAAATATAGTTTGGATCCAAGAGAGAAGATAAATGGTTTTCATTTGTAGCCCACTGAAAAGGGGTTGTTCCGCTCTGCTGAAGAGTAAATCTAAAAGATACCCTGACATAACTGCTCTGGTCTTTTTCCTAAACAATTGGCGATTAAGTGGGTGGGTGACTTTGGGCAATTTTCTTGAGAGGAGTCAAATCCTATTCAACAGTTACATTTCCAGGTGCTTTGCTTGTAAGAGGAAGTCTTCAGGAGTAATCAGGAGATCCCGGGTTCTAGTCCCTCCTCTGCCACGTGACTGCGGTGTGACCTTTGGCAAGTCGCTTAACTTCTCTGGGTCCCAGTTGCCTCATCTGTAAAATGAGGCGTTATAGCGTGTACCCCACGTGGGACAGAGAGACGAGGTCCAACCCAATTTCCTTGTATCTCCCCCAGTGCTTAGAACAGCACCCGACACATAGTGAGCACTTAATACCAGTATTATTAGAGGGTAACAAATGACTCAATCATTATTATTATTAATATAAGAATACCATTATTAGTTGGCAATGAATGACTCACAATTATTAATATAGGAAATACCATTAATAGAAGGTAGCAAATGAATCACATTTATTAAAAGTAATGCCATTACAAAGTAACAAGTGATGCAGTTATTTATTAATTGATGATGATAATTAAGACAGCTCCTGAATTCAAGCTGCTTCCAACCATTTCACAGAAATGGAAAATGGCCACTGTCCCTAAATTAATAGTCTTATTCAGGTGGAATCGCCTCTTTCCTCCCTCTCCCTTCTACATCCTCTATGCCCTTGGTTGGACAGGGCTGGGAAGTAGCCACAAGCCAAACTCCTGGAGGCCAGAGCCCCTGTCTCCCCTAGTTCAGGGGGCCAGGGCGGGGAACAGAGGGAGGACCACCCCGCTGCATTTGTCCCGAGACCCCACCTGAAAGCCTCATCTCCCCTAACAATCTGGTAGGAGACGCCAAGCAGTGAACCACCAGAATCCCGGCCCTGTTTTCTCCTGCAGACCTGGCAGATTCAAAGCAAGATAACCCAAGGAAATTGTCATTCGAACTCCATCTAGCTATCGATCAGATAGGAGCCAAGCAACCAGAGAATTATTATTAATAATGGTAACTGTTTAGCACTTAATACGTATCAAGCACTGTTTTATGCTATGGGGTGGATACAAGCTAATCAGGTTGGACGCAATCCCACATGGGGCTCAAGGTCTTAATCTCTATTTTACAGGTGAGACAACTGAGGCACTTAAATTAAGTCACCGGGATTAGAACCCAGGTCCTTTAGATTCCTGGGCTCTGTCTCAGAATTCAATCAGGCCCCTGCAAGCTTTCTGTGACCTCTTTCCATCTCTCTCCTTTCCATCCTGGCTGAGTACAACTGAACTCCAAGCAACATTCACTGCCGCTTGTGCGACTCCGTTTATATCGACGTCCGTCTCCCCGCTCCAAACCGTAAGCTCGTCGTAGGCAGGGAATGTGCTGTTATATTCATTCAGTTGTATCTGAGCGCTTACTATGTGCAGAGCACTGTACTAAGTGCTTAGAATGTACATCTGGAATGTATATTGTTATACTGTCCTCTCCCAAGAGTTTAATATGTGCTCCGCTCACAGTAAGCACTCAATAAATATGACTGACACCCCACTGCGAAAGTGGAAGGTCAAGATTTAGCCTTCAGCTATATCGCACAGGATGACACCCAATTATATTTAGCGAGTGCTTACCGGGTGCAGAGCGCTGTACTAAGCACTCGGGAGAGTACAATATAATCGAGGTGGTAGACGTATTCCCTGCCCCCTACAAACTTATGAGAATCTGAGTCTTGGAATGGGGAAGAATCTGTTTACCTTACATAAATTCTCCAAGGCAGATCTCTCCCAGGATTGATTTTTGATCGGCCTCCTCGGACGGCGCCTTATCAATGGCTTTCTGTTTTGTATCCTGCCATAATAAGAAATTTAATTAAAAATTTCAGCTAATAAAATCACAGCCCAGCCGGGTAACCGGCGCCATAAAACCACAGTTAACTTCTAATCGGATGAAAGAGCAAGGAAATAAATGAAAAATAAGACTTCATGTCCAAATAAAATTACTCTGGATCAAGGTATTTCATTTATCTCCAACGACCCCTGGTCAGGGTTATGGGGAGGAAAATATCCCTCACTAGGGGAGGAAAATATACCCGTTAACACATGATTATATTCCAGTGCACATGAGGGAAGACAAACTCTAATTTGAAAAAGTTTCAGGAGCGCTGCCCAAGTTTCATGGGTGTTTCCAAACCAATCCATCGCCAACTTCCCATTTTCACAGACTTGCCCACATCCTCCAGCTGTCTCAGGTCAGCACGAGCCCTCTATTTGTTGACTCAATCATATTTATTGAGCATTTACTGTGTGCAGAACATTGTAGTAGGCGCTTAGGAGGGTACAATATATCAAAAAACAGACATATTCCCTGCCCACCACGAGCTTCCAGTCTAGAGGGGAGACAGACGATATAGAGGTCACACAGCGGATGAGGGGTGGAGCAGGGATTAGAACCCAGGTCCTTCTGAGTCCCAAGTTCAGCTCTAACCATTCATAAAAATAATAATGTTGGTATTCGGTAAGTGCTTACTTTGTGCAGAGCACTGTTCTAAGCGCTGGGGTAGATACGGGGTAATCGGATTGTCCCACGTGAGGCTCACAGTCTTAATCCCCATTTTACAGATGAGGTCACTGAGGCCCAGAGAAGGGAAGTGACTTGCCTACAGTCACCCAGCTGACAAGTGGCAGAGCCAGAATTCGAACCCATGGCCTCCGACTCCCAAGCCCGGGCTCTTTCCACCGAGCCACGCTGCTTCTCATTAGACACACTGCTTCTCTATAATAATAATAATAATAATAATAATGTTGGTATTTGTTAAGCGCTTACTATGTGCAGAGCACTGTTCTAAGCGCTGGGGGAGTCACAGGGGAATCGGGTTGTCCCACGTGGGGCTCACAGTCTTCATCCCCATTTTACAGATGAGGGAACTGAGGCCCAGAGAAGGGAAGTGACTTGCCCACAGTCACACAGCTGACAAGTGGCAGAGCTGGGATTCGAACTCATGACCTCTGACTCCACAGCCCACGCTCTTTCCACTGAGCCACGCTGCTTCTCAAGGTTGTAGGGGCTTTGGGAGACAAAAATACCCAGGAGATGGAGGCAGAGGCACAGAGACCCAAACCAAAAATGGGCTCCGCTCCCAATTCCACGATGAACTAAGGCAGTAAAAACGCAAATGCTTCGGTTTTCGAAAGGTTCCCTTCGGTTTCTAAGGGAGGAAAATTCCACTTTCACCAAGTGGGGTAAGAGTAATTGAAAACTCTGGTTGGGAGCGGGACTTAAAAGCGGCTGGCATTCCGTGGCCCCTGGTCACCTCGGTTCGAGGTCACATGACTAATGTCTTCGCACAGAAGGGTGGAAACATCTGAACCACAGAGGAAATAAGCGGTGAGAGAAAACTGCGAAATCCAGGAAAACCAAGCTGACGCGTGCCTCGTAATTCTTCCCATTGGTCGGCCGCTTTCATTTTTCCAGAGCTCGTTAGCCGTCCCGTTTTATCCTCAAGGCAACCTCTGCGAGGGGTCAGGGGAGGCGAGGCCTGGAGAAGCCCAGAGAGGTTCAGCGACAGGCCCGAGGTGACCCAGCAGGCCGGCGGCGGAGCCGGGATTAGGAGGTGGGATCTCCGTGCACTATCCGCTAAGGCAGGGTGGGAGCGAGGAGACGGCGGTGGGAGAGTCGAGAGAGAGGGGCAGCTTGGAAGGAGCCGAGACAGAGGGCAGGGAAATCACGGGTGACATGAAGGGACGGTGACCACAGAGACGCTAAAGGCAGCCCGGCTGGCTTCCTCTCTCCGTCTTCGGCTCCCGGTCGAGAGGCCAGAGTGGGAAAACGGCCACCCTGAGCTGTCCCAAGGAGGATGAGAAAAGGCTTCTCCCACTTTCCTGATCCATGTGACAGGAGACACCCCTCATCCACCCGCCAGGGGCTCGGAGGTAAAGCCAACGATCGTCCCCCGACTCCTCTGCTCCAGCCCAACCGCCCCTAACGGACGCCGGACCACGGGCCTGGGAGTCCAAGGATCCGGGTTGTAATCCCGGCTCCGCCGCTTGGATGCCGTGTGCGACACTGGGCAAGTCGCTTCACTTCTCCGGGCCTCCGTCGCCTCCTCTCTAAAATGATTTTCATGAGGACACTGAGGCGGAGAAGTGAAATGACTTGTCCAAGGTCTCCCAGCATGGACCATCCAGTACCCTTGCCTCTCCCCTCTCCAACCTTGACTCTCTCCCGGTGACACAGCACGGATCATCCCACATCTCTGACTCTTTCCTGTCCATCCTGACTCACCTCTAGTGACCAGCATAGACTGCTTATCTCTGGGATGAAAGCTGCTTACTACCTTGACTTCAGTGGTATTTACTGAGTGCTTCCTGTGTGCAGAGCACTGTACTAAGCACTTGGGACCGTATAATAGAACAGAGTTCTAGCTTACAGACTCGAGGGGAAGAGTCGAGGTTGGAGAGGGGAGGGTCAGGATTGTCGGATGATCCACGGTGGGTCCCCGGGGGAGTCGGGGATGGAGAAGAATCGGGGGGTGGGAGGATCTTCGCTGCGTCACTGGGGAGGATCAACAGGAAGACAGACAATCCGAAGTTCATCCAAACTTCCGGGCCCCACCGTGGGCTACCAAGACCAGGGCTGGGCAGGTCACAGAGCCAGATCTGGCATTTTTTTTATCACAATTTTTATCTTTTCTCTTCCAAACTAATTCAAACGAAAACAGTTCTATAGATGCCATGCATGGCCTCGGGGGTTTTCCAAAGGGCTCTCCGTTTTTTCCACAATAACGTCTGACCCCGAGGTCCTCCTTCCCCACCAGAGACCCAGCATCACGTTTTCACAGAGAGCAATCTGTCGGTACATATCTACCGACCGGCTCTGTGAGACTTCCCCTTTGTTTCCAGACTTTAATTTCATAAACCACAGATTTATCGATCTCCTTAGGCCTAAGGCCTTTTCTGATGATCTACGATGCTTAGAGCTTTTGAGAGCGTGAAAGTCTTCCTCTGGGGGGAGAAGAAAAAAAAAATCCATTCCCAAACCCAACCTCAAAAGTTCTCGTAATATTCCTGTCCCATGAGGGTTTCAAACCAGAGATTTGCAGTTTCGATTTGGGAGGGGGAACAGAGGGTAGCTGCTTTTTACACGGACCCTGATTAATTATCGCCGTCTCATAAATCCAGATAACGTTGATTTGGGATCCGGGTGTACTCTCCCCTCCCTCCCACTTCCCCCCGGCCCAAATCCAGTTTGGTAAAAATGAAGTCCGAAAAACTCCGCGTTGGGGAAGAATCACGGAGCACGTTCCGAGAAGCAGCAAGGTTTAGTGGATAGAGCTGGGGCCTGGGAGTCAAAAGGTCATGGCTTCTAGTCCCAGTTTCACCACTGAACTCAGTTCCCTCATCTGGAAAATGGGGATTGCGACTGAGCTCGCCATTGGACAGGGACTGGGTCCAATCCGATTTGCTTCTATCCACCCCAGCGCTTAGTACAGTCTCTGGCACACAGTAAGCACTTAAATACCATCAACATCATTATAATGGAAACTGGAAATGGGGTTTTAATCCCTGCTCCATCACGTGCCCGCGGTGAATATTTGGACCAAGTCGCTTAGCTTCTCCATGCCCGTTCTCCCATCCAAGCGTGTCCGTGTGGGAGAGGATGAGGGAGCATGTGAATATCTGACCCGTCTCAGCAGACCCATCTCAGGAAGACGTGATTCTTCCCCCTCAAAGACAGACAAATATTCTCTCTCCGCTCTGGGTCTCCCCTCTCAAGCGACATCACAGCTTCTCGAGTCACGGAGGAAGACAAACGATCAGACTCTCGACGAATATTTAGCCTCAGGGGAACCGAGTCGGGTGTGGAAAGTTAGTGGGATTTTTTCCTTTCCCATAACTCACCTTCCTCTGCCCAGGATGGCTCGGTCTTCTAGCACAAGTAATCAAGCCACGCGTTCACCCGTCGGGAACGCTGCTGCTCTATCAGCTTCTCAAGCTACCACCTGATAGCTACTGCCTTTCTGGGACAGGAGGAGAAATGGTTCCATGTAATCCATCACTCCTGGAAAAGCCATTCAACACAACCGTGGACCAACCTTCCCCTCCATTACCTGTCGATTCTAAGCCAAAGTCCCACATAGGAAGGCAGCCTGATTCAGGCCACGGTCTCTTGACATATTCTACCATTTCAGCACCAAATAATAATAGTTATTATGGTTCTTGTTAAGCACTTACTATGTGCCAGGCACTGTCCTAAGCACTGGGGTAGGTACAAGATCGTCAGGTTAGACACCGTCCCCGTCCCACATGAGACTCACAGTCTAAGAAGGAGGGAGGAGGATATAAGCCCCATTTTACAGAGAAGGAAACCAAGGCCCAGAGAAGATTTAATCCTGGTTCCGCCACCTGCCTCCCAGGTGACCTTGGATAAATCATTTAACTTCTCTGTGCCTCAATTCCCTTAATTGTAAAATGGAGATTTAATCCCTCTTCTCCCTCCCTCTTAGACCACGAGCCCCACGTGGGACACGGACTGTCTTACATGATTGCATTGGACCTACCGCGCCTCCTAGAACAGTTCCCTGCACGTAGTTGGTGCTTAAAATACCACAATTACTATGATTCAATACAAACAGCACGGCCTAGTGGATAGAGCATGGACCTGGGGGGTCAGAAGGTCCCGAGTTCTAATCCCAGCTTCGCCACCTGTTTGCTGGGTGACCCCGGGCAAGTCACTTACCTGAGCTCCAATTATCACATCTAGAAAAACGGGATTAAGACAGTGAGTCCCATAAAAGGACATGGACTGTGTCCAACCTGGTGAGCTTATATCTACCACGGTGCTCAGTACAGTCCCTCACACACAGTAAGCGCTTAGATACCATAAACAAAAATCAAAGCGTGAGTTGACCGCCAGCCTCCAGGAACCGGACAAAACCTCCAGAGTCTCCCAAGGACCGGAGATCCAATCACCGAGATGACCGCAAAGAAGAGACTCAGCCTCCTGGTGATTCCTCTGCGCCTCGATAAAAACACGAGGAAAAGAACAGGGAAGAAACTTCAGAGGAGAACTCTAAAAGTCAGTTAAAATGTCAGGGAAAAAACAAGAAAAATCTCACTGCCCCGAGTTGAAGAGACGTTTGGAATTGAGTCGGAATGAAAGGTCACAGTCGTTGCAGACGGAGTTACCGACTCAGAAGATGAACCTGGGTTGGAAGCTGCTTTTGAAATTGGATGGCACCTTTTTTCTGAAGATAAATACTTTCTCCAAGTGTATTTGGCTTTGACAACTTTCTCTCCCTGGCTCTCCCTCTAATAATACTAATAATGATGAAGGTATTTGTTAAGCGCTTCCTATTTGCCAGGCATTGTTCTAAGTGCTGGGGTAAATAAAAGGAAATTAGGTTGGCGCTGTCCCTAACCCACATGGGGCTCAGTCTTAATCCCTATTTTACAGATGAGCTAACTGAGGCCCAGAGAAGAAAAGTGACTTGCCCAAGGTCACACAGCAGACAAGCGGATGTGAGCCCATGACCTTCTGACTCCCAGGCCCATACATTATCCACAAAACCATGCTGCTGCTCTGCTTGTCTTGCTGCGTCACTGCAGAAGCAGAGGTAATTCTGAAACTCCAAAACCAGGGTAGATCGATATCGATGGAGGTGCTGGCCCACATCATCTATCTCCTTTTCTTCACAGACTGACAGATTAGGAGCTTCCAAAGGGGACGATGTGTGATCGTTTTCGAGACGAAGCATTATAGGAAAAAGTCTTCGACAGTTCCGGATAATTAGGTATGGATTATCACCTACCGGCGCCACTGAAGACCCGTCGTTTCAATTTCTTTAATGAGTAGCCTTGTTGAATTGAGAGAAGGGAGAGAGATTTTTCTATCAGAGCTGTCGACTGGGAGGTTCCTGACAATTAGCCTTAATGGAGACCCACCCCCAAAATAAGACACCAAAAGGAGGGAGGCTCTGCCCGTGACAGGGAAAGAGAAGCGGAGGAAGGGGGAGGAGAAAAAGAGAAGTCAGAAGGACCGGAGCCCTTATCCTTGTCGGCTGTGTGACCTTGGGCAAGTCACTTTGTCTGTTCCTCAGTTCCCTCATCTGTAAAATGGAGATGAGGAGTCTCAAATGAGTCCAACACGGTCACCTTGTATCTACCCCAGGAGGCTTAGCACATTTTAAGTGCTTAACACATATCATAGGGGGGAAAAAAAATAAAAATCACAACTCAGCCTCAGTTTCCTCATCTGCAAAGGGGATTAAATATCTGTTCTCCCTTTCCCTTGGGTAGTGAGCCCCATGTGGGACGGGAACTGTGTTCAATCTGCTTGCATTCTATCTCCCCCAGCACTCAGTGCTTGGCACAGAAGCGCTTCCCAAATACCACAGTTAATATAATTAAAGATGAAAGGCTTACAACATCACAACTTGACAGGGAGGGAAATGTCCGTAAAAAAGGGACTGGGTCACTTCATACCTAATTCTATTTGCATAATGGCCGGAATAAGCCAGTTTCAAATGGAAAACTAGACACAACTAGAAGGATTTCGGAATCCAGTTTGCATAATGCATGTAAGTGACCTGCTCCCGGGTGAAAGTACTTACTCTGGAATGTCAACAAATTCCATGGATGCACAAAGCTCTCAGGATGGTACAAATGCTGGGGGTTTTTTCCATTAATAATAATAATAATAATGGTATATGGTAAGGGCTTACTATGTACCAGTCATTGTACTAAGCCCTGGGGTAGATACAAGCTCATCAGGTTGGACAGAGTTCATGGCCCCCTTGGGGCTCACAGACTTAATCTCCATTTACAGCTGAAGTAACCGAGGCACAGAGGAGCGAAGCTCCTTGCCCAAGGTCACACAGCAGACAAATGGCAGAGTGAGAGTTAGAACCTCAGCCCTTCATGCTCTATCCACTAGACCACCCTGCTGATAGTCATGGGGGCATTCAATTCAATCTTATTTATTGAGCACTTACTGTCTGCAAAGCACAGTACTAAGCATCTGGGAGAGTACGATACAACAGTAAACAGACATATTCCTTGCCCAACATCTTCCTTTGTTCATTTCTATTATTATAATAATAATACTGTAATAAAAATATCTACTTTATATGGATCCCCGATCCTGAATTAGGCATTAGATCAGATGAGGAAAGGTGTCACCGAGAACACATTTCTCTAGAATTCTAACAGGAAACAAACATTCTCCTAGGCATTAAAGGACATCTTTCTTCATCTAACATCCCCCCTAGGGAGAATTCTCTCCCAAAATGTTTGGCTCCCAAGAGAGAAAAACTGCATTTTGACACCCCACAATCCAGTGCTCACCTGAAGCAGTGACTATCCCAGAAAATACCTAACCCTAGGGATCGGAGGGTGGAGAAAAATCTACGGGAGGAAAATGTCAGTTGGTTATCTCACTTTAAACACAGTATCAGAAGCTGAGATGAGGCCACCAAATGAATCCAGAGAGGAAGCCAGGAGGCCGTTAAGAAAGATAAAGGAAGATGAGGAAAATGTTTCTTGGGTCTGGGGAGCAGAAAAGGCCTGAAGCGACAAAAAAGAGAGTATGGAATTACATGATGAGATAATTACGGTAATTTCATTCGTCTTTGGGGTTTGAAGAGGCTCTGGAAAATCACTCCTCTGAGCAGAGTTGACAGTCTTTCCCCTTTCACAGCCATTCTGGGTAATTGTCTAGCGGGTGGTTCAATCTAGAAACTTTGAATTTCTCCCAGATAGTTGATTTCCTCTGGAAATGTCAGGGCTCAAAGCGATTTTGCACATTCCAGGTTTTGGTCAGTGAAAACACTTTATTGGTCCCTTACTGTTTTATTAATACTTTCGTCTGGGGTGGAAAAAAAAATGCTAAACCGTTTCATTTTAGTTACATTTTACTCACAACATCCCTGTGAGACAGGGAGAGGCAGGTATATTTCTCCCCATTTTATAGATGAGAAAACTGAGGCTCAGACAGATCAAGAGCCGAATTGTACTTTCCAAGCAATTAGCACATTGCTTTGCACCCAGTAAGCACTCAAATACAATTGACTGAATAAAGAGGCTCACCATAGGTCACACAGTGAACCCATGGCCAATTTAAGATTAGAACGGGGCTCTGCACATAGTAAGCGCTCAATAAATACTACTGAATGAATCTCACTCCCAATCCCATATGCTTTGCAGGAAACTATTCTTAAAGGTTAAAATCTTGGGATTATAGCGGGGGATGATGTATCCATTTTTCTATTTACGGAAAAAATAAAACATGGTCCCTGGAAAAATGACAGTCCTCTACACTGTAAGCAAGGAACATGTCTGTATCGTTCTACTGTACTCTCCCAAGCGCTTAGTACAGTGATCTGCACACAGTAAACGCTCAGTACGACTGAACATTTATAAAAGCATTAGTAGCGTGTCTACATGGGGCTAATGTTCACTTGAGTTACCCTAGTTCCAGCATTCCCATTTAACACATCATCATGGAAAACAGAGGATTCTGGTGAACATTTTTCCTCCCAAAGTTACCAAGCTAAGAGTACTAACCCAGTTGGGGGGAGGGGGGGGGGGGGCGCACAGGGTAGGTGACAGGAAATCTCACGTCTCCCCAGGAGTCGCAACCTTCCCGGGAGCCAAGCAGTAGTTTTTCCAGAGCGCCTATTGTGTGCAGAGCACTGTGCTAAGCATTTGAGTTCGAGACAGATAAAAATGAAAACAAACAACTGAGGTGGTTGTTACCATGTGCTAAGAACTGGGGTAAACCCAAAATCAAGTCAGACAGTCTCTGTCCCTCAAGGTGTAAGAAGTGAGGACAGGTATTGTTTGCCCATTTCATAGCTGAGAAGATTGAGGCACAGAAAAGGTAAATGACATGTCCATGGCCAACCACGTAACAAACCAGTGATATTTATTGAGCGCTTACTGTGTACAGAGCACTGTACTAAGCCCTCGGGAGAGGACATTACAACGGAGTCGGTAGACACGTTCCCTGCCCACTTGCCATCTAAAGGTCGTACAGCAGGCCAGTGCCCGAGCCGGGACAAGAACCCAGGTCCCTTGACTCCCATCCCTGGGCTCTTTCCACTTAGGCCACCCTGCTTCTCAACAAACTTCTCTTTTTTAATGAAAGAGTCCATCAAGCTATGTTAAGTAACTAAAGTTCTTGGGCAAAATAGATAGACCTCCAGATTTGCCCGTGCATCAAGCCGTCCATCCTGTGGTGACTGAGTTTAAGTCATGTGGGAAGCAGCGTGGTCTAGTGGAAGGAGCCGGGACCTGGGAGTCAAAGGAACTGAGTTCAAGTTCCTGTTCTGCCACGCACCTGCTGTGTGACCTTGGGCAAGTCACAACCTTTTGGCACCTCAGTTTCCTCGTCTGCAAAATGGACTTTCAACACCTGTGCTCCCTCCTACTTAGGCTGTCGGCTCCATGTGGGATCTGATGAACCTGTATCTGCCCCAGAACTCAGTACACTGCTTATAACAAAGTAAGCACTTAAATACCACAATTACCATTATTAATAATTATAATGTTGGTATCTGTTAAGCACTTCCTATGTGCCGAGCACTGTTCTAAGCACTGGGGTAAATACAGGGTAATCAGGTTGTCCCACGTGAGGCTCACAGTCTTCAACCCCATTTTTACAGATGAGGGAACTGAGGCACGGAGAAGTTAAGTGACTTGCCCACAGCCACTCAGCTGACAGGTGGCGGAGCCTGGATTAGAACCCATGACCTCTGACTCCTAAGCCTGTCCTCTTTCCACGCTGCTCCTCTAATTATCTAATTATTCTTATCCCCTTCTGTTACCAGCATAGAAATAGTCCACTAAGGTAGACACTTTCCACATGTAAAGAAGCACACAAACCCACTTGGAAAGACAATATCCACGTCCTCCAGAAACTTACATTCTATGTGCGGAACCCTGTCCTGAGCATTGAGCAGAGTAGGATGCAAAAAAACTGTTAATAGGCACGATCCCTGTCCTCGTGGCGTCTACAGAGCACTTGTCTGAGCAACAGAATGAGTTCAGTCAGTCAAAAGGTATATACTGAGGGCTTCATGTGTGCAAAGCACTGTACTAAGCACTTGGGAGAGGATAGTACAACAGAGCTTGTTGACATGTTCCCCGCTCATGGAAACTTAAAGTCCAGAGATGGACAAGGATATAAAATAAATTAGGGTTACGGACCTAAGTGCCGTGGGGCTGACGGCGGGGTGGATATCAAATGCTTAAAGGGGACAGATGGAGGGGC
Source organism: Ornithorhynchus anatinus (assembly GCF_004115215.2). NCBI lineage: Eukaryota > Metazoa > Chordata > Mammalia > Monotremata > Ornithorhynchidae > Ornithorhynchus > Ornithorhynchus anatinus. The sequence goes on along the minus strand of NC_041744.1, from coordinate 18,207,977 downwards.
ATAAGTGACACCGAAGAGAGAAGGAGGGGAAATGAGAGCTTAGTCAGGGAAGGCTTCTTGGAGGAGATGGGATTTTTAACACGGCCTTGAACACGAGGAGAGCAGTGGTCTCTCATAAGTGAAGAAGGAGGAGTTCCAGGCCAGAGGCAAGACCAGAGCAACAGGTGAGCAGAAAGACAGACGAGGTTGAGATATACAGTGAATGGTTGTGGGGTTGTTTTTTTTTTTATGGTACTTAAGCACTTACTATGTGCCAAGCACTATTCTCTAACCGCTGGGGTAGATACAAGTTAATCAGGGTGGACGCTGTCCCTGTCCCACATGGAGGAATTACAATCTCAATCCCCATTTTACAGAGGAGGTAGCTGAGGCACAGAGAAGTGAAGTGACTTGCCTAAGGTCAGAGATCGGACAAGGAGCAGAACCGGGACTAGAACTCTGGTCCTCCTGACTCCCAGGTCCATACTCTATCCAGAAAGTCACACTGACTGTCAGGTTGGGGTTAGGAGATGCCAATTCCTGTGTTCTCCAGGCAGAGCACTGAACTGAAGACTTGGGGGAGTCTAAAAAACACGACACAATCCTTGCGCCTCAGTAGCAAAGACACCAGAGACACCCCAGTCACACAGATCTCTCAAGAAAAGTATCTTAAACAGGGATTTGGGGGGAACTGGAGCTTTGCCCCAAGGCTAAGATCCTTCTTAAGAGCTAAAAGCCACCTGAAAGACCTCAGGATCCAGATAAGAGAGTCACAGAATGGAGAGGGAAGAATTCGGGTGTGGGATGATTTGTGCGGGGTGACTGAGGAAGAGTCAGGGATGGACAGGGGAGAGTCCGGGGGGGTTGGATGGTCCTTGTTGGGTCAAAGGGGGAAGAATCGGGGGTATTGGAGGGTCTGTGCTGGGTCACTGGGCGAGGCGAGAGTAAGTAACTAAAGTAACCATCCAACTCTCACCATTCATCAAGAAAAAAAAAAGAGAGCTCACATTTATTCTCACCAGAATTTCTCAAAGCTTGCCCGCCTCTGGATTACCTAGCATTTGGAAATGGAAGAAAAAAAAAAATCCACCTAAGACGAGACGACTTATTTCAATAATGCAGTCATTAGTGCCGCATAATCTGATTCATTTGATGTTTTAATAATGCAAAACACGGCTTCTATTTTATCACCCTGCTTTAATGCAGAAATGACACGCTTACCGAAGATTTACAACGCGCGGGTTTGCATACAGACGTTCGTAATAAATCCGAGGCTCTCTGTGCTCGGGAAGTCAAATGGGGAGAATGTGGGGGGGTGGGTTGGAGGGGGGGTGGGTGTGAGCAGAGACCACCATTGTCTCCGCCTGTGAGACCCTGACCTGGAAAACCAGACACAGCCCCAGAGGGCAGCAAAGGAGGACTGGGGTCAAGAACAGTTGTTTGTTTTATGCTACTTGTAAAGTGCTCGTTGTGTGTCAAACTCTTTTCTAAGAGCTGGGGTAGGTACAAGTGAATTAGGTTGGACACAGTCCCTGTCCCGCATGGGGTTCATAATCTAAAGTAGGAAGGAGAACAGCTACTGAATCTCCATTTTACAGGGGGTGAAACAGGCACAGAGAAGTTAGGTGACTTGCCCAAGGTCACACAGCAATCGATGGGGAGAAGGGGAATTAGACTCCGGGTCCTCTGACTGCCAGACCTGTGCTCTTTACTCTAGGCCACACTTGGAGGATGGAGGGGAAATAAATACCATCTTATGGGGCACTACCTATGTGCAGAGCACTATTATAATTATGGTACTTGTTAAGCACTTTCCATGCGCCAGGCACCGTACTAAGCACTGCGATGGATACAAGCAAATAGGCTTGGACACGGCCCCTTCCCACCTGAGGCTCACAGTCTCAATCCCCATTTTACAGAATAGGTAACTGAGGCACAGAGAAGTCTAGCATACGCAGAATACAAGCGGCTGAGCCGGGATTAGAACCCAGGACCTTCTGACTCCGGGCCCGTGCGCCATCCACCGCACCATTCCGTGTCAGAGTACAGTACAACTGAGTTTAGCAGACATTCCCTAATTCATCAGCTACTCTAACGGTTGCCATTTCCTGGGAGAAAAGACCGGAAACTGATTCCGCCTTAGCCAGAGCGGCCATCCCAGCCACCACCGACGAGGTTTAGCCAGTCTCATCGGCCTACATCTGCCCGCCACTTTATTGACGACTCCGTGACGCCGCTTTTATGAGCGATAAAGCCCCAAACGCAGGTTCATCTGGTCCTTTTATCGCCGGGATACCGTCTCACTGAGCAACGGACCCCAGAACTTCATCAAGTCTCTCGGCTTCTATGGGCCAATTGACAGAAAATAGGCCGGCGTGAGAAGTTGGTAAATCACGCTTTGCATCTGCCCTGTGGTGGGGGGGGGGGGGGGTGAGTTATGAGATTATTAGAAGATTTTAATAGTTATCGCTCCGTTTCATCTCCTAGTTGAGGGACCGTTGAGTCCCGGGCCTCTATCTGGAGAATCCAGAAGCCGTGATGCCCGTTTCCAGGAGAGAATTTAGCTCCCGGTGGCGACGTCTCCGCCACACGACCGGATCGGGATGAAACCTCGTGACTCGGGCAACGCCAGTGAAACGTGGGGTGTGATCACCGCTCGAGGAACGCCGCCGAAAGAGCCCAGCGCAGAGAGCAGAGGACGAGGCAGACGCACAAACACAGATGGTAGAAGGCTTGAGGGGGTTTGGTTAATCCGCGGTCAAGCCGTCTTCGGTGGGTCGCTTGGGGGGAAGAGTCGGGGACGGATAGGAGGGATCGATCATCTTTATCGAACGCTTCCCGTATTAAGCGTTTGGGAAAGACTAAAGCATTTTGTAGACACGTTCCTGACCTACATCGGAAAGAGTCGGGGATAGAGAGGGGAGAGTTAGGGATGGAGAGGACTAGTAATAGTATTTCTTAAGCGTTTACTACGGGCCAAGCACTCAGGAAAGGTAGTCAGGTTGTCCCACAAGAGGCTCACAGTCTTAATCCCCATTTTCCAGGTGCAGGAACTGAGGCACAGAGAGGTTAAGTAGCTTGTCCAAGGTCACACAGCAGACAGGTGGCGAGGCTGGGATTAGAACCCACGTCCGGGGTGAGGAGTGAGTCGGGGGTGTTGGGTGACATTAGCTGGGTAACTGGGTGAAGAGTCAAAGGAGTTGGAAATTTCATCCTTCACCTCAGCCATGAGAAGCAGCATGGTGTAGTGGGTGGAGCACAGGCCTGGCAGTCATAAGGTCATGGGTTCTAATCCCAGCCCTGCCACTTGTCTGCTGTGTGACCTTAGGTAAGTCATTTCACTTCTCTGTGCCTCAGTTATCTCATCTGTAAAATGGGGATTGAGACTAAGAGACAAGGGGCCGTGTCCAACCCGATCTCCTCGTAGCCAGTGCACAGTAAGCACTTAATACCACAATCATTATTATAAGAGAAGCAGCGTGGGCTTAGGGGAAAGAGCCCAGCCTTGGGAGTCAGAGGTCATGGGTTCTAATTCCAGCTCTGCCACTTGCCAGCTGTGTGACTGTGGGCAAGTCACTTCACTTCCTCTGTGCCTCAGTTACCTTACCTGCCAGATGGGGATTAAAAGTGAGAGCCCCTTGGGGGGACAACCTGATAACCATCTATTCACCCCAGGTGCTGAAAACAGTGCTTGGCACATAGTAGGCGCTTAACAAATCCCATTATTATTTTAAAGCCCCCTAGCCCCCAGGGAATTGGAATCCCCCCCCCCCCAACCCGGTCTTCTAGTCTTTGAGCTCTGTGTGGGCAGGGAATGTGTCTGTTCATTGCTCTATTGTCCTTTCCCAAGCGCTTAGAGTGGTGCTCTGCACCCAGAAAGGGCTGGAATGACTGCTTAGTACAGTGAAGAGCTTAATAAGTACCAGTGAATGAAAGAGGTGGAGGGAGGGGGGTGTCCATCACAGCACCCACGTGGCCCTCGCAGACCCAAGCGATCCCAGCTGCTCCGGATTTGAAGCGGCTGCATCACGGGGTTCTGATCACCAACCTGCAAACACCTGCACCCTCCCTCCCCTCAGACACCTCCCCCACGGGACCCCACTTATTATTAAGTCATAGCCGAGCCCTTACTGTGTGCCTAACACTGGACTAAGCGCTTGGGAGAGGACACCCTAACAGCAAACACATTCTCTGCCCAAAATGAGTTCACAGGCTGGAGGGGGAGACGGACATTAATAAAAATAAACAACATATATACACACACGTGTGTCCAATTCCCACCAGCTCCCCCCTCCCCACACTCACCCTGTCCTACGCATTGTGCTCTATGTGCAGAGCACTGTACTAAGCCCTTGTGGGAGGCCGAGGGAGGAATAAAACAGACACAGTCCCGGCCCAATAGGAGTTTACAGCCTAGAGGGGGGAGACGGACATTAAGAGTAATCAAGAAATTACATATGAGGACCAAATAGCCCCCCCGCCCCCCCCATAGAGAGAAGGCACAAGCAAAACACACAGGATCTGGAGGGGGAGATTGCAACTATAAAACCCCAAAAGAAGCACTTGGTATAGGCTTCCTCTGGGTTAAGAGCTGAGGAAACTTCAACACAGTTGGATGATAATAATCATGGCATTGATTAAGCACTTATACCCCAGCAAGGCACCCAGTATCAAACTGGAAACAGACCAGCTGAAGACTAGATAAATCATCAGCTTTCACCCTCCACAAGTCCCCTGTCCCCCAAACTCACTGAACACCCCCCCCCCACCCCTCTGACTCCCATCCCCCAACCCTACTGACCCCCTGCTCCACCAACCCCAACCCTCAGTGTCCCCCCACAGCCCCACTGACCCCAGACCCTCCCCAACCCCTTCCCACCGGGCTGAGTTTGCCCCCCTCACCTCTGAGCGGACGAGGACTCCTCTGACCTTCCACCTTTGGCACTGGCCTTCCACTGGCCCCATCAAAACCTCCCCACCCCTTTTTCCATCCCCTTCACGAGGTCCAGCTGTGCCCAACCTTCCGCACAAAACCCTTCTTAAAGGGGCTGAAGCACCGCAGATCCACGGGTCAGTCGCATTAATTAAGCATCTAATAGTCTCTCGACATTGTACTGAAGGCTTGGGAGAGTCCAATACGATAGACTTGGCAGACACATTCATTCATTCACTCAATCGTATTCATTGAGCGCTTACTGTGTGCAGAGCACTGTACTAAGCGCTTGGAACACACAATTCGGCAACAGATGGAGATAATCCCTACCCAACAATGAGCATTTAGCTTGCGGTCTAGAGGGGGGGAAGCTCAGAGCTTAAAATTCCTCTTGCTGTCCAGCAATAAAGGACGTACAAGTGAGCAAGAGTCAACTCAAAATGGCAATTCAGACATTAGTCAGCCAGCCGATCATATTTATTGAGCGCTCGCTGTGCGCTAAACACTGTACGAAGGGCTTGGGACGGTACAAGAGAAGCAGTGTGGCTTAGTGGAGAGAGCAAGGGCTTGGGAGTCAGAGGTCGTGGGTTCTAATCCGAGCTCTGCCACTTGTCAGCTGTGTGACCTTGGACAGGCCACTTACCTTCTCTGTGCCTCAGTTCCCTCATCTGTAAAATGGGGATTAACTGTGAGCCTCACGTGGGACAACCTAATTACCCTGTATCCACCCCAGCGCTTAGAACAGTGCTCTGCACATAGTTAGCGCTGAATAAATATCAAGATGATGATGTGTCTCAGTTCCCTTATCTTGTAAAATGGGGATTAAGACTGTGAACCCTACATGGGACAACCTGATGACAACCTTGTATCTATCCCAGTGTTTAAAATAGTGCTTGGCATATAGTAAGCACTTAATACCATCGCTGTTATTATTATTACAATATAGCAACGAGCAGACGCATTCCCTGCCTACCATTCGTTTAGAGTCTACAGGGGGAGAGGGATGTTAATGAATAAATTACAGGCATGTAAGTGTTGTGGGGCATTGGAAGCCAAATCGGTTTTACAAAAACTACTGATAATCACGGTGTCGGTTAAGCACCCACTGCTATCGTATTATACGATGTCTCTAGATTGTAAACTCGGGTTTTGGGTATTTTGGGGCTTTTTAGGGTATTTGTTATGTACTTATAATGTGCCAGGCACTGTTCTAAGCGCTGGGGTAGATAGAAGCTAATCAGACTGGACACAGTCCATGTCCCACACGGGGCTCATAACCTCAACCCCCATTTTACAGGTGAGGCAACTGAGAAGTTCAGTGACTTGCCCAAAGTCATACTGCAGCCAGGTTTCAGAGCAGGGACTAGAACCCAGGTCCTTTAACTCCCAGGCCCGGCCAGGCTCCATCCACTACACCATGCTGCTTCCTTAGTAACCGAGAATATTAAAATCGTATACTTTATTATTTAAAATGTCAAGGACTTGGGCGAATTCTGTAGTAAAGAAAAACCGGATTGGACCCGGACAGTCCTTGGCCCATATGGAATCCTAGACTAAGGAGCTAAAGCCACAAGAACATTTAATGTAATTTCGGGGCAACGTCTGGGGAGATCTGTACATGTACAGACTTAACATTAAAAAAACCCCACTTTAAGGAAACCAGGCACAGCCCAAGGAATTCAGGAAGCAATCAGCTGAGAACAGTTTGAAGAGGAGATGGCTGGTTTCGGGTAATGAGCGCTTCCTGTGTGCAGAACACTGTACTAAGTGCTTTTGGAGAAGACAATACAAAGGAGGCGGGATAGATGATCCTTGTCCAAAAGGAGTTTACAGACATTCACTCTCCCCTTCTTCAAAGGTTTCCTGAAGGGACATCTCCTCCAAGAGGCCTTCCCTGTCCCACCCCCTTTTACATCAGCCAGACTTGATCCCTTTATTCATCCCTCTTCCCAGCCCCGCGGCATTTATGTACCTATCTATCGTTTATTTATTTACATTACTGTGCATCTCCCCCTCTAGAAGGCAAGCTCACCGTGGGCAGGGAATGTGTCCATTATACCGTTGTGTTGTACTCTCCCAAGCACTTAGTCAACGCTCAATAAATATGACTGACTGGTGGATTGATTGACTGAAGTAGGGGAGACAGACATGATAATAAATTACAGAAGGATATCTGCCCGAAGTGCCGCCGGGGCTAGGGAAGGGGAAAATATCCAAATTCTGGAGGGAATAGACACCAGGGCATAGGTCGGGCAGAAGGGAGGGCTAACACCGTCTTGTGAAATAGCCAGAATGACCTCCGGATCTTACAGCGTGGCTCAGTGGAAAGAGCATGGGCTTGGGAGTCAGAAGTCATGGGTTCGAATCCCAACTCTGCCACTTGTCGGCTGTGTGACTGTGGGCAAGTCAGTTAACTTCTCTGTGCCTCAGTTCCCTCATCTGTAAATTGGGGATTAACTGTGAGCCTCACGTGGGACAACCTGATTACCCTGTATCTACCCCAGCGCTTAGAACAGTGCTCTGCACATATTGAGCGCTTAACAAATACCGACATTATTATTATTAGATAGAAAGGCAGGAGAAGATTCTGCCTTGATGTGCCTCCTCTCCCCCTTATATTCTGAGACTGAGACCCTAGGAGGGTTTGGTGAGGGGGTCTAATTCCCATCTATGTATTCTTTCCTAAGTGCTTAGTAATAATAATAATAATGTTGGTATTTGTTAAGCGCTTACTATGTGCAGAGCACTGTTCTAAGGGCTGGGGTAGATACAGGGTAATCAAGTTGTCCCACGCGAGACTCACAGTCTTCATCCCCATTTGACAGGTGGAAATCGGAAGCCCAGGACTCCAATCCCCAGCCTTCCCTCCGGGACCCTGCTGCATGACCTTGGGCCAGTCACTTATCCTGCCCGGGCCCTCCGTTTCCTCTTCTGTAAAATGGGAATCGAATATCTCATCTCCCTCGCGGGGATGTTACGAAGGTCAATCTATCAATCGTATTTATTGAGCACTTATTGTGTGCCGAGCACTGTCCTAAGCACTTGGGAGAGTCCAATATAACAGAGTTGGTAGACCCGTCCCCCGCCCACAGTGAGGCTTCACTTGACGAGGAGGGACGATGACAGAAATTAATCGAAATAAAATATGGATAACAGTTATTGAGAGCATACCGTGTGCAGAGCATTGTACATAAGTGGTGTGGTACTGAGGGAGGGGTGAATAAAGGGTGTAAATCTGAGTGTACCCTTAAAGTAGGATGATTGATGAGCAATTCTTTGGGTAGATGAAAGATCACGCTTAAGAAACCCAATGTAAGTGACTAAAAGTAATTTTTTAATGGTATTAGTTTAGCACTTACTCTGGGTCAAACACTGTTCTAAGCACTGGGGTTGGTACAAGTGAAGTGGGTTGGACACAGTCCCTGCCCCGCATGGGGCTCACAAGTAGGAGGGCGAACAGGAAAACCGAGGCACTGAGCAGTAAAGTGACTCGTCCAAGATCACCCAGCAAGAAATTGGCAGAACCCGGATTAGAATCCAGGTCCTCTGACTCGCAGGCTCTATCCGATAGGCCACACTCCTTCCTGGCATTTTTAATGGCTTGAAAGAACCAATAATCTCCTGGATTTTTAAGGCCCCTTTTTTCTACTCAAACCGGCTGAGGAACCTCCACGGAGTCGAGGGAGATGGCGGAGTCTCGCGCCTTCCCCCTCCCTCGGAAAAAGAGCGAGTGCAGCTTGAAACCTAAAGAATCCATTTCTAATTCGGTAACCTTTAAAGTGATTGGCAATTCCACACCGCAAATAAAAGGTAAGCTTTAATTTACTGGCTCGGTATGGGTTGTCAGAGAATTAAATCGTTTGGGGGAGTCTATATCTGCATAACAAAATTTATTATCTGTAATTAACTAACCTTTAGAAAAACCCTTTTTTAATTTCCTCCTGTCAACATATCTGGAAAATGAAAACTTAATGAGCATTAGCGAAGAAGCAAGGCATTAGCGCTGAGCATGGGAGAAGGGATGGATGATGTAGTCAAGGCTTCAATTAATGAAAGTTTTGTCATTATTACATTACCTGGTTTTATTCGGAGAAATCATTTTACATGTGTATTCTGTGGCATAAATGGATAGAGTTCTATCTCAGGTAACCGACGATTGCACCGGGTAAGGCGACCCAGGAGCTGAGAATTGCATTCGAGCTTGGTCCCTCCTAAGGGAAATCCCTCCCAGAAACTTCCTCAGGATTTTTCCATTCATTCGATCGTATTTATTGAGCACTTACTGTGGTCAGAGTACTGTGCTAAGCGCTTGAGAAGACAACAATAAACAGATACATTCCCTGCCCACAGTGAGCTTACAGTCTAGTGAACTGTACGCGTTCGGTGTGTCCTCTCTGGCTAGGTGAGGAAAGGTGTACAGAAGGCTAAAGTTGGACTCCGGGGACCATCCCGTCAGCTTTCCTTTTTCTTCCTGGGAGAAGTGATGGGCCGGGAGCTGCCTAGACTGACAGACAAGCTTCCAAACAACCGGATGTACCAGTTCATGGGAAGTTGGGGCCTATGTGGGACCGTCAAACCTGGATAGCAACAAAGCCATTTGAGGACCTGATTTAGCTCGCTCATCTCTCGGTCTATCTCAATCTCACGCGATCTTTCTCCCTCTGTCTCCGACTTTCTCCATCTCTGTCTGGGTCTTTCTCCGTCTCTCTCAGTATTTTTCGGTCTCTCTCAATCGCTCAGTCTTTCTCCGTCTCTCTCTCGGTTTTTCGCCATCTCTCTCGGTCTTTCTCCGACTCTCAGTCTTCGTTCATCTCTCTCTCAGTATTTCTCAGTTTCTCTCGGTCTTTCTCCATCTCTCTCGGTATTTCTCGGTCTTTCTCGGTCTTTCTCAATATCTCTCTTGGTCTCTCTCAATCGCTCGGTCTTTCTCTGTCTTTTTCCATCTCTCAGGATTTCTCAGTTTCTCTTGGTCTTTCTCAATTTCTCTCTTTCTCCATCTCTCTCTCTCTGTCTTTCTCTATCTCTCTCGGTCTTTCTCCATCTCTCTCGGTATTTCTCAGGCTCTCTTGGCCTTTCTCAATCTCTCTCAGTCTCTCTCTATGTCTTTGTCTGTCTCTCTTGGTCTTTCTCAGTCTTTCTTGATCTCTCTCAGTCTCTTGGACATCCTCAGTCTCGGTTTTTGTCTGTCTTCCTCTTGTTCTTAGTCTCTGCCTGTTTTAGTCTCTCTCTTATTCTTTCTAAGGCTCTCAGTCTCAATCTCTCTCACCTCAGCTCAATGGCAACGCCTCGGGTCCGAGCATTAGGACGAGATTCCACTGAACTCACGTCAGACCGCCCCCGCTTCCGGCCACTAACCCAGACAGACCGACTTATCGATGCCTGACCCACGGAGACCGCTTCCGATCCGATTATCTCCTCTCTGCCCCAGCGCTCAGCCCAGGGAAGCACCCGATCAATGGCACAGTTATCGACGACTACTCTGAATAACCTGGTTTATCTCAGTGGCTTCTCCAGCTCTCCGATGAGAACGCCTTCCTCGTTACTCCGCCGGCTCCCGGAAAACCTTGGCCGAGGAGGAGATTTTCAGGGAAGAACTCAACGGCGCATATTTCCCGAGCCATTTGTCAGGTCGTTGGATTGCCTTGCCTTTCGACGTCCCACCGCTGGTCTGCGTAGGCGAGCCCACGCGTAATTCGATTTAATTGCTTTGGATTGTTTAATGAAAAATCCGATCGGCCCTCGGAATGGCAGAGCGATATAATGGAAATTATTTGTATGGCTTTTATTGGACTTCGAAGGGAAAGATGATTACCTTTCCCAGAGAAGGCGTCTGAGGTAAAGATAATTTTAAATGCAATTGCAGCAGGCTCGCGAGATGGGGGTGGAGTGGGATGGGGAGGGTCTTTTGTCATTCCACGGGGGAAAGAATGATTTCCCAGCCAACCTGGCAGACGGAAGGGATTTGGAAACTGTCATCCAACCGGGATGACTGAAACCTCCTCCCCACCCCCAGACCTTAAGCTCACTGTAGGTAGGGAATATGTCTGTTTATTGTTATATTGCCCTCTCCTGAGCACTTAGTACAGTGCTCTGCACACAGTAAGTGCTCAACAGAGACAAATGAATGACTGCATGCATCCCCAGGAGCCCAGGACAAGAGGTGCTGTGTTGGACTCTATACTGAATGCTCCCTCAGGGCTAGGCTCTGTACTGGATGCCCATGGCGAGCTCTGCCCTGGGTGTACCCCATGAGCAGAGCTCTTTCTACCGGCTAAAAGGGTGCAGTTCCTGCTGTCGAGGAGTTTCCAATCTAAGGTCCACCGTGTCAGTTAATCAGCGGTATTTATTGAGCGCTTCCTCAGTGCAGAGGGCTGTACTGAGCACCTAGGAGAATGCAATGTAACGGTCTTGGTAGACATGAACCCTGCCTTCAAGGAGCTTCCAAACTAAGGTCCACCATGTCAATCAGAGAGCAGCAATTATTGAGCGCTTACTGTGGGCGGAGTGCTGTACTGAGCGGCACTTGGGAGAATGCGGTGCAACAGAGTTCTTAGACACGAGCTCTGCCCTGAGGAAATTTCATCCTAGTTAAATCCAGCCCTGCCCGGCTCCCCCACTTGTCTGCTGCGTGACCTTGGGCAAATCGTTTCACTGCTCTGTGCCTCAGTGACCTCATCTATAAAATAAGGATTAAGATTGTGAGCCCTGACTCCCGGGCCCGTGCTCTATCCACTACATCATGCCACTTTATGTGGGATCCTGCTTGTAATCACCCTGGCGCTTAGGACAGTGCCTGGCACATAGCAAACAGTTATTGTTATTATTATTATTATTATTATTACCAGAGTGGCTTCGGACTTTCTGACACGTCAGCGCTCCCAGCCCGTCCTTCCTGATCCGTGACTGAGAACTCCAAGGCCATCGGGGGACTGAGTGGATCGGTAGCGGGGAGGAAGCAAAGCCTTCTCCCTCGATCCCAGCCCTCAGCCCAATCCCAAAAATAATTTCGTTCACTGTGACTTGAATTTCCCGTGGCTATTATTAGAGCCCCAATTAGCCGAGGTGTCACCAACTCCGAAGGACAGCATTTATAGACGCCTAGATCTGCGTCTCATGCGTAGGGGCGGGTTGAGAATTGAAAGCGATTTTTAAACACAGGGTGGAGGGTCAGGAGTCCCCGGATGGCTCCATTCATTCAATCCCTTCCATTCATTCGTTCGGTATTTATTGAGCGCTTACTATGTGCAGAGCACTGTACTAAGCGCTTGGAATGGACAATTCGGCAACAGATAGAGACAATCCCTGCCCAACGACAGGCTCACGGTCTAATCGGGGGAGAGAGACGGACAAAAACAAGACAACATAATCACGATAAATAGAATCAAGGGGATGGCCACCTCATTAACTGTAAACCCGGTGGGGGCAGGAATCGTGTGTCTTTATTGCTGAATTCTACTTTCCAAGCGCTTAAGTACAGCGCTCTGCTCTGTATTCCTTCCTCCCATCTCTAATCCCTGTTCGTCTTCATCCAATCCGGCTTCTGTCATTATGTATTCGGTGTAAAGGATGAACGGATAAGGCAAGAAGACAGAACCTTGTCTTACACCCTTACTAATGGGAAACCAATCTAATTCTCCATATTCTGTTCTTATTGTAGCCTCCCGTTCAGCATACAGGTCCCATATCAATGCAATTAAATGGCCCGGCATGCCCATTTTCCTCAATGTGCTCCAGAGCTTCTCGTGGTCCACACCGAGACCTCACTAGAATCGATAAAACATATTCTGACTTCCTTTCGTTATTCTCTTGCGTTTTTTTTACATTTTTACATTTTTTTACATTTACCCAACGGACATCAGCAATATCTCAAGATCGCTCGTCCTTTCCAGAATCCTGCTTGAACACTGGGCAATTCACATTCCACGATGCCTTATAACTTTTAGCAATTCCTTGCAGGCATGTGAGATCGAGGAAACTGCACCATCTCCTTTCTTCATTACTGGAACATGAACTGATGCTCTGCACGCAGTAAACACTTGATAAATACGACTGAATGACCTGATCTCTTCCAATCTGATGGTTACTGAGTGGTTAGCTATGCCTTTTGAGGGAATTTGGTAAGGACTTAAACCGAATCCCCTCCAGCTGCCCGAAACGTCTCAATGGGAAGCCTAACAAAGTCAGGTGCCTTATTTTGGGCAAGACAGTGCAAGCTGATTTAACTTCACTTTCCATGAGTCGCTCTAATTCTAATATTTCTTGTACACTGCTATCTTTCGGGTATAGATCCTGTGTATATTCCTTCCATCTCCGATTCCACTGGCATCATTTAAACATCAGACCGCCTCTGCATTTGACAGAGCCAATTCGAGGACGAAATGTTCCCTTAATTTCCTTAATCTTCTGAAATAGTGATCTTGTGCGCCCACATTTGTCATTGACTTCCGTTTCATTACGGATGATAATATTCCTGTTGATCCTTCTTGGCAGAGCACTGGAATTCTCGGCTCAGTTCTTTCACCACGTTCTTTTGTCCTCTGATTTTTGCTTCCTTCCTTTTTCTGACTTCTTCCAAAGTTGTGGTCGACATCCATTTTGGCCTTTTCTGCATTTAGCAGATATTATCCCCGGGGTCGACCTTTCCTCTCGTAATAGCGGTACTTGTTAAGCGCTTTCAATGGACCAAACACTGTACTAAGCGCTAGAGTAGCTACAGCATCATCAGATCACAGTCTGAGGCAAAGGGAGAACGCGTATTGAATCCCCATCTTGCGGATGAGGTGACTGAGGCCCTGGGAAGTGAGGTGACTTGCTCAAGGTCACGCAGCAGACAAGTGACAGAGCTGGGCTTAGAACCCAGGGCCTCTATCAGTCTCAGGTTTTCTCTACTAGGCCTCAGTGCTTCTCATGTCGCACAAAGTATGTTTTGCCAGCTTCCTAATTTTCCAGCAGAAGCCTTCTCCTACCTTCCCTCTGCTATCACCTCCACATAGAGTATGGATCATTTTGCACGGCGCTTGTTGAGCGCTCACTGAGTGCCGAGTACTGTTCTAAACCCCGGGGAAGATACGAGACAATCAGATCAGACACAATCCCTCTCCCACGCCAGGGCTCATAGTCTCAGGAGGAGGGAAAACACCTATTGGATCCTCGTTTTACAGATAAAGGAACTGAGGCACAGAGAAGTGAAGTGACTTGCCCAACATCACACACGCCGGACGAGGGACAGAGCCGGGACGAGAACCCAGGTCCTTCTGAATCCCGGGCCCGGGCTCTAACCACTTAGCCACGCTGCTTCTCCTTTTCCCTGAAGGATTTCACCGCTCTGCCCAACCAGCCTGGAAGTTTATCGCCTAGTCTACGACCCTCAGGGAGACGTTAGCCGGCAACGAAACAAAAAAAAAAAAAAAAGGCAAAACGAACAACAGAGACGTCATTCTGAGGGACGCGGGAGTGTGGGAAGAGAAGATTAAACTGTATTTAAATATCAATCCTAGGCATTAGTAACTGTTCTATAATTAATACACAACAGTTGACTGCACTATACAGACGAACAGAAATTAGATTTTCCATTTATGGATGAGAATAATTGGTTACATTCAAAAGATTGGGTTGTGGTGGGTTTTTCCTGTTGCCTAAGATTAACAACAGCCCAAGGTGGACTCTGAGTATTAAGAAAGGCACCGGGTTGTGTGGGAAGATAATTCAGCCGAAGCGCAAACCCCCTGATTTCTAGGGCTACAATCGGAGCTTTTATTTTACAGGAAACAGCACGGCCTAGTGGAAAGGACCCAGACCTGAGTTCTTATCTTGGCGCCGCCACTCGTCTGCCAGGTGACCTCGGTCGAGTCACTTCACTCCTCTGTGCCTCAGTTCCTTCACCAGCCAAATGGGGTCTAGAAGTGAATCATTCATCCTATCCCGCCTTGCTGACTCTATCGGCCTCCTGGCTGACCTCCCTGCCTCCCGTCTCGCCCCTCCCCGTCCATACTTCACCCTGCCGCCCGGATCCTTCTCTGCAGAAACTTGCAGGCCACGTTTACGGCGGGAACCGAGGCACAGAGAAGCGAAGTGATTTGCCCGAGGTTACACGTGAAGCATTAAGCCCGTGGCCCTCCAACAGGTTGTGTTGAGCAGAATGGGTAAGGGAGACCAATAATGGTGGGGAAAATGGAGACCCTTGACACGGAGTTTCAATTCTTATTTTGGGATTTCGAATTTGACTCCTCAGGCCTTCAGAGAAAATCGCCTACTGGACCGTAAATCTATCATGGGGCCGGCGTTGGCCTTTCATAAAGCTTTTACGCAATTTTCTGGCTCGGCACAGAATCCCGCTTGATGCCTGACAGAGAAGATGAAGTCTGGGGGTCTGCCTTGAGTGCTTCTTGTTGGACAGACAGGGCCCGCCTCCCGCGAGCTGCAATGTGGTGGGGCGGTCACGCTGGCCCCTCAAATTTGCATTTCGGGATGGCTGGGGACACGGGTTGCTTTAGGTGGATATTTATTGATGGTTTACTCCGGAGCTACATACGGTATAATCCCATCGGGCACATTCCCCACTCCAAAACAGGGGTTGCGGTCTAAAGGGGACAGAGAACAGATAACGCAACCCTCCTTTTTCCCCGACGAGGAAACTGAGGCACAGGGAAGTAAAGGGACTTGCCCAGGGTCACCGGGCAGAAAGCGGCAGAGCCAGGATTAGAGAGGCAGCATGAGCTAGGGGGTAGAGTGTGGACCTGGGTGTCAGAAAGACGTGGGTTCCAGTCCCAGCTCCGCCACCTGTCCGCTGTGTGACTTTGGGCAAGTCGCTTCACTTCTCTGGGCCTCAGTTACCACATCTGTAAAACAGGGATTAAGACTGTGAGCTCTATGTGGGACAAAGACTGCATTAATTACCTTTTATCTACCGCAATACAGTGCCTGGCACATAATAAGTGCTTAACAAATACCATAATCGTTCTGATTATTAACAACCCAGGTCCTCTGCCTCTCAAGCCCAACATAGTATCACAGAGTTGGCAGACACACTTGCAACTTGCTGCTCTACTAGAGAAACAGCACGGCCTAGTGGGTAAAGCACGGCCCTGGGGGTCAGAAGGACCCGGGTTCTAATCCTCTCTCCGCCACTTGTCTGCTGGGTGGCCTTGAGCAAGTCATTTCACTTCTACGTGCCTCATCTGTAAAATGGGGATTAAGTCCGTGAGCCCTGTGTGGGACAGGGTCCGTATTCAACCTGATGATCTCGTATCCACCCCAGCACTTCGAACGGTGCCAGGCGCACGGTAGCGCTCAACAAATACCACAATCATTACTATCGTTAGGCTCCCAATCCGGATCTCTTTGCTTAACACCTCACCGCCGCCTCCCGAAACCCGTTGCATTTTATCACATTTAACGGTGTCGAGAGATCTCACAGCAGGGTCTCTGTTTGGTCCTGGCACCCGCCAGACAATTCTTAAGGCAACCTATAATTCCCATCCATTACGCTAATGGATCGCAGCTGCTGAGAACAGCGGACGTGTCACCCCCGGGATAATGAATTCCACTAAGATGGAGAACGCAAAGATAAATAAACTGATAAATGAGTCGGCGTCCAGCTGACCGAGAAGGTTATTTTCTTTTTCCCTTCTACGGGCGCGGCGGTTACGGCCGGAACACAGATTTTTTGGAAGGTTACCTCCTGCTGCGCGGGAGTAATCGTATGATAAAAAATTCCGCGCAAGTTGGCGGGGTGATAGACTGGGTTTGAGAAGTCCCGGTTCGTCGATATCTTGATTTGGTTCCTTTCCACGTTTTGATTTTTGATTTTTAAATGGTATTTGTTAAGGGTTTACTATGTGCCCGACATTGTTCTGAAGGCTGGTGTGGCGCGACGGACACAGTCCCCGTCCCACATGAGGCTCGCGGCCTTAATCCCCACTTCACGGATGAGGGAACTAGACGACAGAGAAGTGAAGTGATTGGCCAAGGTCAACCGGCAGGCAAGGGACGGAGCCGGGATTAGAACCCAGGTCCTTCTGACTCCCAGGCCCGGGCTCCATCCACTAGGCCACGTTGATTCCCCAACTGCCATCTTAGCGGCTAAGCCCCCGCCCCACCCCAGGGGACCCCACCACACCTCTATCAAGCCTGAAAAGCATCTAATGGAAAGACTCCGGGGTCTGGGAGTCCAGAGGACCCGGGTTCTAATCCTGGTTCCACCCCGATCTGCTGGGTAACCTCGGGCGAATCGCTTCACATTTCCGGGCCTCGGTCACATCGTCTGTAAAATGGGGATTAGGGCTGGGGACCCCATCCCCATAGGCCGGGGACTGTGTCCAACCCGATTAACTTGTATCTACTCCAATCCTTAGTCCCCGGCACATGGTAAGTGTTTAACAAATACCATAAAAAGAAATACCATATTACATGTGCTTAGTGCTACTGCAGTATTCCTCAATAAATACCATTTTTACTATTTCGCTTTATCACTTCTACCAACATCACTAGTCCTCTAATACTCAATAAATAGCCCAATTGTTACCGAACAACTGCATGATTATTTCGATACGTTATTACACATTATAACCACTACCGTTCGAATATTAGTCAATAAATACTAGCTATGGTGACTGATTTTTACTTCACTATTACCACAGCCCATTATTCTTATTACACATGACCATTATTAATCATGAGAAGCGGTACGGCCTGGTGGAAAGGGCCGGGGCATCAGAGGACCTGGGTTTTAGCCCCAGGTCCTCCACCTTCCTTCATTCTTTCAGTCGGATTTATGGAGCGCTGACTATGTGCAGAGCACTGTACTAAGCGCTTGGAGTGCACAACTGGGCAACAGATAGAGACCATCCCTGCCCAATAACTGGCTCAGAGTCTAAACGGGGGAGGCGGACAGCAAAACAAAACAAGTAATCTGGAGGCAATAGCAGCGAGATAAATAGAATCACAGACGTATACACATCATCAACAAAATAAATAGAGTAAAAAATAATACATGCAAACATGCACAAGTGCTGTGGGGAGAAGGAGGTAGAGCAGAAGGAGGCAGTCGGGGCGATGGTAGACTGTACTCTCCTTGAAGGCGGGGATCCTGCCTGCTGTTACCACTCCCAATAGTAATCGTGATGGTATTTGATGAGCGCTATGTGCCAAGCACTGTTCTAAGCACTAGGGTGGATACAGGGTTATCAGGTTGCCCCCACGTGGGGCTCACGGTCTTAATCCCCATTTTACAGATGAGGAAACTGAGGCCCAGAGAAGTGAAGTGACTTGCCCCAAGTCACCCAGCTGATAAGTGGCGGAGCCGGGATTAGAAGCCACTTAACTGTCCTCTCCCTAGCACTCAGTACAGCGCTCTATGCGCAGGAGTGTAAGCTCCTTGAAGGCATCTACTAGGGAAGCATCTTTTTAGGGAAGCAGAGTGGCTCAGTGGAAAGAGCCCGATCTCGGGAGTCAGAGGTCATGGGTTCGAATCCCGGCTCTGCCACTTGTCCGCTGGGTGACTGTGGGCGAGTCACTTCATTTCTGTGGGCCTCAGTGACCTCATCTGTAAAATGGGGATTAAGACTGTGAGCCCCACGTGGGACAACCTGATGACCCTGTATCTACCCCAGCGCTTAGAACGGTGCTCGGCACAGAGAAAGCGCTTAACAAATACCAACTTTATTATCTACTAACTTTATTAGTTATTATCTACTAACTTTATTAATATCTAACTTTACTCGACTCCCCCATGCGCTCGAGATCGTGCTCTGCACACAGAAGACTGTAAACTCCTTGAGAGCAGGGAACACGTCCACCAAAGCTCTGATATTGTCCTTTCCCGAGCGCCTAGCACAGTGCTTTACGCACAGTAGGCGCTCGGTAAACACGATTGTTGATTGGTTCGGCGTCCGATGACGGGAGAACACGTGACACAGTTCCTGTCTCCCCAAAATCCTGTCCTGGCATGTTAGAACAGAAATGGGGGAACTCGGGGTGTCCACCCACCTCTCTTCTGCAGCCACCGCCTCCCGGCAAGCAGCATGGAACATCCGAGTGACCTCCAGGGAGATTGATTTAACCCGATCTTCATTAAAACGGCGACCAAACTAACTCAATAAAATATCGCTGAACCTTAATAAAGTTCGTTGGAGCTTTGCCAACTTGCATTTAATACTCTTTAGTGCCACCGCACCATTAATCATCTGCGTCCGAACAGAATGAAAAACTCTTTTTGACCAACGGAGTTTGTTTTCTGCTATTTGAAAAGTGTTAATAATAATAATAATGTTGGTATTTGTTAAGCGCTTACTATGTGCCGAGCACTGTTCTAAGCGCTGGGGGAGACACAGGGGAATCAGGTCGTCCCACGTGGGGCTCCCAGGCTTCAACCCCATTTGACAGGTGAGAGAACTGAGGCCCAGAGAAGTTAAGTGACTCGCCCACAGTCACACAGCTGACAAGTGGCAGAGCCGGGAGTCGAACCCATGACCTCTGACTCCGAAGCCCAGGCTCTTTCCACTAAGCCACGCTGCTTCCCATGTTAACTATGTTAACTATGGGATGTTAACTATGTGCCAGGCACTGTACTAAGCCCCGGGGGTAGATACAAGGTAATCAGGTTGGACACAGTCCCTGGCCCACGTGAGGCATGCAGTCTAAATGTCCATTTTACAGATGAGGGCACTGAGGGACAGAGAAGTGAAGTGACTTTCCCAAGGGCACACAGCAGACGAGTGGGGGATCCGGATTAAAACCCAGGTCCTTCTGATTTCCGGGCCGTGCTCTACCCTCTAGGCCAAGGTACTTCTCAAACCTAAGATTTTCATTCATTCTTTCAATCGTATCTATTGAGCACTTACTTTGTGCAAAGCACGGTGCTAAGCGCTTGGGAGAGGACAATATAACAGACATATTCTCTGTCCACAACGAGCTCACATCTCGAGAGGAATTTTTCGCTTAAATTCCCCTGCTCGTTATCATCAAGGGCCATCGAGTCGTTTCTGATTCAGAGCGACTCTTCGGATAGAGTTTCCCCAGAACGTCCCGTCTTCTGCCGTAATCCGTAACCTCGCTAACGGTTCTTCCGTTCTCCCTTTTTATAGTTTCTATCCATCTCGCCGCTCGTCTGCCTCTTCCCCGTTTTCCCTGGACTTCTCCTGCCATTTGTATCTTCAAGAGAATTAGTCCTCCTGATTATGTGTCTAATCTCAGTCCAGTCATTTGGCCTTCCAAAGACCACTTTGGCTTAATCTGCTCCAAAATCCAATTTGTTTTTCAGGCCGTCCCCGGAATTCGCAAAAACCTTCTCCAACGCCACATTTCAAAAGAATCGATGTTCTTTCTATCCTGCTTTTTCGGGATCCATACATTGACACCGGAAACGCCACAGAATTGACCATTAGTATTTAGGGGGCAATTGTTACATCCGTACATTTCATGACTTTTTCCAGGCTCTTCATAGCAAGTCTTCCTAACAATCTTCAGTGTATTTCTTGACTACTAGTTCCTTTATTATTGACTATTGATCCAAGGAGAGAAAAATTGTCAACCAATTCAATCCTCTCTCCATCCGCTACAGATGTGCTAAAAAATTTCTGGTTGTCATGATCTTTGACCCCCGGCTCAACCTCCCTAAAAATCGGATGCATTTTCGAAGCGCTTGGGATGTACCAAAAAAAAAAAAAAGTGACATTTCCACAATAATATTTATTGTAGCATTTGTTAAGTCCTGGCTTTTTTCCAAAGTCCTAAGCAAAGAACAGGGGAAGATACAAAATATTAAAGGTCAGATGTGGTCCGTGGCCCACATGGAGCTCAAGGGGGAGGGAGAACAGGTGTTTAATCCCCGATTTACAGGTGAGAAAACTGAGCCCAGAGAAGTGAATTTATCTGGCCAAGATCACACAGCAGAGAAGCGGAGGAGCTGGAATCAGAACTCAGGTCCTCTGACTCCCAGGCCTGGACTCTTTCCACTAGGCCATACTGCTTCTCTAAGAGAAATGAAGTGACTTGGCCAATGTCACACAGCAGACAAGTGGCAGAGCTGGGATTAGAACCCAGGTCCTTCTGACTCCCAGGCCCAGGCTCTTTCCACTGGGCCACACTGCTTCCTAAGAGAAGTGAAGCGGCGTGGCCAAGGTCACACAGCAGACAAGTGGCAGATGTGGGATTAGAACCCAGGTCCTCTATCAGAGTCAGGCTCTCTCCGCCGAGCCTTGCTCCTCCTCTAAGAGAAGCGAAGTGGCCAAGGTCACGCAGCGGACGAGTGGCGGAGCCGAGAAAAGAACCCAGGTCCTCTGACGCCCGGGCCTGGGATCTTTCTGCACAGTTTCCGATAGGGAGCTTCCATTTTAATGGAGAAGACTGTGACATCAAAGCATTAGCCAAGTCAACAAAATAAATAACTGACCGGTCAACTGAATAAATGAATTTATAGGGTTTCTGGACTGCCTCTAGTCAGCTGGTGTCCACGGTGGAATGCTGACTGAACAGCAAAAGGAATCTGGGAATTTCTGGGGGAAACGATCCCCACCCCCACGTCCGAGGGTTCTGCACAGCACTGACGGCTCCGTGCGCTCTGTGAAAACTGAGGACGCTCAATTCAAACTTCAGGGAGCAGATCCGGGTGACGCAGAAGCGAGTGGGAGAAGAGGAAATGAGGGCTGAGTTGGGGAAGGCTTTTTGGAGGAGATGTGTGTCTTCAAGAAGGCTTCGAAGGCGGGGAGAGGGACCGTCTGTCCGATACGAAGAGGGAGGGCTTTCCGGGCCCGAGGCGGGACGTGGGCGAGAGGTCGGCGGCGGGACGGATGAGATGGAGGTGGAGTGAGAAGGTTGGCATCGGCGGAGCCAAGTGTGCGGGCCGGGTTGGAGTAGGAGAGCGGCGAGGTGAGGAAGGAGAGGGCGGGGTATTGAGCGTTTTAAAGCAGATGGTAAGGACCCCTCGGTGCTCAGCTAAATACCACTGATTGATGGCCTAACTGATTTGGCACTCAGACAGAAGAATAAAATATCTGTGGGCAGAGTCTCCTAACTGAACACAGCATACTGCAGACTCCTTGAGGGCAGGGAACATTCTGTTCCATATTCAGTAAACCTTCTGGAACCATCCTGTTACACTGTACTGTCTCAAGCGCTTAGTTCAGTGCTCTGCACACAGTAGGCGCTCAATAAGTTCAATCGATTCAACTGCACTCTCAACTTCTCCCCGACGGAAAGTCACTGGCTTTGGAAATTTCTCCCACTCCAGCAACACAACTCTGGTCTTTCACATAATGGAACTCACACACACCCTACGAAGCACAAATATGAGGCACATATCCTGCCTCTCACCCACAAAATAACCGTCTCAGCGGTCAGCAGGAAATCCCAAACCCTCATGAACCCTTAAAATAGTTTCATTTTACTTAGTTTAATTTTTCCCCCTATCTTTTTTTTTTTTTTTTGGCCAAAAGCATTAAAGAAAACCACAGGCCCACCTGTTTCAGGAAGCAAACTAAATGGGAAGGCAGAAGGACGCAGGAGAAAGTCACGTGGAGTCTTTTAAAGCGTCACTTTTACACTCACAGGTTTCTAAAACTGACAGTAACCATTATCAGGATCACGCTGGGTGTCACGAAGAAAAAATACCCTCAGACTTGAATCAGACGCAATCGTAGTTCCATCCAATGATTGAAAGTCGGACATCAAATCCAGCCTGCCTAAGAGTAAATAACCACCTCTTGGCGGGTTTGGATTTCTGTGGGGACCAGAGTCTAATCTGGAATGTGGGTCTTCTGATCAATCGATGGATTTATCAGGCACTTACTATGTGCTGAGCCCTGTCGTGAGCACTGGGAGACGCGATTGCTCACACACTGCCGGAGGAGGTGGCGTGGATGAGAGAGAAAAGAGCTTGGAACCGGGAAGCAGGAGATCCCAGTTACAGCCCCCAACGCGACCACTTCCCTGCTGGGCGACCCTGTCAAAGTCGCTCAACCTCCCTGGACCGCAGTTTCCCCGTCCCTAAAATGGGGATCGACAACATCTGTCTTCCCCAACCTCACCGAAACTCTGTAACGATAAAAGTTGGTCGATGGGAAGGTGCCTTGGGAAAATAGGAACAGTGGATGGAGCATGGGACGGGGGGTCTGAAAGTCATGGGTTCGATTCGTGGCTCTGCTGTATGATCTTGGGCAAGTCGCTTGAATTCTCTAGGCCTCCGTTACCTCATCTGGAAAATGGGGATTGAGATTGCGAGCCCTACATGGGACGGGGACTGTGTCCAAACCGATCTGCTTGTCTCCACCCCAGCGCTCAGTACGGTGCCTGACACAGTAAGCGCTCAAAGATTTCCATTATTATTATTATTATTATTATAAAATCACTTGACAAGTTGTAATAATTATCATCATGGCTGACGCTGAAGGCGATATCGATATCCAGCACCGTATACCTTCCTCTCCAACACAGAGGACATTTTATCCAAAAATATTTTCCCGACACAAAAAAAGCCCCCCAAGCCCCCCAACACCCTCAAACCCAAACCCCCTCCTGCTGAGGCCTCGTTTCGGCTATCGCTTTCCCGACGGGATTCTCGGAACCTGGACTTCTGATGGCTAATTTGTCGACCCTCGGGCCTCCGGGTCTTTGGCTTCTGGGCTGCGCCGTTGCCAGAGGACTGCAGAACTCGATGTCGGTTTGATTGATTTTGCTCCCCGAGAGAGACCAAGCGTGGAGAAAGTTCCAACTGGTTAAAAAGTCCAAGGAAAAGAAAACCACTTGGAGGGATTGAACTTTTGGCAGCCTCCCACAAGGCTGACTGGCAGAAATGACAATTAAAGCGTGAAAGGGTGGACTGTCATTGGTGATAAGGTGTAATTTTCCAATGGAAAAACGAACTGAATGAATGACAGCCCAGCCCAATTCAGCTCAACCCGGTCCAACCCACCTCAGCCCTCTACGATTTTCTCCAAGCCCCGGGCAGACATCAGCTGCCATCAATCCATTTCTCAATAAGAGAGGGCAACTCTGAGTCCTTTCGGACAGGCAACGGACGGGAAGGCGACGGGGGCCTTTTTTTGTTTGTTTCTTGGTATTTTATGCTATTTAAGTCCTTACTACGTACCGGGCCCAGAGTTTCGTACATTGCCTGGTACCTAATGAGCGCTTAATAAATACCGTAATTATTAACATTACTCTACTAAGCACTGTATTAAGCTAAGTCGGATCAGACTCAGTCCTCGTCAGTCCAGTCGTATTTATTGAGCCCTTATTATGTGCAAAGTACTTTATTAAGTGCTTGGGAGAGTACGATACAACTAGACCGTGAGGGGACTTTCAGCCCGTCCCACTTGGGGGCTCACAGTTTTAATCCTCATTTTGCAAATGAGGTAACCGAGGCCCGGAGAAGAGAAGTGACTGGCCCAAGTCCCCCCAGCAGACTAGTGGAGGAACCGGGATTAGAACCCAGGTCCTTCTGACTCCTGGGCCCAGGCTCCATCCACTAGGCCACGCCGCTTCTCCACGGGAATCCCAATCCAGCCGTTTGCCGTCTGTCCTCGCCAGCGTGCCACGTCACAGAGCTACGGTACAGAAAGGCCAGGGAGAGGAAAAGCCCACGCCACAAACTACTCTGATTCAGAATCCTCTGGCCACCTTCTCCTCTGGTTCCAGGACAGAATGACTAGAGCGTAAGTCCCTTTGTGGGGAGGAAACACGCATTTTGTTTCTGTTTGACTTTCCCAAGCACTTAGTACAGCACTTCGCACGGAATAAGTGCTCAGTAAATAGCACCGATGGATTGGGCTTTTCCCACTGTGAGATTAGACCGTTGCTAAACCAAGCACCCAAAATGATTCCCGGGCAGTGCCGTGGATCCAAAATATCCCAGAAACCAGGATACCCGAGGGACTTCCCAGAATCTTTTAGGAACTTTGGGTAAAGCATCTTTTCCACATCCTTCTCAAACTCAAAGGCCATCATAAATATGCAAATCTTTTCTTTTTTTTTTTGGTAATGGCATTTGTTAAGCATTTACCATGGTGCCAGGCGCTGTATTAAAATGCGGGGGGTTGATAAAAAACTAATCCGTTTGGACGCAGTCCCTGTCCCACCTGGGGTTCTCGATCTTAATCCCCGTCTTATAGATCACCGAGGCACAGAGAAGTTAAGTGATTTGTCCAAGGTCACACAGAGCCGGGATGAGAACCCAAGTCCCCCGACTCCCAGGCCGTGATCTTTCCATTAAAGCAGGCTGCTTCTTTTGATGAAAATGAGAAATATGCTTTCATGAAGATATCTCATGAAGGCCAGAGACCAGCAGAAGTGATTTTCCCTTTCAACAAATCCAATGAGCTCCAAAGGTTTTGTGTGTTTTTTTTTTTAAAAAAGGCATTTCTTAAGCGCTTACTATGCGTCAAACACTGGGCAGGCTACAAGTTGATCAGGTTGAACACAGTCCCTGTCTCACCCAAGGCTCACAGTTGAAGGAGGAGGATGAACAGGTATTTAATCCCCATTTTACAGCTGAGGAACTTGAGGGAGATTAAAGATTTAGCCAAGGTCCCTCAGCAAGCAATCGGCAGGGTGGGGATTCGAACCCAGGTCCTCTGACTCCCTGGCCCGGATCTTTCCACTAGAGCACGGTACTTTTGGAGTCTAAGGTTCAATATCTCTTGCTAATAAGGAAGCCACCCCTACTATATGCTGACTCCTTAGCTTTCCCTACCCCGATGAAACCGTGGACGCCTCCGAGTTCGTTTCTCCCTCTGTTAGATCCGAACGGGGAGAGTTCTGGATGCGAATGAGGCGGCATCCGTTTCTCTAAGAAAAAAGTTGGTAAATGTATCAAGATCCACCCCATCTTTACCGTCTTTATCAACGTTTTTCACATTTAACGGTCACACCGATACCGCCCGGAGTCTCAGAATCATCGTCGACGATATGTACCGAGAGCTTACGGCGTGCAGAGCGCTGTACTCACCGCTTGGGAGAGTCCAATATAACCGAGTTGGTAGTCACGTTTCCTGACCACAACGAGATTCTCGAATCAGGGATTGAATCAATCAGTTGCATTTATTGAGCGTTTTTTATGGGCAGAGCAGCGTACTAAGCTCTGGGGAGAGTCACGTCGGTAGTCACGTTCCCTCATCTGTAAAATGGGGATTAAGATTGTGAGCCCCATGTGGAAAAGGGACGGTGTCCTACCCTGGTCATTTTCTATCTACGCCAGCGCTTTGAACAGTGTTTACCACATAGTGAGCACTTAAATACCATAATTATCATCATCACTCTCTCGTATTAGACTCTCCCAAGAGTATAGTACAGTGTTTTGCACGCGGGTGCTCGATAAACACCATTCATTGAACGATCTCCCCCTCTAAACTATAAGCTCTCCGTGGTCAAGGGAACGTGTCTACCAACTCATATTGTCCGCACACATTAAGCGCTCAATAAATACCATTTGTTTCTTGATTCTCCCCCTCCAGGCTGTAAGTTCAGCGTGGGCAGGGAATGTGTCTACCAACTTGGTTACACTGAACTCTCCTAAGTGCTTAGTACAGTGCTCTGCACATACAGCTCAAATGAGATGGATTATATCTACCTTAGGAGCCAGCCCAGTGCTCTGTCCAAAGTAAGCACTTTTAAGACAATATTACCTATTATTATTGTTAAAAGACAGCTCTCCGTCTAATAAATGATGGCATTTATGAAGCGCTTACTTTGTGCCAAGCACTGTTCTAAGCCCTGAGGGAGATACAGGTTACTCAGGTTGGCAACAGTCCCTATCCCACACAAAGCTTACACTCTCATCCCCCATTTTACAGATGAGGAAACTGAAGCACAGAAGTTAAGCGACTTCCCCAAGGTGACACAGTAGACATGGGACTTAAAGTCTAGGAGCCCACACACTGCAAGCGCTCAGTAAATACGACGGATCGATTGATCTCGGTGACCTGGGTCCGGACAGAGCCGGGGGTAACCCAAAATCTGACCTCCCTTCTGGGTCGCCCTGATTTACTCCCTTGATTCACCCCCGGTCCCAACCCCACAGCATTCGCTGATATTTATTGAGCCCTTACCGTGTGCAAAGCACTGGACTAAGCACTCGGGAGAGGACAATAAAACCAGACACGTTCCTGCCCACGACAAGCTCACAGTCTAGAGCGGGAGACAGACATTAAGGGAAATAAAATATATACAGCACTTATGTCCATATTTTTAATTAATTTATTTCTATTAACGTCTGTCTCCCCCTCGAAGAATAATAATGGCTTTGTTAAGCACTTACTATGTGCCAGCCCTGGGGTAGATACAAGCAAATCGGGTCGGACACAGTCCCGGTCCCACATGGGGCTCGCAGTCTCCATCCCCATTTTCCAGATGAGGTCACTGAGGCCCAGAGAAGCGAAGTGAGTTGCCCAGGCTCACACAGCAGACAAGCGGCGGAGGCAGGATTAGAACGCATTACCTTCTGGCTCCCAAGCCCAGGCTCTATCCGCTAAGCCGTGGTGCTTCTAGAACCAAAGAGCCAGGTCTTACTATGGTACTCTCCCAAGCGCTTAGTACAGTGCTCCACACATGGAAGGGAGGAAAAGGGAGAAGACGGGAGGGGAGGAAAAGGGAGATGAAGGGAGGGGAGGAAAAGGGAGATGAAGGGAGGGGAGGAAAAGGGAGATGAAGGGAGGGGAGGAAAAGGGAGAAGAAGGGAGGGGAGGAAAAGAGAGGGGAGGAAAAGGGAGCAAGGCATTTGAGCAAGGATCGGTTTGGGGGTCGATGCGGAGGGGCTGCCCAGACCACCTTGTGTGGAAGGGAAGAGGGAGAAGGGAGGAAGAATAGGGAGAGGAAGAAGAAAAAAGGAGGGGGAATAGGGAGAGGAAAAAGAAGAAAGGAGGGGGAATAGGGAGAGGAAAAAGAAGAAAGGAGGGGGGAATAGGGAGAGGAAAAAGGAGGGGGAATAAGGAGAGGAAAAAGAAGAAAGGAGGGGCAATAGGGAGAGGAAAAAGAAGAAAGGAGGGGGGAATAGGGAGAGGAAAGAGAAGGAGGAGGATAGGGAGAGGAAAAAGAAGAAAGGAGGGGGAATAGGGAGAGGAAAAAGAAGAAAGGAGGGGGAATAGGGAGAGGAAAAAGGAGGGGGAATAAGGAGAGGAAAAAGAAGAAAGGAGGGGCAATAGGGAGAGGAAAAAGAAGAAAGGGGGAGGAATAGGGAGAGGAAAAAGAAGAAAGGAGGGGCAACAGGGAGAGGAAAAAGAAGAAAGGGGGAGGAATAGGGAGAGGAAAAAGAAGAAAGGAGGAGGAATAGAGAGAGGAGGACAAGGAAGAGGAGAGAGACAAAAAGGAGGAGGAGAATGATGAGAAGGAAGAAGAGGAGGGAACATGACTGTTATATTGTACTCTCCCAAGTGCTTAGTACAGTGCTCGGCACACAGTAAGCGCTCAATAAATATGATTGAATAAATGACCTTGTATCTACCCCACAGCTTAGAACTGTTTGACACACAGTAAGCGCTTAAATATCATGTGTTTAAAAAAAAACCAAAACAAATCAGGGGGCTACCCAATGTGCCAGTGTCGCTGACCACCCCGAGGCCAGGACTCCAGGTGCCCTCTCCCGCCCGCTAGCCCAGGGGCTGCTGAACAGTGCCCGGCGCTCAGAACAGTGCTTTGCACATAGTAAGCACTTCAATGCCATCATTATTATTACTGGCTTGCCAAGTTCCCCCCTCCTCCTCCTCCTCCTCCAATCACTTCCAGGGCGTCCATCAGAGGGCGCTGAGCACACACCACTGGACACAAGGGCAACCGACAGAAGAACAGATAATTATTATTATTATGAATATTATTATGGTATTTGTTAAGCCCTTCCTATGTGCCAAGCACCGTCCTAAGCACTGGAGTGGCTACAAGGTAATTGGGTTGTCCCACGTGGGGCTCACAGTTTTAAACCCCCTTTTGCAGATGAGGTCACTGAGGCCCAGAGCAGTCAAGTGACTTACCCAAGGTCACACAGCAGACAAGCGGCGGAGCCGGGATTAGAACCCACGTCCTCTCACTCCCCAGCCCGGGCTCTTTCCACTAAGCCCCGCTGGACTGACGGTCGGGTGGACGGGGCCAGACAAGAGGGAGAGAGGGCCCGTGTAGGAGCTAAACAAATACCAACCCCCCCCCAAAAAAGTAGGAAGAGCCAAAGGGGTCAACGTGGGGGAGGTCACAGGCTTCCTCCCCTGCCTCAGCTTCTCCCCTTGAGAAATGGGTGCAGGGGGTCAGGGAAAGCCTTGTCCCGGGGGGTGGGCACCTGTCTCCACCATTCATTCATTCGATCGTACTTATTGAGCGCTTACTATGTGCAGAGCACTGTACTGAGCGCTTGGAATGGACAATTAGGCAACAGATAGAGACAACCACTGCCCGGTAACGGGCTCACGGTCTAAACGGGGGAAAAGACAGCAAAACAAAACAAGTAGTCTGACATCAATCATCAAGATAAATCGAATCGCAGATATATATACGTCATTAACAAAATAAAGTAGTCAATAATATATACTACTATTTTACTATTACTAATCTCATTAATAATATATATTTTACTACTAATACCGATAATATATAACAATTCGACACCACCAGCTGTAGCCACTGCAGGGCCGGCCCGGCCGGTGGCCACAGCTGAGGATGGAAGGTCAGCTGATGAAGGGCTGGGCAGATTTAGTATTTGCCAGGCACTGTACTAAACGGCGAGGTGGACACGAGCACATCGGGTGGGACACAGTCCCTGTCCCACGTGGGGCTGCCGGCCTCAATCCCCCTTTTACAGATGAGGGAACAGACACAGAGAAGTCAAGCGACTTGCCCCAGGTCACACGGCAGACAAGTGGTGGGGCGGGGATTAATAACAATAATCATGTTGGTATCTGTTAAGCGCTTATTATGTGCAGAGCACTGTTCTAAGCGCTGGGGGAGATACGGGGTCATCAGGTTGTCCCACGTGAGGCTCACACTTAGATTAGACTCAGGATCTTCTGACTTCCAGGCCCGGGCTCTAGCCACTAGGCCATGCTGCTTCTTCGGCATGATGGTATCTGTTGAATGCTGATTATGTGCTAAACATTGAGCTAGATAAAAGATAAACAGATCAGTAGCCAGCCCCTATCCTCCTCGGGGCTCACAAAGGGCTCATAGAGTAAGTGCTCAACTGCCAACATTATTACTATTATTCTGAGCAGAAAGTATTTTATCCACATTTTACTGTCAAGGAAACCAGGTTTTCTATCTACGCTTAGAACAGCGCCCGGTACACAGTAAGTACTTAAATACCATGATTATTAGCGTGATTATTACCCATGATTATTACCCCATGACCTCGGAGTCTGAGGTCATGGGTTCGACTCCCGGCTCTGCCACTTGTCAGCTGTGTGACTGTGGGCGAGTCACTTCACTTCTCTGGGCCTCAGATACCTCGTCTGGAAAATGGGGATTCAAACTGTGAGCCCCACGTGGGACAATCTCATCACCCTGTATCCCCCTCCCCCCCCCAGCGCTTAGAACAGTGCTCTGCACAGAGTAAGCGCTTAACAAATACCACCATTATTATTATTATTAAAGCACATACGTGTTCCGCGACTTGTCCAAGGTCACCCAGCAGGCCAAAGGTGGAGGGGAGATTAGAACCCAGATCTCTTGACTCCCAGGACGAGGCTCTTTCCGCTAAGCCTCCGCTGCTCCCTTCCAGGGCAGAGACCAAGTGGAAAAGAAGTTGTGTCTGGTAAAATCTCCTGGCCCTGGGAACCGACCGTCCGATCAGCCACCGGATTCCTGCTGGATCCCAATTCCCCACTGGAAATGGGGATTAACCGGGAGCCTCACGTGGGCCAACCTGATGACCCTGTATCTCCCCCAGCGCTTACAACGGTGCTCTGCGCGTAGTGAGCGCTTAACGAACACCGACATCGTTATTATTACATTCCAAGTGCTTAGTACAGTGCTCTGCACACAGTAGGCGCTCAGTAAATACGCTTGAATGAATGGAGGGGGAAGAAAGACACTAATAGAAAGCGAAGCAGTGTGGCGCAGTGGAAAGAGCCGGGCTTAGGAGTCAGGGGTCATGGGTTCCATTGCCCGTTCCGCCACCTGTCAGCTGTGTGACGTTGGGCAAGTCACTTCACTTCTCGGTGCCTCAGTTACCTCGCCTGGAAAATGGGGATGAAGACTGTGAGCCGCACACGTGGGACAACCTGCTGACCCCGTATCTCCCCCTGCGCTCAGCACATAGTAAGCGCTTAACAAATACCAACATTAGTAGTAGTAGTCCCAGCTCCACCAACCTTGGACGGGTCGCTTCGGTTCTCTGGGCCTCAGTTCCCTCATCTGTCAAATGGGGATGGAGACTGTGAGCCCTGATTAGCTTGTATCAACCTGATTATCCCGTGACGGTGCTTGCCGCGTTATCATCATGCTTATCATGTGCTAAGTACTGTGGGGCCCAAGTGGGTCCACCTGATTACCTCCACCCTCAGAACGGTGCTCGGCTCGTTGTAAGCGCTTAGCAAATACTGTAATTACCATTAGCATTATTATTGCTCTAGCTAATCAGATCAGGCCCCAGCCCCTGTCCCCCTCAGGCCTCACATTCCTAGGGGACCCGAGTAGTTTATCCACTTTGGAGGAAACTAAACCGCATCCAGGTTCCGTGACTTGTCCAAGGTCACACGGCAGGCCAGAGGTGGAGGAGCAGGGATTAGAACCCAGATCTCCTGACTCCCAGCTCTTTCCACTAGGCCGGGCTGCTCCTTCGAAGGGCAGAAACCAACGGGAAGAGACGTTGCGTTTGGTAAAAATCTTCCGCTCCGAGGAACCCATTTAGCAAATGGGGGCGCGTTTAACAAATGAGGAACAAATCTGTTACCGATTTGTCCATTCCGAGCGCTCAGTACAGTGCTCTGCACCTAGTAAGCGCTCGGTAAATACTATTGAACGAATGAATGAACCCATCATCCAATCGGCCAACTGATTCCAGGTGGATCCCAATCGATGGCTTTTATTATCATCACCTGGGAGTCGGCAGGACCTGGCTTCTGACCGCAGCTCTGACACTTGTCTGCCGTGTGACCTTGGGCAAGTCTCCTCACCGTGCCTCAGTTCCCTCACCTGTAAAATGGGGGTTTAACCCCTGTCGGCCTTCCTTCTTGGACTTGATTTTTTAACCTTTAAAGAGAAAAAAAAAATCCATGCCTCACTCGGGGTTCGGCGTCTAAAGAAGCGGCGTGGTCTAGTGGATAGAGCACAGGCCCGGGGGTCAGAAGGGCCTGGGTTCTAATCCCAGCTGCAGTGGGACCCCGGGCAAGTTCCTTCGCTCCTCTGGGCCTCCCTTCCCTCATCCGTGAAATGGGAATTAAGACTGGGAGCCCCATGTGACCCGATTAGCTTGTATCCAGACTGTGCCCGGCATGTCGTAAGCGCTTATCAAAGACCAGAAAAAAGTAGACCCCCAAGACAGTGCTCTATCCACTGTAGGTGCCCGGTACAGTGCTCTTCACCCGGTGAGCGTCCAGTGGGATGGCCAGCACCCAGCAGGCAACCGGTACCGTGCTCCGTCGCTGGGCAGGGACCGTCTCCTTCTCTGTTGCCGAATAGCTCATTCCGAGCGCTTAGTACAGGGCTCTGCACGTGGTAAGCGCTCAATAAACACGATTGAATGAAAGAATGAACGAGCGCCTAGGAGAGCACTCGATAAATGCTAATTAATTGGACTCGCAAACTGCCCCCGGGGCTGCCTGGCACCTCCAGAGATGATCTGAAGATTCATCTCAGTTCTCATTTCACTCAGGCCCGCTTCGCCGTTCTCTGGAAACATTTCGAGAGTTTCACATTGTTTGCATATCTCGATTGATTTTTTTTTTTCTTTTTCTCTTTCCCGAGACCCCCGCAAAAAAACCCGTGGAAATCTCCCGCTAAGCCTCCCAGGCAGAAAAGAGAACCGGGGACCGGGCCGTGAAATCCCGGGGCGGTCTCACGGCCGGGCCCGACGGGGCCCGGCTGGGGGGACGGGAGGAGAGTCCGGGCTTCCTCTCCCCCCCACGAGGGACCACCGGCGACCCGCCGGTCTCCCCTCCGGGCCGGGACCGGCCGCCCCCGCCTCGGACCAGATCCGCCTTCGTTTTCACTTTCCGTTTTCCAGATGACGCGCCCGGACAGAAGTGAAAGCCGGAGGAGGAAATTCATTGAGAGAGCGCTCCGGGGCCGCTCTCGTTCCCCGTAAAGAAGCCGCAGAGGAGGGGTGGGGGTTTCTGGGTGACATCGTCTGTAGAAAGATCGCGTCATGTCGCCCACACCCCCCGGTCGTTGGGGAATTCTGACGGCCCGACGGGTTTCCAGGTAAAAGGGTCGGTGCCGACGGCCGCCGTCACGACTCCCGGCCGAGGGGTCGGTGGGTGGCTGGCTGAGGGGCCCTGCTTTTGGCCGCCTTTAAGAAGAATTATGGCATTTCTTAGGCACTTGTTAGGTGCCGGGCACCGTACTAAGCGCTGGGGGGGGGGATGGGATACGAGCCAATCGAGTCGGACACCGTCCCCGTCCCGCGTGGGGCGCCCGGTCTCGATCCCCATTTTACAGATGAGGTCGCGGAGAAGGGGAGCGGGACACGGGCCCAGGGCAGGAGAAGTTTTCTCCTGCCAAAGGGAGACCGCGTCGGCCGGTTTTAAGGGCCGAAGGCGGGACGGGCCCCGGGAGTAGGTGAGGACCGAGGATGAGCGGTGGGTGCCGTCTGCCGAGCGCCTCCGCGGCTCTGGCTGCGGCGCCGAGGAGAGAACATCAGAGAGAGACCCTGGTCTTGGGCAAGGGATCGCGTCCCCCGACCGGATCGTACGGCCCTCTCCCGGGCGCCCGACGCGGCGCTCGGTGCGGGGTTGGCGCTCAGTCGATAGCCCCGACTGGGTGACCCCTTGCCCTCTGGGAGACCACGCTCCCCCCAAAAAGTGGGAAATGGGAAGGGAAGATCTCCCCGGGGCAGTTCGAGGGCTCGCTCGCCTCCCCTTCAGAAGCATAGAGCCCGGGCCCGGGAGTCGGGAGGTCACGGGTTCTAATCCCCGCTCCGCCACTTGTCTGCTGTGTGACCTCGGCCGGGTCACTTCCCTTCCCTGGCCTTCAGTTCCCTCGTCGGTAAAACGGGGATGGAGACGGCGAGCCCCACCCGGGACGGGGACCGCGTCCGACCTGCTTCGCCCGCACCCAGCCCAGGGTCCGGTACGGCGCCTGGGACATAGTAAGCCCTCATCCCGTACCACAGTTGTTATCGTCCGCAAAACGGATGATAATCCGAGCCCCGTTCTTCCTCCTTAGATGGAGAGCCCCGCCGGGGGCCCGATGATAATAATCACGTCGGTATTCGTTAAGTGCTTACTATGCGCAGAGCACCGTTCTGAGCACCGGGGCAGACACAGGGGAATCGGGTCGTCCCACGTGGGGCTCACAGTCTTCATCCCCATTTTACAGATGAGGGAACTGAGGCACGGAGACGCGAAGCTGACGAGGGGCAGAGCCGGCATTCGAACCCATGGCCTCTGACTCCAAAGCCCGGGCTCCTGCCACCGAGCCACGCTGCTTCGGAGAGATGATCTTCTCTCCACCCCCAGGGCTTAGCACAGCGCTCGGCCCGTACTCGACGCCCAACCAAAACCCACGTTTATTATCGAAGTCAGGGAAAGATGGAGGGAGGCCCCCACCCCCCCGCCACATGCCTGTCTACTTGTTTTGTTTTGCTGTCCGTCTCCCCGTTTTTGACTGTGAGCCCTCTGTGGGGCAGGGATTGTCTCTATCTGTTGCCTAATTGTCCGTTCCAAGCGCTTAGTACAGTGCTCTGCGCACGGTCAGCGCTCAATAAATACGATTGGATGAACATACACGCACGCAGTGCTCAACAAATACCACATTATTATTAAAGAGAGGGAAGGATGAACAGAGGGCGCAAAGGCACGCTCACAGTGAGGCCGGGATGTACCACGCCGTGAAGGCGGCATACGCCCAGCACAGCGCTCCGCGCTCCGTGGAAAGGGCCCGGGCTTCGGAGTCGGAGGTCACGGGTTCGACTCGCGGCTCTGCCGCTTTGTCAGCCGTGTGACCGTGGGCGAGTCGCTTCGCTTCTCTGGGCCTCAGTTCCCTCATCTGGAAAATGGGGATTAAAGGTGTGCGAGCCCCACGCGGGACAACCTCATCACCCTGTATCTCCCCCAGCGCTCAGAACGGTGCTCGGCACCTAGGAAGCGCTTAACAAATGCCGCCATTTATTTATTTTCTTTTTATTTTAATCACCGCCTTGTATCCCCCCCAGCGCGCGGGACAGTGCCTTGCGCCGAGGAAGCACTTAACAGATACCATCGTCCTTATTAGCATCCTTATAGCGGGGACCGTCTCTATCCGTTGCCGATCTGCCCATTGCGAGCGCTTAGTACAGTGCTCTGCACGTAGTAAGCGCTCAGTAAATACCACCGAATGAACTGTTAATGCCCATTTCACAGATGGAGGCCCAGGGAGACGTGGAGTGACTCGCAACAGGCCACCCGGCAGCTGACTCCGGGCTTCGGAGTCGGAGGTCACGAGTTCGACTCCCGGCTCGGCCACCCGTCAGCTGTGGGGCCGTGGGCGAGTCGCCTCACTTCTCCGTGCCTCGCTTCCCTCATCCGTAAAGCGGGGATCGACTGTGAGCCTCACGCGGGACCACCCGATGACCCCGTCTCTCCCCCGGCGCTCAGAACGGCGCCCGGCGCGTAGTAAGCGCTTAACAGATAGCCCACATTATCACAGGAGGCAGATGCGGGATCGGAACCCACGTCCCGTGACTGCCGAGCCCGGGTTCCCGCCGCCACTAGGCCGCGCCGCTTCCGGAGGGCGAGCCGCCCGCCGCCAGGTGCCCGGTCGGGGGGATCACCGAGCCCCGGCCGCCCCGGCCGGCTCCGGGCCCGGCCCCGCGCCCGGGGAGACTGAGTCAAGCGGGGCGGTTTCGTCGGATGACTAACACTACCGTTCTGAGCCCCGACTCGGTCCCGAGGACTTTCAGACCCGCGTGATTTTCCCCTAACCCCGTGCCCCCGTCCGGCTTCCTGACAACCAGATCTCGGGGGCGGAGGGGAGAGGGGGAACCCGGGCGAGGGCGGCGGGGCGGGGGCGGCGGGCGGGAGCGTGGGGGACGGGGGCCACGCAAGCGGACCCGTTCATCCGTCGGTTAGACGGCATCTCTTGAGCGCTTGCCCCGCGTAGGACGCCCCGGCAGCAGTAACCGGGGTGCCCGTAGAGCGCCGTGCCGGGCGCCGGGGTGGAGAGAGGCAGACGGGGTTGGCCGCGGTCCCCGGCCCCCGTGGGGCCCCCCATTTCACAGACGAGGGAGCCGAGGCACCGAGAAGCGGGACTCGCCCGAGGTCCCGCGGCGGCCGGGGGGCGGGGTGGGGATTAGAACCCGGGACCCTTCCGACTCGCGGACCCGTAGCGGATCCGCTACGCCGGGATGCTCCTCTAGAACGATCGGGCGGCGGACCGGGCGCCGGGGGAGGCGCGGGGCGGTCGGGTTGTCCCGCGCGGGGCCCGCGGCCTCGATCCCCATTTTACGGACGAGGCGACCGAGGGCCGGGGAGGCGGAGTGACGTGCTCGCGGGGGGCGGAGCGGGGATTCGAACCCATGACTCCGGACTCTCGGGCCGGTCCTCCACCGACCGCGCCCGAAGAAGCCCCGCCCTCTCACAGAAAGGGGCGTGTGGTCGAGGGGAGGCCCGGACGGAGCCCCGGCCCCCGTCCGGAACCGTCCGTCTATTACTGTATTCTAGTCTCCCAGGCGCTCAGGACAGTGCTTTGCACCCAGTAAGCGCTCCGGCGTGGCTCAGTGGAAAGAGCCCGGGCCGGGGAGGCAGAGGTCACGGGTTCGAATCCCGGCCCCGCCACCTGGCAGCCCTGGGTGACTTCTCTCCGCCTCAGCGACCTCATCCGTATAAAATGGGGATGAAGACCGGGAGCCCCACGTGGGACCACCTGATTCCCCCGGGTCAGCCCCAGCGCTCAGAACGGTGCCGTGCGCACAGTAAGCGCTTAACGAATACCAACGTTATTACATCATCATGCTCCGGGCCTCAGTTCCCTCATCTGCCAAATGGGGATGAAGACTGGGAGCCTCCCGAGGGACGACCCGGTGAGCCCGGATCTCCCCCAGCGCTTAGAAGAGGGCTCGGCGCGGAGCGGCGTGGCTCGGCGGAAAGAGCCCGGGCTTGGGAGTCGGAGGTCACGGGTTCGAATCCCGGCTCTGCCGCTCGCCAGCCGTTTGGCTCTGGGCGAGTCGCTTCGCTTCTCTGTGCCTCAGATACCTCGTCTGTGAAATGGGGATTAAGACCGTGAGCCCCACGTGGGCCAGTCTGCTGACCCTGTATCCCCCCAGCGCTTAGAACAGTGCTCTGCACCCGGGAAGCGCTTAACAGACGCCAACGTCGTCGTCATAAATGCAGCCAACCAACGACTGCGTCCTCGACCCCCCGAGGCGGCCCCGCACCCGTCCGCCCGGGACCCGCGGGGCGACCCCCGACCGGGATCGGTCCGGCGGGAACGGCCGGCGAGGCGCCGGGACTCCCGGGGAGCTCCCGTGGGCCGGGAATCCCCGGAGCGGCTCCGGCCGGGATCCGCGGGGGACGCGACGGGGGCCCCCGGGAGCGGCGGCCGGGGAGGGGGCGGACGAGAGGGGGCCCGGCTCCGGCCATAAATCCCGCGGCGACGGCAGCCTTCCGGTGCAAAGGGAACGCGACGACTTCCGAGAAAGCGGGTGGGCAGGGGTTCCCGGTGCCCTGCGGTCGCGGGGGGCGGAAGGGGGGAGGGGGGGGCTCGCGGCCCGCGGCCGAAAGCCCCTCTGGACGGAGCCCGTGGGAGGGGGATGTTCTGCCCGCCCTCTCGCTGGCTCCGGGCCTTCGGGGGAGCGAACGGGTTTTTCCCGACGGGCTTCCCGTCGTCGTGTTTTGGAGGTGGAGATACCCCCGCCCCCCAGGTGGGTCGGGAACGGGCCCCATCCGTAACCCCGGCCGAACCCTCTCCCCGAGGCCGGCGGGAGACCGGGCCGGAGACGACGGACGGGGCGGGCCGGAGCGGGGGGCCGGGGGCACGCGGCGGGCCCGGCCCGGCGGGTGGGGCCCGGGCCCGGGGGGGCACCGGGTCCCGGGTTCTAATCCGCGCCCCGCCACTTCTGCACCGTGGCCCCGGGCAAGCCGCTTCGCGTCTCCGAGCCTCGGTTCCCCCGCCCGCGAAGCGGGGATCGAGACGGCGAGCCCCGCGCGGGACGGGGACCGCGTCCAACTCCATTTCCTCGGCCCCAGGGCTCGGTACGGGGCCCGGCACCGAGCAAGCGCTTGACGGAAGCCGTTCTCGTCGTTATTATCATTGTCATCGTTAGGAGATCCGGGTCCCGGTCCCGGCTCGGCCGCCGGCCCGCCGCGTGAGTCTCTCCGCCTCTCCGGGCCTCACTCGGAAAACGGGGGACGGGATCCCTCCTCTGTCTCCCCGCCGCCAGACGTGCAGAGCGGTCAACCAAGGGTATCGATCGAGCATTTCCTCCGGGCGGACCGCCGTACTTGGCACGTGGGAGGATCATAATGACGACGATGATGATATTTAAGCGCTTACTAAGCGCCGGGGGAGATGGGGGGGGTCATCGGGCGGTCCCCCGTGGGGCTCCCCGTCTTCATCCCCGATTTACAGGTGAGGGAACCGAGGCCCGGAGAAGTCGCCCGGCTGGCAGGAGGCGGATCCGGGATTCGAACCCGTGACCTCTGACTCCCAAGCCCCGGCCCTTTCCTAACGGTTCGACAGAATCAGTGGATACATTCCCTGCCGGCAGGGAACTCAGAGTCTAGGGCAAGTCACCCCACCTCTCCATTTCCTCTTCTGTGAAATGGGGGCGACACCTCCCTCCCCCCCCCCCTTAGACCGAGTGACCAATCGCTGAGCGCTTACTGTGTACTAGGCGCTCAGGAGAGTCCAGCACGACAATAAAGGGACCCGTTCCCCGCCCAGCACGAGCTTAGCGTCTAGAGGCGGCAGGGACCGCATCCAACCTGCTTACTCTCTGTCTCGTGGGAAGCGGCCGGGCTCGGTGGAAAGGGCCCGGGCTTGGGAGTCCGAGGCCACGGGTTCGAATCCCCGGCTCCGCTGTGTGACTGTGGGCAGGTCCCTTCACTTCTCTGGGCCTCAGTTCCCTCGTCTGGAAAATGGGGATGAAGACCGGGAGCCTCCCGTGGGACAACCTCATTCCCCTCTACCTACCCCCAGCGCTGAGAACGGTGCTCTGCACGTAGTAAGCGCTTAACAAACACCAACGTTATCATTATTATCGTTACTCGGTTGCTTAGAACAGTGCTTGGCACATAGTAAGCGCTCAACTAACACCAGTACCATTATTATTATTATATACGATTGACCGAGCTCTCGCTCTCTGCCAGAGAAATGTGCTAAGCGTCGGAAGAGATCCTGGAAAATAAGATGGGACCCAATCCCACCCCCGCGTGGGGCTTACGGTCCGGGAGGGAGGGAGGACGGGGGATCCGTCAGTCACACTTACTGAGCGCTTACTATGCGCCGAGCACTGTACTAAGTGCTTGGGAAGAGCACGGTTCAACAGAATTAGCAGCCGGGTTCCCTGCCCGTGAAGACCTTACAGCCTAGAGGGGGAGACAGATGTGAATAGAAATCATCTTGTAATATACGATTGATGATATTCGACTCGGAGACCCTCATAATAATAACGCTGCTATCCGTTAAGCGCTTACCATGTGCCGAGCGCCGTTCTAAGCGCTGGGGGAGATATGTAGGCCATCGGGTCGTCCCACGGGGAGCTCTCCGCCTTCGTCCCCATTTTACAGATGCGGTCGCTGAGGCCCAGAGAAGTGAAGGGACTCGATAATAATAACCATGGTAAAATGGGGCCGAAGACGGCGAGCCTCCCGTGGGACCACCCGATGACCCCGTATCTCCCCCCGGCGCTTAGAACGGCGCTCGGCACGTAGTGAGCGCTTAACGGATACCAACGTTATTATTATTTGTTGAGCGCTTACCGAGGTGCCGAGCTCTGCTCTAGGCGCAGGGGTAGATACAAGGTGATCGGGTTGTCCCACGGGGAGCTCCCAGCCTCCATCCCCATTTTCCAGATGAGGGAACTGAGGCCCAGAGAAGTGAAGTGACTGGCCCAAAGTCACCCAGCTGATCAGTGGCGGAGCCGGGATTAGAACCCATGACCTCTCTACCCCCAAGCCCGGGCTCTTTCCAGTAAGCGGGGCTGCTTCTCTATATGATAATAATAATAATAATAATGATAATAATGACATTTGTTAAGCACTTGCTACGTGCCAATCACTATTCTAAGCACCGGGGAGGTTACAAGGTGATCGGGTTGTCCCACGTGGGGCTCGCAGTCTTCACCCCCATTTTCCAGATGAGGGAACTGAGGCCCAGGGAAGTGAAGTGACTGGCCCCAAATCACCCAGCTGACCAGTGGCGGAGCCGGGATTAGAACCCATGACCTCTCTACCCCCAAGCCCGGGCGCTTTCCACTAAGCGAGGCTGCTTCTCCATATAATATGTAATTTAAAGATGTGGCTCTCGTCCCCCATTTTACGGATGAGAAAATAGAGGGACAGAGAGATTGAGTGACTTGCCCACCCCCCCCCAGTCCCCACGGCCCCCCTGACGTCCCCACTAGGTGACACGTCCACCTGAGTGTTCATTCATTCATTCATTCGGTAGTATTTTTTGAGCGCTTACTACGTGCAGAGCACCGTACTACGCGCTCGGGACGGACAGATCGGTAACAGATCGAGACGGTCCCTGCCCTCGGACGGGCTCACGGTCTGATCGGGGGAGACGGACGGACGAGAACAGCGGCGGTGAATAGAATCAAGAGCGTGATTCATCCATCGCCCTCACGTAGGGCCACTTGGGGAGGATTTTCTGCAAAATGGCTCAGTTGTATCATCGACTCCCCTACTCTCCCAAGCCCTCAGCACAGTGCTCCGCGCACAGTAGGTGCTCATCAGATTCCACCGACTGTGGCCTCCTGGAGACAGCACAGGCCTGGGGGCCGGAAGGACCCGGGTTCCGGCTCCACCGTCCGCTCGCCGTGAGATCCTGGGCGGGTCACGTCCCTCACCTGTCCGACGGGGGACGGTGAACCCCGTGGGGGACGTGGACCGCGTCCATCCTGACGATCTTGTATCTATCCCGGCGCTCAGAACGGCGCTTGGCACGATAAGAAGCGCTTAACAGATACCATTTAAAAAAAAAAAAAGGTGGGAGTAGGAGTTGGAGCTGTTTAGAAAGAGGATATAAGAATAATAATGTGGGTCTCCGTTAAGCGCTCACTACGTGCAGAGCACCGTTCTAAGCGCTGGGGCAGATACAGGGTCATCGTGTCGTCCCACGTGAGGCTCACGGTTAATCCCCATTTTACAGACGAGGTCACCGAGGCACAGAGAAGTGAAGTGACTCGCCCGCGGTCACACAGCTGACAAGCGGCAGGGCCGAGACTCGAACCCCCGACCCCCGACTCCCAGGCCCGGGCTCCGTCCACCTGCCCGGATCGGTTCTCCCGTCCGGCCCGAGCTTGGGACTCGGGGGTGGTGGGTTCTAATCCCGGCCCCGCCGCTTACCGGCCGCGTGACCTCGGGCAAGTCACTTGCCCTCTCTGTGCCTCGGTGACCTCGTCTGGAAAATGCCATCGAGACCGTGAGCCCCATGGGGGGGGCGACCCGGTTAGCCTGTATCTAACTCCGGCGCTTAGAACAGTGCTTGGCACACAATAAGGACTTCGATACCATCATCATCATCATTATTATTATTATCATTACATCTGGCTGGAACCAGGGAAGGTCTTAGAGGGTCAGAGGGGAAATTCACCCCCTCCTCAGCCCCTCTCTTCCTCCTCCTCCTCCTCTCCCAGTCCTGACGGGGGACTGACCGCTGGTCCGGCTAGAATGAGCCCGCCACAAACCTTCCTTGAAAACTTCCGTTTTCGGGTGGGACTGGAACACTGTAGGCCCCGGGGGCGTCCGAGACACCTCCTTACGAAGAAAAAGCTCTTTGCGTTCTCCCCGCGCCTGCTCCCAGACCGCATCTGAGTAATAATGATGATAACTGCGGTATCCGTTAAGCGCTTACTATGTGTCAGGCGCTGGGGTGGAGACAGGTCCCCGCCCCACGTGGGGCTCACAGTCTCCTTCCCCATTTCACAGATGAGGGAGCCGAGGCCCAGAGGATAGTAACCGCAGTGTTTGTTAAGCACTCGATCTGGGCCGGGCTCTGTACCGAGCGCCGGGGTGGACACGGGTGAATCGGGTTGGACACGGTCCCCGTCCCAGGTGGGACTCACCCTCTCCATCCCCATTTTACAGATGAGGGAACCGAGGCCCAGAGGATAATAACTGTAGGGTTTGTTAATAATAATAATATTGGTATCTGTTAAGCACTCGGTCGGGGCCGGGCTCTGTACCGAGCGCCGGGGTGGACACGGGTGGATCGGGTTGGACACGGTCCCCGCTCCACGTGGGGCTCACGGTCCCTATCCCCGTTTTACAGACGAGGGAACCGAGGCCCAGAGAAGTGAAGTGACTTGGCCGAGGCCACGGAGCAGAGAAGCGATGAAGCTG
This sequence comes from Ornithorhynchus anatinus, assembly GCF_004115215.2. NCBI lineage: Eukaryota > Metazoa > Chordata > Mammalia > Monotremata > Ornithorhynchidae > Ornithorhynchus > Ornithorhynchus anatinus. The sequence continues at coordinate 18,165,455 of NC_041744.1, read as the reverse complement.
GGAGGACGCCCTCCCTCCCCCATCCCCCCGCCTCGCCCCATCGGTGCCCCGACCGGCGGCGGGGGGGGGGGGGGACGGTAAAGTCGGCGGCCACGGTGAAGGCGACGACGGCCGTTGGGTGGTGACCGATGTGTCTCCGTGTCCTCCCCCCGCCTCCTCCGGGGAGGCAAACGTGGCCCCCTCTCCGACCCGGAGAGGAACCGGGGCGGCTCTCCCCGCCGCCGGGCGGCTCGCTCCGCGGGTTTCCGCCCAACTTCCCCAAGACCCAGCAGGTCGCTTCGATGGCCGCTCCGGGTTTCCAAAATCGGGGCCGGGAAATTCCGAGAAACCGTCTCACCCCCCGAGGAGATAATCCGCAGTCATCCCCCGGCCATCGCGGCCCACTCGGAAGCGAATCTATCAGTCGGGGAACCGCGGGGGCCCGGCTGAAGTTCATTTGCCTACGAGGAGATATAAATAAACGCCCGCGGCCTGAGGCGGGTTGGCGGACGGAGCCCGCGTCTGCAGGTGCGCGCGTGTACCGTGATGAGAGAGACGTCCGGGTGCGACGCGCCTGGGGGGGGCGGGGGGGCGGGATACGGCTGCGTGGAGGGGAGCGTCTCCTCTAGGTGTGCAGCTGTGTGTCTGTATAGATACATGGGCGTTAAAATATCTACACGTGTATCGATAGATATTTATAAACAGGCGTACGACGCACTCACAATAAGGGTACGCGCATGACGAGAAGCAGTCTGGCCTAGCGGAGAGGGCCCGGGCCTGAAGGTCGAAGGACCCGGCATTAAATCACCCGTCTGGCGCGTGACCCCCGAGCGAATCACTTCGCTTCTCCGGGCCTCGGCTGACCCGTCCGTAAAAGGGGGGTTGAGAGCGTGAGCCCCGCGTGGGACGAGGACCGCGTCCCACCTCGTGTCTACCCCGGGGCTCAGCTCAGCGCCCGGCCCCTAGTGAGCGCTCACGGGGACCATCGAAAAAATGAAAGAAACGTACACGGGGAAATGCCATCCGGGCACCGTTACCGTCGTCCCCCACGTCACGTTTCCGCGTTGGGCCGGTACGGGATTTCTTTCCCATCCCAGAGTCCAGCGAAAAGTTAGGACGGCGCCGCGGCCTGTTGGCTAGAGCTCGGGCCTGGGGGGTCAGAGAGTCCCGGGTTCCAATTCCGGCTCCACCACTCGTCCGCCGGGTGACCTCGGGCGGGCCGCGTCACTTCTCTGGACCCCAGAGGAGTCCATCTGTAAAACGGGGGGGGGAAGACCGCGAGCCCCTGGCGGGACAGGGACCGTGTCCACCCTAAGCGGCTTGTATCTACGCAGCACTTAGAACAGCGCTTGGCACGTAGTAAGCGCTTCAAATTTACCATCATCATCAGAGGGGATCTCTTCCCCCTCAGTGCCTGTCTCTCCCAATCTAGAGGGTCTCCGCGGCCGGGGGGGGGGGCGACGGGGTGTTTCCTGGAGAGAGGGAAGGGTGAGGGCAGGGCAGAAGCGGGGGCTGGGAATCAGCCGACCATATTGAGAGCTCAGCCTGTGCAGAACGTCGCGCTAAGCGCGGGGCCGGCAATCGGGGGACTTGGGTTCTAACTCCTCGGCCTCTGCCACCTGCCCGCTGGGTGACCTCGGGCAAGGCGCCTCACTTCTCTGGGCCTCACCCCCCTCGTCTGCAAGCTGGGGAATCCAATCCGCCTTCTCCCTCCTACTTAGACCGTGGGCCCCAAGCGGGAGCCGAATATATCGCATCTACCCCAGGGCTCAGTACAGCGTCGGGCACGTGATCACTATCGAGGGCCGCCGAGCCATTTCCGATCCCTAGCGACTCTACGGACAGAACCTTCCCCGGGACGTCCTCTCATCTGCCGTAATCCGTAACCTTTCTAACGGTTCTTCCGTTACCACTGTTGGGGTCTCTGTCCGGCCGGCTGCTGCCGACCTGTACATTCCAAGCGCTCGGTACGGTGCTCTGCACCCAGTAAGCGCTCAATAAATGATTGAATGAATGGTCTGCCTCGCCTCCGTCTCCCCTGGACTTCTCCTAGCGTTAGTGTCTTCTCCAGAGAATCAGTCCCCCTCGTGAGGTGTCCGCAATATGCTAATCTTAGTCATTTGGTCAATGACTCGGGGCTTAACTTGCTCCAAAATCCATTTTGGCACACAATAGGCGTGAGGAGTATCACAGCTATTATTCATTCACGCATTCCATCCTGTTTACTGAGCGCTTCCTGCGAGCTCACTTCTCTGGGCCTCGGCTTAATAATACCGGTATTCGTTAAGCGCTTACTGGGTGCAGAGCCCTGTTCTAAGCGCTGGGGGAGACACAGGGGAATCAGGTTGTCCCACGTGGGGGCTCACGGTTTTAATCCCCATTTTACAGATGAGGTCACCGAGGCCCAGAGAAGTGGAGTGACTTGCCCCGCTGCTGCTTCCTCCCCTCTCCTTACCATCGACTTCAAGACGCTCTCCTCGAAACCGTCCCCTCGCCACCTCACCCCCGAGGGCCGACCGCGGCCCGCGGCTCCGTTCTCCCAACGCCATCCCACCCTCTGCGCCTCCATCCCGTCCATCTCGCCGCTGGCCCCTCGTCCGCATCCGGAACGCCCTCCCTCCTCATATCCGACTTCCCCGTCCGAGGCCTTTTTAGAAGCGCCTCTCCTCCGAGAAGACTTCCACGACCACGTCCTCTATTTCCCCATTTCCTCTCCCTTCCGTGTCACCCTTGCACTCGGGCCTATACCTTTCGAAGACTTGACAACCCCCCCGCCCTCGGCCCCACGCGACCTCTGGACCTTCCGCAGCCTCACGCTTACATCCCACCGCCTCCTATCTTGACCGCGAGCCCCAGGTGGGACGGGGACTGGGTCCGACCTGACGACCCGGCCCTTAGAACGGTGCTTAGTACACAGCAGGTGCTTAACAAGTACCAATCGTTCATTCAGTCGTATTGATTGAGCGCTTACTACGTCCAGAGCACTGTACTAAGCGCTTGGAGTGGACAATTCGGCAACGGACGGAGACGATCCCGGCCCGACGACGGGCTCGCGGTCTTATTATTACGCTCCGCCCCTCTTCTTCTCTCTGTGATTTACTTTCATGTCTATCGCCCCTACTAGACTGTGAGCTCTCTGCGGGGAGGGACTGCGTCTTTATGGACGGCCGGCTGCATTTACTGAGCGCTTCCCGTGCGCAGAGCACCGTACGAAGCGCCTGGGAGAGGACGAAGTGACGGCGAGCGGACGCGTGCCCCGTCGGCAATGAGCTTAGCGTCTAGAGGGGGGTGACAGACACTGATATAAAGGAATAAATGACAGGAACGGACATGGGTGTTGGGGGGGGCCGGGAGGAGGAACGAATAAAGGGAGCGAGTCAGGGAGGCAGAAGGGAGAGTGCTCAGTTCGGTGCTCTGCACATAACAAGCGCTCGGTAAATACCACCGACTGCGCGGGGAGTTCAGGTATTGAACGACGAGCCGACGTCCGCGCTTCCTCACCCTCAGACGGGGAGCTCCGCCTGAGACACGGACCGTCCCGTTCGATGATCCCGCGTCTACCCGAGCGCTCAGGACGGTGCTTGGTAATAATAATACCGGCGTCGGGTATTTATTAAGCGCTCACTGTGTGCAGAGCGCCGTTCTAAGCGCTGGGATATACGGGGCGATGGGGCTGTCCCACGTGAGGCTCACGGTCTCGATCCCCATTTTACAGATGAGGTCACTGAGGCCCAGAGAAGCGAAGCGACCTGCCCACGGTCACACGGCCGCCAAGCGGCAGAGGCGGGGTTCGAACCCATGACCTCCGACTCCCAAGCCCGGGCTCTTTCCACTGAGCCGCGCCGCTTCCCTGTACATAGCAGGCGCCTAGTAAATACTACGTACGGCGTAGCGGCTAGAGCCCGGGCCCGGGAGTCGGAAGGACCCGGGTTCTAATCCCGGCTCCCGGACATGTCCCGCCGTGTGACCTCGGACAGGTGGCTCCCCTTCTTCGGACCTCGGTTCCTTCATCTGCAAAACGGGCATCGAGACCGTGAGCCCCACGGGGGACGGGGACCGTGCCCGACCCGATTGGCCACTATCTACTCCGGTGCCGGGCGGGGCGCTCGGCACGGCGCGGGCACTTGACGAACGCCACAGAAACGGCGGTTATGGTCGTGCGGGTTAGCGTGGGAAACGACTTCACGGGAGGGCCGTGAGTAGAGGGAGTCCCGCCACTTCCGTCACCCCAGAGCCATCGGTGCCGCCGGAACAGCCGGGCCGGGACTCACTGGTCCCACGCGGCCTCGCCGTTAGGGAGGGGCCATCCTCCCGTCCGTCCGTCTCCCCCGATTAGACCGTGCGCCCGTCGAAGGGCGGGGACCGTCTCGACCCGTTACCGACCTGTCCATTCCGAGCGCTTGGTACGGTGCTCCGCGCACAGTAAGCGCTCGATAGATACTACTGAATGACCGAATGAACAACCCCGATTCCCCTTTCTCCACCCCAGACCGTCCCCCCGGTGAGCCGGCGCGGAACACCCAATACATCTCCCCCAGCTCTGCGGTGCCCTGCGCGTAGTGAGTGCTTAACAGATACCAACATTATTATCAGTAAGAGCACAGCGAGGCGAGACAGGAGGGGGCAAGGCGACCGGGGAGGAGGTGAAGAGTTTCCGTCCGACGCCAAGGTGGAAGGCAACCACCGGACCTTCTCGAGGAGAGGGGAAACAGCCGCGTCCTCGGCAACGAGGAGACCCCCCCCCCCCCCCCAAAACAGACGGGGCAGTCGTCGAACGCCGGGGGCAGAAGGGGATCAGCCCCACACGGGGATCCGTCTCCCCCTCGGCAGCAGGAGACGGCGAGAGGGCCACGTTCTCTCCCGCCGCCCCAGCCGGCCCGGACCCTCTATCGCCTCGTTCGTCCGTTCGGTGGGTCTATCGAGCGCTCGCCGCGTGCGGAGCACCGCGCTCGGCGCTCGGGAGGGAACGGCGGACGACCGAGAGACGCGTTCCCGCCCGCGGCGAGCGCGTCTCCTCGGAACTCGGGGACGCCAGCCGGGGGTGCCGGCCCCTTGGTCCGCCCCACTGCGGAACCGGGGGCACCGGACCCGTCCAGACCGTGGGCCCGTTGTCGGGTAGGGACCGTCTCTCTGACGTGTCGCGGAACTGTCCTTGCCGAGCGATCGGTACACAGCGAGCGCTCGATGAAGACGATCCGGCGAATGAACGGACGGTCCCTTCGCCCCCCCCCCCCCCAGCCCGAACGCGGAGACCCCGGCCCCGTCGCCCCCGCGGAGAGATGGATCTCTCCTCTATCTCGCCCCCGACCTCTCGCCCACGTCCCGCCTCCGGCCTGGAACCTCCTCGTACCTGACGGTGACAACTCCTCCAGGAGGCCCTCCCCGACCGAACCCCCCCTTTCCGCTTCTCCCCCTCCCTCCTGCGTCGCCCTGACTCGCTCCCTTCATTCGTCCCCCCTCTCCCCACGGCGCTTCCGTCCGTATCCATGATTACATTTATTTCCACCGATGCCCGTCTCCCCCTCTAGACCGCGCCCTCGTTGCGGGCAGGGAACGCGTTTATCCTTCTATTGCGCTCGCCCGGGCGTTTAGTACATCGCTGCGCATACGGTGAGCGCTCGGTAAATACTACCGAATGAACAGTCGGAACCTAGGGACGGAACCCGGGGAGTCTCTACTACTTCCGGTCCTCCGGTTTCTCTCCCACCTCAGAGTCAGCGAGGGATGGTCCCTCTGTTGCCGAATCGTCCATTCCAAGCGCTCAGGACAGTGCTCTGCGCAGAGTAAGCGCTCGATAAATACGACCGAAGGAACGACGCCGTGGGGCCGGCGTGCGGGGTGCGAACGGGGGAGGGAGAGGGAGATGGGCCGAACCGGGGCTCCCCGGGAGAAACGAAGGATCCCGAGGGTTTTGCGGGGAGGCGGAGGGGGCGACGAGAGGGAACAGAGGGAAAAGGGGAAAATGAGGCTTTAGCCGCGGAGAGGTAAAGGGGGGACGGCAGAGGGAGTAGAGGGGGAAGAGGAGCTCGGTCTGGGAAGGCCTCTCGGAGGAGGTGATTTTTAAGTAGGGTTTCGAAGAGGGAAAGAGAATCGGTTCGGCGGAGGTGAGGAGGGAGGGCGTCCCGGGACCGCGGGAGGACGCGACCCGGGGGTCGACGGCGGGACGGGCGAGACCGGGGGACGGCGAGGAGGCGGGCGGCGGAGGAGCGGAGCGTGCGGGGCGGGCGGTGGAGAGAGAGGAGGGAGGAGAGGTGGGAAGGGGCGAGGTGACGGAGAGCCCCGAAGCCTAGAGTGAGGAGTTTTCGTTCGGAGCGGAGGTCGACGGGCGACCGCCGGAGTTGTTTAAGAAGGGGAGCGACGGGCCCGGATCGTTTCCGCGGGAAGATGAGCCGGGCGGCGGAGCGGAGGATAGACCGGAGCGGGGCGAGAGAGGAGGGAGGGAGGGAGGTCGGAGAGAAGGCCGACACGGTAGCCTAGCCGGGATATGACGAGAGCCCGTAGCGGTAAGGTAGCCGTCCGGGTGGAGAGGAGAGGGCGGATCTCGGCGATATCGTAGAGGTGAGACCGGCGGGTCTCGGTAACGGATAGGACGCGTGGGGTGAACGAGAGGGACGAGTCGAGGACGACACCGAGATCGCGGGCCCGAGGGACGGGAAGGACGGTCGCGCCATCCACGGCGATGGAGAAGTCTGGGAGAGGACCGGGTTCGGGAGGGAAGACGAGGAGCTCGGTCTCGCTCACGTCGAGTTTTAGGTGGCGGGCCGACATCCAGGTGGAGACGTCCCGGAGGCGGGAGGAGATGCGAGCCCGAATCCCCACAGCACCGTACTCGTCCGCTCGACTGTATATATTTTCGTTACCCTATTTATTTCGTTAATGAATCGTACGTCGCCTCGATTCTATTTAGTCGCCATCGGTTTTTACGAGACGCTCTTCCCCTCGACGCTGTCTATCGCCATCGTGCTCGTCCGTCCGTCTCCCCCGATGAGACCGTGAGCCCGTCGGACGGCGGGGACCGTCTCTATCTGTCGCCGACTTGTTCATCCCAAGCGCTCAGTACGGTGCTCTGCACATCGTAAGCGCTCAATAAATACTATTGAATGAACGAATGAATGAATGAATGAACGACGACCCCGCCATTTATTAAGCGCCTACCACGTGTGCCAGGCTAAGCGCCGGGGCGGGTACGAGCCGACCGGGGTCGGAGACCGTCCCTCGCCCCGCCGTCTCCATCCCCGTTTTCCAGACGAGGTCACCGAGGCCCAGAGAAGCGAAGCGACCGGCCCGGGGCCACGCGGCGGACGGGTGGCCGAGCCGGGATCGGAACCCGTGACCCCCCGACTCCCGGGGCTCGGCCCGCTCCGCCCCGCCGCTTCTCCTCAGGACGGGGAGGGCCGCCGTGGAGCCGGGCGCCCTCGAGGGGAGGGGCCGGAGAGGGGTAGCCCGGCGTGGGAGGCGGGCACCGGGGGGGGGGGGGGCGGCACTGCCCCTTGACCACAGGAATCCCGGAGCGTCCCTTGGGCCGCGGTCCCTCCCTTCCCAGCCCCCCGGTCCACCCCCTTCCTTCTCCCCGCCGGGGTCTGGGGGCGCGGGGCCGAGGAGAGATGGCCCAAGACGAGGGGGCGGGGGCGGGTTTCCGGCGGCCCCCCAGACCCCCCAGCGCCGGGGTCTCCCCGCCGGGGCGGAGGAGGGGGGCGGCTGAAGCCGGGCCTGGGGAGGTGACGGTGCGGCCGGGGCCCGGCCCGGATGACCCCCCCCGAACGTCCCCCCGGCCCCGGAGGGCTGCCTTCTGCGGGGGTTTCCGCCGAGCGGGGAGGGGGGCGGGGGCGGAGGAAAGTACGCCAGGGGAGGAGCAGGGGAAGGGGAGGGGGAGGAGAGAGGCCAAAGGGTACGCCGTTCCCCTCCCGAACGCTCAGCGCGGCGCTCCGCACGTTAACCGCCGGGCGAGCGGCCGACGGGGAGGGGACGGAGGGGCGGGTGCGCGGGAAAAGCCGCGTGGCCCGGCGGCCGGAGGCCGGGTTTGGGAGTCGGAGGACGCGGGTTCCGATCCCGGCCCCGCCACCCGTCCGCCCGGCGACCCCGGGCAAGCCGCCTGGCTCCTCCGGGTCTCGGTCCCGTCGTCCGTACGGCGGGGATTGGGCCGGCCGGCCCCCGCGCGGGGCGGCCCGACTACCCCGCATCTCCCCCGGGCGCTCGGGACGGCGCCCGGCCCACGGCGAGCGCTCGACGGACACCGTCCGACACTTGGCTTCTCCCTTCGTTTCTCTGGGCCTCGGCGACCCCATCCGTCAAACGGGGATGAACGCTGCGAGCCCCACGGTCCGACCGCCCCGAATCCCCCCCGGCGCTTAGAACGGTGCCGGGCGCACAGCGAGCGCTTAACAAATACCGCCGTGACGACCGCCACCTCTCGGCCTCCCCCCCCCCGCTGGGCCTCGGCGACCTCCTCCGCAAAATGGGGACGAAGCCGCGAGCCCCACCCGAAGACCCCGCATCCCCCCGGGCGCTCGGGATGGCGCCCGGCACGCGGCGAGCGCTCGACGGGCACGGTCGCGACGACGACGGCCACTCGGCGTCTTGACTTCTCCCTTCGCTCCCCCGGGCCTCGGTGACCTCCTCCGCCAAAGGGGGACGGGGCCGCGGGCCCCGCCCGACGACCCCGCATCCCCCCCCGGCGCTCGGGACGGCGCCCGGCACGCGGGGAGCGCTCGAGAGACACCGGGGCGATGACGACGGAGGTCCGGGGGGGGAGGAGGGCGAAGCCCGGGGGTGTCGGGTAACATCCCCCCCGGCTCCCCCGGCGTCCCCGTCCCCCAGTCCCGAGGCTCCGGGCCTCCTCTGTCCGAGTCGTGGGTTTGGGGAAGGTGGGGGGCGGGGGGTTTTCGGGGGGAGGCGGGGCCGCCGGGCCGTGACTCACCGCCGGGGCCTTATAAAAGGGACCCGCCTCAACCCGGACGCTTCCCGCGCCCCAACTCCGAGCCCGGGGGGGGTTCGCACACTCCCGCGCACGCAACGCCCCGCCACACACGCGGGCCACGTGCGCCCGCCGCCTCCCGCCCGCGAGCCGGCCGGCGCACGGTCGCCCGTCCAGAGACGCCCCCGGAGACGCGCGGGGGGACGCCGACGCGCCCGACACCCCCGCCCCCCCTCCCCGAGAGGAAGCGTGTGGCCCGGGCTTGGGCCGGTCCTCGAGTGGAGACAGAAGAGGCGGCCGGGACAGGTAAGGGTCTCCTGCCGGCCCCCTCTCCTCCCCCATCCCCCTCCCCGGCGCCGCGCCCGGGGCGGACCGCGCGGTCCGGCCGGCCCCGGGGGCGGAGGGCGGGGGGGGGGGGGGGCGACCCGCGGTCGGGGGGGGGGGGGTCCGCGTCCGGCCGGCCCCGGCCGGCGCTCGGTGCGTAGTAAGTGCTCCGGTACCGTCGTGGATTGAGTGCTTACCGGGGGCAGGGCGCCAGTAAGCGCCCGATCGGTACGGTCGAATAGGCGTTTTACTTTACATTCGTTTATCGCTTCGCGTCACCGCGGGCAGGGCGCCGGATTGAGCGCTTGGGGAGTAGGGGTCGGCAACAGAGGGAGGCGACCTCCGCCCGCAGCGGGCCCGCCGTCTAGAAGAGGGGAGACGGGCACCCGAACAAGAGGCGGCGGCAGCGTCGATATCTACGGTTAGGATTGGAGATCCTCCTGCCCCGGAGCCCCGGGAAACCCACGGCCCCGCGGGGGACTCGGCCCCGGGCGCAGACCCCTCCCCCCCGGGACACGCGCGGGCACGCGTGGCCTCCCCTCACCGGGACCCACAGGCGCACGCGTCCACGCGTGACCCCCGCGGTCACCGATGATGCCCCACGGGCGCCCCGACGGCCCGGGCACGGCGGATCGTCACGTGGCCCCCGCCACGCGGGCCCAGGGTCCCCCGTGTACGACCGGACGCGCGGTCGCGGCCCTCCGCGCGCGCCGACCCGGATCCAGGGAGAGAAGCGGCGCGGCCCGGTCGGGAGCCGGGAGGTCGCGGGTTCTAATCCCGCCTCCGCCGTGGGACCCGAGGCCGGTCCCTTCGCCTCTCTGGGCCTCGGTTCCCTCGTCTGTGAAATGGGGATTAAGACCGGGAGCCCTACCCGGGGCGGGGACCGTGTCCCGCTTGATCCGCCTCCACCTACCCCGGTGCTCGGCATGCTGCCCGGCACAAAGCGGACCCTTAATAAATACCGTCGCCGTCGTCATTATCATCATTGTTCTCGGGGTCGCGGCTTCCCACCCGTGACCCGGGGCCCGGACCCGATCCCGGGACCTGGGTTCTGATCCCGGCTCCGCCCCCCGTCCGCTGGGTGACCTCGGTCGAGTCGCCCGACTTCCCCGGGCCTCGAGTCCCCCGTCGGGCAAACGGGGACGGAGCCCGTGAGCCCCGCGGGGGCCGGGGGCCGGGGGCCGGGGGCCGGGGGCCGGGGCCAACCCGATCCGCTTGTATCCACCCCAGCGCTTGGAACGGCGTAAGCGCTTGGCAGATAGCGCGGTCGGCATCGTTACGGGTCCCCTCCCGACGCCAGAGGCTGGAGGGAGCGGGGCGGTCCGGCGGAGGCCGTCGGCTCGGCGCGGGCGGGAGCTACGCCCGTTTATTTATCGGACTCCCCCGAGCGCCGTCGGAGGCGTTGGGGCGAGCCGGAGGGCCGTCCGTTCGGGACGGGGCCCGGGGATCGCCCTCTGAATCGGAAGGCTGCGGGGAGAGAGCGACAGTGGGTCACGCCGTCCCCTCCCGGGCGTCTAGTCCGTTCATTCGGTGGTATTTACTGAGCGCTTACCACGTGCAGAGCACTGGACCGAGCGCTCGGAACGGACGGGTCGGTAACGGACTCGGTGCCCCGCACGCAGCGACGGCTCAGTGAGTATCACCGGTGGATCGGGAGGGGGCGGAGGAGGAGAGAGGCGACGGCCGCCATAAACGAGAGAGAAGCGGCGTGGCTCCGGGGAAAGGGCCCGGGCTGGGGAGTCGGAGGTCACGGGTTCGAATCCCGGCCCCGCCACCTGGCAGCCGGGTGACCGTGGGCGAGTCGCTTCACTTCGCTGGGCCTCAGTGACCTCCTCTGGAAAACGGGGATTAACCGTGAGCCTCACGTGGGAGACCCTGCGTCTCCCCCGGCGCTTAGAACGGCGCTCTGCACGTAGTAAGCGCTTGACACATACCAACGTTATTATTATAAGCTCCTCGAGGGCAGGGATTGCGTCTACCGACGCCACTGGACTCTCCCCAGTGCTCGGCACGGTGCTCGGCGCGCAGAAAGCGCTCAGTAAGTCCCACTGATTACTATCACGGCGATGGCGATGGCGCATTCCGGAGTATTTACTGGGCGCTTACTGTGCGCAGAGCACCGTACTGAGCGCTTGGAACGGACGGCGATGATGACGACCGGGTTGAGGAGGGGAGAGGGAAACCCCAAAATCGAGGGGAGGGTTGGGGGTTCTCGGCCAGCTGCGGGAGAGGGTTTCAGTCCGGATTTCTCCTGCTGGGCCCCGTGGAAACCAGGTCCGTAATAATAATAATAATGCGTTGTTGAGAATAATCGGTATCATTATGGCATTTGCGAGGCGCCTACGCTGTGCCGGGCGCCGTACTAAGCGCCGGGGTGGATACAGGCAAACGGGGCTGGACGCGGCCCCTCTCCCCCGTGGGGCCCACGGGCTCGACCCCCATTTTACAGATGAGGTCCCCGAGGCCCAGAGAGGTCAAGCCACTCGCCCGCGGAGCCGGGATTAGAACCCGTGACCCTCTGACTCCCGGCCCCGGGCTCCGGCCACTGAGCCGTGCCGCTTCTCCCCAGGCGGGTCTGTCAGGCCCGACGCCGAAACCGTTCCGGCGGGCCTCAGTGGAAAGGGCCCGGGCTTGGAAGTCAGAGGACACGGGTTCGAATGCCGGCTCCGCCACCTGTCAGCCGGGTGACCGCGGGCGAGTCGCTTCACTTCTCTGGGCCTCGGTTCCCGCGTCTGGAAAACGGGGACGAAGACCGTGAGCCTCACGTGGGACAATCTGATTACCCTGCGCTTAGAACGGTGCTCCGCGCGTAGTAAGCGCTTAAATACCGACATGGTCACCGTCCCTTGTGCTGTACTGGACTCTCCCGAGTACTTAGCACTCGATAAGTACCACCGGTCGATTCGACGGGGAGGGACGGGGTCCCCGCGGGCCTCCAGCCGACCCCGTGGCCGGCGGCGGCTTCGGCGCACGGCCGTTGGACCAAATGGGAACGCCGGGCCTCCTCAGACTCCCGCCTCCTGCCCCCGGCAGCTCAGAAACACCACCGCGCTGAAGGGTCACGCTCTCGGCGGCGGCGGGGCGCGTTATTGAATGATCCTCTTCCCTCGGTGAAGGGAAAGGAGGGCGGCCATTAATCCCCACCCCAACCGGGAGTCGGAAGTACCCGGGTTCTGCCCCGGCCCCGCCGCTCGTCCGCCGCGTGAGCCTGGGCAAGTCGCCTCACTTCTCCGGGCCTCGATTCCCTCGTCTCTAAAACGGGGATTAAAACCGGGAGCCCCCCGCCACGCGCCCCACCGCGTTAGCCCGTACCTTCCCCGGCGCTCAGCGCAGCGCCTGGCGCACGGTGAGCGCTTCACGGATGCCGTAACTATCGAGGGCGGGTCGGCAGGCCGCCGCGCTCACCCCCGACGGCGGATCCCGCCGCCCCCACCGACCGGGAGGGGGATCCCAAAGGTCTGGGGAAGGGGGCGGAGGACGACGTCCCGGGGAGACGGGTCTAATGGGGTGAGAGCAGACCTCTTGTCTATTCTTTTCTTGACGGTATCTGTCGAAGGCTTACCAGGCGCCGGGCACGCTGGGGGAGACCCAGGTTAACGGGGTCGGACGCGGTCCACAGGCCAAGGCCGCGCAGCGGACGAGCGGCGGAGCCGGGATCGGAGCCCGGGACCCTCCGACCCGCAGGCCGGCGCTCCCTCCGCCGTGCCACGCTGCCTCTCACCCGGGCGACGGGTGACGGGCGGCCCCGTTTTCTCCCGGCTCCGGGCTTGGGCCGACTGGCGGCGGCGGCCCCCTCGCTTGCGGCAGGCCCGCCCTCTAGGTAGCGGGGTCCCGACGAGACCCCCCACCCCATCACCCCGCCACGAGGATCCGCTCCTCGTCGCCGGGAGCCCCGGATCCGGTCGGCCTTCCCCGTCTCCGCTGCGCCGGGCGGGGAGGGTCCCTCGGGCGGTCCGGGAACCGCAGGCCTCCGTCTCTGACGGGGCGCCGGAAGACCCCGAGCAGCCGGGGGGCTCGGGGAAACCTGGACAAACACACCCCTCGTTAGGGACGGACCACGCGACCCCCGCCCGCCCCCCCGACTCTCCCCTGTCCATCCCCGACTCTCCCCAGTGACCCAGCACAGACCCTCCGACACCTCTGACTCTCCCCTCTCCGGCCCTGACTCTCCCCTGTCCGTTCACTCATTCCTTCGACGGTATTTATCGAGCGCCTACTATGCGCAGAGCGCTGTACTAAGCGCTCGGAACGGACCCATCGGCAACAGATAGAGACGGTTCCTGCCCTTTGAAGGGCTTAGTCTAATCGGGGCCTTGTTCATTTGCGTTAATGACTCAGAAGTCCCTGACTGTCCCCCATTGACCCGGTACAGACCGTCCCACCCCCCCCGACCGTCCCCCGTCCATCCCCGACTCTCCCCGGCGACCCGGTACAGACCCTCCGACCCCTCTGACCGTCCCCCGTCCATCCCCGACCGTCCCCCGGTGACCCGGCACAGATCATCCGACCTCCTGACTGTCCCCCGGTGACCCATCACGAACCACCCCGGCTCTCCTCTCTCTATCCCTGGCTCTCCCAGGGAGCCAGCCCGGACCCTCCCACACCCCACCCCTTCCTTCCGGTTAAACAACGCGACCCTCCCATCCCAGAAACCTCTCACATCCTAAACCTTTCCCTTTACCGTCCTGCGGGCCCGTCATCCGTACGCGTCGGAGTCTTGCTCAAGTCTCCACTCTCATCTCGCCCCCTCGGCCGCGCGTTATAACATCGGGGGTTACGACCAAAGAACCGCGTTACGCAATGCGCTCCGGGAACCTTCATTTCCTCTCGACGGCCCTGTGGCCTCCGAGGGCTACTCTCAGAGTTCCGAAAACACGGGCAGGGTAGTACAGCCGTAAATATTCCAATTCTTTTTTTCCCACCTCCCCCCCCCCGCCCCGAAGAACAACTGCTTGACAAGTATGAAGGAGACCATCTCCCTTTCCCCACAGAACGCTTTGTTTTTCCTCTAGCCCGCGAGGTCGGTTTATTTCCTCCGTTTCGAGGGGAATGAGACTCTTCTGAGTTGACTGGCCACGGCGGGGGAGGACCCGGATCCGTCCTTCCCGATGCGGCCGAGGGGTGACGGGCCCCCGGACCCCTCCCCCGATCCGCAAGCCCCCCGAGGGCAAACCACGAACGGGAGCTCATTTATCGAAAACGCCGCTTCGGTCTCGACGGACGCTCCCCAGCCTCCCGACTCGAGGATCGCCGTAACCTAGCGGGAAGGACCCGGGCCCGGAAGCCACCGGACCTGGGTTCCCATCCCCGCCTCCGCCGTTTGACTGCTCTGTGACCTCGGCCGGGTCACCGCCTCTCTGGGCCTCGGCGTTCAACGGGGATCGAGGCGGGGCTCGGTACGGCGCTCGGAACGCAGTGGGCGGTCGAATTCATCGGGCGCTTCCCGCGCTAGACACCCCGAAAGATTTAGCAGACGAGCGGCAGAGCCGGGATCGGAACCCACATCCTCTGAGTCCCGGGCCGGGGCCCCGGCCGCTAGGCCAAGCTGCTCCGCCCCCCTCGATCCGGGGCGGCGGGGGGTGGGTGGCCCGTCCCGGACCGTGAACGTGGGGGTTCGGGAGGAGTGACGTCACCCGGCTCCTCCCCGACACCCCACTGCCCACGTCAGAGATCCGGGGGGGTGGATCATTCGACTGACCCACCGATGGAGCGGCTGGGGGTTTTCTACCTCATCGCCATCTTAAGAAAAGGGGCCGTCACGGTTATTAGCGAGGAGGATCAGGAATGGAGGAGGGAGAGTCAGGGATACCGATAATAAATGACGCCATTTTTGAAGCGCTCACTACGAGTCGGGCACCGTTCTAAGCACTGGGGTAGATTCAAGCCAATCAGGTTGGACGCAGTCCCCGTCCCACACGGGGCTCACGGGCCTCATCCCCATTTGGCAGGCGAGCTGACCGAGGCCCGGAGGAAGCGACTTGCCCGAGGTCGGCCGGCAGACGAGTGGCGGAGCCGGGATCGGGAGCCCGGATCCTTCTGGCTCCCGGGCCCGGGCTCTACCCACTGGGGTCACTCCGCTTCCCCGGTGACGGGATGGTCCGTGCTGGGTCGCTGGGGGAGAGAGTCAGGGATGGAGAGGGGAGGGTCAGGAACGGGGGACGATCTGTGCCGGGCCACTCCTCCGGCCTGCCAATTCCCATCCCCTTCCGCCTCTGCTCCTCAGGCGGCTTCTCCGTCCCGCCGCGGTCCCCCCCCCCGCCCCCGGGGCCCGGTTCTCCTCGCTCCCCGGGGAGCCTAAACGGGGTGGGGTTTTTGACATTTGACTGCTGTTCTTCATTTCCCCACAACTTCAAAGAGCCCGCGCTCATGCCGGAACGTGGCCGGGGGGGTTGGGGGGGAAACGGGGAGCCCATTGTGTTTCTCCAAACCGTGGCTTGCGCACGGGATTTCGAAAGGAAACCGCGTTTAAGAAGCGCCGGGAGACGAGGTGGCTCGGTCGCCGTCCCGGAGCACCGGCCCCTAAACGGTCAGACTCCGAGCGGGCCCGGACATCTACGGCTCCCGCTCGCGACGACGCGCTTTTTTTCCGCCTGGGGGGGGAGATGGGGGGGACGACTCCAATTCCCTCCGAGATAATCAGACGACATCTCGGCATCGCGGGTGGAGCGCTGACGGCAGACGCGCGAAGACGCATCCGTCCTTTCGCCGATAAGTCCACCCCTTCCAGGAATCCGCGTCGGGTCGCCGGCGAGTTTCGACCGGAGACACGTCCGTTCTCCCCCGGTCGACCTCCCGATCGCCGGTGGATGCCGGAGACGGGTCCGCGCTGTCGGCGACGGAGTTCACGGTCGCCGGTGGGCGTGGACCGGAGAGCGGGTCGGCGTCCCGGTCGCCGGCGGGCTCGGGTCGGAGACACGTCCGTTCCTCCCCCCGGCCGATCTCCCGACGGCCGGCGGGGGCCGACGGAGGTCGAGGGGCCCTTCCCCACGGTTCGTTTCCCCGATCGCCGGCGGGTTCGGATCGGAGGCGCAGCCGCCCTTCCCGCGATCGATTTCCCGGAGCGGGGGCCGGCCCGAGACAGGTCGGTCCTTGCGGGGATTCGTTTCCGGGTCGCCGGTGGAAACTGCCTCGCGACAAGTCCACCTTCCCGACGGTGCCTCTGCCGGTTCGACGGGCCACCGGCTCGTTGTCGATTCACTTCCCGCTCGCCGGCGGGAACCGACTCGAGACGGGTTGGCTTTTCCGACGGTCCCCTGTGGGTTCGACTGAAGACGGGCTCGCCGTCGAGGCGTTTCCCGGTCGCCGCCGGACGCGATGCGAGGCGAGCTCGGCCCCGGTCAGTTTCCCGGTCACCGAAGACGGGTCCGCTGCCCCTCGCGTCCCCCTCCCCGCCGTCTCCTTTGGGGGTCCCCGACGGGGCGGCCTCGAACCCCCCCCCCGGGCCCTCTAGCGCCGCGAGGACACTCCGGCGCCGGGCTTCGCCCGGGAGGAAACCTCGTGACCCCGCGCCGCTTCCCGGGGCCGGAGTGACGCGTTTCATCCAGAGAATCGGCAGCCGACACCGGCGGAGGGCGGCGGGGAGCCGTTTCCGAAGAAGGAGGGCGGAGGACCCGGAGACCGTCCCGAGACCGGGGGCGCCTCGGGGAAGAGGCCGGCCTCCTCTCCTCAGAACCTCAGACACCTTCGCGATCTCCGGGGGTGACGGGAGGGGGCCCGGCAAAGAGATCCCCCCCCCCCCCATCCCGAGGCGGGGACGGAGCGGGTCGGGACCTCCGCTCTGAGGCGGCGAGGCCCGGCGGGCCCGGGCGCCGGGGGGACCGGGTCCCCGATCCCGGCTCCGCCGCCCGCCCGCCGCGCGACTCGGGGCGAGCCGCTTCGCTTCCCCCGTTGCCTCGACTGTAAAATGGGGACTCGACGCTCGGTTTTTGGCCGGTCGGGGCCCCTTCTTAACGGTATCCGCCGAACGACTACCACGCGTCGAACGCCGCGGGCGGATGGGGTCGGACGCGGTCCCTCGTCCGGACGGGGCGCGGTCAAGGGGAGAGGGGAAGAAAACTGAGGCCCGGAGGCGGGAAGTGACTCGCCCGAGGTCACCGAGCGAGCACCGGGCAGAGCCCGGATGAGAACCCGGGTCCTCCGACTCCCAGGCTCTTCCCGCCGGGCCTCCCTTAGTCTGAGAGTCCCGTGAGGGAGCGGGACGGCGTCTAACCCGCTCGTCGTCCACCTTCCCCAGCGTCTATCCCAGTGCCTGGCACACGGGAAGCACTTCGGAGCACTTGAGAGCTACTACTGCTATCGCCGTTGCTACGGGCGCACGGAGAGGGTGCTGTGATCCCCGATCGGAGGGAACCAGAGCGGCCGCGTGGCTCAGTGGAAAGAGCCCGGGCTTTGGAGTCAGAGGGCGTGGGTTCGAATCCCAGCTCCGCCGCTCGGCAGCCCTGTGACTGTGGGCGAGTCACTGCACTTCTCTGGGCCTACGGTGACCTCACCCGTAAACCGGGAGCCCCGTAAGGGACGGCGACCGGGTCCGGCCCGATGTCGACTGGGCCGCCCGGCCCATAGTACCGTGCGCTCCGGCGCTCCGCACGTGGTAAGCGCTCAACCGATACGACCGAGCGACGAGTAAGCGCCGAACCAATTCCGGAAAAAAGGAAAAGAAAGGGGGCGGGGGGGGGCGAGATCTTCAAATCGGCGACCGACCTACCGCGGCGCCTGACGTCGCGCTAGGTCAACCGCCGGGGCCAACGCGGGTTCTCACCGAGGGCCGGACCCCCGCCGGGCCGAAGGCGTGGGCAGATCCGGTCGCCGGGCCTCGTGGGGTCCCCTCCCGGCTCCGCCGCCCGCCCGCCCGCCGCGTGACCTCGGTCCGGTCACTTCACTTAGAGAAGCCCCGAGGGGGCCCGGGCTCGGGAGTCGGAAGTCCCGGGTTCTGATCCCGGCTCTGCCGCTTATCGGCCGTGTGACTCCGGGCGAGTCACTTCCCTGGGCCTCGGTGACCTCATCTGTGAAAGGGGGATGAAGACTGCGAGCCCCACGTGGGACAGCCCGATCACCTCGCACCTGCCCGGCGCTTAGAACAGTGCTCGGCACGTAGTGAGCGCTTAACGGACACCGACGTCAACCCTCTTCCCCTTCTTCTTCTCCGGGCTTCGTCAACCTCCCCTGTAAAATGGGGATCGACACCGTGAGCCCCGTGTGGCTCAGCGGAAAGAGCCCGGGCTTGGGAGTCGGAGGAGGCGGGTTCAGATCCCGGCTCCGCCGCTCGTCCGCCGAGCGACGTCGGGCGAGCCCCGTCACTTCTCCGGGCCTCGGCTCCCTCATCCGTTAAATGGGGACGAGGACCGCGAGCCCCGCGTGGGGCAACCCGATATCCTCGCATCCACCCCGGCGCTCAGAACGGCGCTCGGCCCGTGTTCATCCATTCAATAGTATTTACCGAGCGCTCACCACGCGCGGAGCACCGCGCCGAGCGCTCGGAACGGACAGATCGGCAAGCGCCTACCGGATACCGCCACGCTCATTATACAGGTTAATCGCTTTGGACGCGGTCCCCGTCCCGCTCGGGGCCCACGGCGCGAATCCCCGTTCCGCAGGCGAGACGCCCGAGGCCCAGGGAAGCCAGGCGACGTGGCCCGGGCCACACAGCAGACACGGGGCGGAGCCGGGATTAGGACCCAGGTCCTCCGACTCCCAGATCCCCCGGTCTCGCTCAGCGTGGGTCTCGGCCCAGAGCCGAGCGCGTCCGAGATGGCCTTTCCGAGGCTCGTCCGCCTCCCCGGCCGATCCGTCGGGCAGTGCTATTTATTGAGCGCCGCCGGTCTGCGGAAGGCTGTACCGAGCGCCCGGGGGGGGGGGGACAATACGACAGAGCCGGTAGACACGACCCCTTCCCCGCAGGCCTCGCCTATCGCCCCCCCCGCGCAGCCGGAACGGAGCCGGGGCGGGGTGGGGACTCGAACCCAGGACTCCCAACCGCCCAGTCCCGGGCCTCCTCCCCTGGGTGGGGAAGGCCGAGGTGGCGGGAGGTTCCCGAGGGCGGCAGGGGCCGCGGGATCGGACCCGCCGCCTCGCCCCTCCCGCTGGCGACGCGTCCCCAGAGAGCCACCAGCGGCCGAGTGTGCCGAGCGCCTCCGGCGCGGCGGCGTACTGGGCGTTCGGGATGGTGCAGCCAAGACGGCAGAAGCGGCCAGACGCATCTCTGCCCCGCCCGAGAAAGCGAGAATTCCCTTTGGGAAAAGGTACGGCATTTCGGCGCTCAGTACGCGCCGGGCGTCGCACCGGGCAAGGCCGCCGTACCTCCTGAGCGCTTCCCGTGGGAAGAGCGCCACGCCGAGCGTTCGGGACGGTCCGACGCGACGACCGACCGTCCCCGCCCTCAACGCGCTTCCGGTCCCCGGGGGCGGGGCCTGGCGCGCTCTCTCGCGGCGCCGCGCTTTCCCAAGCGCTCAGTCCGGTGCCCCGCGCCCCGAATAAGCGCTCCGCGAAGGCGAGGGGACGAACGGAGGGGGGGAGGGTGCGGTGAAGGAGCCGAGGCCCCGTACCGGGCGCCCCGACGGGCGGGGGGGGGGGGGGCCATTCGACCTTCCGTTTTCTGAGGGGGGGAGGGCAGGCGGACTCTCCCTCTTAGCGGCCGCGGCGGGATTTAGGCTATGCAAAGTCGGCGCCGCAAAAGCGCGGCCCCGCTTCTATCTTTGGACTATTCAAATCCGATCTCTCTCCCGCGGCCCCCGGCGAGCGGGGCGGGCCCGGGAGGGGGGCGGGGGGGATCCGCGGCGGCGGCCCGACCTCGCCGGGCCTCGGCCCCCCTCTCCGTACGACGGGGACGGGGGTCCGGTCCCTCCCCGCCCCCGGCGCGACTCGCGTAGCTTCTGTCGGGACTCGGTTTCGAGTGGGGAACCGGAAGCTCCCGGAGAGCGGGGATCTGTCGAGTCGAGCCCACTCCCCCAGGCGCTCGGTACGGCGCCCGCCAGACCCGGTGAGCTCCGCGCGCGAAGCGGGGAGGTCTGCCCCGCGACCCGGGGCGAGTCGCTTCTCTTCCCCGGCCCTCGGTTCCCTCATCTGGAAAACGGGGGGTGGACGGAGCGGAAGGAGCGCGGGCCGGGGAGCCGGAGGACCCGGGTTCCGGTCCGGCTCCGTCACTTCGCTCTCGGTGCCTCGGTTCCCCCGCCTGCGAAACGGGGATCCGATCCTACGCCAGACCGGTCGCGGGCAGGGAGCCTTCTGCCGGCTCCGTCGCGTCGTGACGACGACGACGACGGGATCCGGCGAGCGCTTACTACGTGCCGAGCGCCGTTCTAAGCGCTGGGCTAGACGGAGGGCGATCGGGTCGCCCCCCCCCCCCCCCCCCCCCGGGAGGCCCACGGTCTTCATCCCGTTTCCCAGACGAGGTCACCGAGGCCCAGAGAAGCGAAGCGACTCGCCCACGGTCACGCGGCTGCCGAGCGGCAGAGCCGGCGTCCGAACCCACGGCCTCCGACTCCCGAGCCCGGGCTCCTTCCGGCGGGCCGCGCCGATCGCGGCGCCGGTCGGGCCTCTCCCGGGCGCCGCGCCGAGCGCGGGGCTCGCGGTCCTGGTCCACGCGGGGGAACCGGGGCCCGGAGAAGCGAGCGGGCCCGAGGTCACGGGCTCCTCCCTGACGGGCCGCGGGGTGGGCCGCGGGCGCGGGCCCGCTGGGTCCCGCGGGTTTCGGAGAGGAAGGAAGGGTGGCGTCGGCGCCGCGCTCGCTTCCAGAGCGCGGCGGGCGGGCCGGCGGGGGCCTCCCCGGCCCGGGGGATTCGGGTCCGTCTCCGTCGCTCCGGGGGGTGACTCATCCTTCCGCCCGACGGGGTTCGTTGAATAAATCGGGAGGAGGGAAATCCCCCCGCCGGGGCGGGGGGGGGGGGGGGGGGGGGGCGACTCACCGTGGCCACGACGCTCTTCCGGCCCCTCCGCGTTGCGACCCGCTCCCGGGTGCGGCCGACCTGGGGCGGGTCGCTTCGCCGCCCGGGGCCTCGGTCTCCCCGCCCGCGGAACGGGCTCCGACGGCCTCTCCCTCGGCTGGGGTTCCCCCTTCGCCTCCCTCACGACGACGACGGCGTCTTGTCAAGCGCTCGCTGCGTGCCGGGCGCCCTCCCGAGCGCCGAGGTAGGTCCGGGGTGGTCCCGGCGGGGCTCCCGGGCTGCATCCCCGTTTCCCGGACGAGGTCACCGAGGCCCGGGGAAGCGGGGCGACTTGCCCGAGGTCACCCGACGGACGAGCGGCAGAGCCGGGGCCGGACCCCGTGACCTCCCGACTCCCGGATCTGCGCTCCGTCCACTACACCACGCCGCGGCTCGTTCGTTCGTCCGGTCGGATGTATCGGGCGCTTACCGCGTGCGGAGCGCCGTCCTAAGCGCTCGCGAAGGACAATTCGGCGAGAGAGACGATCCCCGCCCACGCCGGCTTCGGTTTCTGTCCTCTCCCAAGCGCTCGGTGCGGTGCTCCGCCCCCAGGAACTGCTCAGTAAATAGGACCGACCGTGTCACTCGTTCAACCACGTTCTCGGGGCAGAGCACTGTACCAAACCCTCGGGAGAGGACAACGGAAGGACCAACGGACGTAGTTCCCCGCCCACCAGGAACTTCCCGGCTAGAGATGAGCTCGGTCGATCCGATTGCCTACCCCAGTGCTCAGCACAGAGTTTGGCCCGCAGTAATAATGACGTGGGTGTTTGTTAAGCGCCCACTACGTGCCGAGCGCCGTCCTAAGCGCCGGGGGAGATCCGGGGTCGTCGGGTGGTCCCACGTGAGGCTCCCGGTCGATCCCCATTTTCCAGACGAGGTCACCGAGGCCCAGAGAAGCGAAGCGACTCGCCCACGGTCACCCGGCTGACGGGTGGCGGGGCCGGGAGTCGAACTCGGCACCTCTGACTCCGAAGCCCGGGCTCCCTCCGCTGAGCCACGATCTTAATTCTGCGACTGTGGTTATAACGGCGTTTGTAACGATGACGATGATGCGAGGCACAGGGAGAGCACCGGTCTAGAAATCATGGGAGCAGACGCTCACTCTGCCGGGACTCGAAAAGAGTCAAACCCACTTCCTCTTTCCGTAGCCCTTCTGGCTCTCCGCGAGACGCCACCGGTGAATTATCACCAGAGGCGGAGGTCAGCCTGCCGCGGCGGGGCCCCCACCCAGACGGCCCGGCCCCCGGGGGGGGGGGGGGGGCGGGCGGGCGGAGGCCCTGGGTCCGAATCCCCGCCCCGCCGCTCGCCCGCTGCGGGACGCTGGCCGGGTCGCTTCCCTTCTCTGGGCCCGAGTCTCCTCGTCTGCGAAATAACTGCTGTACCGGACTCTCCCAGGCGCCCCGTAATAACGACGAGGACGTTGGTGTCTGTTAGGCGCTTACTTCGTGCACAGCGCTGTTCTAAGCGCTGGGGGAGCTGCGGGGGAATGAGGTTGTCCCCCGTGGGGCTCACGGTCTTCACCCCCGTTTTACAGACGAGGGGACCGAGGCCCGGAGAAGTGAAGCGACTCGCCCCCGGGTCACCCGGCTGACGGGGGGGCGGTGCCGGGATTCGAACCCGTGATCTCTGACCCCGAAGCCCGGGCTCCTTCCACCGAGCCGCGCCGCCTCCCCGGACGTTAAGCGCTCCATCGATATCGCTCACGGTTCTCTCTCCCCCTCGGGCCGTGTCCCCCACGTTTGCATCCTCCCCGCGGCTTGGTGCTCGGTAAATACCGCGGTTATTAGCGTCCGTTATCGTAACCACATAAAGACATCTCATCGCTAATAACGGGTGACAGCGATGAGAAAATAAGGCTTAGAAAGAGCACGGGCCTGGGAGTCCCAGGACCCGGCTCCGAATCCGCGCTTGGCCCTTAGATCGCTTCGGTTTCCTCATCGGGAAAACGGGGATTCGACACCCGTTTCCCCTTCCCGCTTCATTCATTCAGTCGTATTTACCGAGCGCTCGCTGCGCGTGCCGAGCCCGGGGCCGAGCGCTTGGAACGGACCGTTGGGCGACGGTTAGAGACCGATCCCCGCCCGATGACGGGTTCGCGGCCTACCTGGGCCGCGGGCCCGGTGGGCCCGGGGGAATGGAGAAGCGGCGGGGCTCAAGTGGAAAGAGCCCGGGCCTGGAGGTCAGAGGTCATGGGTTCGAATCCCTGCTCCGCCCCCCGTCAGCTGTGGGACCGTGGGGGGGGGGGGGGGGGGCGCTTCGCTTCTCGGTGCCTCGGCGACCTCATCTGTAAAATGGGGGTTGAGACCGTGAGCCTCCCGTAGGACAACCCGACGACCCGGTATCTCCCCCGGCGCTTAGGACGGTGCTCTGCACGCAGTAAGCGCTTAACGAATACCGACGTTATCATCACGTTCGGGGTATACCGGGCTCTCCCACGCGCTCGGTACGGCGCCCCGCCCGGCGAGCGCTCGACGGACACGGCCGACGGATCGATCTTCTCTCTTCCCTTCCATCCCCGCGGGCGGACCGCCGGGCCCCGTCGTCGCGGGGGGGACGATGGGTTCCCGGAAGACCGTCTCTCCCCGCGCCCTCGGGCTCCGGGGCCCCTCGACCCGGGCGAACGCCGCTCCCCGACGGCGGCCGACGTCCGGCGGCCCGGGTCAAGGGTCAGAGGAGCGGTTCCCTCGGGGAACCTCCGGGATCGGAGCCCGGCTGCCGTCGGCCCGCCCCCCGAGCCATCTCTCCTTTCCGTTTCAGGATCCCGGGGCCGGCGAGGACGGCGGAGCGGACGCCGCCGCCCGGGGGCCGCAGGCGGGAGCCGCCCGGGACGCCGTGGGCCGCAGGTCGTTAATGCTAATCGTGATAGGGGTTTTCTCTGTCTGACTGACCCCTGCCCGTTAGCATTAGCAACGTGCGGCCCCTCGAACCCACCGCCGGAGGACCGTCGCCGCCGGGGCGTTGGCGGAGCGCTACGGGCGGATCCGAGGACGCCGCCTCCGCATCTACACCGCGCACGCAGGCACGCACGCCTCACGTACGTACGCGTGCGCGCTCCGCGCCCCCCCCCCCCGCCCCCCGCGGCGTGGCCCGGTGGCTGGGGCCCGGGAGGCGCGAGGACCCGGGTTCTAATCCCGGCTCTGCCGCCTCCCCGCCGCGAGACCCCGGGCGAGCGACTTCACCTCTCCGGGCCTCGGTTCCCTCCTCCGTGAAACGGGGAGCTGGTGAGGCCCCACGTGGGGCAGGGGCGGGGTCCGACCCCACCGGCGGGGATCGACCCCGGCGCTTCGAACGGGGCTTAACGCAAATCGCCTCTCCGGGCCTCGGTTATCGCGACCGTGAAACGGAGATTGAGGGCGGGAGCCCCGAGTGGGCCGGGGACCGTCTCCAACCTGCTGACCTCGTATCTACCCCGGGGCCTAGAAGAGCGCTTGGCACACAGTGAGCGCCTGACAAGGACCGTAATCATGATCACGTCAGGCACCTAAACGCCATCAAATACGCACGCGTACGCATAGACAGACGTAGTGGTACTGACGATGTCGGTATCCGTTAGGCGCCCACTATGTGCCGAGCACCGTCCTAAGCGCCGGGGGAGGCACGGGGGAATCGGGCCGTCCCACGTGGGGCTCGCGGTCTCCATCCCCGTTTTACGGACGAGGTCCCTGAGGCCCAGAGAAGTGACTCGCCCACGGTCACACGGCTGACACGTGGCAGGGCCGGCATTCGAACTCATGACCTCCGACTCCAAAGCCCGGGCTCGTTCCACTGAGCCGCGCTGCTTCTCTACAGTACGGCGCTCTGCCCCCAGTAAGCACTCGATAAATACTATTGAGTATATTCTCTGTGTGTGTATATGTATATATACATATATATATATATATACAGAGAGAGAGAGAGAGAAGCAGCTTTGCTCAGTGGAGAGAGCCCGGGCTTGGGAGTCAGAGATAATGGGTTCGAATCGCGACTCTGCCACCTGTCGGCTGTGTGACCGTGGGCGAGTCACTTCACTTCTCTGTGCCTCGGTTCCCTCATCCGTGAAACGGGGATTAAGACCTTGGGCCTCACGTGGGACAACCCGATGACCCTGTCTCTCCCCCAGCGCTTAGAACATAGTAAGCGCTTAACAAATACCACCACCATCATCATCATCATCATCATCCGCAGGCACATGCGATATACCCAACCCGTAGCCCCCACACGCAGGTTTTCACGAGACGTCCTTCCCCTCCACCCTATTTATCGCCGCGGTCCTCGCCGGTCCGTCTCCCCCGATCGGACCGCGAGCCCGTCAGACGGCGGGGACCGTCTCTACCCGTTGCCGATCTGCCCACCCCGGGCGCTTAGCCCGGTGCTCTGCACACGGTAGGCGCTCGAGAAATACTATCGAACGAACGGACCCTATACGTGCAACACGCGCGCGCCTACACGGGTCCCGTGTACACCCTCGCGCCTCCGCCGCCTTTTAGGAAAGAAGATAATTGACAATAAAACGCTAAATCTCAACAGCACCTGGGCCACGGCGATTCCCGGCGTACCCGCCAGCGCGTGCCCGTTCGTCGCCCTCCACCGACCCGACGCCGATTTGACCGAAGCCAGGGACCGACGGGGATCGTGGTGAACGGGCCTGCCGACCGTGCCGGACCCTCCCGAGCGCTCGCCGCGGCGCCCTGCCCCCGGTGAGCGCTCAGAAAATACCGCCGCCGGACCGGCCGACCCCCGACGCCGCCGTCGACCTTTTCGTCCCCGGATCTCCGTCTGCCCCGGCTCGGTGGGCGCGGTGCTCGGTAGAGTCGGAGGCGGGGCGGCCCGACCGGCGCGCGGCGCGCCGTACCCTCCCAGACGCTCAGTACGGGGCTTTGCGCGGAAGGAGCGCTCGATAAATACGACCGAATCGAACCGACCCGAGTCCGGGCCCGGGAGTCGGAAGGACCGGGGTTCTGATCTCCATCCGCCGCCCGTCTGCCGTGGGGCTCCGGGCGGGTCACCTCGCTTCTCCGGGCCTCGGCCGCCTCGTCCGTAAAACGGGGACCGGGAGCCGCACGCGGGGCGGAGACGGTGTCCGACCCGATGACCTTATTTCTACCCCAGCGCTCAGCACGGTGCCCGTCGCATAGTAAGCGCTTAATAAATTCCGCTCTCGTTCATTCGGTAGTATTTACTGAGCCCTTGCTACGTGCAGAGCACTGTACTAAGCGCTTGGAATGAACAGCTATCATTATTATTATTACTAACTGGTCCCGTTATCTAGTGGTGGATCGCAAGATGACACTCTTTCTGGTTCGAGTTCAAAGATCCAGAGGAAAACCCGTTGCCGGGGGGAGGAAAATCGATCGAGATCCATCTCCCCATCTAGGCCGCGAGCTCCCGGGCGGAAAACACGCCGGCTCGTTCTCTCCCGAGTGGCTAGTACGGTGCTCTGCTCACAGCGAGCGCTCGACAGAGGCAGCCGGTCGATCCGCCGATCGGCACTAGACGCTCAGATCGCCGATACCCTGAAGCAGGCCGACAACGGGCGGTAAAACGAGCAAAGGCGGATCGAAAGAACCGCACGGGGACCTTCCGCTGGGAGCTTTCACCGCACTACTGGTCTTAGGGGGAAGAAAGGGATTAAGGTCGGAGTTTCGTTGGCTCCATCTTCCCCAACGCCCGGGACCCGAGCGAAAGCCGCCTGTGACGGCGGGCTACGTCTCGCCGCGGAGAACCCGGGCGGGCAAATCCAACGCCCACGGATCCGAGCCCTTCGCCTCGGCTCTGCCGTCGGCGACTCCGTCGTCCGCGGGGAATAAACGTCGTTCCGACCGACGCCGTGTCCCCGGGCCCGGCTTGGCCGCGTTCCGTGAGATAGCGTCCCCGGGGTTTTGTGGGTCAGGCACGACCGTCCCGACGGGAGAGGTCCGGCGGCGGGAACGACACCGGGGGGGGGGGCACCCGCGCGCTTCCCAGCGTTCGGCACGGCGCTCGGCACCCGGGAGGCAACCCTCTCCCACCCGCCTCCCTTCACGGGGGTCCTCGGGCCGGTGCGGTCCCCCCGGCCGCGGCCCCCCGGGCCCCCCGGGGTCTCCGAAGAGACGACGGGTGTCCTCTCCCCGGGTACGGGGGGGAGGGGAGGGCGGGGGCGACCACGGAGGGTCCCGCGCAGACCCCGACCCGGACCCGCCGGGACCCACGCTCGCCCGGGGAGGGGGAGACCGAGCGTCGGAGACGGCCACCGACCCGTCTCCGGCCAGCCTCCCGGCACGGACGGTCGCGGAGAAGCGGCCCGGCCCCGCGAGTCGGAAGGACCCGGGTTCTGATCCCGGCTCCGTCACTTGCTCTCTGGCCCAACTCGGGCGAGCCACTTCGCCGGGCCTCAGTTTCCGCAAACCGTAAAACGGGGATCCCGTACCGGTCCTCCCCCCGACTTAGACCGGAAGCCCCACGAGGGATAGGGACTGTGTCCGACCTGACTGACCCGTGTCTGCCCCGGTGCTCAGATCGGTGTTTGACACCCAGTGAGCGCTTGACAGAGACCGTTAGAGGAGGGAGACGGACCAGTCCGCGGAGAGAAGTCCATACTCATCCCCCCGGTACCCAACCCCGCCACCGGGCGCACAGGGCAGGGCAGGGACCAGGGAAGCGGATCTAGCTGGTGGATCCCAGACCCGGGAGCCGGGAGGTCACGGATTCTAATCCCGGGTCCGTCGCCCGTCCCCCGCGTGACCCCGGGCGAGTCACTTCACTTCTCTGGGCCTCAGTTCCCTCGCCGGTAAAACGGGGATTAAGAGCGTGAGCCCCACGCGGGACAGGGATCGGGTCCAACCCGATTAGCTGGCGTCTATCCCGGTGCGCGTTTAACAGATACCGTTCCCCGAAAAACCAAGTAGGCGCTCAGTAAATACTCCCGACTGACTGGACGCACCCGCCCAAGAGGGAGCCGCCCACCCGCGGCGAGGGGTCGCCGACGAATAACGGGCGGCCCCGGCCACCCCGAAATCCGTCCCCTGGGGCGAGGGGAGCCCCGAGAGGAGGAGCCCGCAGACCTCGGGTCCGGCAAAGGGGCCGCCTCCGTGTAGCCGCCGCCCCTCTGTGGGCGGCCCCCGCGCCGCCGAGCCCGCGCCACGGACGCCCATTCCCAAGGCCGCATCCCGATCGATCCCGGGGTTGGCGGGGGGGGGGAGGCAGACCCTCGGAGCCCGGGAGGGAGGGAGGGGGTCCTTCCCGGAGCCAAGGAGTCAGGCGGGAGCCAGGCGGCTCGAGTCGGCAAAGGTTTTATTGTCCGCCGGCCGCGGCGGCCGCGGGATGACGGACGGACCCGGGGTCGGGGGCGGCCGGGACCGCCGCGGCTTCCGTCTCGTCCCGGGCTTCCCGGCCGCCGGCGGCCCGCTCCGTCGCCTTCTGTCCGACTCCCGTCACCTGGAACACAGAGCCGGGCGTCCGTCCGTCATTTCCCGCCCCCGACACCACCTCTCGCCCCCAAACAGACACCAGAGAGCAAGAGGGGAGGGAGCGAGGGAGAGAGGGGGAGAGAGGGAGGGGGTCTGGCGGGCAGCGCCGGCGTCCGGAGTCGCCAACTGGACTCACCAGCTTCCGGGATCTCTCCAGGAGTCGGTTCCAGATGACGTGATGGGCCTAAGGAGGGGGGAGGTCGGTGAACGGAGCCGGAGATGAGCGCGGCTTTGCGCCCTCGCCCCCACACTCCGTCCGGCCGCCCGGGGCGCCCGGCCGAAAAGGGGTCTGTTTTGGGGGGTGGGGGAGGGGGGAGCGCCCACCGCGTGGCGGGCACCGTGCCGAGCGGCGGGGTGGACCGAAGGTCGGCCAAAGCGCGTGTCTCACCTGGGGCTCGCGGGTCTCCATCCCCGGTTATCGGATGAGGGAACGGAGGCCCAGAGAAGTGAGGCGACTCACCCGAGACGGCACGACGGCCAAGTGGCGGGGCGAGGATCGGAACTCGCATCGACCCGACGCCCGGGTCTGGGCTCTCGCCACTAGGCCCCGCCGCTTCTCCGGGGGACCGATCCCAGCTCCGAGGGTAACACCCGAGCGCTTGGCACGGTGCCCCGCGCACGGGGAGCGCTCGAAAAATACGACCGAGTGATGGCGAGGGCCGGGGCCGGGCGCCCGTCCCCCGCCCCCCGCCCCGGGGGCGTCGCGGTCGGTGGGCGCTCCCCCGCCGGAGCCGGGCCTCACCCTCATATGCACGGGCAGAGAGAGGCCCTGGAACCTGTGCAGGACACCCTCGCCGCCGGGGAGACCGTGGGCCGCCGACACCTCGTACTGGAAGCAGATGCCCGTCCTTGGGATGACCGGCCCCTCGCTCACGTCCACGAAGTCCCCGAACCTGGGTGGCCGGCACGGACCGCCCCCCGACGCGCACCGTCAGCCGCCGGCTCAGAGCGGCCCCGCCTCCCCCTCCCGACGGCCGCCCGGCCCGGCCCGGCCCGTGACCGGGCGGCCCCGCCGAGGCTTTACCGGCCGCCCGCCCGCCCGCCCGCCCGCCCGAGGGGCCGGGCCGGGGTCACCTGTTCAAGGTGACGGTCCGCTCGGGGTTCTGAGACGCCTTCTCCTCTATGAGTTCCATCTTGTGCCTGAAGGTGAGAAAGAGAGAGACCGGGGGGGGGGGGGAGAGAGAGAGAGATCGGCGATAGAGAGGAGAGAAAGTGTAGAGGAGGAGGGACGAAACGGTAGAGGAGGAGGAGGAGGAGAGAAAGAGGAGAGAAGAGGAGAGAGGAAAAAGGAGAGAGAGGAGAAAAAGGAGAGAAAAGAGAGAAAGGAAAGAAGCAGGAGAGAGAAAGGGGGGAGAGGAGAGAAAGTGTAGAGGAGGAAGAGGAGGAGGAGAGAAAGAGGAGAGAAAAGGGAGAGAAAAAAAGAGAGAGAGGAGAAAAAGGAGAGAAAAGAGAGAAAGGAAAGAAGCGGGGGGGGGGAGAGGAGAGAAAGTGTAGAGGAGGGAGAGGAGGAGGAGAGAAAGAGGAGAGAAAAGGGAAAGGAAAGGGGAGAGAAGAGGAGAGAGGAAAAAGGAGAGGAAAAAGGAGTGAAAAAGTAGAGAAAAGAGAGAAAGTAAAGAAAGAGGAGAGAGAGAGAAAGGGGGAAGAGGAGAGAGAGGAAAGGGAGAAGAGAGAGGAAAAAGGAGAGAAAGAAGAGGAAAGAGAGAGAGGGAAGAGAAGAGGAGAGAGGAAAGAGAAGAGGAGAGAGGGAAAAGGAGAGAACGAGGAGAGAAGGAAAAAGGAGAGAAAGAGGAGAGAAAAGAGAGAAAGTAAAGAAAGAGGGGGAGAGGAGAGAGAGAGAGGGAAGAGAAGAGGAGAGAGGAAAGAGGAGAGAAAGAGGAGAGAAGGAAAAAGGAGAGAAAAGAGAGAAAGTAAAGAAAGAGGAGAGAGGAAGAAAGAGAGGGGGAGAGGAGGGACAGAGGAGAGAAAAGAGGGGACAGGAGAGACAGAGGAGAGGGAGGAGAGGGAGAAGGGGAGAGAGAGAGAGAGAGAGAGGAGAGAAAGTTTCCCGGCTCTGCCCTCCCGTCTTGGCACGCACAGATTCTAGCCAACCGGGGGAGCCCGGGAGCGAGTCCGGTCCGGAGAGCCAACTCCGGCCTTCATCGTCCCGGCCGTTCATCCGGCTTGGGCTTCCCTTCCCGCATGCCAACGTCTCCCATCTGAACTGCAGGCGGCGGTCCTTACTGAGCGCTCGCTGTGAGCGGAGCGCTGAACCGAAGGCAAGGGGGGACACAACGGTCGAGACGCGCCCTGCCCACGCCGAGCCTACGCTCTCCCCGACGCTTAGAAAGCGGGGCCCGGCACACAGTAAGCGCTCAACGGACATCATCATCATCCTCGCCGTCATTACCGTGAAAAGACCCACTACCCCCAAAAGCCCACGCGGAGGTTCGCCAGCCCAAAAGCCCGGGGAGAAAGCTCGGTGCCCCCGGGAGACCGAGCGGCGGGTCAAGGCGACTACGCCGACCGGGGTCCCTTAAAAATAAGAACGTTGACGTCGGTTAAGCGCCTACTACGTGCCCGGCGCCGTTCTGGGCGCTGGGGGAGACGCAGGGTCACGGGGCGGGCCCGCGGGAGGCTCGGGGGTCTCAATTCGCGTTTTCCACGGGAGGTCACCGAGGCCCAGAGAAGGGAAGCGACTCGCCCGGAGTCCCACAGCTGACGGGGGGGGGCGCGGAGCCGGGATCGGAACCCGCGACCCGACTCCCAAGCCGGGCGCTTTCCACTGCTTCTGGCCCGGCCCGGGGGGGGGGGCCCGGGGGCGGCGATCTGATGGGCGGAGGGAGGGGACGGGGCCGGGGGGGGGGGCGGGCGAGGCCCCCCCAGCCCGCGGAGCGCCCACCTGTTGTCCTCGAACATCTCTAGGGCCACCTTGGCGTCGACGTCCAGGGTCTCGAAGGGCAGGTCCCGCCGGATCAGGCCGTGGGCTTCCTTGCTCAGGGACCGCAGGTCCTCCTTCGATCGATCGACCCGTCCGTCCGGCCGTCAGTCGACCGCGTCGACCGGGCGCTCGCTCCGCGCCGAGCACCGGGCTAAAAGCCCGGGAGGGGACGGGCCGACGCGAGCGGCAGACGCGCTCCCCGCCCGTATCGAGCCTCCGTCCGGTGGGGGGGGGAGACGGACGGTGACGCGCCGCCGCGACGGGGCTACCCGTCGAGCCCCCACTCCGCGCCGGGCACCGTACTGAGCGCCGGGGCTGGCGACGGGGCCGATCGGGTCGGACCCGGTCCCCGTCCCCCGTGGGGCTCGCCGTCTCCGTCCCCGTTTTACGGAAGAGGGAACCGAGGCCGGGGAGGCGGAGCGACTCGCCCGAGCTCCGACGGCGCGCGGGGGGGGCCGAGCCGGGATTAGAACCCAGGTCCCCCCGACCCCCGGGGCCCGTGTTCGATCCCCTGGGCCCCGCCGCCTCTCTGTCGAGTCAGAGGTCACGAGTCCGACTCACTCGTCGGCTGCGGGACCGTGGGCGGGTCGCTTCACTTCTCTGGGCCTCAGCGACCTCATCTGTCAGACGGGGATTAACCGCGAGCCTCACGCGGGACGACCCGACGGCCCCGGGTCTCCCCCGGCGCTCAGAACGGTGCTCGGCGCATAGTGGGCGCTTACCGGATACCGACGTTACCGTCGGCAATGATCACCGCGACACTCAACGTGACATTATTAACGCGACCTCACTATGCGTCGCTCCGGATCTGAACCGCCGGACGACGACGGGGGGGGGGATCGGGGGTCAGCGGGGTGAAAGGGGAGCACTTCGGGGTGGCGGGCGGAGAGACGGGTTCCGGCCCTCCCCTCCCCGGGAGCCCAGTGGCCGGCGCGGCGTCCGAGCTCCGTCGTCCCCTCGGGGACGAGGGGCGGGACTCCTCGGAGACCGACCGTCCCCCGGCCCCTCCGGGCCCTAAGCTCTTTATTCATCCCTATTTAATTCACGACTCAACGCGGGTACCCGTTAACGATAACGCTGGCATCCGGCGAGCGCTTGCCACGCGCCCGGCACCGTTCTGAACGCCGGGGGGGACACGGGGCCGTCGGGGGGGTCCCACGGGAGGCTCACCGTCCTCATCCCCGTTGGACGGAGGAGGGAACCGAGGCACCGGGAAGCGAGGCGACTCGCCCCGAGTCGCCCAGCCGACGGGCGGCGGAGCCGGGATCGGAACCCACGGCCTCCGACTCCCCGGCCCCCGCTCTTTCCGCCGAGCCACGCTATCTGCTGAGCGCTCACCGCGCGCGGGGCGCCGTACGGACAGACGGGGGACGAGTCCGCCGTTTCGGCTTTACCGTCCCCTCCCAGGCGCCCTAAACGTAATCGCGCCGGTATCTATTAAGCGCGCGCCGGGCGCCGGGCCGGGCGCCGGGGGGGGGGACGGACACGGGGTCCTCGGGCGGTCCCACGCGAGGCTCGCGGTCCTCGTCCCCGTTCGACGGACGAGGGAGGTGAAGCCCGGAGGGGCGACCCGCCCCAGCCGTCGAGCGGCAGAGCCGGGATTCGGATCCACGACCCCCCGACTCCCGAGCCCGGGCCCTTTCGGCCGGGAAGCGCCCGACCGACACCCCCGACCGAGCGCGCCGTGGGCGGGAGACGTGTCCGCCCCGCCGTCCCCTCCCGGGCGCCCGGCGCTTAGAACGGCGCTCGGCAGGTAGCAGGCGCGTACCGGACGCCGTCGGTATTCTCACGGGGGCAAGGCGGGCGTCCGACAGATAAACGGATAATAACGATAGATGAATACGGGGAAGGGAGCCCCGGGGGGGGGGGGGGGTGCCCGAGGACGCCGAGCGCCGCCGTCCCCCGGTACTCACCCGGGTGGGCGTCCACCCGCGCAGCCGTCCGTCCAGCACCACGTCGTAGCAGAAGGCTCCGGCGCTCACTGCGGGGGTCCGAGGAGGGGAGGCCGTCGGCGCCCGCCGGCGCGGCCCCCGGCCCCCCGCGCGCGTCCCGGCCGCCCGCCGGACCCCCCCCCCCCCGCCCTACCTGGGGTCTCCGGAGCGCGGACCAGGGTCACGGGGTACTCGTCCTTGAACGCCCGCCGGACGGCGCAGCCCAGCATCACGGCGCAGGAGCGCCAGTAGGCCTGCGGCGAGCCGGGGGGCGGCCCGGAGGCCGCGGGGAGGAGGTGAGGGCCGGGCCGGGCGACGGGGGGGCCGCCCCCTCACCCGGCACCCGTCCGGGCGCTCGGTACACGCTAAACGTCCGCCGGGGACCGCCCCGCCTCCGGGGCGTCCTCCGCCGAGCGCGGAGCGCCGGACCGAGCGCCGGGAACGGCCGAATCGGCCACAGGGAGAGACGGTCCCCGGGACGGGGCCCCGGGCCGCCGTCCCCGTTTTCCAGATGGGGGTCACCGAGGCTCAGGGCGGCGGCTCGCCCCGGGTCACACGGCGGAACGGGGACCCGAACCCGGATCCTCCTGACGCCCGACTCCGCCGCCCGCCGGCCGGGTGGCGGCGGGCAGGTCGCTTCCCTTCCCCGAGCCTCGGCGACCCCATCCGGAAAACGGGGACGGAGGCCGGGAGCCCCCACGGGCCCGCGTCTCCCCCGGCGCCCCGAACGGCGCCCGGCACGCGGCGAGCGCTCGACGCCGAGAAGCGGCGCGGCTCGGTGGAAAGGGCGCGGGCTTCGGAGTCGGAGGTGGCGGGTTCGGATCCCGGCCCGGCCACCGTGTGACCTCGGGCGAGTCGCTCAACCGGGTTCTCTTCAGTCGCCACCGTTCTCACGGGACGTCCTTCCCCTGGACTCTCACTCATCGCCGTCGTGCCCGTCGGTCCGCCTCCCCCCCGGTGGGACCGTGAGCCCGTCAGACGGCGGGGACCGTCTCTTGTCTGCCGCCGACCTGTCGGTTCCGAGCGCCCAGTCCAGTGCTCCGCACGCAGCGGGCGCTCGACGGACACCGCCGGACGGACGAACCTCCCGGCGCCTCAGCTCCCTCCTCCGTCAGACGGGGACGGAGACCGCGAGCCCCGCGCGGGACCCCCCGCCGCGCCCGCGTCTACCCCGGGCGCTCGGCGCACAGCAGGCGCTCAACGGGCACCGACGCCGGCGGACACCGGCGTTCGGGGCGCGACGCCCGCCCGGCCTCACCCGGTTGACGGCGTCGGGGTCTCGGTCCCGGAAGGCGAGGAGGCGGATGTCGCAGGAGCGGGTCAGGGGCCGCAGCATGTCCCAGGGCCGCCCGTCCACCAGCGCCAGGACGGAGTTGCGGAGGTGCCACTCGCTGAGAT
Organism: Ornithorhynchus anatinus; assembly: GCF_004115215.2. Classification (NCBI taxonomy): domain Eukaryota; kingdom Metazoa; phylum Chordata; class Mammalia; order Monotremata; family Ornithorhynchidae; genus Ornithorhynchus; species Ornithorhynchus anatinus. The sequence continues at coordinate 18,130,647 of NC_041744.1, read as the reverse complement.
CTGGGCGCGAGGGGGGAGGAGAGCGCGCCTCGGTGCCCGGCCCGCCCCCCCCGCCCCGCCCGCCCCCGGGGGCCCGGCCGGAGAGGGACTCACGCGCGGCGCAGGTCAGGGGGGTGGACAGGTGCCCGTTGAGGACGAAGGTGGCGCCGGGCCGGGGGGCGTCCAGGTGACGGACCTCGATCTTCTCCACGCGCGGGCGCAGGGCCCGCTGGCGCGCCTTCTCCCGCTCGAACAGGACGCCGGCCCGCCGGGCGCCCGCCGCCGCGGACCCTGCGGGAGGCGGCGACGGCCGGTCGGCCCCGGACCCCCCCGGCCCGCGAGGTCGCCCGCCCCGTCGTCGTCGTCCCCCGCCGGCCGCCCGGCCGCCGCCGCGGGCGCTCGAGTCGCGTCGCTCCTCCGGGCCTCGGTCCCCTCCTCCGGAAAATGGGGGACGGCCTGACTCCCCCCCGTACCTCCCCCCGGGCGCTTCGGACGGCGCCCGGCCCATCGCGGTCGTAACGCCGGCGTCCGTCGATAACGACGTCGGCGTCCGTGAAGCGCCTGCTACGTGCGGGGCACCGTCGTAAGCGCCGGGGGAGAGCCGGGGTCACCGGGTGGTCCCGCGTGGGGCTCCCGGTTGATCCCCGTTTTCCGGATGAGGGAACCGAGGCGCGGGGAGGCCAGGCGACCGGGCCCGCGGTCCCCCGGGCCGACGGGTGGCGGGAGTCGAACCCACGACCTCTGAGCCCGAAGCCCGGGCTCTCTCCACCGGGCCACGCTGCTTCTCGCTCGAGGTCCCACGGCGGACAGGCGGCGGGGCCGGGACGGCCAGCGACAAGAATCGCCGTACCGGAGCGCCGGGGCGGCCGCGAGCCGACCGGATCGGATACGGTCGGCGTGGCCCGGTGGCAAGGTGGGTCGGAGGTCGTGGGTTCGAATCGCCCGTCAGCCGGGGGACCGCGGGCCAGTCGCCTCGCCCCTCCGGGCCTCGGTTCCCTCCTCTGGAAAATGGGGATGAAGACCGGGAGCCCCACGCGGGGCCACCCGATTCCCCCGTGTCTCCCCCGGCGCTTGGAACGGTGCTCTGCACAGAGGAGGCGCTTAACGGATACCGACATCATCATCGTCGTCATCATCATCGTTATTATTACAGTCCCTCGTCCCACGTGGGGCTCGGTCCGAGTCCCCCATCTTACAGACGGGGAGACCGAGGCCCGGGGCGTACGAAAGAATGATAACCGCGCCGTTTGTCGGGCCCTCTCCCGAGCGCTCAGCACGGCGCTGCGCGGGCAGGGGGCGGTGAATAAGTAGCCGGTGCCCCCCCCCCCCCGCCCCCCGCCGCCCCGGGCCCGAGCGAGGACACTCACGTGCGGCCGCCATCGTCCCGCCGCCGCCGCCTCACTGCGCACGCGCGCCCGCCCCCGCTCACCCCGCTCCCGCCCGCCAGGGGGCGCCGCCCGCCCGCCCGCGACGAGACCCGCCAGGGGGCGCCCGCCCGCCGCTCCGCCCGAGACGAGCCCCGCCAGCCCCGCCAGGGGGCGCCCGCATCATCTCCTCCTCCTCCTCCTCCTCCCCGCTCCTCCATTCCTCCTCCTCCTCCTCCCCTCCTCCTCCTCCCCCCTCCTCGATTCCTCCCCTTCTCTTCCTCCTCCTCCTCCTCCCCGCTCCTCCATTCCTCCTCCTCCTCCTCCCCTCCTCCTCCTCCCCCCTCCTCGATTCCTCCCCTTCTCTTCCTCCTCCTCCTCCTCCCCGCTCCTCCATTCCTCCTCCTCCTCCTCCCCTCCTCCTCCTCCCCCCTCCTCGATTCCTCCCCTTCTCTTCCTCCTCCTCCTCCTCCCCCCTCCTCTCCTCCTCCTCCTCCCCCCTCCTCGAGTCCTCCTCTCCTCCTCCTCCTCCCCCCTCCTCGAGTCCTCCTCTCCTCCTCCTCCTCCTCCCCCCTCCTCTCCTCCTCCTCTTCTCCTCCTCCTCCTCCCCCTCCTCGATTCCTCCCCTTCTCTTCCTCCTCCTCCCCCTCCTTTTCTCCTCGCCTCCCCCCCCTCCTCCTCTTCTCCTCCATCCCTCGTCCCCGTCCCCCCCCTCCTCTCCATCCCAGTCCCCTCCTCCCTCCCTCCCTCCCGGCCCCCCCCCCCCCCATCCCAGTCTCCTCCTCCCCATCCCAGCCCCCTCCTCCCCTTCCTTCCCGGCTCCGGCCCCTCCCCCGGGCGGCGCGTCCGGACTCCGTGCCGGACCCGAAGTCCACTCCTCCGCCTCGGGACCTCCGGCGAGGCCCCCCGTCCCTCGCCCTCCACCGCCTCCCCGCCCCGGACCGGCTCGGACCGGCGCCCCGCCCGCCCAGCCACCGGTCCTCCGGTCGCAGGACCGTCCCGGGAAGAGATGGGGGCGGGCAGGAGCCCCGTCGGCCCGCTCTTCCCGCCGCTGCGCTGCCTGGCGGTGGCGGCCCTGGTCCTGGGCTGTGAGTCCCGGGAGGGGGGGGCGGGGGGGGGAGGGGGTCCCCGCCCCGCTCGGGGTCCGGGGGGACCGGAGGGGAGAGGAGGGGGACGCGGCCCGGCTCGGTCGAGGGGCCGGGGAGGGGGCGCGGGGCGTCGCGACGGAAGAGGGCCCCGCCGGGGACGAGGGCTCCGGGGCCGGGGGGGACCCCTCCCGCTCCGGGGGTCCCGGAGGACCCCCTCCCGGAGCCGGGGAGACGGGCGAGGGAGGGGGCCCGGGGCCCGAAGCCCGACCCCCGTCCCCCCAGCGCGACGACGCCGCCGGCCGTCGACCTCTCGCCGCGTGCCGGGGGCCGGGCCGCCGCGTGCCGTGGGGCGGCGGGGTGGAGGACGGGGCCTCATCCCCACCTCCCGGGGGAGGTCGCCGGGGCCCGGGGAGGCGAAGGGAGAGGTCGCCGGGGGAGGCGAGACGGACCGGACGCCCGGCGCCGGGCCTCCCCCGGCGTCCGGGGGCGGCGGCGGCGGCGCCCGTTAGGCGCCCGCCGCGCGCAGAGCGCCGGGGCGAGGTACGGGGCGACCGGCTCGTCCCGCGGGAGCCTCCCGGCCAATCCCCGTCTTCCAGACGGGGGAACCGGGGCCCGGGGGAGGGAAGCGGCCCGCCCGCGGCGCCCCGGCCGACGGGCGGCCCGGCCGGGCACTCGAACCCGGGGCCCCGCGGCCCCCCGGGCCCGGGCCGTCCCCCGCCGGGCCGCGCCGACCGCCCCGGGCCGAGCGGGCGGGACCCGGTCCCCGTCCCCCCGCGGCGGGTCGCGGTCGAGGGACGGGGGAGGCCGGGCGGTCTCTCCCCCGCCCCCGTTTCCCCGGGCGAGGGGACCGGGGCCCGGAGGGAGAGCCCGGGGGCGCTGCCCGGGAGCCGCTGGTTCGCTAGCCTTTGCCGAGCGCTCACCCCGCGCGGAGCGCCGTGCCGGGCGCTCGGGACGGACGGGTCGGTGACGGACGGGGCCGGTCCCCGCCCTCTGACGGGCTCGGACGCCGACGGAGTCGGGGGCCGGGTCTCCCGCCCGCCCGCCCGCCCGTCCGGCGCGCCTTCTGCCGGGCCGCGCCGTCTCCCCCGCCCGGGACGACGCGGGCCCCGCCCGGGTACCCGTTGAGCGCCGACCGCGCGCCGGGCGCCCTCCTGAGCGCCGGGGGGGATCCGGGGCCGTCGGGCCGCCCCACGCCGGGCTCCCCGGCCTCGTCCCCGTTTCCCAGATGAGGTCGCCGAGGCCCGGGGAGCCGGAGGGGCGCGGGCGCCGTTCCCGCCTCCGCCGCTCGGTAACGCGACGTCCGGGAGCGGCGTGGCTCGGCGGAAGGGGCCCGGGCTTCGCGGTCGGGGGTCGTGAGTTCCGATCCCGGCCCCGCCGCCCGTCAGCCGCGGGACCGTGGGCGGGTCGCTTCGCTTCTCCGGGCCTCGGTTCCCCCGTCTGTAGAATGGGGATGAAGAGCGGGAGCCCCGCGTGGGAGGTCCCGATTCCCCCGTGTCTCCCCCCGGCGCTCGGAACGGCGCCCGGGCACATCGCCGGCGCTTCGCGGACAGCCACGTTATCGTCGTCACGGAGACGCGGGGTCGTCGGGCTGCCCCTGGCGGGGCTCCCGGCCTCCGTCCCCGTTTTGCATCGGAGCCGCCGGGGGGGGGGGTGGAGCGACTCGCCCGCGGTCGCCGGGCGGGCCGGCGGCGGGGCCGGGATCCGAACCCGTGACCGCCGGCTCCCGCTCGTCTGCCGGGGGACCTCGGACGAGTCGCGTCGACTCTGGGCTCCGGGTCCCCCGCCGGTAAAACGGGCAGCGAGACGGTGAGCCCCCACGCGGGCCGGGGACCGCGTCCGACCCCGTTCGCTCGCGTCCTCCCCGGCGCTTAGTACGGCGGCTGGCACGCGGCGGGCGCTCGACGGAGACCGCGACTGTCGTTACGGTCGTCGTCGTCGTCGTCGTCCGTCGTCGTCAGAGCTCCCGGCTCCGCCCATCGGGCTGGCGGGGGACTTTCCCGAGGGCAGGGTTCCGGGAGGACGGCCCCCCTCCGCGCCCCGACTCCAAGGCGACGGAGCGGTCGGCATCGGAAGCGGCGCGGCTCGGTGGAGAGACCCCCCGGGCTCGGGAGTCGGAGGTCGCGGGTTCGAATCCCGGCTCCGCCGACGTCCGGCGAGTCCCTTCCCTTCTCTGTGCCTCGGCGACCTCGCCCGGAAAAGGGCGACGGAGACCGCGAGCCCCCCGTGGGACGGCCCGACCGCCTCGGACCCTCCCCCGCGCTCAGGACGGCGCCCCGCGCGTAGCGAACGCTTCGCGGACGCCGTCGTTTATCGTCGTCGTCGTCCGAGTCTCGGGGAAGGGTCCCTCCCGGGGTCCTCCTCCGGGGAGGGAGACCGGCAAACCTGCACGGCCCGAGGGATCGGTCTCCCCGCGGACGCCGCCGTGGACGAGGGTCCTCGCGGGGTCGCCGGGGGGAGCCGGGGACGGAGACGGGAGCGTCGGGGGGTGCCGGGATATCGGGGGACGGTCGGGGACGGGGAGGGGAGAGGCGGGGGCGCCCGGGCCGGGTCGCCGGGGGCCGGGCGGGGCCGGAGAGGGGCCGGTCGGGGGCGTCGGAGGGTCCGCGCCGGGCGGGCGGGGGAGATCCCGGTGTCGGACGGTCAGCGCCGGGCCGCCGAGCGGGGGCCGGGTCGCTCGGGGACGGACGGGGACGGAGAGGGGACGGCCGGGTCGGGGGGGTCCGCGCTGGGTCGGTGGGGGCGGGCGGCTACTGTTGCAATTTCTGCGCTACTTGGCCTCCCGCCTCTTCCCTCCCCGCAGGTCCCGGGGCCCGCGGACTGCCCGAGGAGGAAGAGCCCAGGGACGTAGTTACCGTCATGGAATTCCAAGGTCGGTCCGCCCGCTCGCCGCCTAATAGTGATTCTGGCACTCGTCGACGCCGTTGGGATTCGTCAAGCGCCTCCCGTGCGCGGGGCACCGTCGCGAGCGCGCGGGAGGCGCTTGACGGATCCCACCGTCGCGGCCCCCGTTCCTTCATTTCCCCGTTTCCTCCGTCCCCGCGCTCACACCGCCCGCCCGCCACGGTTCTCGCCAAGCCGGGAGTCCTCGGCCGGCGCGCCCGGGCCGGCCGCCCCCTCCCCGCCCCTCCGGCCCCGGGCCTCCCCGCTCCCCGTCCCCCCGCCGTGTCTCCCGTCCGTCTCCCTGGAGACTCCGCGACGTCCGGCCCCCGGCCTCCCCGCTCCCCGTCCCCCCGCCGTGTCTCCCGTCCGTCTCCCTGGAGACTCCGCGACGTCCGGCCCCCGGCCTCCCCGCTCCCCCTCCCCCCGCCGTGTCTCCCGTCCGTCTCCCTGGAGACTCCGCGACGTCCGGCCCCCGGCCGACGTCTCGTCCCGCGGCCCCGCCGGCGGGCCCCGGCCTCCCCCCCGAAGCCGGCCCCCCCCCCCCCGTCCTCCCCCGGCCCCCGGCTCCGAGGGAGCCTTCCGACGCGGGTCACGTCTCGAATCTGGGACCGGGGCCGGGGGAGGGCGAGGATGCCGGAGCCACGGGCGGCGGGGGAGGGGACGGGGTCTCCCGCCGGTCCCGGCCACCGAGGCTCGCCCGGGCTGAGTCTCTCCGACCCTCTGGCCGGTGGGGGGGGGGGGGGGGTCTCTGAGCGTGGGGCGGGCGTCTCCGAGCACGGAGAAGGGGCCAGTCCGAGCACGGAGAAGGGGCGTCTCCGAGCACGGAGAGGGGCGAGTCCGAGCACGGAGAAGGGGCCTCTCCGAGCACGGAGAAGGGGCGAGTCCGAGCACGGAGAAGGGGCGTCGTCTCCGAGCACGGGGACGGGAGATTTCTGAGCACACGGGAGGGGGACCTCTGAGCATAAGGAGGGGGAACTCTAAGTACAGGAAGGGGGTGATCTCTGAGCACCGGGGGGTCGGGAGAGAATCTCCGAGCGCAAAGCGGGGGAGTCTCTGAGGCCGGGGCGGCCGGGGGGGCCACGCGGAGCCCGGGTCGCGTGACGGTGCGGGGGGGGCGTGGGAGGGCCGGGGCTGCCGGAGACGTCCGAGTCGCGGCAGCGGAAAGGGCCGGGAAGGAAACCCGAGCGAGGGGGCCGCGGTACGGGAAGGTCCCCGCCCGGGCCCCGGCCCCGGCCGGCCCCCGGCCGGCCCCTCCCTCGGCTTCCCGCGGCGGCGGGCCGGCCGCCTCCTCGGGGACCGGGCCGCCGGTCGGCGTGGGCCTCCGGGCCCGCCTCCTCCCGGCCGTCCTCCCGTCTCTCTCCGCCTCCCCACCGCTCTCCCCGTTTTCTCCCCCGCGACCTCCCCCTCCCTCCCCGGTCCCCGGGAGTCGCCCGGATGTCTCCGACCCATCCGTTCAAGCGCCGACCCCGTGCGGAGCGCCGTACCGACCGCCCGGGCCGGTACGGTAGGGAGGAGGCCGAGGTGACGGCACTCGGGACGGCGGGCGGCACGGAGTGGGCGCCCGGCGGACGCCGCGAGCGCGATCGCCGTCGCGGCGCCGGGCCGGCCCGGGGGCCCCCGCCGACCCCCGGACCCCCGCCCTTCCCCTCTCCCTCCCCAGAGGCGATCTTAGGGTGCAAGGCCCCGAGGAAGACGGCGGCCTCCAGGTTGGAGTGGAAGAAGCTGGGACGCGGCCTCTCCTTCGTCTACTACCAAGAGGCGCTTCAAGGTGAGGGGCGGACCCCCGGGCGGCGGCGGGAGCGGACCGCGGGACCCTCGGCCCGCGGCCCCCGGAGACGGCGGAGGGCCGGCCCCGGCACTCCGCGCCGTCCGGCCGAGGGGGCCCCACTCGTTCATTCGATCCTATCCGTTGAGCCCTCGCTACGTGCGGAGCGCCGTCCCGAGCGCCTGGTAGAGCCCGGGAGTCGGGGGGACGCGGGTCCTAATCCCCACTCCTCCGCCCGTCTGCCGCGGGGCCCGGGCCGGGTCGCCGGGCTTCCCCGGGCCTCCGTCACCTCCCCTGTAAAATGGGGATTGAGACCGGGAGCCCCACGGGGGGGGGGGGGGGGCGGGCACGGACGACGCCCGACCGACCAACTCCCCTGTGCCTCGGCGCTCGGCACGGCGCCCGGCCCGGGGGAGGCGCTCGACGCGGTCCGTCCGCAGAGAACGGTACCCACCGCCGGCACCGGTCCCGCGCGGGTCGTGGACGCCGTGGGTGGGCCGAGCCCCGTCCGGCCCCGGGGCTCTGGCGGCCCGGCCCTCCCCGGCTCCGACCCCCCCCCCCCCCCCCCGCCCCCCCCGCGGCGTCTCCCTCTGGACTGGAATCCCGTCGTGGGCAGGGACTACGTCGACGGTCTCCGTTAGGATCTTAGTGCAGCGCTCCGCGCCCGGTAAACACCACCGACCGATTATCCTCCAGCCCGTCAGCTCGTCCTCTAGGCCGTAAGCCCGTTGGGGGCCGGGCGGCGTGTCTAACCGACGCTCGGCGTCCTCTCCCCGGCGCCCGGTACGGTGTTCTCCACCCAGTGAGCGCTCGCTGATCGATCGACCGACGAAACCGACCGGGGGCGGGGGAGGCGTCTACGCTTTGGGCTCGTGTCCTCTCCCGGGCGTTTAGGGCGGTGCCCTGAGCGCTCGGTAAAATCCCGCCGGTCGGTCATCCCCTAGACCCTGGGCTCACCGTGGGCAGGGAGCGGGCGTGCCTTCCGTAGCGCGTCCTCTCCCGGGCGCTTAGTACGGCGCTCTGCACAGAAGAAAGGCCACCCATCACCCTCCAGCTGGCTGCGGGCGGGGAAGGGGTCTCCCAGCTCCGTCCCGTCGTCCTCTCCCCGGCGCTCGGACCCGTGCCGCGCGCCCGGGGGAGCGCTGACCGGACGCTCCGGCCCGCCGGGGGGCGGGGATTGCTCCGGGCAGGGGATTTCCGGTCCCGGGCGGAGATGATCGGCCCCGACATCCGGATCAAGAACGTCAGCCGGGGGGACGCCGGTCGCTACCGCTGTGAGGTCAGCGCGCCCTCGGACCGCGGACGGCACCTCCAGGAGCAGTCCCTCCTCCTCCGAGTGCTCGGTAGGGACCCCGGCGTCCCGGTTTCCCCACCTCTCGCTCGGGACCCGACTGTCCGCCGTCCGCCCCGGCCCGGCCGACGGTGCTCGGCCCGGAGCGGGCACCCCGCGGCCGCCGGCGCGCCGGCGGGTCGCGTCTGTCGGGCGCTCACCCGGCGCGGGGAGGAAGAGGCGACGGAGCCGGCGGACCCGATTCCGGGCCTCGAGGAGAGCGGGGCGGCGCGGCGGTCACGGCCCGGGCCTGGGGGGTCGGGAGGTCGTGGGTTCTGATGCCGGCGCCGCCGCCCGTCCGCCGTGGGACCTCGGGCTTCGCTCCTCTGGGCCTCGGTTCCCTCCTCTGTAAAAGGGGGAAGGAGACCGGGGGCCCCGCGGGGGGACGACCCGACGACCCGGTAATAATAACCTCGGTATCTGTTGAGCGCTTCCTGCGTGCGGGGCGCCGTTCTAAGCGCGGGGGGAGAGGCGGGGTCACCGGGTCGCCCCACGTGAGGCTCGCGGCGAATCCCCATTTTACAGACGAGGGAAGCGAGGCACAGGGAAGCGACCCGCCCACACAGCTGCCAGGCGGCAGGGCCGGGGGTCGAGCCCGTGACCTCCGACTCCGAAGCCCGGGCCCTCGCCCCTGAGCCGCGCTGCTTCTCTGCATCTACCCCGGCGTTCAGAGCAGCGCCCGACAAATACCGCCACGAAGCGGGGGAGCCGGGATCAGAACCCAGGTCCTTCCGACTCCCAGGCGCGCGCCCTAGGCCTCTTCCGACGGGGCTCTCCGACCCCCCCCGTCCGGCCGGGCGTCGGGGAGAGAGACGGCGAGCTCGCCGCGGGCGGGGACCGGGGTCCGGCCCGGGCTCGGCGGTGACCCCGGTCCCGGGACGGGGGGGGCGGTCTTCAGTGGCCCCGGCCGTGCCGGGATGCCAGGTGCCCAGCTCGGCCCCGAGCGGGACCGTCGTGGAGCTGAGGTGCCGAGAGGAAGAGGGCTTCCCCGCGTCCGAGTACTCCTGGTTCCGGGACGGGGCGCGGCTGCCGGACGGCCCCACGGGGCGCCTCGCCGTCACCAACAGCTCCTACACGCTCGACCGCGAGTCGGGGACCCTGGTAAGCCCCGAGCGCGGGACGGCCCGGGCTCCGGCGCCCACGGGCCGGCGCTCGCGAGGGAAGACGGTCACGTCGCCCGATCCTCCCCTCTCCGTCGCCGACCGTCCCCCGGCGACCCGGCACGGACCCTCCCGCCCCCCGCCTCTCCCCTCTCCGTCCCCGACCGTCCCCCGGCGACCCGGCCCGAGCCGTCGCCCGCCCCCGACTCTCCCCTCTCTCCCCCCGACTCTCCCTCCAGTCCCGCGCCCGCCCCCCCCCGCCCCCGGAACCTCCCTTTCCCCGCCGGCCGTTCGAAAAGCCTCCCGTTTCTGCCGAGCGATAACTCAGACTTCCGACGTGAGAGGCGGGCCCGGCGGAAAAGAGCCCGGGCCTGGGAGTCGGGGGACCCGGGTTCTGATCCCGGGTCGGCCTCCCGTCCCCCGGGTGACCGCGGGCGAGTCACTTCACTTCTCGGGGCCTCGGTTCCCTCGTCCGTAGAACGCGTCGGGCGGGGATTCGGTCCGACCCGATCGACCCGTATCTACCTCGGCGGTTAGAACGGCGTGCGGCACGGGACGGGCGCCGGACGAGTACCCAAAGTGACGAGTGCTAAAACCGGCGAGTGGCGGAGATGACGGGTAGCCTGACTAACGAGTACCGGAACTGAAAGTAGCAAAGCTGACCGCCCAGCGCCGTCTCTATTCCCCGGACCGTCGAGGAGGAAGCGGGCTCGGCTCCGCTGCCGCGCCCGGCCCCTAACCGGGCGACGGGCGTCGGGCCCCGGCCAACCCGGGAGACGTCGCCGCCCCTCTCTGGACCTCGGTCGGGCCCTCCGCGGAGCGTGGCATCCCCCCCCGCCCCCCCCCCCCCCCGCCCGGCCTCCCCCTCCTCCCGGGCCCCGGCGAGACGACGGCGGGCGCGCCGGGGTTCCCTCGGGCCGAGCGGTCCCCGCGGGGGCCGGGCCGCGGCGCCGGGGATGGGGAAGGGGGGCGGGCCGCTTCCTCCCTCGCACCCCTCCCGGCCCCGGTGCTGAAAACCCTCCGGGAGAACTCCGTCGCCGGGCCTCGGCCTCCCACGGGGGCCGGGGGATCGCGGGTGGCCGACGGAAGCCTCCTCGAGTCGAGAGGAGACGCGGATTTCCCCTTCCCGGGAAGGCGGGGGGACGGAGAGCCGCCGGGATCTCTCCGTTCCGGCCGTGGGGGATCGGGCCCGGAGCGGACGCCCCGCTCCCCCCGACCTCTCCGCCCCCATCCCGGCTCACGCTCCTCGTCCCCCTCGAACCCGGCGCCGGCCCCGCACGCCGCCGCCCCTTCCACCCCAGAACGACCCCTTGGGGAGACGAGGTCGCGTCCCCCCTCCGCCCCCCGGATCCCAACGGGAAGGCGGTTGTCCACCCGAGCCGGGGGGGGGGGGGGGTGGACGGTACCGTGCCCCCCCGGGGTAGCCCGGAGGGAGACGGGCGGCCGGGTCTCGGCGAGCCGACGGCGGGTGGCGGGCGGGTGGTGTTCGTCTCGGGGGGGGGGGGGACCCCCTCCGCCCCCGGGACCCACGGCTCCCTCCCCCCGGCCCCCCGACAGCAGTTCGACGCCGTCTCGACGCTGGACAGCGGGGTGTACGTCTGCGAGGCCCGCAACGCCGTCGGATCGCGCAGCTGCCCGGGGAAGATGATGCGAGTCGGTAGGTGCGGCCGACGGGGAGCCGGGGCGTCGTCCGACCCCGCGCCCCGGGGCGGACGCCGGGGAGTCCCCCTCCTCGGCCCTCCCCCCCTCCCGGACACGCGTCCCGGTCCCCCCCCGGGGGCGCGGCGCTCCGCGCGTGGCGGGCCCTCGCCGGACACCGTCGCCCGACCGGCCGGAATCGAAAACCGCGCTCGGGGGCGCCCTCCCCGAAACCCCCCCGCGCACCCGCCCGGTCGGCCCACCGAGACCCCGCCCCGCGTCCGAGCGCCGGGAGACGCGACGCCGATCGCCCGACGGCGTCGGTTAGGCGCCTGCTAGACGTCGGGCCCTCTCCGAAGCTCCGGACGCGGGAGGGAACCCGAGGCCCGGAGCGGCGGCCGGGGGGGGGCCGGCCAGAGCCCGGCCGGCGCGTGGGGCGTCCCGTCTCCCGCCCCGAGTGTCCGCGTGACTCTCTCCCGCCTCCCAGACGACCTCAACGTGGGTGGAATCGTGTCGGCGGCCCTGGTCGCGATCTCGGCCACGGCGTCGTGCGGGCTGGGCGTCCGCTACGCGCAGAAGAGGGGATACCTCTCCAGTAAGTTCGGCCCGCCCCCGCCCGGGACTCTTGCCGGTCTTTCGGGGACGGTTGTCTCGACGCGCTCGGCGAGGGCCGATCGACGATGATTGTCGTCGATCGTCAATAATACTTATAACGTACGATGATATCACAATCAATTATCGGTAATTATTACGATTACAACGTAATAACAATATATAATGATTATTAATACTTGATCATGATTGTGCTAGTCATTAAGCGCTCTCTACGACCCAGGTACCGTAACGATGATGATGCTAATGGCATCTGTTAAGAGCTGAGCGTCAGGCGCTCTAACCATCCTACTGATGGTGCTGTTCGTTAGGCGCTTTCCAGGGGCCGGGCACCGTGATGACGATGCCGGAGTTCGTCAAGAGCCCTCTACGTGGCAGGCGCTGTAACGATGATAACCATCGTGCTGTTTATTGAGTGCTTTCTAGGGGCCGGGCACTGTAACGATGATAATGGAGTTTGTAAAGCGCCCTCTGCACGCCGGGCACCGCGACGGTGACGATAACCGTGCTATCCGTTAAGTACTCTCCGGGATCCGGGTACTGTGGATGGTATCAATCGCGGCAATTGTTAAGAGCTTTCTAGGCGTCAGGCACCACGACGGTAATAAGAAGGACCGTGCTATCCATTAAGCGCCTTCTATGGGCCGGGCACCGTAAACGATGACGGCGGAGTCCGTTAAGAGCCCTCTACGTGCCGGGCGCCATTCACGATACTAATAATCATCGTGCTGCTTATTAAGTACCTCCTAGGGGCCGGGCGCCGTGATAATCACGGCGGCCTCCGTTAAGAGCTGTCAGGCGCTACGATGACGATGATGATCGTGCTATTTATTAAGTGCCCTCCGGGGGCCCGGGTACCGTGATGATAACGGTGGCATCCGTTAAGAGCTTTCTGCCTGCCGGGCGCTATAATGATAATAACGATAATCATCGTGCTATTCATTAAGTACTTTCTAGGGGCCGGGCACTGTAATAATAATAATAATGATAACGATAATACTCGTGCTATTTATTAAGTGCCCTCCAGGGGCCGGGCACCGTGATTAATCACGATGGCCTCCGTTATGAGCTGTCAGGCGCTATCGCGATGATGATAATCGTGCTATTTAGTAAGTGCTCTCTAGGGGCCGGGTACCGTGATGATGACGACGATGGCATCTGTCGAGCGCTTCCTCGGCGCCAGGCGCTCTGACGACGATGACCACCGTGCCATTCGTTAAGCGCCTTCTATGGGTCTGGCACTGTAAGGATAACAGCGGAGTTCGTTAAGATCTTTGTGTGCGGCAGGCACCGCAGTAACGACCGCCACCCTGCCATTCGTTCAGCGCTCTCTACGGGCCGGGCGCCGTACTGAGCGCCGAGGTGGAGGCAGGCAGATCGGGCCGGACGGAGTCGCTGTCCCGCCCGGGGCTCCCGGTCTCCATCCCCGTCTCTCAGATGAGGGAACCGGGGCCCAGAGGGGCGAAGTGATTGGCCCGAGGGTCACGCGGCAGACGGACCAGCGTTCACCGTCTGGAGGGGGGGACGGACACCGATAGAGATAGCGAATCCGGAGCCGAAGGCTGTGGGGATTAGAACCCGGATCCTCCGACCCCCAGGCCCAGACGGCCTCCGCCTTCTCTCGGAGCGGGGTCGGGCAGGGTCGGGACGACCGTCCGCGCGTCGGGGGAGCGGCCCGGCCCCGTGGCCGGAACCCCGGGCCCGGCCGTCGAGAAGGCCCGGGTTCGGATCGCGGCTCCGCCCCTCGTCCGGCCCCGTGACCCCGGTCGGGTCACCCGACTCCTCCGGGCCTCAGTTCCCTCATCCGCCGAACGGGGATCAAGACGGTGAGCCCCGCGTGGGGGGCGAGTCTAACCCGCCTCGCCTCCACCCCGGCACCGGGTACGGCGCCCGGCACGGAGTAGGTGCTCAACAGATAACAACGCTGTTGTCGGTATCCGTTAAGCGCTTCCTACGCGCGGAGCGCCGGGGGGGGGGTACCGGGTCATCGGGTCGTCCCACGTCACGGTTAATCCCCGTCTCCCGGATGAGGTCGCCGAGGCCCAGAGAAGGGAAGCGACTCGCCCACGGTCGCCCGGCTGACGGGCGGCGGAGCCGGGAGTCGAACTCACGACCTCTGACTCCCGGGCCCGGGCTCCTTCCGCTGAGCCACGCTCATCCTCAAGCACGGCGGGAAGGGGCCTCCCGGCGCCAGCCGGCCCAGGGCGCCTCGGTCGCTCGGTCGGTCACCGGTATTTACGGAGCACTTACCGTACGCGGAACGCTGTACTAGGCGCTCGGGAGAGGACGACGCGACGGAGGCGGACTAGCCACATTTTAAACGTCGACGCCCTTCCGAACCGGGGCCACGGGCCCGCTTGGGGGATGGCCTCGGGGATCGTGGCCCGCCGCGTGACCTCGGGCAAGTCGCTTCCCTTCTCTGGGGCCTGGGCGACCTCGTCTATACAGAGCGGGGGTGAGGGCTGCCGACCCCAGGTGCGACAGGGACTCCGTCCACCCCCGTTCCCCCGAATCCGCCCCGGCGCTTAGAACGGCGCCCGGCCCGTAGTGAGCGCTTAACGCCGCGCCTGGAATTCGAAGACGTGAAGCCGCGTGGCTCGGCGGAAAGGGCTTTGGGGTCCGAGGTCGTGGGTTCGGATCCCGGCTCGGCCCCCTTGTCAGCCGTGTGACTGTGGGCGAGTCACTTGGCTTCTCTGTGCCTCAGTCCCCTCACCCGTAAAATGGGGATGAAGACCGTGGGCCCCACGGGGGACGATCCGGCTCCCCCGTGCCTACCCCGGCGCCTGGAACGGTGCTCTGCACCTAGTGAGCGCTTAACAGATACCAACGTCGTTGCCGTTAGTATTAAAAGGTCGTTTTCCTTGCCGTTCCGGGATCTTCCTCTGGCATTAACCCCGTGCCCTTATTCTTTTGCAGAACGAAGCTCGCTCCAGTAAGTACGATTCCTTGGCATTCAGTAATTTTTTATTTACGGGGGGGGGGGGGGGGGCGGGGGCAGAGGGAGGGGAGAGGGGGAGAGCGCCGGTCTCCCCCGGGCGGGAACTGGGGTACGGAACACCCCCTGGGTGGCACGCGACCGGGAGGGCGTCTCACGCCGAGCAGCCACGATCCCCGCCCTCGGCGCGCCTCCCGTCCACCGTGTGCGGAGCACTGGGCTGACGGCGTGAGGGAACAGAGTCTCGAATTCCCCCTCCAGACTGTAAGCTCGCTGTGGGCGGGGGGGGACGTGTCGATATCGTGCTCTCCCAAGGCTCGGGACAGCGCTCCGCACACGGTAAGCGTTGGATAGCTATCGCCGAGTGACCGCCGTCCTCGAGGTGCTTCCAGTCCGCCGTGGGCAGAGCGCCGGACCGAGGACGCTAGTTAGGAGACGCGATCCCCGCCCTCCCGTCCGGTGGAGGTTGGGCCGGGCCAGAGGGAATTCCCTGGTTTGGGAGCACCTTCCCGGGGAGGCGGCCGGTCCGTCCGCCTCGGAACGCGTCCCACGCGGGGAGGGGGGGGCCCGGGGGCCGCCCCGCCGACGGGCCGTGTCACCCCTCCCTCGCGCCCCACGACATCCCCCTTCGGGGAGGGTGGCGGTCGCCCCGCCGGAGGACCGTGTCACCTCCTCCCCTCCTTCCCCCCCCCCCCCCCCCCCCCAAAGAATCCCGCGGGAAGGTGCCGGCGGTCATCCTTCGCCAGCGGGCCGCGGCGCCTCGTCCTCCCCTTCCCGCCCGCCCCACGGCCCGCGCGGGGAGGGCGGCGGGAGCCGGCGGTCGCCCCGTCCCCTCCTTCCGCTTCGGGGGGACGAGGCGACGGGCCTCCGCCCCTGGGCCCGGGGTCCCCCCCCCCCCCCGCGGACCGGTGGGCGGAGGCGCCCCCGTCGGCCCCGCCCCCCGATCCTCTCCACATTGACGGGAGGAATCCGTCGAGCGCTTACCGTGTGCAAAGCACCGGGCAACGGGAGAGCAGACGCGTCCCCCGCCCTCGGGGGAGTCAACGCGGGGTATAGAGGCCGCCCCCGGTCGGCCTCAGCGCCCAACTCCCTTCGTCTCCCGGCCGTGGGGGGGGGGGGGGCGGGGCAGCCGGGAGCCGGGGTCACCCCCGACGGCTAGCTCGGGGACGCGGGGCTCCCGGGACCGAGGGGGAGCCCTCTGCTAACGGCCTCGCCTCCCGCTTCCCGCCGACAGGAGGGACGGCCCGGACTCGAAAGCCGCTCCCGGGAACGAAAGCGTGAGTACGGTCGTGGGCCCGGGAGGAGACCGAGGCGCCCGAGCTAGGGAGAGGTGGCGTGGCCCGGTGGGTCGACGGTCCGTCGGTCGATGGCACCTGGGCGCTGATCGTACGCGGGAGCCCTCGACTGGGGGCTTGGGAGAGCACAAGGCGACCGAGTTGGGAGACGCGTGCCCCGCCCACGGCGAGCTTGCCGTCTAGAGGAACTGGCTTCCGAACCCGGCTCCGCCGTGGGTGGCCTCGGTTCCCTCGTCTGTCAGACGGGGAGCGGGACCGTGAGCCCCGAGCGGGGCGGGGACCGGGTCCGCCCCGGCGCTCGGTACGGTGCCCGGCACGGGGTAAGCGCTTAAATACCACCGTTGGGCCTACTTGCTTGGCCGGGCCGCGTTCGTTCGGTCGGCCGGTCATCTACCGAGCGCTTACCGTTTGCAGAGCCCCGGATTAAGTGCTTAGAAGAGTACAGTGTGGTAAAACAGACGCGTTCTCTGCCCGCGACGAGCTTACGGTCTAGAGGGAGAGGCAGACATTTAACAGTAAATAAATGAGTGACGGATAGGGACGTAAGGGCCGTGGGGCCGGCGGGGCCGACGAATAGAGGGGAGCGAGTCGAGGGATGCGGGGGGGAGAGGGAGAAGAGGAAAGGAGGGCTCAGTCAGGGGAGGCCTCTTGGAGGAGGTGGGCCTCCGATAAGACACCGAAGGAGGGGACAGCGACCTCCCGTTGGATGCGAAAAGGGAGGGCGTTGGAGGCCAGGAGCGGGACGAGGCCGAGAGGTCGGAGGGGAGACGGACGCGATCGGGGCGCGGTGGAGAGGTCGGCGTCGGAGCAGCCAGGTGCCCGGGCCGGACTGCGGTAGGAGGGGAACGAGGTGAGGTCGGAGGGGACGAGGTGACCGCGTGCCCTGACAGAGCGGACGTCTCTTCCCCCCCTTCAGGATTTCAGACACACCAGATCCTTCGTCATTTAGAAGCCCCCGCGAGAGGCCCCCAAGAGGAGACCCCCCGCCCCAGCCCCCCCGCTCACCCGAGTGCGCCGGGCCACTTCCGGAGCCGGTCGCCCCCGCCCGGGGACCCCGCCGGGCCGGCTTCCCCCAGCCCACCCGACCCGGCGTCCGCCCGGGACCCGAGCCCCCGGACCCTCGGCGTCCGGCGCCCCGAGGGGGGACCCTCCGGGTCACCTCACGCCTCGAGGAGGCCGCGGCTTCAACCGGGAGACGCGACGGCGGTCGTTCCGGGCCCCCGCCGTCACGGCCGACATCCCCGGGTCCGCGCGGCCCCTCCCGCCGCCCCCGTCCGGCGGGGAGGACGCAAGCCGGCGAGGAGGGGGAGGCCAACGCGAGGACCCGGGTAGCGGTCGCCTAAACGCGAGGCCCGGGGCCGCTGCCGAAGCGTCCGAGGTCTCCCCCCCGGGGGGGAGAGAAGCGGGCCGCCCCGCCGAGGCCGCCGCTCTCCCCCCGCCCCAAGGAGAGGCGAGGGGCTGCGCCACGGCCGGGTTGTGCGCCGGGATTGCCGGGTGGGGATAAGACCCCGCCCCGGGCTCGTCCCGGGACCGCCCCCCCCCCCCCCCCCCCCCCCCGCCCCGGGGACACCCCCCGGCGTCCGAGAAAGGTCGGGCCCGGGAGATCCTCTCCTCTCCCGCCCCCGCTGCCGGACACGGAGTCGCCTCGGGCCGGAAGAGGAGGAGAAGCTGGGAATTTCGACCGCGCCGCGGCCCCGGTCGGCTCCGGCGTCCGGCCCCTCGCCCTCCGGGCCGACGGCGGGGATGGGGCCGTCACCCCCCGGGGGCGGGGGCGGCGAGGAGCGAGAGATGTCAAGGAAGGACACCGGGCCGAGGCGGGGCTCTCGGAGCCCGTCGCCCCCCGCCTCGCGCCACCCCCGGGGCTCCACGTCCTCCTCCGCATCCGCAGGAAAACGGGTTGGCGCCCCGACCGGAACAAGCCCGCGTCCGCCCGGCACCGGCCACCCCCGGGGCACCTCCCCCGTCCCCCCCGACCCCGGTGACGGCATCCCCCACGTCCGACGGAAAAATCCACGTCCTCCGCCGAGCTCCGACGCCCTTCTGGTTCCGCAGGAGACACCCGCGTGAAGCGGCCCGGGCCGGAGGGTCACGAGGCGGCTATTTTTGGCCTCTGCGGCGCCCCGACACTTCCATCTCGAAGATCCGCCCAAAGCGGCGGAAATGGCAAGGCTCAAAAGGGCTTTTTCCCCCGCACGGAGGCAAGCGTATTTTGACACTTTTTTTAAAAAAAAAAACACAACGTATAAAAACGATCCCACACCGGATCGCCAACTGCGTATTCTCCCTCTGGAACTGGAACGGGGGCCCGATGAATCCCGCCGCAACTTCTGAGACATTTCTAACACCCCCCCTAGCCGCTACCGCTGTTTTAGGAAGGTCTCTAGACCGTTAGCTCCTCGAGGGCGGGCGGAGCCCGCCGACCGCTGTACCGTACCGTGCCGGGCGCTTAGCCGAGTGCTCTGCGCACAGGGAGCGCTCAATAAATAGCCTGATGAAACAACCCAAGTAGCCGGCCCGGTGCTTTTATCCGACGACCCCTAAGGGACCGGGGGTTCCGGGGGTTCCGGTCGACCGTAACTCCGGGGGCGTTAGCGCCTTTCGGATTCCAGGGTGTGGACGCCTTCCCGCTGAGGAACTACGGGGAATTAAGCACGTAGTACGGCGCGGCAGGCGCTCAATAAATAGGACTGAATGAGCGAACCGCTTACCGGCCCAGGATCCCGTAAAGAAAGGCACCTGACAAGCGGGAATAACTGGGGAGAGGTCCAAGCGCTCTAGACCAGGCCCATTCCCCGGGGCCGGCTCGGCCCCGAGGAGCGGCACGACCTAGCGGAGAGAGCCCGGGCGTCCCCGGGACCCGGGTCCTGATCACGGCTCCGCCGCCCGCCGGCCCCGTGGCCCCGGGCAAGTCGCTCCACTCCTCCGGGCCTCAGCGACCTCACCTGCAAAACCATGAGACCGTGAGCCCGTCACCGGGCGGGGGGGTGGCCTCTACCTGTTGCCCCACTGTCCGTTCCTTGGTAGAGTGCTCTGCCCACGGTAAGCGCTCGATAACTACTACTGAATGAATGCAAGATGGGGATCCCTACCGTGAGCCCCACGGGGGACGGGGGCCGCCTCCCGCCTGATCGGCGCTTAGCGCGGTGCCCGTCACGGTGCTCCACCGAGTCACCTACCCTTTTGGGGCCTCAGGCTCCCCGTAGGATTTTAACCTCAAATGGTCTCACCCGAGCACCCGGTACAGAGCGCTACACCCAAGGGACGCTCACTGAACGCTAAACTCGTACGTTGACAGGATCCCTGCCCTCGAGGGGGTGGCTGGTTGAGCAGGGGGAGGGAAGGAAAGAGAAGAGGCAGGCACTCAATGACACGGAGGAGGAGGGGGAGCTCATAGACTAGAAAGGCGGTACGTCCTAGGGGACAGAGCACGGCCCGGGGGGGCGGATCACCCTATTTATTTTGTTAACGGAACGTACATCGCCTCGCTTCTATTGCGTCGCCGTCGTTTTTACGAGATGTTCTTCCCCTCGACTCTGCTTACCGCCACCGTTCTCGTCTGTCCGTCTCCCCCGATCAGACCGTAAGCCCCTCGGAGGGCGGGGACCGTCTCTATCTGTTGCCGTCTTGCTCATTCCAAGCGCTCAGGACAGCGCTCCGCACGTAGTAGGCGCTCGATAAATACTACCGAATGAATGAAGGACCTGGGTTCTAATCCCGGCTCCTCCGCTTGTCTGCTTTGGGACCTCGGGCAAATCGCTTCGCTTCCCTCATCTGTAAAACGGGGCCGGGGGCCGCCATCCCCGCCGTGGGACGAGGACCGGGTCCAACCCGATAACCCGGCATCTACGCTTAGAATGGTGCCCGGCAAATAGGGGGAGCTTAACAAAATACCATTTAAATGAAAACGGTACCGAGATACCCACGCGGCTGGTCGGCGCGGTTCTCCGCACGTCCCAGGCGCCCGATAAATCCCACCGGTCGGGTGAAGCGCCGTGCGTGGAGCGGCGCCTCTCCCCAGACGGGGCAAACGGGAGCGGACGAGCCACGGGAACTTACGCGACAGCGGGGAAGTGACCGTCCCCCGATCCTGTGACCGTCTCCCGATCAATCCCGATCGGTGTGTCCGCCCCACGTCCGCCGACCGGGGTGACTCTCGGCTGCGCGGAGGCCTCTACGCAGAGGGGCCGCGGACCCCCCCCCCCACGCCCCCCCCGGCCGCCTCCCCCCGCGGTCCTTCATTCGACGGTATTTATCGAGCGCTTACCACGTGCGGGGCACTGCGCTGAGCGCTTGGAATGGACCATTCGGCAACAGACGGAGACCGTCCCCGCCCACCGAGGAAGCGAGGACGCGGCCGCGGGGAGATGGGAGTTTATTAAGGTTCGACGGAAGGTTCCCCGCGCTTAAGCCGTACGCCGGCCACCTGGACGCCCCGGACTCTCTTCAAGCCTGAGGCTTCGGCGCTTCTTCGAACCTGGGGTCTAGGAGGAGAAAAGGAGACCGCTGGGTAGGAGGCAGGGCGCCGGGGATGCCCCCGGGGACCACGGGCTCTGGTTCTCGGAGGGAGCGGCTTCTGGGGGACGGCCTTCTCTCTTCTGAGCTAACCCGGGCAGCCGGGCCGAGGTCGTCCCGTCACACCCCCGGGAGCCGGAGCGACCGACGGACGGACGGACGCGCCCGCGACGAGAACGGCCGCCCGCGGCGGACCCCGCCGGAAGAAAAGCGGAAACGGAGGAGGGCGGAGCACACCTCGACCCGACCCGGAGGGGCTCCGGGCGGGCCACGGGGCCGGCCCGCTCTGACGCGCGGGCGTACGTGTCCCTTCCGTCCCGGGAACCACCCCGGTGTCCGGCGCGGCTACCTCTTGGAGGCTTTCGTTTAAAAACACGGGGTGTTCCCTCCGGGAGGCGGGCGGGAGGGTGCCCCGCGCCTCCCCGGGCCGAGCCCCCGTCCCCCCCCGCCACCAACTCACCTTCGAACTTGAATTCCGGGAAGGCGTTCATGTCCGCTTTGCCGTACATCTGCTTCAGCCTGAAGAGCTCCCGGTCCAGGTCCTGCTGGTACTCGGGGCCGGCGTCCACGGGCCCGCCCGTTGTCCTGGGGGCCAACGGGGGGGGGGGGGGGGGGGACGGCGCCCTGAGCGGGGACGGCCACCGTCCCCTGCCCCGCCGGGCCTCGGGGGACGGGAGCGGGCCGGTGCCGCCCGACCCGAGGGTGAAGCCCCCCTCCCCGCTCTGAGTCCCAGGAGCGGCCCCCGTTGCCCTCTCGCTTCCTCGGCCCGCGACCCCGGACTCGGTCTCCCGCGGCGCCACGGGGCCGCGGCTTTTACCGCCGGGTTGGAAGGGGACCCGGGCCCGGCGGGCTCCTTCCCCTTTCCCCGACGGAGGGTTTGCTCCAGAGGCCGACGCTCTGTTGGCTTGATATCACCGCGTGCTTCGTCTACCGGAAAACCCTCAATCCCCTCGCGACCCTCCCGCTCCGACCCGGCCGGCGAGCTTCGCTCCTCTAATGCCAACCTTCTCCCCGGGCCTCCGTTTCGCCGCCGACCTCTCGCCCGCCTCCTCCCTCTTCACGTCCAACGATTCCTCTCCCGCCACTCGAAGCCCGACCGAAGGCAGGTGTCCTCCGGGAAGATTTCCCCAAGCCCCCTTTTCCTTTTCTTCCACTCCCTTCTGCGGCGTCCCGACCTGCTCCATTTCTTCGCCCCGCCCCCGGCACTCAGGTCCGTATCTGCCATTTTACCCATCTCTACGTCTTTCTCCCCTTCTAGACTGTAAGCTCACTGTGGGCAGGGGATGAGTGTGGCCGATCTGTCCGTTCCAAGCGCTTAGTACGGTGCTCTGCACATAGTAAGCGCTCAATAAATACTACCGAATGAATGAATGAATGGGTGGGTTATATCGGTCTCTTTCGAGCACCTAGTATAGTTCCCCCGTACACACACGGTAAGTGCTCAGGAAACACGGCAGGATTTCCCATCGCACCTGAATTAGGACTAATGATGACAACACACGGCGTATATTAATACAGTAATATATAACGTACAATTTGTAATTATCGATATAATTACATTATTAGCCAATAATAATAACTGTGGCACTCGTTAAGCGCTTACTACGTGGGCAGGCACCGTACTAAGCGGTGGGATGGTTCCCAGCACATCGCGTTGGACGCCAGTCCCTGTCCCACCTGGGGCTCAGTCTCAATCCCCATTTTACGGACGCGGTCACCGAGGCACAGAGCAGCGAAGCGACTTGCCCCGGGTCACACAGCAGACAGACGGCGGAGCTGGGATTAGAACCCATGACCTTCTGACTCCAAGGCCCGTGCCCATTGAGGAGTCGACCCTCTTTCGCTAACGTCACAGTAATCACAGTTTTGGTACTCGTGAAGCGCTAAGGGGGCCGAGGGACCTGGGGTTCGAATCCCGGCTCCGCCGCGTCTGCCGCGTGACCTCGGGCAAGAGATTTCACTTCTCTGGGCCTCAGTCCCCTCATCTGTAAAATGGGTTTTAAGACCGGGCCCTACCTAGGGACTGTGTCCAACCCGATCGGCTCGCATCTACCCCGGCGCTTAGAAGAGTGTTCGACACACGGGAAGCGCTTAAGAAATATCGCTATTTGATTTTTTTCCTCCTCTCGGCCTCAATTCCCTCGTCTGAAAACGGGGATTAACACGGACCGCGTCCAACCTGATCAGTTGGTATTCGCCCCGGCAGCGGTGGGCACGGCTGGCATACACCGAGCACCTAAATCCCAATAAAAAACGCCCCCCCCAAACGGTCAGGAGACCTGCACGCTTGGCGTTTCGCGCTCAACGGGTTCACTCACTGCCTCTTGGTTTTGTACTCTCGGATCTTGTCCACGAAGAGCTTCTGGATGGGATCGAGCTGCTTGTTGAACGCCACGGCCGAGGCGCCCACGTTCCTCCTCAGGTGGACGGATACGGCGGAGCGGAGGACGGAGGAAAACCGGGAGAGCCTCTGAAGAATCATGGTGACCCCACCGGCCGTTCGGCTGTCGGGGACGGGAAAGGGAAAAAGAGAAAAAGCCACGAGAGCTCAAACGCTTCAGCCTGGGGCGGGCCGCTTAAAAAAAAAAAATCAATGGTGGTTAAGCGCTTACTATGTGCAAAGCACCGTTCCACGCGCTGGGGTAGATACAGCGTAATCAGGTCGGCCCACACGGGGCTCACAGTGCAGCACATAGTAAGCACTTAAATGCCAACATTATTATTATTATTTTTATTATTATTATTATCAAAAAGGGGATGAAGACTGTGAGCCTCATGCGGAACCACCTGATGACCCCGTATCCACCCCAGCGCTTAGAACAGTGCCGGGCACACAGTAAGCGCTTAACAAACACCACCACTATTATTATTAAAATGGGGATGAGGACTGTGAGCCCCACGTGGGGCGACCCGATGACCCTGCACCTCCCCCAGCGCTTAGAGCAGTGCTGGGCACACAGTAAGCGCTTAACAAATACCAACATTATTACAATGACGATTATTAAGCGCTTAACAAATGCCGACGTTATCATCATGATTAAAATAGGGATGAAGCCTGTGAGCTCTATGTGGGACGACCTGATGCCCTTGCACCTACCCCAGCGCTTGGAACAGTGCTGGGCACACAATAAGTACTTAACAAATATCAACATTATTACTACGACTATTATTAAGTGCTTAACAAATGCCAACATCATTATTATTACTATTATGATTAAAATAGGGGTGAAGGCTGCGAGCCCCATGTGGGGACAACCTGATGCCCTTGCACCTCCCCCAGCGCTTAGAACAGTGCTGGGCTCATTGCAAGCGCTTAACAAATAGCAACATTACTACTATTATCATTATTATTATTAAAAGCATAACAAATGCCAACCTCATTATTATTATCATGATTAAAATAAGGATGAAGCCTGTGAGCCCCATGTGGGACGACCCGATGCCCTTGCACCTCCCCCAGCGCTTAGAGCAGTGCTGGGAACATTGCAAGTGCTTAACAAATACCAACATTATGACTATTATTATTATTAAAAGCATAACAAATGCCAACCTCATGATTATTATGATGATTAAAATAAGGATGAAGCCTGTGAGCCCCAAGTGGGACGACCCGATGCCCTTGCACCCACCCCAGCGCTTAGGACAGTGCTGGGCACATTGCAAGCGCTGAACAAATACCAACATTATGACTATTATTATTATTAAAAGCACAACAAATGCCAACCTCATGATTATTATGATTAAAATAGGGATGAAGCCTGTCTGCCCCATGTGGGACGACCCGATGCCCCTGCACCCACCCCAGCGCTTAGGACAGTGCTGAGCACACAGTAAGCGCTTAACAAATACCAACATTATCACTATTATTATTAAAAGCACAATGAATCCCAACCTCGTTATTATTATCATGATTAAAATAAGGATGAAGCCTGTGAGCCCCCAGTGGGACGACCCGATGCCCTTGCACCTCCCCCAGCGCTTAGAGCAGTGCTGGGAACATTGCAAGTGCTTAACAAATACCAACATTACTACTATCATTATTATTAAAAGCATAATAAATGCCAACATCATTATTATTATTCTTATAATGATTAAAATGGGGATGAAGCCTGTGAGCCCCAAGTGGGACGACCCGATGCCCTTGCACCTCCCCCAGCGCTTACAGCAGTGCTGGGAACATTGCAAGTGCTTAACAAATACCAACATTACTACTATTATCATTATTATTAAAAGCATAATAAATGCCAACATCTTTCTTATAATGATTAAAATGGGGATGAAGCCTGTGAGCCCCCAGTGGGACGACCCGATGCCCTTGCACCTCCCCCGGCGCTTAGAGCAGTGCTGGGAACATTGCAAGTGTTTAACAAATACCAACATCATCACTGTTATTATTAAAAGCATAGTAAATCCCAGCCTTATTATCATTATGATTAAAATAAGGATGAAGCCTGTCGGCCCCCAGTCAGGACGACCCGACGCCCCTGCCCCCACCCCGGCGCTTGGGACAGTGCTGAGCACACACTAAGCGCTTAACAAACACCAACATTATCACTGTTGTTATTAAAAGCATGATAAATCCCAACCTCCTTATCATTATTATGATTAAAATAAGGATGAAGCCTGTCGGCCCCCAGTCAGGACGACCTGACGCCCCCGCGCCTCCCCCAACGCTTAGAGCAGTGCTGGGCACACACTAAGCGCTTACCCAACCCCACCATCATCATTATCGCTAATTCTTATTACGGCTAATCCTCATTAGGGATAATTAGTCGGGGGGGGAGGGGAGGGAGTCACCTTGGTCGTCCCAGACTTGGGCTCGAGTGGCCGCCGGTCGGGACTTCCGGTGGAGACCAGGCCCCTCCGCGCGGAGGATTCTGGGGCCACGGCGGACTCCTGCCATCCCTCCCCGCCCCCCCCCCCACCTACGTCACTCAGGGACCCGGATGGAGCGGAAGCGCTGGAGAGATCTCTGTCTATCTAGAGATAGCTATCTCTAGATGGATAGATATGGAGACGCAGAGATCTATCTAGAGATAGCTATCTCTAGATAGATAGATATAGAGATGCATAGATCTATGTAGAGATAGCTATCTCTAGAGAGATAGATAGAGAGATGCATAGATCTATCTAGAGATAGCTATCTCTAGATAGATATAAAGATACATAGATCTATCTAGAGATAGCTATCTCTAGATAGATAGAGAGATACATAGATCTATCTAGAGATAGCTATCTCTAGATAGGTAGATATAGAGGTACATAGATCTATCTAGAGATAGCTATCTCTAGATAGGTAGATTTAGAGGTACATAGATCTATCTAGAGATAGCTATCTCTAGATAGATAGGTATAAAGATACATAGATCTATCTAGAGATAGCTATCTCTAGATAGGTAGATATAGAGATACATAGATCTATATAGAGATAGCTATCTCTAGATAGGTAGATATAAAGATACATAGATCTATCTAGAGATAGCTATCTCTAGATAGATAGATATAAAGATACATAGATCTATGTAGAGATAGCTATCTCTAGATAGATATAGAGATACATAGATCTATCTAGAGATAGCTATCTCTAGATAGATAGATTTAGAGATACATAGATCTATATAGAGATAGCTATCTCTAGAGAGATAGATAGAGAGATACATAGATCTATCTAGAGATAGCTATCTCTAGATAGATTTAGAGGTACATAGATCTATCTAGAGATAGCTATCTCTAGATAGATAGATTTAGAGGTACATAGATCTATCTAGAGATAGCTATCTCTAGATAGATAGATAGAGAGATACATAGATCTATCTAGAGATAGCTATCTCTAGATAGATAGATATAGAGGTACATAGATCTATCTAGAGATAGCTATCTCTAGATAGATAGATAGAGAGATACATAGATCTATCTAGAGATAGCTATCTCTAGATAGATAGATATAGAGGTACATAGATCTATCTAGAGATAGCTATCTCTAGATAGATAGGTATAGAGATACATAGATCTATCTAGAGATAGCTATCTCTAGATAGGTAGATATAGAGATACATAGATCTATCTAGAGATAGCTATCTCTAGATAGGTAGATATAGAGATAGATATACATCTATCTATCTATCTATCTATCTATCTATCTATCTATCTATCTATCTATCTAGAGATAGCTATATCTATCTATATAGAGATAGATATATATAGGTATATCTCTCCCTCTTTCTCTATATAGATAGATATAGAGAAGTAGCGTGGCTCAGTGGAAAGAGCACGGGCTTGGGAGTCAGGGGTCATAAGTTCGAATCCCGGCTCTGCCACTTGTCAGCTGGGTGACTGTGGGCGAGTCACTTCACTTCCTCTGGGCCTCAGTTCCCTCATCTGTAAAATGGGGATGAAGACTGTGAGCCCCACAGGGGACATCCTGACCAACATTATTATTATTATAGATATATACAGGTATAGATGTATCTAGATAGATATCTATAGATAGATCTATATATCTATCTATATAGAGATAGATCTCTATATAGATCTATCTATAGATATATATAGCTATATCTCTCTATATATCTATATATAGAGATATAAAGGCATATCTATCTAGATATATATAGAAATATATATAGAAATATATACAGATTTAGATAGATATCTATCGATAGATATCTAGATATCTATCTATAGATAGATATAGGTATATATCTATCTATAGATAGACATAGATATCTAGATATCTATAGATAGATATAGGTATATAGATATCTATCGATAGATATAGATATCTATATATAGAGATCGAATACCCACATTATTATTAGTAGTATTATTCCCCCAGCGCTTAGATCGGTGCTTGGCACATAGTAACCGCTTAACAAATATCAACGCTATTATTATTCCCCCAGCGCTTAGAACAGTGCTTGGCACATGGTAAGCGCTTAACAAATACCAACATTATAATAATTATTATTATTATTACCCTAGGGCTTAGAACAGTGCTTGGCACATAATAATGTTGGTATTTGTTAAGCGCTTCCTAGGTGCCGAGCACTGTTCTAAGCGCTGGGGGAGACACAGGGGAATCAGGTTGTCCCACGTGGGGCTCACAGGCTTCACCCCCATTTTCCAGATGAGGTCACTGAGGCCCAGAGGAAGTGAAGTGACTCGCCCCCAGTCACCCAGCTGACAAGTGGCAGGGCAGGGATTCGAACCCATGACCTCTGACTCCACAGCCCGGGCTCTTTCCACTGAGCCACGCTGCTTCTCATGGTAAGCGCTTAACAAATACCAACATTATTATTATTACTATTGCCCCAGCGCTTAGAACAGGGCTTGGCACATAGTAAGCGCTTAACAACTACCAGCATCGTTAGAGTGAGCGCTCACTAAGTACGATTGAATGAATGAATGAATGAATGAATGACTGCGGAGGCTCCGCCCAGGAAGTGACGTCGAAGCGCTTCCGGGTTCCCCCCCCCGCGCGGGCCGGGCGCCCCCCCCCTCCCGCGCCTGCGCAGTGTGGCGGCCATCGCTGCTCGGGGCCGCGAGGCGGCGCCCGCTGGCGGAGTGGCGCGAGGCGCTCGCGGGGGCTTCTGGGAGTCGTAGTCCCGGGCCCGGGGGCGCCTGGGAGGGCGGGAGCCGGGCGCGGGGGAGGGGAAGGGCCCGGGGACGGCGCCGCGAGCGGAGCCGGGGACGACGACGGGGACGCACGGACGGACGGAGGGCCGGGTAGGTGCGCCCGATCCGAGCGGCGGCCCCCGCCCTTCCGCCCCGCGGCCTTCTCTGTTTTGTTTCCGCTGGTCCCCGGCGCGGCGACTCCCATTTCCGTTTGCGGAGAGACGGCAGGGAGCGGCCGCTGGGGGAGGGGAAGCGCGCGCGCACGCGGGGTGGGGGTGGGGGGAGCGGGAGCGCGCATGCGCGCGCTGGGGGGGCCGGCGGCGCGCGCCTCCCTCCCTCCTCGCGCCCCCCCCCCCCTCGAGCGGTGGGGGAGGGGGGGCGCCCAGCTAGTTCGATCCCCCCCCTCCCCCCAAACCGAGGCACTTCCCACTTCCGGCCGCCGCGCGCGCCCTCCCCGCATGCGCCATGGGAGGGGTGGAGGGGCCGCGGCGCGGGAGAGTGGTGGCGCATGCGCGCGCGGGGGTGGGGAGGGCGAGGCGGGGGGGGGTCCGCGCATGCGCGAGTGGGGAGCGAGAAGGAGGAAGGGGAATCTGCGCATGCGCGAGGGCTGCGCCTAGGGCTCCGCGCATGCGCATGGGGAGCGAAAGGGGGGGAAGCGCGCGTGCGCGGGGGGGCGATTGGGAGGGGGTCGGCCCGCGCATGCGCGCGGGGGCACTGAGGCAAAGTTGGCGGGTTCGAGTCCCGCCTCGGGCCTCGAGGTGGGCCTACTTATTAGGCGCTTCTTGGGGGCGCTTCGCACATAGCCAGAGCTCAATAAATGCGGTTGAATGAATGGGAGGGGCACTGTACTAAGCGCTGGGGGGGGAGGCGAGCAAACGGGGTTCACTGATTCAGTCGCATTGGGCGCTTACTGGGTGCAGAGCACTGTACTGAGCGCTTGGAATGGACAGTGGCGCAGCACGGAGACCCTCCCTGACCCCCACCATCTCCCAGTCTCAAAGATCTCCTGTCCAGTCGCAATGATGATGATTGCAATATTTATTGAAATAATTGAAATATTTATCAAGTGTCTACTCTGTGCCAAGCCCTGTTCCAAGCGCTAGGGTAGATGCAGATGAATCACCCGGGTGCAAAGCACTGTGCTAAGTGCTTGGGAGAGCTCGGCACCGCCACAATGCGACGAAAATAATAATCATGTTGGGCTTGGGAGTCAGAGGTCATGGGTGCGAATCCCCGCACTGCCACCTCCCAGCTGTGTGACCGTGGGCAAGTCACTTCACTTCTCTGGGCCTCATTTACCTCATCTGTAAAATGGGGATGAAGACTGTGAGCCTCATGTGGGACAACTCGATGACCCTGTATCTCCCCCAGCACTTAGAACAGTGCTCTGCACATAGTAAGCGCTTAAACACCAACATTATCATTATTATTATGAGAACCCGGGAGCCACGCGGACCTGGGTTCTAATGTTGGTATTTGTTAAGCGCTTACTATGTGCAGAGCACCGTTCTAAGCACTGGGGGAGAGACAGCGTGATCGGATTGTCCCTCATGAGGCTCACAGTTTTCATCCCCATTTGACAGATGAGGGAACTGAGGCACAGAGAAGTGAAGTGACTCGCCCACGGTCACACAGCTGGCGAGCGGCGGAGCCGGGATTCGAACCCACGCCCTCTGACTCCCAAACCCGGGCTCTTTCCACGGAGCCGCGCTGCCTCTAATCCCGGCTCCGCCGCTTCCCTGCTGTGTGACTTTTTCGTTCAACAGTATTTATTGAGCGCTTCCTGTGTGCAGAGCGCCGTACTAAGCGCTTGGAAGGGACAAGTCGGCAACAGATAGAGACGGTCCCCGCCGTCTGACGGGCTCACGGTCCGATCGGGGGAGACGGGCGGACGAGAACGATGGCGATAAATGGAGTCGAGGGGAAGAACGTCTCGTAAAAACGGTGGCGACTGAATAGAGTCGAGGCCCAGCTCACTTCACCCCTTGGGCCTCGGCTCCTCCATCTGCAAAACGGGGGTGAAGACGGGGAGCCCCGCCCGGGGTCCAACCTGATGACCCTGTGCCTACGCCCCCGCGCTTAGTAGGGTGCCTAGCACACGGTAAACACTGAAGAAATATCTTTTTGGAAGAAAAGCCCTGGGAAACCGGAACCGCTTTTGTCCTCTGGTGCTCAAAGGGGTCTTTAGTACCTCCCAGGGAACCAATTTTCCCTGCCTTTGCACCCGTTTCAACCCAACAGTGCGTTTTACATTTTAACAGCTGGGTGTGCCCAGGCGCTCCCCACCCCCCCGACTCCATTTTTCCATTTTTAAATGAGATTGTGACCCTCTTAAGGGCAGGGTAAAACTCTGAGGGGAACAGAGCTCTTTTTTTCCTTTTATTTTTAAAAAAACTCCCAGATCCTGGACCCCTTCTAGGATTCTGGGTCCAACTGCAGTGACGTTGGGGGTTTGGGTTCGTTTTTTGGGACCCGCCCAGAAGTGGACCCATATGGGGCCTGTGGAATATTTAGGGAACCCTTTCTTTCAGCTCTTCTGACGGCTGGATTTCACTCCCGAATGTATCTTGCAGGATCCGTCCCGGGAGAATCTTCAGCCATGACTAAGCGCGAAGCGGAGGAGCTGATAGAAATTGAGATCGATGGGACAGAGAAACAAGAATGCACAGAGGAGAGGTAAGACGCCGCCATGGCGAGCTCTCTTTTTCCTCCTGCTAAGCCGGAGGTTTTTAGTAATGATAATGACGGTATTTGTTAAGCGCTTACTATGTGCCCAGCACTGTTCTAAGCGCCGGGGGAGACGCGGGGTCATCGGGTCGCCCCACGTGAGGCTCCCAGTCTTCCTCCCCTTTTTGCAGATGAGGTCACTGAGGCACCGAGAAGTGAATAATAATAATAATGTCGGTTTCTTTTAAGCGCTTACTATGTGCCCAGCACTGTTCTAAGCGCCGGGGGAGATCCGGGGACATCGGGTCGTCCCACGTGAGGCTCCCAGTCTTCATCCCCTTGAGGTCACTGAGGCACCAAAAAGTGAAGAATAATAATAATAATAATGATAATGTCGGTTTTTTTAAGCGCTTACTATGTGCCCAGCACTGTTCTAAGCGCTGGGGGAGATCCGGGGTCATCGGGTCGCCCCACGTGAGGCTCCCAGTCTTTATCCCCATTTTCCAGATGAGGTCACTGAGGCCCAGAGAAGTGAAGTGACTCGCCCACAGTCACCCAGCCCACAGGTGGCGGAGCCGGGATTAGAACCCACGGCCTCTGACTCCTAAGCCCGGGCTCTTTCCACTGGGCCACAGACCTCGCCCTGTGGGGACTCGAAGTCCTTTTTAAGGACTTCAATCAATCAGTGCTATTTATTGAGCGCTTCCTGGGTGCAGAGCACTGTACTGAGCCCTTTGGAGATGACAGGGTAAGAAGGGGAGGGGGGTGGGGCGTTTGGGCCAGATCTCGGCCGGCCTGGGGGTGACGGCCCCTCTCGGCTCCTGGCGGGGCTTAGCACGGTGCTCCGCACACAGTAAGCGCTCAGTAAATACGACTGAACGAATAAGATGGCGCGGAATGAGTCCGCCGTCTTTGGATCGGAAGCTCTCTGCGGGCAGGGAGTGTGTCGGTTTATTGTTCCGTTGTCCTCTCCCAAGCGTGTAGTGTAGTGCTCCGCGCACAGTAAGCGCTCAATAAACACGACCGACCGACGGCCCGGACCCTTCCCCCGAGGCCCGGGAGTCGGCCAGAAGGTCCCGGGTTCAAATCCCGGCTCAGCCGCGTGACCTCGAGCAAGTCACTTCACTATTTTGGACCTCGCTCACCTCACCTGTCAAATGGGGATTAAGGGCGTGAGCCCCGCGGGGGACGGGGAAGGCGTCCGACCCGATTCACTTGCCTCGACCCCCCCCCGGCGTTCCGAAGAGGGTTCGGCACAGAGTAAGCGCCGAACGAGCCCCTCCCTCCCCCCGTCGCGTCCCACCGCTCCCGCTTCTCTTGCCCTGGGAGTATTTTAACATTCGGACACGGGGTGCGTTCAGCGGGTCGCCGAGAGGTCGCCTCTCCCTCGGCACGCCGCGGCTAAAGCCTTCCCGTGGCCGCAACCGGGCGGAGGACGGCTGGGTGGGCGGCGAGGGCCCGTGTTTTTTAGGATTGTCTTTCGTTCCGCGGACGTCAGCGACAAGGGATGAGAGAAACAACCCGGGGTCGACGGGGCGGGATCTCCCCGCGTTCAACGAGGGAGTGCCGTCAGCAGTGGGAATAAATACTGTTGAATGAATGGAAGAAAAAAAAGGAAGGGCCGGGAGAGCACCCTTCTTACTTGCTTTAGGCGGCGGTCGTGCCGTACTCTCCCGAGCGCTTAGCGCGGCGCCCCGCCCGTAGTGAGCACTCGGTAAATACCGCCGAATGATGGGAGCCCCTGCCTCTAAAAAGCCGGTGGGTCACGGCGGAGGCAGCCTGTGGCCCGTCAGCCTGATGAAGCTCGAGCTCACCCGTTGGACGGACAAGAGCAGAAAAATCCCCACCGAGCCCCGGGTTGAGTATCGGACAAACAGCGGGGCGGTGGGGGAATCCGGAGTGGCTGTTTCTAGTTGCCCCCCCCCCCCCCCCCCCCCGATTAATTTTTGTCAGCCGCACAACTTTGTCGCCCGCAAAACCTGGCCCGCCTCTCGCATTTTAGGGAAACAGCCGCTGCTCCGCTAACCGTGGGCTTGGAAGCTCCTCCCGAGCGGGGCTCCTCCCCGCCGACGCTACCGTACCGCCCCCGGCACAGCGCTCCGCGCACGGTAAGCGCTCGGTTAAAACCCCCCGCCCCCCCCCCCGACTGACGGAACCGTCCTGTGGTTTGACCTCCAGCATCGTGGAGCAGACGTACGCCACGGCCGAGTTTGTGAGCCAGGCCATCGACATCAACGAACCCGTAGGCAATCTGAAGAAACTGCTGGAACCGAGACTCCAGTGTTCGTTGGAAGCGCACGAGATCTGCCTCCAAGATATCCAGGTAATTCCCGAAGGGCCAGGCGGGCGAGGGAAGAGCCGTCCGCCCCCCCCCCCCCCCGGGAGAATACTCGGAGGCGTCGATCCCGCTCTTGAGCGGGCCCCCCTCACCGGTTATTCGGGCTGCGCCACGTCGGTCACGGAGGAATTGCCGTCCCACTCGACCCAACCTCCGTCCCGTTCCCCCACACGCGGCCCCGAAAGGGTCCCTCGGGTCACCCGCCCCCGGGGTGGGGGGGGGGGGGGCGGCGGGCCGGTTATCCCGAGCGAGACGGCCGTCGGCGAGGCCCCGAGGTGGGGAGATCCCGGGCGGAATCCGGCCGGACCTGCCCGCTCTCCAGTTTCCGCCGGTTCTGGGAAAGGGGGCGTCGGCGAAGCAGCGTGGCTCAGTGGAAAGAGCGTGGGCTTTGGAGTCAGAGGTCGTGGGTTCGACTCCCGGCTCTGCCGCTTAACTGTGTGACTGTGGGCGAGTCACTTAACCCCCCTGTGCCTCAGTTACCTCATCTGTAAAATGGAGATTGAGACTGTGAGCCCCATGTGGGACGACCCGATTCCCCTGTGTCTACCCCAGTGCCCTGCACACAGTAAGCGCTTAACAAATACCAACCTTATTATTACCGTCGTCCTCCCTCCGGACCGATCCGCAGGGAGAGGGGAGCGACAGACGAGCTCCGTCGCGGCAGAGGTTCCCGGGTGGGGGCGGGAGGGTTGATCGGTAATTCCCCGGGGACGCCTGTGGGCCAAGGGAACGCTGCACAGACGGTGGTCTGGGATGGAGGGTGATCCCGGGGGGGGGGGGGGGGGGATTTGTTAAGCGCTTAATATGCTCCGGGCGCTGTAGTAATAATAATAACGATAATAACGTTGGTATCCGTTCAGCGCTCGCTATGTGCCGAGCACCGTTCCAAGCGCCGGGGGAGACACAGGGTCATCGGGTCGTCCCTCGTGAGGCTCACCGTCTTCATCCCCGTTTTCCAGACGAGGTCGCCGAGGCCCAGAGAAGCCAAGTGGCCTGCCCCCAGCCGCCAAGTGGCCGAGGCGGGATTCGAACCCGTGGCCTCGGACTCCCGAGCCCGGGCTCTTTCCGCTGAGCCGCGCCGCTTCTGTGTACCGTGCTTAAGTCTGGCGAAGAGAGAAGCGGCGGGGCGTCGCGGAGAGCGCCCGGGCCTGGAAGTCAGAGGGTCGCGGGTTCTGATCCCCGCCCTGCCGCTCGTCTGCGCTGTGACCTCGGGCAAGTCGCTTCACTTCCCTGTGCCTCCGCTCCCTCGTTTGTAAAACGTAGATTAAGACCGTGATCTTACGCGAACCGAGTCCGGCCCGAGTCGCTCGCGTCCAACCCGAGGCCGAGGACGGCGTCCGACGCCTAGAGAAGCAGCGCGGCTCAGTGGAAAGAGCCCGGGCTTGGGAGTCAGAGGTCATGGGTTCGAATCCCCTCTCCGCCACTTGTCAGCTGTGTGCCTGTGGCCGAGTCACTTCACTTCTCTGGGCCTCATCTGTAAAATGGGGATGAAGGCCCGGGAGCCCCACGCGGGACGACCCGATCACCTGGTATCTCCCCCAGCGCTTAGAACAGTGCTCTGCACACAGTAAGCGCTCAACAGATCCCCTGGTAATTATCTTTACCTACCCCAGCGCTGGGCACGGTGCCTAGCACGCGGTAAGAGCTTAACAAATGCCTTTAGTAGAAGATTTCCCCCGTCAGTCGTCATCCTCGCTTCTGAGGTTTGGCGCCGGGTGCGTCGGAAACCCGGGCCCCGCGGGGCTCGAACGACACCTGTCCCGTCTTTGGCTCCAGCTGGACCCGGACCGCAGTCTCTTCGACCAGGGCGTGAAGACGGATGGAACGGTGCAGCTTAGCGTGCAGGTCATCTCCAGGCAAGGTGAGGGCGAGAGCCGAAAAAATCAACACCGCGTCACGTTATTAGACGCGAGACTCCCCTCCCGCCCCGCGGGACGGGGACCGCCTCCCCCCCCCCGCTTGACCCGTCCCTTCCCCGACGCTCAGAACGGCGCTTGGCACTTGGTGGTCGCCGAACAAGCGTCGTAATTGTTACCATTTTGTTACCACGCCCGTTCCCGGCCCCCTTTGGAGACGGTCGCCTCGACGCCGGACGTTCCTCGTACCGCGTCGGCAGCGGTTGCCGGGGAAGGACGGGGGGCTTGGGGGCGAGGGCGGCGGGAGGGCAAGGGAGAGAGGGCGTAACTTCCATCCCGCCAGAGGAAATCCGAGACAGCCGTAGAGGGCCGTGAGGCGTTTTCAGGCAGCTCGGGACGACGGAAACCGCAGACGAGCCGTCGGGCTCGGCCCGATTCCCCGCCGCTTTTCCGATCCTTGGCGGCGGCCAGCCGGGACCCAGGGTGTGCCGCCCAACGCCGGTTTCTAGGAAGCGATGCGGCTGAAACGTCGGCATCGGGTCCCTTCTGCCACGCTGCCGGAGGGCCGGGACAAGGGCCTCCGCCGGATGGGTCCGTTCACAGCCACGTTAGGGTCCCGGAGGTCCCCCCCCCCCCGGTCCAGACGACGACTCACGGGATCGGCCTCGTTGAGGCCCCGATGACCTCCGCCTCACGCGGGAGCCTGGCCGGTCTCCGGGTTCCACCGACATCATCTCTCGCCGGGCTGTCGAGACGTTACCCTCGTAGCTTTCCTCCGGGGAGCAGATCCCCGCCAGGCAGCCGCCGCCCGGGCCCCCCGGGGGTCCGTTCTTTCAGAGAACCTGAATTCTCATCGCCTCCGAAGAGCTTCTCTCTCCAAGACCCCCCGGAGGGTAGACCGCCGTCCGCGGGAATCGCGGAGGGGAGACGGACGAGGGGCCGGGGGAGGGAAGAGGGAAAAAGCCGTCGGGGCCAAAGGGAGAGGGAAACCCGGGTGAGACGGGGCGACGGGTGTCCCCCGACCTCCGGCGCTGAAGCGTCAAGGGTCCTCGACTTGGGGAACTCTCGACAGAGGCGGTGCGACGGTAGGCCTTCCGGGCCCACGACGCCGTGTGAGAGAACTTCGTCGGGACACGAGGACTAGAGGCAGGAAGGAAAATCCAAGACGGAAGAAAGCCAGCTGGGAAGGGGGTTCCCCTTTCTTTCGTTTCCGGCCAGCCCTCGCCCGTCAATCCCAACCTCGCGGCCGTCCGGGTTTCTCGGGAAGGAGGCCGGGCAGCGGCCCGTCGCCGGAGAGCGGGCCGGGAGGGCGGCCGCCGTTCCGTTGGAAGGCGGCCCCGTCTGCTCTGGGTTTCTCTGTGAAGCCCTGAGGAATCGGAGGGCGGACTCGCAGGGTCGACCGAGGAGATTTCTCCGAGGGCGGCGGACCCCGGAAGCCAAACCCTCCCTCCTGTAGCCTCCGGGCCGGGCACGGGCCCTCCCCGGCTCCTCCGGGTGGACGGCCCCCAACCGTCTCCCTCCGGACCCCCCCCTCCCCCGACAGTTCGGGGGTCCCGGCGGGCGGCCCTGAGTCCTTTCCCTCCGCCCCGCCTTCAGGGATAGAGCCCAAGTTGAACATCCTCGAGATCGTGAAGCCCGTGGAGACGGTGGAGGTGGTCATCGACCCCGACGCCCAC
The DNA here is from genome assembly GCF_004115215.2 of Ornithorhynchus anatinus. Classification (NCBI taxonomy): domain Eukaryota; kingdom Metazoa; phylum Chordata; class Mammalia; order Monotremata; family Ornithorhynchidae; genus Ornithorhynchus; species Ornithorhynchus anatinus. Next base: position 18,093,998 of record NC_041744.1, on the reverse strand, counting down.
CAGACGGAGGCCGAGGCCCACCTGGTGGAGGAGGCCCAGGTCATCACCTTGGACGGCACCAAGCACATCGCCGCCATCTCGGACGAGACCTCCGAGCAGGTGACCCGGTGGGCGGCGGCCCTGGAAGGCTACCGCAAGGAGCAGGAGCGTCTGGGCATCCCTTACGGTAACGGGCCTCTCCCGTGGGGCGGGGACGGGGGCGACGCAGGGAGGGAACGGTCTCGGGCCCCGGGCATCCCCCCGGGCGCGGCTCCCCGCCCTGGCCTCGTGTGGCCCGTGAACCTGAGGGGGAGGGACAGAAAGAGGGAGGAAGGGTGAAGAAATGCTCACCCTGGGGGACTCGGAATGACCCGGGTTCCGATCCCGGCTCCGCCACACGTCGGCCCGGCCACCTCGAGCGAGTCGTCGCTTCTCCGGGCCTCGGGGGCCCCGCAGGGAAAGTGGGGATTAAGAGGGCGAGCCCCCGGGGGACGGGGGACCGGGTCCGACCTGAATGGCTCCCGTCTACCCCGCCGCTTAGGGCGGCGCCCGGCACGTAGGAAGCGCGTGACGGATGTCGCGGTCGTTACCCTCCGGGCCGCGGTTCCCTCATCCGTAGAACGGGGCTGGAGACCGAGAGCCCCACGGGGGACCGGGGCTGGGTCCGACCCCGGTGCCTAGAACAGCGCGTGGCACATAGTAAGCACCCAGCGGGCACCGTCGGGGCCCTCCGGATCGGGGCCAGTCCGCCCCTTCCGCACCCGGAGGGCCCCTCGCCGCGGGGCGGGGGGCGGCGGGTGCCCCGCCTCGACGGGGTGTCGTCCCCGCCCCCGTCTCCCTCCGCACCAGATCCGGTCCAGTGGTCGACGGACCAGGTCCTGCACTGGGTGGTGTGGGTGATGAAGGAGTTCAGCATGACGGACATCGACCTCAACACGCTGAGCGTGCCCGGCCGCGAGCTGTGCAGCCTCAACCAGGAAGACTTCTTCCAGCGCGTCCCCCGCGGAGAGATCCTCTGGAGCCACCTGGAGCTCCTGCGTAAATGTACGCGGCCCCCGCCGTTCCCGGCCTCCCGGGGACCGGCGCTAACCTCCGCCCTCCGGGGAAGGGAGGCCGCGAGGCCGTCGCCGAGGCCTCCGGCGGGGGTTGCCCGGCGCCGCGGGTGGGCGCGCGTCCTCCCGGGAACGCCGGGCCCCGGCGGTCTCCTGAGTCGCGGGAGAGACGGCTCCCGCCTCCCGGGCCCGAGACCCGGGAGTCGGGCGGGACGAGGACGGGGGAGCCCTCGCGTCTGCGGGGGGGGCGGGTCTCCGGGGCCCCGGGTCGAGCGAGGGGGCCGTCGGGGTGGTTTAGGGCCAGCGGGGAAGGCGGCGGAGGCCAGACCCGTGCTTGTCCTTCTCGTGGGCAGACGTGCTGGCTAGCCAAGAGCACACGGGAGAGATCGCCACCGTCACCATCGATCAGCGTGAGTACGCGAGGCCCCCGGAGGGCCGGCGGCGGGCTTCCGGGAGGGCCGGCGGGGTCGCCCGCCGGAGGGGACGTCTAATTGGCGGCCGGGCCGCGCCCGGGCCCGGGAGCCGGGGGCTCGGGTTCCGATCCCGGCTCCGCTCGGCCGCCGCGCGCCCTCGGGCCGACGGCCCCGCCCCCTCCGCGCCTCAGTTCCCTCGTGGGCAGGATGGAGACGCGGTCTCCGTTCTCCGTGTCCGTGAGCCCCGCGGGGGAATCCGACGAGGTCGTATCCACCCCGGCGCTCAGTAGAGGGCCCGGCCCACGGCGAGCGCTCACCGGACACCGACCGCGTTTACGACCGCCCTCGTACGGCTCTCGGGACTCTCCGGTCTTAAAAGCCGCGAGGCGGGGGTCCCTTGGCGGCGAGCGACGCCCTTCCCCGGAGGGGGGGGGCCGGCTTCCTCCCCCTCCGGCCTCGGAGGGAAAACCTCCCGGCCCCGAGGAAGGAGGCCCCGTCCCTCACTCCCCGTGTCGTCCCCGTCCCCCCCCCCCAGCCGTGCAGATCATCCCCGCGTCCGTCCAGCCCGCCACCCCCACCACCATCAAAGTCATCAACAGCAGCGCCAAGGCGGCTAAGGTGCAGCGGGCCCCGAGGATCTCGGGGGAGGACAGGAGCTCGCCCGGTAACCGGACAGGTATTCCCCCCGCCCTCCCCGCCCCAGGCCCCGACCCGTCTCCGGGCCGGCCGTCGTCGAATAACCGCCGTCGGGCTGGGGGGGGGAGGCGCTTACCGCGCGCCGAGCGCCGCGGAAAACCTGGGGTCATCGAGTCAGACGCCGTCTCGGCCCCTACCCGGGGCTCCCGGTCTAAGAGGGAGGGGGAGATGGTCTCATATTAAACGTCTGCTCCCCCCGCCGTCCGGAGAAGCAGCGCGGCCCAGTGGATGGGGCCCCGGGCCTGGGAGTCAGGAGGGTCTGGGTTCTGATCCCTCTCTGCCGGGTGACCGCGGGCAAGTCACTGCCCTCCTCTGGGCCTCCGTGACCCCCTCGTAAAACGGGGGTGAGGACTGTGAGCCCCGGGTGGGACAGGGATGGCGTCCAACCCATTTGCCCGTCTCACCCCCGGCGCTCAGTCCAGTGCCGGGCCCGGCGCGAGCGCTCCACCGAAACCACGACTCTTACTTACCGGCACCGTACGCTCGTCGCGGGCGGGGAACGGGCCCGCGAAGCCTGGGTCGCTCGGCCCCGACCGCTCGGGACGGGGCCGGACCCCGAGCGAGCGCTCACTAGCTAGCGGCGGTGAGGACGACGAGCGTCGTCCCGGAGCGGGGACGCCGAGGCCGCAGGGGTCCGGGGGCGGTGAGACTAGCCCGGCGCCGGTCCCCGTACAGGGAACAACGGTCAGATCCAGCTGTGGCAGTTCCTGCTGGAGCTCCTGACGGACAAGGACGCCCGCGACTGCATCTCTTGGGTGGGCGACGAAGGCGAGTTCAAGCTCAACCAGCCCGAGCTGGTGGCCCAGAAGTGGGGCCAGCGCAAAAACAAGCCCACCATGAACTACGAGAAGCTCAGCCGCGCTCTGAGGTAAGACGCGCCCCCGGGCCCCGCCGCTCCGACGGTGCTCGGCCCTTAGCGGTGGCTCGACGGGTCCCGGCATCGTCGGCAGCGCGTCGACGGTCGGGGGGGGGGGGACGGCGGGCGTCGGCCGCCCCGAGGACCCACCCCCCGTCGCGCAGACGCCGACGGCCGAGGATCGTCCCCTCGGTCGCCCCCGCGCCGAACCCCGTTCTCTCTCCCCCCCGCCCCCCCGGGCCTCCGTCCTCGACTCCCTTCGCCCATCTCTTCTCCCATCCCCGCCCCGAAACGAGAACCGGAGTCGGCCGACGGGGCCGGGCGGGGACGCGGCCTCTCGCCGGGGGTCGGGGGCGGGCCCCCCCCCACCCCCCCCCGACCTCGGCCGGCCTCCCCTCCCTGCCCCCGAAGGTATTACTACGACGGCGACATGATCTGCAAAGTGCAAGGCAAGAGGTTCGTGTACAAGTTCGTGTGCGACCTGAAGACGCTGATCGGGTACAGCGCGGCCGAGCTGAACCGGCTGGTCACCGAGTGCGAGCAGAAGAAACTGGCCAAGATGCAGCTGCACGGCATCGCCCAGCCCGTGGCCGCCATGGCCCTGGCCACGGCCTCGCTGCAGGCGGACAAAGAGTAGCCCCGCTCCCGCCCGCCTCCGTCGGCGCCGCCCCCTCCCCGCCCGGCGGCCGGGCGACCGCGGGGGCGGGGGCCCGCGTCTCGGGGCTCCCCCGAGGCGTGGGGAGGATCACCCCGGGCTCCCGGAGGGGTGGACGGGCCTCCTCGGCCCACGCCGAAACGTTCCCTCGCCGACGCGCTCCCGGCGGCCCTGGCCTCCGACCGGCCGGTCCCCCCGCCCCCCGCCCGTCCGCTCCCCCTCCCCGGACGCCCGGGAGGGGACGTCCCGGGGCCCCCCCGGCCCGAGACGCCCACGTCCCCGTTCCCGAAATCCCGCCCCCGCCGCGGGGGCGGGCACGTCCGGCGGGCCCGGAACCGCGACCCGCGCCGGAGACGTCGCCTTCTCGGACGGCGACGGGGTGGTTGACGCCCCCCGCCGGAGACCCGAGCCTCGAGAAGGCTATACCTCAGGGGGCCGGGGGGCTGGCCGGGCGCCCCCCTCCCGGTGCCGCCTCGGGCAGGCCGGGCACCTCCCGCCTCGGTTCCCTTCCCAACCCGGCAGGGAGGGAGATGGAAAGGCCCGGTGCGGGGGTGAAGATGGGAGACGGGCACGGGCTCCTCGGCGGGGCTTCCCGATCCCCCTTCCCTGTACCGGCGGAAAGCACGGCCGAGGGCGCCGGGAAGCCCGAAGCGCGGCTCGACCGGGCGCCCGGGGCCGCGGACCCGCCCTGAGCCGGCGCCCCCCGCTCCCACCCGCCCCGTCTCCGCCCGAGAAAGCGGCCTCCCCCTCGAAGGGCGTCCCCGAGACCCGCTTTCGGCCGAAGGACCGGAGCGGGCGGAGCAGACGGCGGCCCTTCCCTCGGGCCCCTCTGCCCACGGGGAGAGGAGAAGGGCGGAGGGGGCGCGTGGGGTAACGGGAAGCGGAATCGGATCCTAGAAAAACAGGTCTCCCCCTCAAGGTGGACGGGAGGCGTAGAGGGGTCAAGAAATCCTCCAGCGGAGTCCCGGTGCAGCGAAACGGGGGAGAGGTGGGGCCGGGGGGGGGGGGGCGAGAACGTTTCGGTTGCAAGTCGGCAGGGGCAAGTGGTTCCTCCTGCCTTCCGCCCACGGGGTCCGAAGAAAGGGAGAGGGTCGGAGCGGGGCCGGTGGGGTGGGGGCTCGGAGGGGGGCGTCCAGCCGACGGCCCGGAGCGCCCCGCGAGCGTCCCCGCAAAGTCGCGGTCCCGCGGCCGGGATTTTCCTCGGTTCTCCGTTGCGAGAACCCCCTCCCGCACCCAGCGGGGGGGTCGGACCCGGACCCCCGCCCGCCCCCAGGCCGGACAACCTAGCCGAGGCCAGTTCCCCTGTAAATAGCAGACGGCCCGTAGCCCCGGGACCCGCCCCCCCCCCGCGCCCCCGTATTTAAGAACTAGGTGCCCTCCGAGGAGACCCGGGCCCTCCCCGCTGTCCGGGGGCGAAGGCCCGCCGTCGCCCAGCGGAGAGCTGGGGGCCGGAGGGCCTCCGTGACTGACCGGACAGCTTCGGACCTCAGAGGTGTAAATGAAATAATCCGCGGGGCCGGGCTCGGGCCGGTCCCAGCCCCAACTTTTGTAAAACTAAGAACTTTTGCATACGTTTTTACTCTTTAAATAAAGACACCTATAGTCTCCTAATAACAGTCGTGTATCTCTTTGTGGTTTTTTTGCATTCGGGAGGGGGAGGGCGGTTTTACATAAAATGGATTTTCTATTTTTACTCAGCTATAAAACGTAGCTGTGCGTAGAACGTCAAAATAACAAGAGAAAAATAAAACTTACGCAAGCGGCGTCGGTGCGTGGGCTTTTCTTTCTCCCCCCTTCCCCTTCTCACCCCGTCCGGTCCGCGAGGAAGGGAAGCGGTGTGGTTCAGGGGAGAGAGCCCGGGGCCTACAAGCCGCAAGGACCTGGGTTCCGATCCCGGCCCCGCCACGTGTCTGCTGTGCGCCCTCGGGCGAGCCAACTCACCTCTCTGGGCCTCGGTTCCCTCATCTGGAAAACGGGGGTGGAGACCGTGAGCCCCAGGTGGGACGGGGCCGGCGTTCAACCCGCTTAACTTAATAATGATAATAATGACGTCGGTATCCGTTAAGCGCTCACTACGTGCCGAGCGCCGTTCTAAGCGCTGGGGTAGACACGGGGGAATCGGGCCGTCCCACGCGGGGCTCGCGGTCTTCGTCCCCGTTCGACAGACGAGGTAACCGAGGCGCCGCGAAGTGAAGTGACTCGCCCGAAGTCACACGGCCGACGTGTGGCCGAGCGGGGATTCGAACCCATGGCCTCTGACCCCAAAGCCCAACCCGCATCCACCCCGGCGCTTAGAACAGCGCCCGGCCCGTAGCAAGCACTTAAATGCCACGGTCGTCATTATAACTAAGCGCACCGCACCGCCGGCCCCATCTCCTCTCCCCGAAACCTCCCCCCGCCCCCCGCCCCCCGTCCTCCCAGATCCACCCCGGCCGCCGCCGCCTTCCCTCTCCTCGCTCCCGCCGTCTCCCCCGCCCGCGGCTCCTTCCGTCCTCGGGTCCCACAGACCCCCTCCCCGCACCCCGAGCCCCCCGAAATCCCACCTCCTCCGGGAAGCCTTCCCGGATCCACTTCCCGGCCCCGCTCTAGCCCTGAATTCTCCATCGACGGCCTCTACGTCTGACCCATCTGTGATCGCTAATTGGAAACGTTTGCGTCTTTTATCTTCCGCGTCGAGGTCCGAGCGCCCCGTGGGAACGGTTCGGCCGTTACCCCGTACTTCCCCGGTGCCTAAAACGCCGAGCAGGCGCCTCGCCCCTCCTCTCCCACCTCCATCGCTCCGTCCCCTCGTCCTCCACCCCCCCCGCCTCCCCCACGGCCCTCGGCCTCCGCTCCCCCTCTCCGTCCACGGTCATCTCGGGGGTGAGCCTGTCGGCCGAAGCGGGGGAGAGACCGCCCCCCGGAACCCCGGAACCCCCGGAACTGAGAAGCAGCGTGGCGCAGTGGAAAGAGCATGGGCTTTGGAGTCAGGGCTCATGAGTTCGAATCCCAGCTCTGCCACATGTCAGCTGTGTGACTGTGGGCAAGTCACTTAACTTCTCTGTGCCTCAGTTCCCTCATCTGTAAAATGGGGATGAAGACTGTGAGCCCCATGTGGGACAACCTGATTCCCCTGTGTTTACCCCAGTGCTTAGAACAGTGCTCTGCACATAGTAAGCGCTTAACAAATACCAACATTATTATTATTATTATTAACCCGTGGCGAGGGCTGGACGTCGAGAGGCGGCGCGGCTCGGTGGAAAGGGCACGGGCTTTGGAGTCGGAGGTCGTGAGTTCGAATCCCGGCCCTGCCCCTCGGCAGCTGGGTGGCCGTGGGCGAGTCGCTTCGCTTCTCTGCGCCTCAGCGACCTCATCTGTAAAATGGGGATTAAGACCGTGAGCCCCACGTGGGACGTCCTGATTCCCCCGTGTCTCCCCCGGCGCTTAGAACGGTGCTCGGCCCATAGTAAGCGCTTAACAAGTACCGGCGTTATCGTCGTCATCAGCAGCAGCATCAGCGACCCGCCGGGGCGTCCTGGAAGACAGGCCAACCCCGCCTCCCGCTCCGCCCCGGCACCTACTCACGCGGAAGACCTCGCCCACGGAGCCGAGGTCAGCCCGACGGCCGCGCTTCCGAGACCGCCTCCCCGGGCCGGCCGGGTCCCGGAGTCCAGCCGCCGGGAGGTTTCCGGCCTCCCGTGTCCGGGACTCCGGGTCCCGGGCCCCGGTTCCGTCCCGTCTGCGGCCCGCTCTCCCGCGGCCCCCCGCCGGCGCGGGGACCAGGGAGCGGACGACGACGACGACGACAAAATTAACGATCTCCGTTGAACGCTTACTACGTGCCGGGCACCGTGCTAAGCGCCGGGATCGGGCCGGACCCGGTCCCCGTCCCACACGGGGCTCACCGTCTCAATCCCCCTCGGACCGAAGAGGTCACCGAGGCCCAGAGGAGTCAAGCGACTTGCCACAGGTCGGACGCAGCAGACCAGAGGCGGAGCGGGGATTGGAACTCACGACCTTCCGACCCGGCCGCGCTGCTCGTCCGCGGGGCGGCCGCCGCGCTTCACGGTCCCGGGCGCCGCCGGATCCGGAAGGGGACCTTCCGAGCCCGTTCCCGGGCCCGCCTCCGGGCCCCGAGCCTTCTCGCTCGTTCGGTCGTATTTACCGAGCGCCTACGGTGCGCGGGGCACCGTGCCGGGCGCGACCGAACCATCGGGAGACGCGTTCCCCGCCCGCGCCGAGCTCACCGCGGCCACGGGCTTCGGCCCGTCGCCGTCCCCTCGCCTCGTCCACGACGCGGCCGGGGAGGGCGGGGGCCGGTGGGGAGACGGGAGACCACGACACCGCACCGCCGAGACTCTTCCAGGAATGTGTTTATTTACAGAAAAAGCACGATTTTATTATACAAACCAAAGACGGACTCCGGGGGGGGGCGGGCGGGTCTCCGGTTCCGCGACTCGGACCCCGGATCCCACCGTCCGGGCCCGGGCCCCGACGGGGGGGCCGGTCCCCCCGGCCGAGGGATCTCCCCCGTCCATCCGCCCGGGCCCGTCCTCCCTCGGGGGACACAGTGTAGGAAGCCACGGCTCTGTACAATCATCCGGCCGAAACTTTGGAAGATCCCGGTGGGAGGCCCGGTCCCCCGGCCGTCCGGACCGCCCTCCCCGGCCGGGGCACGGCTAGCGGGGGAGCCGGGGGGGCGGGGGGGGCGGGGGGCGGGCGCGTCCCACGGGGATGGAGACCCGGGGGCCGGCCACGCCGACCGGGGGAGGTCCAGCACCAAACGCCAGCTCAGCAGAAGCAACTTTCCGTACAGTGAGATGCGACTGCGGTGGGGCGGAAGAAGAGACGGGGGCAAAAACCAAAAAGAAACCAACGGAAAATCCCAACAAAAACCCCTCCGGACAATTCCTACGGGACGCTCTTCCCCAGAGATCATTTCACCCTCGAACGCCGAGCGACGGGAAAACGAGGAACGGCTAAAGACCCCACGGACGCCGGGAGCGTCCCCCCACCCGGTCCCCCGTCCCCCGTCGGCCGGTCAGGCGGAACTCCGTTGGGATGGGATTCTTTTTTCTTGTCACAAACCACAAGGATAATATACAACGGGCACCACGTGAGCGGGAGGGAGGCCGGGGAGGGGGCATCGGTCCATGCAATAGTTAAATACAGCGAAACTCTTTACAATTCACAAAAAACATTCAGGAATAATGAAGCGGACGAGGCCAAAACGGGGACCGGGGAGGGGCGGGAAGGAAGGAAGTCGGGGGGGGGGGCGGGGAGAGAGCGAGAGAGAGGGGGAGAGAAAACACATCGCTGATCTTGATGAATTCGGGCTCGGGGCGTCTACTCGAGGAATTCAGTACGGCCGTCGGAGGCGTCAACGAGTAAATAATCGGACGGTGCGTGTCGGCTCCCGCGTCCCGGCCGGAGACACGGTCGCGACGGTCACCGGCCGTCCGACGGTCGGACCGGGGTGCCGGGGCACGGGGCGGGTGGTGGGCGGGGAGGCAGCCGGGGACGGGGTGGGGGGCGTCTAGTTCTGCATCTGCTCGAAGAACTTGTAGGTGGGGTTCTCGTAGCCGTTCTGCTGCATCTTGGAGAGGTGTCTTTCTTCGGGGGTGACGGCGGCGTCCACCTGCGGGCGGCCGGGGGCCGGGGAGACGCGAGCGTCGGCTGGCGCGGGGGGACCCCCGTCCCCGGGACGCGGAGCCCCCCGACGTCACTGGCTTATTTAGAGTCACGCCCGTCGGCCCGTCTGGACCGTATGCTCCTTGTGGGCAGGGAATGTGACGTTGCTGCTGCTGCTACTACTACTACTACTAACGTTGGCGTTTGTGAAGCGCTCACTATGTGCCGAGCACCGTTCTAAGCGCCGGGGTGGACGCGGGGTCGTCGGGTCGTCCCCCGTGAGGCTCACGGTCTTACTCCCCATTTTACAGACGAGGGAACCGAGGCACAGAGACGCGAAGTGCCTCAGTCACACGGCTGACGAGTGGCGGAGCCGGGATTCGAACCCATGACCTCCGACCCCAAAGCCGGGGCTCCTTCCACTGAGCCACGCCGCTATTTAAGCGCGTACTACGTGCCGGGCACCGGTCTAAGCGACGGAGTCGATAGAAGCTAAGGAGGTCGGACCCAGTCCCCGACCCCCCACGGGGTTCGGGCTCTCGACCCCCCCCTTTTCCAGATGGGGTGACCGAGGCACAGAGAAGCGACTTGCCCGAGGTCACGGAGCGGCAAAGCGGCGGAGCCGGGATCGGAACCCACGCCCCTCTGACTCCCGGGCCCGGGCTCCGTCCGCTGAGCCGTCCGATCGAGCAATCCGTCGGCGGTACTCACCGAGCGCTTCCCGCGGGCGGAGCCCCGCGGGAAGCGCCCGGGAGGGTCCGAAACGCCGGACTCGGCAGCCGCCTGGCCCGCCCACGGGGGGCTTGCGGTCGCGGCCGCCCCGACCCGCTCACCTCGACGACGCCGTGATGGATGGACGTGTACTGCTTCTTCTTCAGCATCACCAGCGTGATGACGATCACCGTCGCTATGACAACGCCGCCCACCATGAGGCCGATGACGGCGCCTTTGTTGGAGCTCACGTCTTCGGCGAAGAAGACCTGCGGAGGACCGACCCGACCATCGGCGGCGTCCGCCGGGCGCCGGGGGGGGGAGGGCCCCCCGTACGCCCCCCGGCCGGCCGAGCCCCCCGCCCTCTCCTCGAGCCCCCACCGACCCATCCGTCCTTGGTATCTACGGGGCGCCCGCCGCGGGCGGAGCACTCCGCTGAGCGCCGGGGGGGGCGTCCGATACAACGGAGTCGGTGGACCCGCTCCCTAAGGGGAGGGAGACCGTCTCTTTATTGCTCCAACGTCCTCTTACTAGTACAGTGCTCCGCCCACAGCGAGCGCTCGATAAATACGACGACGAACGAGCTTCCGGTTCATCCTCCCGGTGGTCCCCGTCGACCCGCCCCCGGTCAGCGCTCATTACGGCGCCCGGCACGCAGTAAGCGCTTAACGAACGTAATTCTTCTGGGAGGGGGCGGCGGGCGGCCGGCCCCCTCTTCAGGATGGGGGGCCGCTGCCCCACCCGAGATGGCAGCACCTGGGACCAGCGTTCCCCCAGGCTCACCCGGGACGCTCGGCGGCCGCGGCTACCCGGCGGCCCCCCCCCCGGCCCGCGCTCACCAGCTTTTGGTGATGCACCTCGTAGCCGGATTCGTGCCTGAACTCGGCGTCCATCTTGACCTCGGCGATCTCCTCCGTCTTGACGTTGGTCAGCCCGGAGCCTGAGGGGGAGGGACGGGAGGCGGGACGGGGATCGGGTCGAGGAGGCGTCGGGAAGGACCCCTTTCCGCCCAGTGGTCGGGGAGACGGGCTCCGGCCTCCTTCCCTCCTCCTCCTCCTCCTCCTCCTCCCCCTCCGGAACGTTCATTCAATAGTATTTATTGAGCGCTTACTATGTGCAGAGCACTGTACCAAGCGCTTGGGACGAACAAGTCGGCAACAGATAGAGACGGTCCCTGCCGTCGGACGGGCTTACGGTCTGATCGACTTCTAACGTTCTAACTTCTAAGAATCTAAGCTTCTTCTAAGGGCTCGGTACAGCGCCCTGCCCACAGCGTGGCTCGGCGGATAGGACCCGGGCCTGGGAGTCGGAGGTCATGGGTTCTAATCCCCGCTCTGCCACTGTCTGCTGTGTGACCTTGGGCGAGTCACTTCACTTCTCTGGGCCTCCGTTCCCTCGTCTGTAAAATGGGGACGGAGACCGTGAGCCCCACGTGGGACAACCCGATGGGCTCGTATCTACCCCAGCGCTCAGAACGGCGCCCGGCTCAGAGGAGGCGCTTCACCGGTACCGTCGTTATCGTTTCGTTTCTCCGGGCCTCAGTTCCCTCATCTGTAAAATGGAGAGGAACAATGCGAGCCCCCCGTGGGACAGGCATTGGGTTTAATCTGATGACCTCGTGCCTAGCCCAGCGCTTAAAACGGTGCTTGGCACGTGATAATAATGGCGTCTGTCGAGCTCTTACTACGTGTCAAACACTGTTCTAAGCGCTGGGGTAGGCACGAGGTCATCAGGTCGTCCCACGTGGGGCTCAAAGTCTTCAGCCCCATTTTACAGGCGAGGGAACTGAGGCACAGAAAAGTGAAGTGACTCGCCCACAGTCACACTGCCGACGAGGGGCGGAGCCGGGATTAGAACCCACGACTTCTCAAAAATATAACTCACAGATAGGTCCAGAAGGGTGGCGGGGCCGAGTTCAAATGGCCCAAGAGTACAGATCCCAGTGGAGAGGACCGTGCTGGACGTCTACACAGCTCAACTTGGATTAAAAAGAGCATCCCTCTAAATTCCGGAGAAGACAAACTGCCCTCCAAGCCCCGAGAAAGTCACACGCTGAACCGATGGCGTAATTACAGTATTGATCATTAAGCCGCCGCTGGCCTTCAACTGGGGCGGATCCGGTCGTACCTGGTCGTGTGGTCAAGCCCCGGTCAGCGGCCGGGCGGGCGTCCACGGGCTCCACTGGGCCGCCGGAAGCGAGACGGGGGACAGAGAGCGAAAGACACATGGGGAAACCGAGTCAGCAGCTCTCGGGACCAACAGCGGGGTGAGAGCGTTGCCGGGGGAGGGGGGGTGGGGGGGGGAGGAAAACCGCCCAAAGAGCCGAGGAGGGTCACCTACACCTCAGGGGGAGAAGCGGGGTCGGGAGATCTGGCGGTAAATCCCTGGAGGGCGGGGACCCTCTCTCTTTGCCTTCTCCCGCAGCTTCCCGAGGAGCACCTAGTACAGCGCTCCGCCCACAGTGGTCGCTCAGTAGGTAGGAGGCTGAAGCAACAGGGCCCACACGACCGCCTGACCGAGGCCCCAGGCGGGAATCTTTTCCTCCGCCCGCCGACTGATGTTTCTTCCCCCTCTTCACTCCGTCCTTGTTCCATCTCCCGTCCCGCTACTAAATTCCTCATCCGTCCCCGTCCGATCTCTGCGAGGGTAAGCTCCCAAAGAAGTCTGGATAAACCCCGATTTCAGAGGCAACCGATCCTGTTTTCTCTTAGAAAACAGTAGAGGCTACTTGTTGGGCGGCCCCGGCCGCCCCCACTCTCCCACCCCTTGGGGGGCAGGCCCGGGAAAGGTCACCTCCGCACTCGGTACAGCGCTCCGCACACAGTAAGCGTTCAACGAATACGAGCGACCGACGGACCGAGAAGCTCCGGGTGCTGTCGCGTGGGGAAGACACGGCAGCGGCGCGGTGACAGAGTTTGGAAAGGAAGCGTGGATAATAACGATGGCATTTGATAAGCGCCTACTACGTGCCAAGCACTCCACGGAGCGGATGATCCACCCCACGGAAGAGCCAAAGAGCGGATAATCAACCAGGGCGGGAGACCCACGGAGAGCGGATGATCCGCCAGGGCAGAAGATCCGCCGCTGGTCTGCTGTGTGACCTTGGGCAAGTCACTTCTCTTGCCTCGGTTACCTCGTCTGTCAAATGGGGATCGAAAGCGTGAGCCCCACGTGGGACAACCTGATCGCCCTCGAGCTACCCCAGCGCTTACAGCAGTGCTTGGCACACAGTAAGTGCTTACATGCCATGATCGTCGTCATTATCAGATCCACCGAGTGGACGATCCACCAGGGCAGAAGACCCACGGAGAGGGGACGAACTATCAGGGCGGAAGACACGGGGAGCGGATAATCCACCGGGAGGAAGAGCCACAGAACGGATAATCCACCGGGGTGGACAACCCGCAGAGAGAGGACGATGCGCCAGGGCGGAAGACCCGACCGAGCGGATGACAGACCGGGGCGGAAGACCGGAGCGGCCGATCCGTCGGGGCGGACGGCCCGCAGAGAGCGGACGATCCACCAGGGTGGAAGACTCACACAGCAGTCGATCCGCCGTGGCAGAGGGTCCGCCGGGGGGGAAGGCCCCCAGAGTGGACGGTCCACCCCCCGGAAGACCCACGGAGCGGATAATCCAACCCGGGGAAGACCCACCGTGCGGAGAACCGAACCATCGCCCCGCCACGGATAATCCAGCTGCCCCCGGGACGGCCCACCTTCGTTCTCCGTGTTGGCGGGCACCGAGTCGACGCCGAAGGGGTGCCAGGGCTGCAGGTCGTCCAGGCCGAAGTCCCCCCCTACGGGGGGCAGCAGCTCCACGGCCGTCTTGGTCTCGGTCAGCGAGGGCATGAGGGCGTCGTTGCCGTAGCTGACCCGCGGCTCGCTGATCACGTTGGCCAGGACGTCGTCCGAGTAGTTCTGCTCCTTCTGAAGCAGCTGGTCTGAGAGGCGCCAGCCCAGCCGGGGGGGACGACGCGTCAGCCACGGGGCCGGGGGGGACCCCCGGGGACCCCCGCCGACACGGACGGGCCGACGGGGGCCGACCGATCCCCGCGCCCGACGCCCCCGCCGACACGGACGGACGGGGGGGGACCGGAGCAGCGGCCCGCCGTCGGCGCCGCCTCGGCCGACCCCCGCCCCGCCGCCCGGCCTCGGCGTCCCCGCGGCCCCGACGGCGGGGGGCTCACCGACTTGGTCCTGGATCTCGTCGGCCAGGGCCGGCACGTTGTACAGCAGCGACAGCGACTGGTTCATGCGCTCGTAGATGACCCGCAGGTGCGTCATGACCTGCCCGGGGTCGGCACCTCAGCCACCGCCCCCCGCCCTCCCCGGCCCCCCCGAACACGCAGCCCTGACCGCCCCCCCCCCCCCCCGCCGTCAAACCAGCCGCTCAACCCTCCGGACCGTAAGCTGGCGGCGGACGGGGAACGTGACTTCTCATTCGGTCACGCCGGACTCCCCCAGGCGCTTACTACAGTCCTCCGCGCTGGGGAAGCACTCCGTCGGGACCCCCGACGGCCTGACGGACCGGAAGCCCGTCCTCTAGACCGAGGGCTCGTCGTGGGCAGAGAGCCGTCGGCCAACTGCGCCGCGCCGGACTCTCCCAAGCGCCTAGTACAGTGCTCCGCACACGGTGAGCGCTCGATAAACGCCACTGACGACGTGATCCCTCCGACCTCCACCGCCCAGAATGAGCCCCCCCCCCCCGGTCGCCCCCATCTTTGACCCCGGCCCCCTCCCAGCCGGGCAAGGCACCTGGGATTGGATCTGGGCGGCCTTCTTGGGGTCCACCATGCGCACGTGCTCGAAGTGTTTCAGGGTGTGCTGCCTATCCTTCTGTTCGGCCCTCACGTACTTCTTCAGCATGTTCAACACGTGCCGGGGCTGGGGGTGGGGGGGCGGAGGTCAGTGGGGGGGGGGGGGGGGGCAGAAACACCGTCCTTCACTCTGCCTCCGGCTCCGCCGGGCTCCCACCCGCCTCCGCGCGAGACGGCGGCCGCCGCCCCCGGGGTTCCGCCCCGTGGGGGTCTCCCACCCCTCGCCCGGGCCCGAGGAGGCGGCCCCCGAGCGGCGGCTGACCCGGGGCGGCGTGGCCTGCAGGGCGGTGATGTAGTTCTCCAGGGCGACGCGGCGGCGGTCGTTGAGCATGGCCTCCACCCGGGCCATGTGCGTCTCCACCAGCTGCTGCCGCTCGTTGGCCGCCTCCTGCTCCAGAGACTCCACTTTCTCCTGGAAGTGCTGCTCCCCAATCACCGCCAGTTAAGAAACGACGACGGATCGTTGCGTCGGCCTCCTCTCCCGTTTCCCATCCTCCTGTCTCTCCCCGCTTCGACCTACACCTCGCTCCGCTGCCCGGATCGTCTTTCTACAGAAAGGCTCCGGGCCGGTCACTCCCCTCCTCAAAAACCTCCAGCGGTTGCCCGGCGTCCTTCGCCCGAAACACAAACTCCATCACTCTGGGCTTCAGAGCCGTCCAGCCTCTCGCCCCCTCCCACCTCTCCTCCCTCCTCTCTTCCTCCCGCCCACCCCGCACGCTCCGCTCCTCCGCCGCCCGCCTCCTCGCCGTCCCCCGGTCTCGCCCGTCCCGCCGTCGACCCCTGGCCCGCGTCCCACCGCCGACCCGGAACGCGCTCCCTCCCCGCGTCCGCCCAACTCTCTTCAAAGCCCTCCGGAGAGCTCACCTCCTCCAGGAGGCCTTCCCAGACTCAGCCCTCCCTTTCCCTCCGCTCCTCCTCCCTTCCCCCTCCTCCCTCCCTCCACCTCCTTCCCCTCCCCACAGCACTGGGGTATATTTGTACGTATTTACGACTCTATTTCATTAATGCCGTGCATACACCTACGATCCTATTTATCTCATTTTGAGGACGCCTGACTTTTGGTTTCGTTGTCTGTCTCCCCCTTTCAGACCGTGAGCCCGCTGTCGGGCAGAGATCGTCCCTGTTGCCCAACTGTCCACTCCAAGCGCTTGGTTCAGTGCTCTGCGCCCAGGAAGCGCTCAGTAAGTCGTTCGAAGAAATGAATGAACTGTTATCTCCCCCAGTGTTTACTTCAGTAGTAAACACTTAACACGTACCTTTAAAAAAGCAAAAAACCCAAACTTCGCTACCCTCTGCCGTTTCCCCTCTCCGTCATTTCCATGAACGTCCGTCTCCCTCTCTGGTCCGTAAACTCCTCGTGGGCAGGGAGTCCGTCCGCCAACTCCAGCACGTCAGATCCTCCCCGCGCTTAGCGCGGCGCTCCAAACGCCGGAAGCGTTCAACGAATAGCACCGCCGACTCAGAGCCCGGGGAACGGGCTCGCTCCCCTAGAGCGCTGCCGCTCGGACGCCCCCTCGGTCCTCGGTTACCTGGATGACCGCCTTCTTGGCCTTGGCGACGTTCTTGGCTTGATGCTCCGCCTCCTCCCACTCCCTCATGACCTGCGGGCGACGAGACGGCCCAAGTCCGGTCATCCCCGTGGCCAGCTCCTTCCCCAGCCGGCTGGTTGGGTCCGGCCCGCTCCCCCCGACCCTCGACCCCTACCCCTCACGGCTTTGCCTTCACCAAGCTGACGCCCCTCTTCCCTCCCCCCGGCGGAGCGGGCCGGCCCGCAACCGACTATGTTCCCCGGGGGCCGGAAGCGCGGGACCGTCCGGGGGTCCCACGAGAATGAGCTCGGGGAGCTGGACAGAGCCCAGCGAGGGCATCGCGAGGCGCCCAGTCCACTGCCCCGCTCTCGGCGGGCGTCCGGCACAGCGCCTCGCTCCCGGAAGCGCTCGGTGATGGGTTCAGGGAGGCTCTCGCACCTTCCTCCTAGACGTGGACCGGGCCTCCCGGCCTACCTCCCCGGGACTCGCAGGGCGGGGGAGATCCCGGGCGGGGCGTCGGGGCGTCACCTGGGACATCCTCTCGCGGTGTTTGGCCTCCAGCCTCTCCTTGGCCTTCTGGAAGTGGGCGTGCTCGTTCTCCTCCCCGGGGGTCTCCAGGTACTTGTCCACGACGTCGGGGGTGCTGGCCGCCGTGGTGGGCACTGCGGGACACGGGTGAGGGACGGGGACGACGGGCTCAGGGCCCACGGCCGAGGCCCCTAACCCCCACGCACGGGGGTCCCCACCCGCTGGCCTCCAGCCAAGAGCAGTTGCCACCGACACACCGTGCCTCTCCCCCGTTTAAAGCCTCCCCGAAGGCCCGTCTCCTCCAAGAGGTCTTCCCTGACGGCGCCCTCCTCTCCTCTTCTCCCCCTCCCTTCCGCCTCGCTCTGACTTGCTCCCTTTATCCATTCCCCCTCCCAGCCAGATCATTTGATGTTTTGAGCCCTTACTGTGTGCACGGCACCGTACTAAGCGCTTGGGAGAGCACACTACAATACACATAACCATTCCCTGCCCACAAGGAGCTTGCGGGCTAGAGCCCCACAGCACCTCTCTCCAAATCTGTGATTTATTTCTATTAACGTCTGTTTCCCCCTCCAGACTGTCAGTTCACTGCGGGCAAGGGAGGTGTCTGTTTATTGTTCTATTGCACTCTCCCAGATGCTTAGTCCAGTGCTCCGCACACAATAAGCGCTCAATAAATACCGCTGACCGCCCCCGGGCCACTCCCCGCCCGGCTCCAGGGACAGCGACGGTCAAGACCCCGCGCCGGCTCCAGGGAGAGACCCCTGACCTGCCCTCCTGGGCTCCTGGGAGGAGCGTCCATCCCGCTCTGCTCCACCTGACACGCGAGCCGCACTCCCCCGGACCCCGCGGGCACAGGGGCGTCCGCGTCGGCCCCTGGGAGAGAGCTGAGAGCGGCCCGGGGAGTCGGGGGACCCGGGTTCTAATCCCGGCTCCGCCCCGGCCTGCTGTGTGACCTCCGGAAGGTCACCCAACGGCTGTGGGCCTCAGTCTCCCCATCCGTAAGCAGGATCTGCCACGGGGAAGCGGGGCGACCTCCATCCAGACCCCTGCCCATCCGCTCCCCTGACCTCCGACCCCGAACCCCAATCCTGGAGTCCCGGCGGACAACCCCGACAGCCGTGACACCCGAAGTCCGGCCCTGTGGAAGCTCTTGACCGGTGACCGTTTTTTTAATGGCATTTGTTAAGCGCTTACTATGTGCCAGGCACTGTACTAAACCCTGTAGGTAGATAAAAGCTCATCAGGTTGGACACGGAGGGTCATTTTCTTCACCCCCATTTTACAGATGAGGTCACCGAGGCCCAGAGAAGGGAAGTGACTTGCTCAGGTTCACTCAGCAGACAAGTGTCGGAGCTGGGATTAGAACCCAGACGGTTCTCTCAGGTTGATCCTGCCCTCGACTGTGTGACCTTGGGCAAGTCACTTCATTCAATTCAATAGTATTTATTGAGCGCTTACTATGTGCAGAGCACTGTACCAAGCGAGTGGAATGTACAAATCGGCAACAGATAGCGACAGTCCCTGCCCGTTGACGGGCTTACGGTCTAATCGGGGGAGACAGACGAGAACCATGGCGATAAATAGAATCAAGGGGATGTACATCTCATTAAAACAGTAGCAATAAATCGAATCAGAGTGATGTATATCTCATTAACAAAATAAATGGGGTAATATTTTATTATATATATTTGTATCCTATCCTATAAATATAATATATAAATAACATACATTTTATATTAAATAATAATACAAATATAATATACAAATAATATATTTTTATTACCCTGTTTAGTTTGTTAATGAGATGTCCCGGGACCTCGGTGACCTCATCTGTAAAATGAGGGTGAGACCATGAGCCCCACGTGGGGCAGGGACTGGGTCCAACCTGCTTGACTTGTACCTACCCCAGCCCTTAGAATAGTGCTTGACAATGTAGTAAACACTTAACAAGGAGCATCATCATTATTATTCTACCCCGGGGTTTGAGTCAGTCAAGCTTAATTCTCCCCTCCTGTGCAAGGCAACTTCATCCCCTACAATACCTAAGTCCCTTCTGCCCCCAAGAGGAACCAGCAGACTCGATTCTCCCCTCCTGTGCAAGGCCGGGTCACCCCCTAAAACCGTGCCAGCCATTCTGCCCCAGCGTTACCACCAGGAAGCTCGACTCTCCGCTCCTGCCCCCCCATCGGAACGAGCGGGGAAGCGGCATGACAGAGTGGATAGAGCACGGGACCGGGAGTCATAAGGACCTGGGTTCTAATCCCGGCTCCGCCCCTTGTCTGCTCTGTGGCCTTGGGCAAGTCGTTCACTTCTCTGGGCCTCAGTTCCCTCATCTGGAAAATGGGGATCGGGATTGGGAGCACATACTGGGGGACAGGGACTGTGTCCAACCCCGCATCCACTTAGCGAGGTGCCCGGCACATAGTAAGTGCTTAACAAATAGCCTAATTACTATTATTATCAATTCTCCCCTGGCTCGGAAGGTCCGTTCTGTGGGTAGGAGGCGATGCCAAGCCCCTTCGACCTCCCCTTTCTGCTCTCACAACCTTGTGGGCCTCTTGCCCGGAGGGGAAAATTGAGCTCAGGGGGCTTTGGTGGAGCTCAGGACACGTCCCCCCACCCTCCGGGCTTCTACGATCCTCCCCCCGTCTCTCTGGAGAAGCGTAAGGAGGAGGCCGTAGGGTCTGCGAACACTCGGCCGCCCACCGGAAGGAGAGAAGGAGGGAGGTAAGACTTTCAAAATCGGAAGTTTCTTCTCAGAGAACTTCCCCGGGGGCTGCTGGATCCCGCAGGAAAAAATTCCCCGGAAGAAACTAAGACGCTTACCCAAAGGGGAAATTCCTGAGGGAGGAAAAAAAACCACTCAGAAAGTCCCAGACGGACTAATATTAATAATAATAATTAATAACAATAGCTAAGCACTTAAGGATTTTAGAGCAAATTGGTCTTTAGAAGGCCAAATGACTCCACTTAGATTAACATATTTTGGACATCATCGGGAGGACTAATTCTCTGGAGAAGACAGTAAAGCAAGGAAAAGTCCAGGGAAAACGTGGAAAAGGCAGACTATCGATAATGTTTGGCATTTGTTAAGCGCTTACGATGTGCAGAGCACTGTTCTAAGCGCTGGGGTAGACACGGGGGAATCAGGTTGTCCCACGTGGGGCTCACAGTCTTAATCCCCATTTTACTGATGAGGTAACTGAGGCGCAGAGAAGTTAAGTGACTTGCCCACAGTCACACAGCGATAGAGACCGTAACAGGGGTAACGGAAGAACCGTTACCAAGGTTGCGGGTTACGGCAGGGGACAGGACTTTCTGGAGAAAGTCTATCCGTGGCGTGGCAATGAATCGGAAACGACTCCACGGCACTCAATAAAAAACTTACTACGGGCCAGGCTCTGTACGAAGCACTGGGGTAGATAGGAGGAAATGAGGTAGGACACAATTTCAGCAGCCAGGGCTCACGAGGTAGTTACTTGCCCAAATGTGAGACGTGCGTATACACACACACAAACACTCAGGGAAGACAGTGTGATACACACAAAGACATCACACCCCAGACCCCCGGAGGACACAGAGACCAACCATCCTAGATCCCCAGATCTAGCGAGTCTGCCTCTCCCCACTCCAGTCCGTATTTCACTCCACCGCCCGGATCATCTTTCCACAAAATCGTTCAGGCCATGTCACCCCCGCCTCCTTAGAAAACTCCAGCGGTTGCCCATCCATCTTCGCATCCAACAGCGACTCCTCACCAGTGGCTTTAAAGCCGTCCATCACCATCCCCCCTCAACTTGCTTCTTTCTACCTCCCAGCCCGCACACTCCGCTCCTCCGGTGCTGCTCACCGTGTCCCCGTCTCGCCCTTCTCGCCGCCGACCCCGGCCCACGTCCCGCCTGCGGCCCGGATCGCCCTCCCTCCTCAGATCCCACAGATGACTCTCCCCCCTCTTCAAACCCTTACCGAACTCCAGGAAGCCTTCCCAGACCAAACCCCTCTTCTCCTCATCTCCCACTCCCTTCTGCATCACCCTGCCTCGCTCCCTTTGCTCTTCCCCCCTCCCAGCCCCACGGCACTTGTGTACATAACCGTTACTTTTTCATATTGCCCCCGCCTCTGCCTCTAGACCGTAAACTCATAATAATAACAATGACGACGATGGCATTTGTTAAGCGCTTACAGTGTGCCAGGCACCGTACTAGGCGCCGGGGTGGATACGAGCAAATGGGGTTGGACACAGTCCCCGTCCCACGTGGGGGGTCACCGTCTCCATCCCCATTTTACAGTCGAGGGAACTGGGGGCCGGAGAAGTGAAGCGACTTGCCGGGGATCACCCGGCAGACAAGTGGCAGAGCTGGAATTAGAATAATAACGGTGGCATTTGTTAAGCGCTTACTATGTGCGGAACACTGTTCTAAGCGCTGGAGGAGATACAGAGTGATCAGGTCGTCCCACGTGAGGCTCACAGTCTTCATCCCCATTTAACAGATGAGGTAACAGGCTCAGAGAAGTGAAGTGACTTGCCCACAGTCACACAGCCGATTCGAACCCACGACCTGACTCCCAAGCTTGAGCTCTATCCACTACTCCAAGCTACTTCTCACCTGGGGCAGGGAACGTGTCTTAATATTCTCATGTTGTCCGCTCCCAAGTGATGACGATGCCGGTATTTAAGCGCTTACCATGTGCCGAGCGCCGTTCTGAGCGCCGGGGTCGATACGGGGTAATCAAGTGCTTCGTACAGTGCTCTGCACTCAGTAAGCGCTCAAGAAATAGCAGTGATGGATGGCCGTTTGCTTCCTTTAAACTTCCCAAGCATCTAGGATACCGGATCCCGACTAGAAGAGGCTCATCACATCCTGAGACTTCTGATGCCGACAGACTGGGGGCTCCGTTTGGGGAGGGGAGCCGGTCACTGGGAGAGAAGCAGCGCGGCTCAGTGGAAAGAGCCCGGGCTTAGGAGTCAGAGGTCGTGGGTTCTAATCCCGGCTCCGCCACTTATCGGCTGTGTGACTTTGGACAAGTCACGTCACTTCTCTGGGCCTCAGTGACCTCCTCTGTAAAGTGGGGATGAAGACTGTGAGCCCTACGTGGGACAACCTGATTACCCCGTCTCTACCCCAGCGCTTAGAACAGCGCTCTGCTCTCAGTAAGCGCTCAACAAATATCAACATCATTATGGGAAGAAAGGACTCCGCAGTGTCCGGCAGAAAGAATTTGGGGCTCAGAGCGAAGGACGGAGGTTCCAGCTCTCGCCCGGCCTGTGCGACCGCCCAACGGGTCGCTATCCCCGATTAGACCGTGAGCCCGTCAGTGGGCAGGGGCTGTCTCTCTCTGTTGCCGAATTGTCCGTTCCAAGCGCTTAGTACAGCGCTCTGCACATAGTAAGCGCTCAATAAATACTATTGAATGAACGAATATCCCCATCTGGGCTTCCTTTTCCCACTCCGCGTTCCTCTCCGACGGCAAGCGAGCCCGATCCCGGGTCCGAGCCGCCGGTACGGAGCCCGCCTCGGCTCTTGGCGCAGGGTTCGAGCCGCGTCGGAGACTAAAACGGCCCCCGCCACGGTCAGAGCGGCCCAGCTCCCGGCGGGGTCAGCGAGGGGGCGCCCGGGGCGGGCGCGGGACGGACCGTTACCTCGGACGACCTCTTCCACCGACTCGGTGGTGGTGGTGGTGGTGGTGGCGATGCTGGTGGCCCTTTCCGTGGCCTCCTCGAAACGCTCCTCGCCGCCGTCTTCCGCCTCGTCCCCGTCGTCGTCCTCCTCCTCCTCCTCCTCCTCTTCCTCCTCGTCGTCGTCGTCCGTGCCGGCCTCCTGCTCCTCCTCCTGCTCCTCCTCGGGCCGCTCCTCCGCGGCCCTGTCGTCGCTGGAGGGGAGGCGTCCGGTCAGCGTGCTGACCGCACGGGGGGCAGAGGGGGCAGAGCGAGCCGCCCCGCAAGCGGCGTGGACAGAGCCCGGGCCTCACAAGGACCTGGATTCGAATCCCGGCTCCGCCACTTGTCTGCCCTGTGACCTTGAGCAAGTCACTTCACTCCTCCGGGCCTCATTTACCTCCTCGCTAAAATGGGATTTAAGATGGTGAGCCCCATGTGGGACAGGGACTGTGTCCAACCTGATTAGCTTGGTCCCACCCCAGACCTCGGTGGTAATAACAACGTTGGTATTTGTTAAGCGCTTACTATGTGCCCGGCACTGTTCTAACCGCTGGGGTAGATACAAGGGAATCAGCTTGTCCCACGTGGGGCTCACGGTCTTAATCCTCATCTTACAGACGAGGGAACTGAGGCACTGAGAAGTGAAGTGACTTGTCCAAAGCTGGCAGAGCCGGGATTAGAACCCATGACCTCTGACTCCTAAGTCCGTGCTCTTTCCACTGAGCCACGGGTAGAGTGTCTGGCACATAGTAAGCGCTCCCCTAAGTCCGCTTTGCTTCTTCTCCCACTCATTTCTGCGTTGCCCCGACTCGCTCCCTCTTTAACCCCTCTCCCAGCCCCGCCGGACTTATGTCCAGATCCCTGATTTATTTATTTCTACTAACGTCGGTCTCCCCCTCTAGACTGTAAGCGCTCTGTGGGCAGGGAATGCGTCTGTTATATTGCTGTATTATACTCTCCCAAGTGTTAGTACAGCGCTCTGCACACAGTAAGCGCTCAATAAATACCACCGCCTAACGAATACCGTAAAAAAAACCCACAACCCTCTTCGTTCCCCTGCCCTCGGCCCCTTCCCCGCAGAACCCACCTGCCGTCGGCGTAGTCGGCGTCCGCGCCCCCCCACCACACATCCGAGTCGTCCTCCTCGGCGTCGGCCGAGTCCACGTCCCCGGCGGCGGCCGCGGAGGCGACGGAGGAGGCGGAGGAGGCCGCGGGGCAGCAGACGAACTCCACGCCGCGGAACTTGTCGATGCCGCAGGGCAGCAGCATGCCGTAGTCGTGCAGGTTGGTGCTCTTCTCGCTGCACGTCTGCCGACCGGGAAGGACGCGGGTGACGGGGCGCGGGCGGGACGGGCGCGGGGAGGGCCCACGGGGACGACGGGATGGGAATCGGTGGGACGGAGGGGATGATGGGGCGAGGGGCCGGAGGGGCAGAGGGGCCGAGGGGGTGAAGGTACGAAGCGGAGGGCCGACGGGCAGAGGGACGAAGGGGAGAAGGAGCAAAGGGCCACGGGGCGAAGGGGCCAAAGGGCAGAGGAGCGAAGGCGGAAGGGTCCGGTGCGGCGGGTACCTCTTTGGCCACGGTGTGCCAGTGGAGATGGGTCTCGCACACGTCCATCCTCTCCTGATGCAGGAACTTGCACTTGTCGGGCACCAGCAGCGCGTCACTGACAAATTCGCCCACTGCAGGGGACCACACACCCCACCGCATGGCAGACGGCCCGCCCCCGCCAGCACCCCTCATCCGATGCCCCTCGTCGACCGAGTCCCCCCCCCCCGACACCGACGGGACACGATCCAGCGACCGACAGAATTGATGGAGCCGCTACCGAGGGGAGAGCGCCGGGCTGGGTGCCGACGGGGAGCCGACGTCGGCCCGAGAAGCGGGAGGTCGGGCCCGGGTGGGGGGATTCCCGCTCGGTCTGCGGCCCCGCCGCCCCCCGGAGAGCCCACCCCCCACCACTCACCCAGGCAGCGATAGGGGATGACGATGTGGGGGTGACTCCTGCAGAGCCGCCGCCCCTTCTTGCACCAGTTCTGGATGGTCACGGGCTGGTTGGCCTCCACCACGTTGGTGATCTGAAGGTCGGGGTACACCTGGAGCACGACAAGGGCGGAAAGGACACCGTCGGCCTCGTGACCCTCTGCCCAACGTCCGTCCCGGACGCGTCGCCGCGCCCGGGCCTGCCGCGCCCACGCCCTGGGAGTCAGGAGGACCTGGGTTCTAATGCCGGGGCTGCCACGTGTCTGCTGTGCGCCCTCGAAGTCGCCTTACTTCCCTGGGCCTCAGTTCCCTCCTCTGGAAAATGCGCATTGAGACTTCGAGTCCCACGTGGGACAGGGACTGGGTCCGACCTGATGACCTTGTGTCTACCCCAGCGCTCAGAACAGTGCTTGGCACATACTAAGTGCTTAACAAGTACCCAAACTATTAAGATTATTTTTCAAATGGGGATTAAGGATGTGAGCCTCAGAGGGGACAGGGACTGCTTCCAACCTAACTGGTATCTCCCCCAGCGCTTAGAACAGTGGTTGGCACATAGTAAGTGCTTAACAAGTACCATCATAATTATTAGCTGCCACAGGGGACAGAGGAAAGGAAGCCACCAGTACAGACATCTCTCCGGATCCATCTCCAGGCTACCGGTCAACCGCCCCTCCGTTACCTCATTAACCACTGGTCGGGTGCCAGGACGTAAGGAGATACCCCGATACCAAGCCCGACGTCCGCTGAGGTGACCAGTCCCTGGGGGGCTAGGGTGGACGCCCAGGCCCGTCGGGGGGGGCCTGACCCATTTAGGGCCTCCTCTCCGGCCGGGGCGGTGGACAGCGGGATGAGGAGACGAGAGGAAGGGACAGACCTGCTGTCCGGGCCGAGACCGGCCCGGTTTTCGGTCCCCGGGGCCATGGCCACCGCCTCCCTCCACCCCCTGATTGCCCTGGGGGGAGGTGCCGGGGTCCAAAGTCAGCAGCAGAGGCCTGCCGCTCCCCTCGGGCCCCCAGACTCTCTCTTCCCTTCTTCCTTGCCCAGGATTCTCCCCTTCTCCCTCCTCCTCCCGCCATTCCCGGGATGGCCAGCTGCTCCAAAATGGCGGCACCTCAAGATGCAGCTTGGCCCGGCGGGGAGAGCCCAGGCCGGGGAGTCAGAGGACGTGGGTTCTAATCCCGGCTCTGCCACCTGCCTGCTGCGGGACCCTGAGCGAGTCACTTAACTTCTCTGGGCCTTAGGTTCCCGTTCTGTGAAACGGGGATTCCAAACCTGCTCCACACGAGCCCCGTTTGAGACGGGAACTGTGTCTAACCCGGTGAGCTTCTCTCTACCCCTCAGCTCAGTGTGGTGCTCAGTACAGAGGAACCACTTCAATCCCACGATGACTCACTCACCTCAGACTCTTTCTTGTCAAAAACCCCCATCTCTGGAGCGTCCCTGCTCCACGTCCCCCCTTCCTCCTCCCCGACCTCACTCTCCCCAAAACCCTCCTCCCCACAGAGCTGGACAAGGAAGCTTCAAAGGCATCCCTCGCTCGAGGGCGGTGCTCGTGAGCACCGAACCCCCTCGGTAGGGGCGGTCTCCCCGCCAGCCCGAGACCCCCAGCCTGCACCGACGTGCCCGGGTCAAACCCCGGTCTTCCCCGTTCGGTCGACGGGGGCCGGGCCCGGGGATGGGGAGGCCGAGGGGTCAGACCACGGCTTGCCGGCTATTGTTCAAGCCCCGGGTGAGGCAAACGGGGAGGAAGTGGGTTAGTTCTCTTGGCAGTGATTTCTCCCAGTCACTTCCTGCCGGAAGCGGGGCGACGGCCCGACCGCGTCTCGGCCGCCGCGCCGGCCAGGCGGGATCTCGCCCATCGGGGCGGATTCGAGTCTGGCCCGACCGCACGCGTGTGGAGGGCCAGTGTGCGCTCGCGGGATTGGAAAACCGCCGCAGGCGGAGATATAAAATTGGACGGGGACGATAAACGTCCGGGAAGGGAAGCTATTTTCGGATTGGGGGGCGTTAGGGCCAGAGCCGGGAAAAACGGGAGGGTTGGGTCAAGGGGGCGAGTCAGGGGCGTTTGGAGGCGCCCAGGTGGGCGGCGAGGCCGGGCGGCAGGTGCCCACTGACCTCCTGGCAGTACTGCAGGATGCCCTCCTTGGCGCTGAGGCAGGTCTTGGTGCCGGCCGGGTCGGCCTCCCACTTGCCGTTCTGCACGTTCATGTGCATGTTGAGCTTTCCGCAGAACATGGCCACCTGCGGCTCCGCCAGCAGCCCCGCGTTCCCATCCGTGGGTACCTGCGGGCACAAGACTCCCGACCGTAAGCTCGTCGTGGGCAAGGAACGTCGGTCCTCGTTGGATTGTCCTTTCCCGAGCGCTCGGTACGGTGCCCTGCGCACAGTAAGCGCTCAGTGAATACGACTGAACGAACAAAACACCGTGTCAGGGCCGGGGGGACCCTCTCCCACCACGATATGCGGCGTGCACCCCCCCCCCCGACCCACAAGTGTACACCCTCCCGCACATACGCACCTCCCCATACCCACGTTTGTACACACTCCACATACACATTTACACACACACAAACACATATGTACACACAGCCCACATTCACATGTACGTACACACGCCCCACATACCTCCACAACCCACGGACATGTGTACCGACCCCCACAATCCACATACGCATATACAGACCCGTCCACCCCCCATGCAGTGTACAGAACCACACCCCCCCCGTACACGAGCCCCCCCACACCACAAACGTGTACACGCACTACCTGCGCATGAACACCCCCCCCATATACATGTACATACACCCACACAGGCCACATACGCAGGCACAGACACACGCAGAGTATATATTTATACACACGCGCAGACACACGCACCCCTCTCCCGGCTCTGCTGTCGTGTGCCGCACTGTGAGCTCCTTTCCTTATTTTGTCTCCGTCTCTCCCGCTCCTCCTCCTCGATGCGCCTCACCGCATCGGCGGCTCCCCAAGAGTCCCGCGTCAGCCCCGTCTCCGGCATGCCCGCTCCCCATTTTCATTTTATCATCATCATTACTATCATTAAAATCCCCAACCAGTCTTCCCCCCAACACACCAGGCGTTGTCCTCCGGACTAAACCCTTTCCGCCTTAATCCGTCAGGAAGACCCAAGACCCCCGAGGCCATTTTCCTCCCTGGCCTCCTTTCCCCCCCCCGCCCCGCCCTTTGATTCCACAGTAATTATTTTCATTTTTTCCCCACGGTATTCGTTAAAGCGCCTATTATGTGCCAGGTACAAGCACTTAGAACAGCGCCCCAGTGCTTAGAACAGTGCTTGGCCCCTAGTCAGCACCCAACGGATACCACGATTATTATACGAGCCGATCAGGTTGGACACAGTCCCCGTCCCACACGGAGCTCACACGCTACATCCCCATCGTACGGATGAGGCCCAGAGAGGTAAAGTGACTTGCCCAGGGTCACACGGCAGGTAAGTGACTAGAACCCAGTTCCTTCCGGCTCCCAGGCCCGGGCTCCATCCACTGGGCCGCACTGCCTCGTTATTATTCTCAGCATCGCGGTGATTAAGGCAATCGCAGCGGGCGCGGAGATTGCCCGGGGGGGGGCTGGGGGAGAGAAGAGAGGATGGTGACCCCTGGAATAGACGCCCAGCTGGCCGCCATATGCAGATGATATGCAAACTCACGCAAACGGTGTGCAAATCGCCACGCACAGACCTCTGGGCCCTCCATTGTCCGCACCCAGACCCACAGCTGGTTAACCAAAAAACGAATTTAAGTTCAACGATAAGTTTATTCCTTAATACATTATATTAACTATCTTATTTGAAACTACCTTAATCCCCACGCTAATTGTCATCGCTCGATGAGGAAACCAAACCGAACGCCTAAACGCCGGATTCAATTTTCTATTGTCCTCGGAGACGGTGGGGTTCACAGACGCGGGGCTGTGTAACAGCCACGCTTAGAGCTCGCGATAGCGGAGGTTTATCGGCCGGAGGCGGGTTGAAAGACCTTGGTGGATGGGGTCTCTGTCTCTCCGTCTGTCTCGGACTCTCTGATCATGAGCTCGTTGGGGGCGGGGAACGCGTCTACCGAATCTGCCAGGTTGTCCTCTCCCAAGCACCCAGTACAGTGCTCCCCACGCGGCAAGCGCTCAATAAACGCGATCGATCGGACGGAGCCAGGCCGATCCAGGAGTCGGGGAGGAGGAGGAGGAGGTCGAGGAGGGGGTGGGGGAGGGGGTCCGGCCCAAGGAAGCCCTGAAGGCATCTGGAGAAGCAGCGTGGCCTAGTGGATAGACCCCAGGCCCGAGTTCTAATCCCAGCTCCGCCACATCTTCTGTGTGACCTTGGGCAAGTGACTTATCTTTTCCGTGCCTCGGTTCCCTCGTCGGTAAAACGGGGATAAGAGCGTGAGCCCCTGGCGGGACAGGGAGTGGGTCCGACCGGATTAGCTTCTATCTACCCCGGCACTGAGGACGGTGCTCGGCACATAAGCGCTCAGGTATTCATTCATTCCATCGTATTTACTGAGCGCTTACTGACTGAGCGCATTTACTGAGCACGTTCTAAGTGCTCGGAAAGTACGATTCGCCAACGGACGGAGACGATCCCCGCCCGACAACGGGCTCACGGTCTAGAAGATACCACGGGTTATTATTTTTATTTAGGGGGACGACAAGCCAACCCCTCAGCGTCCTCCGGGGCAGGGCCGGAAGGGGGGAGTGGAAGGAGGCAGGACGGGACACGGGAGTCGGGCAGATTCCGCAGCACCACGCGGCCTGAACCGGCGTCCCCTGTGCCCACGTCCCGGATGCCCCGTTGGGCCTTCCGTTACCCGCACGCGCTGCCCCTCCAAAATTTTGTCTGCGTTGGCCTCCTTCGGTCGCTCCCTCTCGCCATGATTGCCCCGGAACTACTACCCCGCCGCCCCCGGCCCCAGCACACGGGGACCCCGCGGGACCCATTTTGTGGTCGAAAATGACTAGAGAGAGTCGACGGGCCATCGCCCCGAGACCGCCCCCGACCCCGCCGTGGGCCCGATGGACACAGCCAGTGCAAGCGGTCAAGAGAAGCCCCCCAGGAGGCCGGGGAGGAACCACCGATCGACGCGTTGGCCGATCCCCGAGGGGCTCAGGGAGGCGGACTTGGGGCGGCCATTCCGCCGCCCGCTCCCGAGAGGAGGGGTGGTGGGGGAGGAAGCGGGGAGGGACGGGCCGCCCTCAGGACGACCCTCGGCCGGGCCCGAGACCCCCGTCCGCTCGGGGAGCCGACCGTGCGATGGAGCGCTTCCTCGGGAGGGGGGCGGCGGGGGAGAATCCCTGGCCCCCCGGACCTCCGGGGTGACCCTCTCTTGGCCTCGGACGGCCCGTTTCCGGGGGCACCGACTGACCGGCAGAGTCGGCCAACGGTGACTCAGTGCTGGGGCCGGGGCCACCAGGCACCGCCGGGTCATCTGGGCCACGGACACACACAAACACACACGCATGTGCACAGACACCCCCTGGATACAGACATCTTGTCAGACGCCACCAGAGCACTCACCCCTCGCCTTAGTGCCTGGGTGCTCAGAACAGTGTTCTGCACGCAGTCAGCGCTCGATAAATACAAGTGACCGATTGAATGGAAGAGAAGACTGTAAGCTCGTCGTGGGCAGGGAATGTGCCTGTTTAACGCTGTATTGTACTCTCCCCAGCGCTCAGTACAGTGCTCTGCACACGGGAAGCACTCAATAGATACTACTGACCGACTGAAGAGAAATACAGAACGGCAGGACTGCGTATTGGGCGTTAAGTCGCTTCACTGATCATTACCTGGGATAAGCCAATCTATCAATTAATCAATGGTATTTATTGAACACTTACTCTGTGCAGAAAACTATACTAGGCACTTAGGGGAAGACAATACCAATGTTTCATATGAAGCTTGAACACGAATCTGAAATGTGCACCATCTGTGAGGGGTGGGTGCCACGTGTTATTATTGACACCTCAGATTATTATCATCGCCGTTATTGTATTCGTTTGGCGCTCGCTACGTGCCAGCCACCGTACCGAGCGCTGGAGTGGATACAAGCTGATCGGGTCGGACACCGTCCCCGTCCCACGCGGGGCTCACGTTCTCGATCCCCCTTTTACCTCGAGGTAACTGAGGCACAAAGAAGTGAAGTGATCTGACCAAGGTCACACAGCAGATGAATGGCGGAGCCGGGTTTAGAACCCATGACCTTCTGGCCACTCGCGAGACCTCCCGCGTGGTCACTCCAGGGGAGCAGCCGCAGGACTTGCCCGGCCCAGCCCCGTCCAACCCGGGGCTCGGACACTAAGAGGTCACCAAGATGGTCATACGAGTGCCAGGTTGGCTGCCCTCCTGCTGACAGAACCAGTGGCCCACACCTCTGACTGTCCCCTCTCCCTCCCTCCCCCACTATCCCCCAGTGACCCAGCACAGATCATCCCACCTCCCCTCAGCACTGTGCTCATTTGGATATATTATTTATTACCCTATTTATTTCGTTCACGAGGGGTACATCCCCTTGATTGTATTTATCATGCTAACGTTGTCTTGTTTTCGTTTCGTTCTGCCATCTGTCTCCCCCGATTAGACCGTGGGCCCGTCACTGGGCGGGGATGGTCTCTATCTGTTCCCCAACTGTCCATTCCAAGCGTTTAGGACAGTGCTCTGCACATAGTAAGGGCTCAATAAATACTATTGAAGGAATGAATCCCACACCCCTGGCTCTCCCCTCTCCATTCCTGACTGTCCCCCAGTGACCCAGCACGGACCATCCCACTCCTCTGACTCTCCCCTCTCCATCCGACTCTCCCCCAGTGGACCCGGTACGGACCAGCCAACACCCCTGACCCTCCCCCCGGTGACCCAGCAAGGTCCTTTCAACACTTTGACTCTCCTCCGTAACCCAGCACCACCTATCCAACACCCTGACTCTCCCCTTTCCATCCGCCTCCCCCACTAACGTATTACGAACCGTCAAGCACAGAAACAGGACCGAGCGGAGGAGGAGGAAGATCGGGAGAGAGGAGGAGAAAGAGAAGGAGGAAGAGAAGAAGAATCATAATTAGGGTATTCGTTAAGCCCTTATTAGGTGCCAAGAATTGTTCTAATCACTGGAGAAGATCAGGTTGGACACAGTCCCCTTCCCACCTTGAGCTCACAAAGTAGGGAGAACAGGGATTGAATCCCCATTTTATAGATGAGGGAACTGAGGTCCAGAGAAGTGAAGTGGTCCCACAGCAGGCAAGCGGTGGAGCTGGGATTAGAACCCGGGTCCTCTGACTCCCAGGCCCGGGGTCTTTCCACTCGACCACAGTGGGACAGGGACCGTGTCCAACCTGATTAGCTCGTATCCACCCCGGTGCTTCAGTACAGTGTCTGGCACATAGTAAGCACTTAAAGGATACCACAGTTATTATTGGGGTGGGCACCGCAGATAATCCAAACCCACGGATAATCCAGCATCTCACGTTACCCGACCCTCTTGGGGCAAAACACCGTGCCTCTTTTCACATGAGCTGGTGCCAGGAATGGGGAGCTGTTAATGAGCAGGAAACACAAAAGAGCCAGTGGAGGGAGACCCCCCCCCCCCCCACCTTCCTGACGTGAGACCCCTGGCCCTAGAGAGGTAGAGTCAGTTCCACTGTCCTCAGGAAAAACAAACATTGCCACTGGTTCCAGGTACAGATCCTCTTTTATAAAATGTTTTCATCATCATCACTGCTAGGATCTGCGGGCCAACTGTGTGCTGAGCACCAGGCTGAGTATCCACCGTGGGCAGAGCACTGGGCTGAGCACTTCTTGTGTGTGGCCTAGGGGTTAGGGCCCGGGCCTGGGAGGCAGAAGGTTCTGGTTTCTAAACCCAGCTCCGCCACTTATCTACTGTGTGACCTTGAGCAAATCACTTCCATCTGTAAAATGGGGATTGAGATTGTGATCCGATTTGCTTGTATTCACCCCAGCGGTCGGTACAGTGCCTGGCACGTAAGTGCTCAATAAATATCATTATTATTATTATTATTATTATTAATCCTGGCTCAGCCTCTTATCTGCTGTGTCACTTTGGACAAGCCATATCATTTTTCTGGGCCTCAGTTTCCTCATCTGTAAAATGGCGATCAAGACTGGAAGCCCCTTGAGGGGCAGGGACTGTGTCCAGCTCCGTTCGTTTGTGTCTACCCCAGTACTTAGTATAATGCCTGATGCCTAGTAAGTGCTTAACAAATGACACATAATAGCAATAATATTAATAACGTTAGTATCTGTTAAGCGCTTACTATGTGCAAAGCACTGTTCTAAGCGCTGGGGGGGAAATACAAGGTGATCAGGTTGTCCTTCATGGGGCTCACAGTTTTCATCCCCATTTTACAATAGCAATAACAAATAACAACAATTACACAATAATAAATAAACCGGGGGCCAGGCACCTACCGCCTGCTGAGCACCAGGCCGAGCACCTACTGCCCCACTTGGGGCGCACGGTCTTCATCCCCATTTTACAGATGAGGGAACTGAGGCCCAGAGAAATGAAATGGCTTGTCCAAAGTCACACAGCAGATAAGAGGCCGAGCCAGGATTCATCATAATATTGATGGTCTTTATTGAGCATTTACGTGCCAGGCACTGTATTGAGCGCCGGGGTGAATACAAGCAAATCGGGTTGGACGCGGTCCCTGTCCTACGTGGGGCTCGCAGTCTCAATCCCCATTTTACAGATGAGGGAACTGAGGCCCAGAGAATTGACTTACCCAAGGTCACACAGGAGACAAGCGGCGGAGCCGGGACTGGAAACTGGGTCCTTCTGACCCCCGGGCCAGGCTCTACCAGGCCGTACTGCCCTTTTGCATCTTTTGTCCTTCTAATTGGACTGTGAATCCATGAGGGACGAGGACCGTGTCCAGCCCGATTGTCTGTGTCCATCCCGGCAATGGAGCGGTGCTTGGCAAACAGCAAGCAGCATAATCTAGCGCCTAGAGCCCGGGCCTGGGAGCACCTGGGTTCCAATCCCGGCTCCGCCACTTATCGGCCGGGTGACCTTGGACAAATGATTTCACGTCTCGGTGCCAGTCACCTCATCTGTAAAATGGGAATTTAATTTAACTGTGGTATTTGTCGAGCGCTCACTACGTGCCAGGCACTGTCCTAAGCGCTGGGGTGGACACGAGATTAAGACTGTGAATCCGATGTAGGACGGGGACCGAATCCACACCGACTAGCTTGGATCCTTCCCAGGGCTTAGAACAGTGCCTGGCAAATAGTAAGCACTTAACTGCACAATTTCATTATTATGATTATTAAGCGCTTCGATACCCCCACCATCGACATCCTCGCCGTTCATTCCTTCCATCGTATTTATTGAACGCTTACTGTGAGCGAAGCACTGTAGTTAGCGTTTAGGAGAGTACAATGTTACACGAAAAATAAATCAAACGCTATCCCTCCCAGATCCCGATCCACGTCTGCTGCGGCTCCCACCCTCCATCTTTCCGGCACCTCTGCCGGCCCCCCTGCAGAGGAGAGAATGACGAGGATAGAGGGATGGCACAAGCCTCCCGGACCCTTAAATTCAATCGTATTTATTGAGCGCTTACTGCATGCAGAGCTCTGTACTAAGCGCTTGGGGGAGGACGATAGAAACGTCAGGGGGAAGATGGCCCCGGGCAGGCAGCTTCTGGAAATGGAATCTGCTCCAGAGGTCGGATGCCAGGGCCAACTTCAAAGCGAGGGAGAGAGATTAAGAGAGATATGAGGGAAAGAGACAGAGATGGGGGTGGGGCAGACACGGGGCAGAGGGAGAGACAGGGCTGCAGGGGGAGAGACACGGCTCAGGGGAGAGACACAGGGGCGGAGGGAGAGATATGGGGGGGCGGAGGGAGAGATAGGGGAGTCGGAGGGAGAGACACGGGGGTGGGCAGAGAGGGCGAGTCGGAAAGCTCCCCCCTCCCCCCGGACTCCAGGAAGGCCCACCCTTAGCCTCGAATTTGTTTCCCAGCATCGGCCCGAGGAGAAGCTGTTTTGGGACCGTGGATTTTCCCCTTCCCAAATGCTCGCCGGAACCCCCCACCCGCTCAGTTTCCCCATTTCCGAGGAACGGAGAGATGGCCCGAGGGCCCGGGCGCCGGGGGTCCCACTATGGGTGACGCTCTGCTTGTCGGGGCTCGGCTGACCTGGTCGCGTCACCCCAGGCTCCCCATCGAGAGCCTTCGGGAGTGAGGCCGTTCCTCAGGCCCGGACCCCCCAGGCCCCAGCCTCCCCCCGACAGGACAGTCTCTGATGGCAGCCCGGGCCTTGGGATGATCATGTCTGTTGGCGCCCACCACCCCAACTCTCCCCTACCGACCCGGCGGGGACTACTCAACCCCCTGATGCTTCTGTGATCCATCAGAGACCCTCCAACACCCTTGACTCTCCTCTCCACCCCTGACTGTCCCCCCACCGAGCCAGCACGGACCCTCCCACACCCCCGACTCTCCCCTGTCCATCCCTGACTCTCCCCCAATGATCCAGCACAGACCCTCCCACCGCCCCCCGACTCTCCTCCCCGATCCAGACATCCTCCATCATCTCCCCCTCCCATTCCTGCCACTCCCATTTTTCCTGAAAATTCTGATTTCCCCAAAGAATCCTGCCTTCCTTTCCTCCGCTTGCATGAGAATTAGGACAGAGAGGTGCGCTCTCTGGAAAAATCTGAGCGTGTCCGTCCAAGGGGCTTTGTTGCCAAAACAGGGGTGGGGGAACAGGACCCCCCCACAAGCGGTCTCTTCAGAGCACTGGGTACCCCAAAAGCCGGGGAAGATGTTTTCTTGTAGCCTTAAGAGCTGCTCGGTCTGGATCCAGTAGCAGAAAATTGGGGGGGGGGGGCAGAAAAGGAAGAGGGGGCATTGGAGAGAAGATGGGGAGGGTCAAAGGGGGGGGTTGTCAATAAGGTCTGGGGGAGCCTAGGGTCCCCAAGAAAAATCCCACAACCAGAAATAAATTCCCGTTAGCTAGAAGGAGCCTTTCAACCCATTCTGGCCCTGGTCTTTGTGGCCAGACCTTCAGGGACCCGCTGCCCAACACGGGGAGTGACCGCTACAGTGACCACAGGACTCCCCCCCGACCCCCCACCCCCAGTATCCGCCCCGGGGGTTTATGGCTTGGAATCGCACCCTCTGAACCCTCCAGCCCCAGCCTCTCTCCCCGGCCCCCAACCCCACAGCAAGAGCTGGAAGCTTCCACGCACCAATTCCTGCCTCTTCCAGACGTCCCCAGAGAGGAAGGGGGAAAGACCGACACCCCCCCCACCCACCCACCCACAATCCGGTCACCCCCAACCCAGACAGCCCCCCTGAACACACACACACGTCCCACCCAGACACACACAAACCCAGACATACCTGAGAGACACCCCCCCAGACAGCCCCCACTCCCAAATACACCCCCGACCTCGACAAGCCCACCCGAGCAAACGCTCGGAAACCGCCCCCTCGGATCTCGGACCCCGGTTCTGGACCCCGGTGGGAGGCCAAGCCGCCCCCAGCCCCAATTAAGGCTCCTCAGGGCTCCATCTGCAGGGAAGGATTCCCCCGGCCCTGCAGAAAGGGCTCGACTGATAGTCCGGGGACCCTCCCCCAGATAGAGAGCCCCCCGCCTCCCCATCTTCCATCGGGCACCCTCGCCCGGGGGCACAGCCCCCCACTGTTGACATCCCCCCCGGTGGGGGAACCCAACTCCGGGGGCCCTCCTTGACCGGCAGGGGTGGCGGGGAGGCCGGGCGGGGGTCGGGGCCGCAACCCCCCGGCTCCGGCCACTGGAGATGAGGCCCCCTCCCCTGTCTTGAAGAAAGGACCAGCAGGCCCTGGGCTCGGTGGGTGCCCAAGCCCCGGATGCCGACCGCAGCCCCCCCTCCATCTCTGGCCGGGGGCGAGGGGGGCGAGGAGGGGGCTGGGGAGATCCCCCCTCCCCAGGGACCCGGGAGATCGGTCTGGATCGGTGCCCCCCGTGCGGGGGGACGAGAGAGGGGTGGGAGGAGGAAAGGGAGGGGATGGGGAATAAGCGGAGGGGAGTGGGCAAAGAGAGGGGGAGGGGGTGGGGGGGCCGCCCCCCCCCCCAAAAACACGCAGGGACCCCGGGAATGGGCAGGGGAAAGAAAGGTGGGGGAAGGCGTCAAGGAAAGGAGAGGGGGGCAGAGAGAGGGGATGGGGTGGGGGGAGGGGATCGGGAGGTAGGAACCCCCCCACAAATGCAGGGACCCCTAGAGGGGGGGAAGGAAGGGGGGAAAGCACCGCAGGAAGGAGAGAGAGGCAAGGGCGGGAGGGAGGCGGGGGAGGGCTGGGTTTGGGGGAAGGGGCGGTGCCCCCCAAAAAACGCAGGGACCATGGGGGGGAGAAAAAGGGGGGAAGGCATCCAGGGAAGGGGGGGCTAAGAGAGTAGAGGGAGGGGGAGTGGACGGGAACCAGGGAACCCCCCAAAATTGCAGGGACCCCTGGAGGGAGAAGGAAGGGGGGAAGCACCAAGGGAAGAAGAGGGGGGCAAAGAGAGGGGGGAGGGGATGGGGGAGGGGATGGGTGGGGCCCGGGCCCCCCCCAAAAGCAAGGAACCGGGGGGGGGGAGAAAAGGGGGGAAGGCGTCAAGGGAAGGAGAACGGGGTTAAAGAGAGGAGGAGGGGAGGAGGAGGGGGTGGGGGCCCGGGCCCCCCCCCCAAAAAGCAGGGACTCCGGGTGGGGGAGAAAAGGGGGGGAAGGCATCAAGGGAATGGGGGGCAGAGAGAGAAAGGGGGAGGGAGGCGGAAAAGGGGGGTGGGCGGGGATGGATGGGTGGGGGCCGGGCCCCCCCCAGAAACGCATGGACCGGGGTGGGGGGGAGAAAAGGGGGGAGAAAGCGTCAAGGGAAGGAGGGGTAGAGGATGGGGGGCCGGGACCCCCATAAAACCCGGGTGGGGGAAAGAAAATGGGGGGCAAGGGAAGGGGGGGTCAGGGAGGAGGAGAAGGGGGTGGGCTGGACCCCCAAAATGCAGGGAACGGGGGGAGAAGAAAAGGGGGGGAAGGCGTCAAGGGAAGGGGGGGGAAAGGGGTGCAGGAGGAGGAGGAGGGGGGGTGGGCCGGGGGCGGGGGAGGGGCGCAGGCTGCGGGCCGCCCCTGACACCGCTTTCTCTGCTGCACTGCAGAGGCGCCATCTTCCCCCGTTACACCGCTCCCTCCGCCTCCGCCTCCGCCCCGGGGACCCCTCCCCATCCCCAGCCCCCCCCCAGCCCCCCGGGGACCCCTCCCCATCCTGCCCAACCCCCTCCTTCCCCCCCACAGCCCGGCCTGACACACCCCGAGACCCAACACCCCCAAAGTCCAGGGAGGGGCTGGGACGGGGGCGGGGGGGGGGGTGTCTCTCTTTTGGGGGGGTCTCTGGCGAGGGAGATTGGGGGGGGGTCTTCCCCGGCCGCTCCCCCGGGATCCGAGGCGGGAGGGGAGGGCAGATGCAAACCCCCGGGGAGCCCCCCAAGGGGGTGGGAAGGGTCTAGGGGGCGGTCGGACCCTCGCTGACCCCCGGATGGACCCCCCCCCCGGGCCCCTAATTCTGGGGACCCCCTCCCCTCCGCACAAAAGATGGGGAGGGGGGAGGACGGGATGGGGGGGACGGGGGAGATCCCGGCCGGTCCCGTCCGGCGGCCCCCTGCCCGCCCGACACCCACCTCCACGGCCCCGGCCGGGCGGCAGGCCAGCAACCACAGCAGCGACAGCAGCGACAGAGGCGACACAGGCGACAGAGGCGACAGCATCCCGGCCCCGGGGGCACCGGCCGCTCCTCCCCCGGCGGGCCTGGACCGGACCGGACCGAGCTGGACCCGCGAGGACCGAGCTGGACCCGCGAGGACCGGACCCTCCAACGACCGGACCGGGCTGGTCCTCGG
This sequence comes from Ornithorhynchus anatinus, assembly GCF_004115215.2. Taxonomy (NCBI): domain Eukaryota; kingdom Metazoa; phylum Chordata; class Mammalia; order Monotremata; family Ornithorhynchidae; genus Ornithorhynchus; species Ornithorhynchus anatinus. The sequence goes on along the minus strand of NC_041744.1, from coordinate 18,055,605 downwards.
CCGGAGAAGCGGGAGGGAAAAGCAGGAGGGAAGAAGGAGGAGGAGGAGGAGGAGGAGGTGGAGGAAGAAGAGGAGGAGGAGCCCGGGAGGGAGTCAGCTGACCCATCGACCGACGGACCGACGACCGACAGCTCGCCTCGCCCCACGCGGTCGACACGGACCCGAGCGGAGACGCGGCCCCCCACGCCACCCGAGACCCCCCAAAACCTGCCCCTCTCAGCCGGCCCTCGCGCTCCGCGTGACCCCGCGCTAAGCACGCGGGAGAGGCCGAGGCGACGCGGCGGGTGGACAGGCCTTCCCTGCCCACGACGGGCTTACGGTCGAGGGGGACGATCTAGGCCGGCCGGCCCGCGGATGGCGCGCTTACGGGGCGCGGAACGCCCAACTGGACGCCCGACGCGTGCCGAGCGCCGTGCCGAGCGCCGGGGAAGTACAATTCGCTAACAGAGAGACGATCCCCGCCCGCGACGGGCTCGCGGTCCAGTCCGACGCACTCGGTAGACACGTTTCCTACTCACGGTGACCTTACGGTCTAGAGGGGAAAGGCTAGGGAACCGGTCCGTCCATCGTTTTGATTGTTTACAGGGTGCGGACCACCGGACCGAGCAGTTGGGAGAGTCCAGTGCGACGCGGCTGGGGGACAGGCCTTCCCTGCCCACGACGGGCTTACGGTCCCGAGGGGGACGGTCTAGGCCCTCCGTCCCGCGGATGGCGCGCTTACGGCGCGCGGAACGCCGAACTGGACGCCCGATCCGTGCCTAGCGCCGTGCCGAGCGCCGGGGAAGTACAATTCGCTAACAGAGAGAGACGATCCCCGCCCGCGACGGGCTCGCGGTCCAGTCCGACACACTCGGTAGACACGTTTCCTACTCACGGTGAGCTTGCGGTCTAGAGGGGAAAGGCTAGGGAACCAATCCGTCCATCGTTTTGATTGCTTACAGGGTGCGGACCACCGGACCGAGCACTTGGGAGAGTCCAGTGCGACGCGGCTGGGGGACAGGCCTTCGCTGCCCACGACGGGCTTACGGTCCCGAGGGGCGCGATCTAGGCCGTCCGTCCTATCGACTGCGTGCTTACGGTGCGCGGGGCACTGCACTCAACACTTCGTTCATTTGAGTGCTTAATGAGTGCAGAGCACTGTACTAAGCGCTTGGAAAGTACAGTTCAGTAACAAAGAGAGATAATCCCTGCCCGCAACAGACTCACGGTCTAGTCCACACTCAGTAGACACGTTTCTAGTCAGTCCACACTCGGACACGTTTCCGGCTCACAGCGAGTTTACGGTCTAGAGGGGAAAGGCTAGGGAACCAATCCATCCATCGTATCGACTGTTTACGGGGTGCAGAGCACTGGACTGAGCACTTGGGAGAGTCCAATGCGACACGGCTGGTGGACAGGCCGTCCCCGCCCATGACGAGCCTACAGACTAGAGGGGGAAAATCTAGGCCATCCGTCGTATCGATTACGTGCTCACGGTGCGCGGAACGCTGAACTCAACACTTGGTTCATTTACTGAGCGCGTACTGCGTGCAGAGCACTGTGCTAAACTCTTGGAAAGCGCAATTCAGTAGCCGAGAGAGACAATCTCTCCCCGCAACGGGCTCACGGTCCAGTCCACATTCAGTTGACACGTTTCCTGCCCACGGTGAGTTTACAATCCAGAGGGGAAAGGCTAGGTAATTAATCCATCAACTGTATTGATTGCTTACAGGGTGCAGAGCACTGGACTAAGCACTCGGGAGAGTCCGGTGCAACGCACCTGGTAGATACACATTCTCCACCCACGATGAGCTTATAGTAAAGAGAGGGAAATCTAAGCAATCGATTGTACTGACTGAACGCTTATAGTCTGCAGAGGCCTGGATTAAGCACTTGGGAGAGTCCAATACAGCAGTCGGTAGATTTATTGCCTGCCCACAACGAGCTGACAGTCTATAGAGACTCGTGCCCGATATGCTAAGAGACACAGACACACACACGCAAAACCCTGGGGACTGGGTGAGGAGCCCCCAGACCCATCTTGGAAGATGGAGAAAGGGACCGTGGTTTGGGGGGTGTCGAGAGCAGGGACCCAGGAGAGGGTGGGGAAGCGAGAATATTTTAAAATATTAAACTGAAAGCCCTATGTGGGGCAGAGACTGCGTCCCACCTGTTTATCCCGACTCTACCCAGTGCTTAGCACAGCATTCGGCACGAGTAAATGCTTAACGCCACACTTCAATAATAATTTTAAAAAGCCACCTATAATCCACAGTGAGGATGACTCACCCTCTCATCATCACGATCTGGCCATAGCGGGCTGCAACTTTAAATTTGGCGAGAGGTTGCGTGGTCTGGTGGATAAAGCCCAGGATTGGGAGTCGGAAGGTCCGGGGTTCTAATCCCCTTCTGCCACTTGTCTGCTGTGTGGCGTAGAGCAAGTCATTTCACTTCTCTGGGCCTCAGTTACCTCATCTGTAAAATGGGGATTAAGACCGTAACCCCCCGATGGAACAGGGATTGCGTCCAACCTGACTAGATTGTATCCACTTCTGCACTCAGTACGGTGTCTGGCACAGAGTGAGCACTTTACAAATACCACGAGATAAAAAGGAGGTTCTAAAAACCCGGGGAGACATTTATTGAGTGCTTACTAGGTGCGGAACACTGAATAAACGCTCGGGAGAGTACACTGTAACAGAGTCGGTAGACACGTTCCCGGCCCACAAAGAGCTTCCAGTTGACAGGCATCGAGTCACTGGATTGGAAAGTCGTTCATGCATTCAATTGTATTTACTGTGTGCAGAGCGCTGTGCTTGGGGGAGGACAATATAACAATATAACAGACATATTCCCTGCCCACAACGAGCTTACAGTCTAGGGGGGAACGTCAGGACTGGTGGCTCCGTCCTTCCTCGGGGGTGGTGGGAATCCAGGGAGAGCGGAACTGGGGGTTGAGACCACCAGGGGCCTAGTGCCTGTTAACGAAGCAGGGAAGATCCGGCCCTCGGCGGCAGGAACCTATTTAGGACGGAGAGGGAAAGGAGGCGTGTTTGATGTGTGATCCAAAGGATGTTCCCAAAATAGAGCCCGGGCCTCGACCGAGCCGGGCGTGGTTGGCTGGGAGCAGTGGAGAGGGTGGGTAGAGTTTTAACCACGGGCCCGGCCTCCTCCCAACGAATTAACGGTTGCCCTTGGACGTCTTAGTCGAGTTCGCTCCGCTCGTCAACCAGAACGCCTCGGGGCTCGTCTCGGGAGGAGGAAAAGAAAAATAATCCACGGTCTTTGCTGGGGAGGCGGAGATATTGGGGCTCCATCTCTGGAGATGGGGAGGGAGGCTGAAAAAGCCTCACTTAGAGGATCAGCTTGAGAGGGGCTAGGGCGGGTGGGGCTGGCTGTGGTCAGGACAAAAATAATAATAATAACTCTGGTATTTCTTAAGCGCTTACTATATGCCAGGCACTGTACTAAGCGCTGGGGTGGATAGGAACAAATCGGGTTGGACCCAGCTGTGGTATCATGACATCCCTAAATTGACAGGAAAGTACTGATCTGAGGGTCAGGTGAGGCAAGGGGGTGGGGGCTCACTCAACAGTTCGACCACCTGAAAAATAATAATAATAACTGCAGAATTTGTTAAGCACTTACTGAGTGCTAGGCGCTGTACTAGGCACTCGGGTGGATACAGCAAATCGGGTCGGATACGGTCCCTGACCCACGTGGGGCTGACAGTCTCGCTCCCCATTTTTCGAATTAGGTCACTGAGGCACAGAGAAGTGAAGTGACTTGCCCAAGGTCACCCAGCAGACAAGTGGCAGAGGCGGGATTAGAACCCAGGACTTCGACCCCAAAGCCCGTGCGCTACCTCACCATGCTGCTTCTCCCCTCATTTACCTGTTGGGGCTTCCTAAGGGAGAAATCCAATAAGAATAATTGCAGAATTTGTTAAGCACTTACTATGTGCCAAGCACTGTATAAGCGCTGGGTTTGATACTAGATCATCGGGTCCCACTTGGGGCTCTCAACCCGAGTAGGAAGGAGAACGGAGATTCATCCCCTATTTTACAAATGAGGAGGGAACTGAGGCACGGACACGTGAACCGCCCAAGGTCACGCCACAGGCCTGTGGCAGAACCAGGATGCAGCGTGGCTTAGCGGAGAGAGCCCGGGCTTGGAAGTCAAAGGTCATGGGTTCTAATCCCTCTACTCTGCCACTTAGCTGTATGACTTTGGGCAAGTCACTTCACTTCTCTGTGCCCCAGTTACCTCATCTGGAAAATGGGGATGAAGACTGTGAGGCCCACGTGGGACAACCTGATTACCTTGTATCCACCCCAGCGCTTAGAATGGTATTCGGCACATAGTAAGCGCTTAACAAATATCATCATCATCAACTCTGGTTCTCTGACTCCCAAACCTGAACTCTTTCCACTGGGCCACACTGCCTAGGCAGAGCCCCCAGGAGGAGAAGCTTGGGCGGATCGGGGGGCAGGGGGATCTGGAATCTTCCCTAGAATGATCTTCCCTCTTGACGCCCTGCCAAAATGCCTACAAGGCACCGCAGCCTCGGGGCGAGCCAGGCAGTCAGTCAATCGCGTTTATTGAGCACTTCCTGTGTGCAGAGCACTGTATTAAGCGCTTGGGAGAGTACAACAGACACATTCCCTGCCTACAACCAGAGTACAGTCTGGAGGTGGAGTCCTGGCCCGTCCGGTCCCTGCAGTGGCTACTCGTGGCATCGTGGATAAAGCACAGGCCTGGGACCCTAAAGGTCATGGGTTCTAATCCCGGCTCTGCCACTTGCCTGCTGTGTGACGTTGGGCAGCGTGCCTCACTTCCCTCATCTGTAAAATGGGGTTGGAGACTGTGAGCCCCTCGTGGGAAAGGGACTGTGTCCAACTCGCTTTGCCTGTACCCAGTGCTTAGTACAGTGTCGGTCACCTAGTGACCCGTCTCACAGTCATTACCATTCTTACTCCCTCATTCCACGCGTTGGGCCGTACCCGCAACCGATCCGAACCCGCCTCCTGACGCCAATGATGTCAACCACACCACCTCCCGAGCTCCTCTAGCCTGTAAACTCACTGTGGGCAAGAAATGATAATGATGATGGTACTCGTTAAGCGCTTACTGTGTGCCAGGCACCGTACGAAGCACTGGGGTGAGGACAGGCAAATCGGGTTGGACACAGTCCCCGTCCCGCATGGGGCTCACCGTCTTCATCCCCAGTTTGCAGGTGAGGTAACTGAGGCCCAGATAGGTTAAGCGACTTGCCCAAGACCGCACAGCAGACAAGCGGCGGAGCTGGGATTAGAACCCACGGCCTTCCGACTCCCAGGCCCGTGCTCCGTCCGCTGTGGCACGCTGCTTCCCGTGTCTAGTCTATTGCCTTGTCCTCTCCCAAGTGCTTAGCACAGCGCTCTGCACACAGGAAGCGCTCAATACATCCAATTGGCCGACCGACCCTACGGGGCCCCAGGGGCCGGGCAGATGACCCGTGGGAGCGCAGCGTCCCTCTCCGTCGGTAGGCGTGAGACGGCCGGTACCCTGCCAGTCGGGATCAAGGGCGGAAAGACGTCACCGGGCAAGGCCGCGTTCCAGGGTCCCTCGTCCGTCCCGACTGAGCCCGGGCAGTAGGAATACCGTGTCCGGGAATAGACACCGGTCTTCCAGGGGTGGGGCCTCCTCGGCAGGGCGGGCAGCCGTCTAGGAGGGGAGCCAGAGATGTTTGTCTCTCCATTTGTCTCTGCGGTGACAACACAGGGCCACACTCCCCGTCACCACACCCCCGACGCTCCCCGGGGACCCATCGCGGACCACCCCACCCCCCTGCCTCTCCCCCGGGGACACTCCTCACCTTCCCACCTGAACCCCGTCCTCCCCGGGGCTTTCCCACCGCTGTAGACGGCGCCGCCGTCCTTCCCGGCTCACAGGCCCCTGACCTTGGCCTCGTCCTGGACTCCTCTCTCTCATTCAACCCACGAATTCAATCCATCCCTAAATCCCGTCGGTCCCACCTTCGCGACACGGCCAAAATCCGTCCTTCCCTCTCCATCCCCACTGCTGCCACGCTAATGCGATCCCTCTTCTCTCCTCACCGGCCTCCTCGCTGACCTCCCGGCCTCCCGCCGCCTCTCCCCACGCCGGTCCAGACTTCGCTCTGCCGCCCGGATCGTTTTACCACAAAAAACGTTCAGGACACGTCACCCCGCTCCTCAAAAAAACCCCAGTGGTTGCCCACCCACCTCCTCAGCAACCGAAAACTCCTCACCGTCGGCTCTAGGGCGGTCCGCAACCTTGTTACCTTCCTACCTCACCTCGCTAACTCTCCTACTGCAACCCAGCCCTCACACTTTAGTGCTAACTTTCTCACCGTGTCTCCATCTTACCCGTCGCCCACATCCTGCCTCTGGCCTGGAATTGTCCAACAGACAATTATTCTATCCCCTTCCAAGCTTTATTGAAGGCCCATCTCCAGAAGGCCTTCCCTGACTTAAGCCCCCTTTTCCTCTTCTCCCACTCCCTTCTGCGTCGCCCTGACTCGCTCCCTTGGTCCTTCCCTCCTCCCAGCCCCAAACCACATACGTCCATATCTGTCATTTATTTATAGGAATGTGCCCCCTCTAGACTGTCATCTCATGGGGAGGGAATGTTGCGCTGTACTCTTCCAAGCTCTTAGCGCAGTGCTCGCCCCAGTAAATAATACGATCGATAAATACGATCGAATAACTCGATCGATAAATACGATACAATAAATCCGGCAAGACCACCCAACACCCCTGACTCTCCCCTCTCCATCCCTGACTCTCCCGCAGGGACCCAGCTTGGACCATTCAACGGAGGAAAGAGACTCAGGGGTGTTGGGTGGCTCATCCCTGGACGCGAGGGTAGGCGTCCAGGAGGGCGACCGACACACCAGTCCTCCGAAGGACCCAGCGGTCACCGGGGACCGAACTCTGCCAGATGGCCTGTTGGTCTGGCAGAGTGCTGGCACTGCCCGTTGCCTCACCATCCCGGGCACGCGCTGGCGTGAGCAATGAGCTCTTGGTGGACAAAGCTCCTCTGTTATCTAAAAAGTTTCATCAGTCACACATAGACTGGGACCGCTTTACTCGCTAAAAGGACTTATTTCTTCCCTCCGGATAATGTCCCTTTCATGATCGCTTCTTGTCGTTCTTCCATTTGCAAGTGGGTGGTTGGCTCCCTCGCCCTGGGACTGGACGGGAACGAACGAAAAGTTGAGATCGGAAAAGATGGCGGCCCGCACCTCGGCCCTCCGAGGTCCCGGGCCCCGACCTGCGACCCGGAGAACCGGATGCCAGCGTTGACACGAGCGTCCAATGGAGATGAGGACTGTCCCCCGCCCGGAAGAAACAGGAAAGCCATCGTAGGAACAAAGGCGCCATTTCGTAGATGAGCCTCTCCGAGGGAGCGGCGTGGCCAAGTGGAAAGAGCCCGGGCCTGGGAGCCAGAGGACCTGGATTCCAATCCCGGCTCCGCCACTGGTCTGCTGGGTGTGATTTTGGATGAGTCGCTCAACTCCTCTGTGCCTCCTTTCCCTCCTCAGAAGGTCATGGGTTCTAATCCTGACTCCGCCCCTTGTCTCCTGTGTGACCTTGGACAAGTCACTTCTCTTGGCCTCCGTGACCTCATCTGGCATTAAAACTGTGAGGCCCACTTGGGACCGGGACTGTGTCCAACTCAACTTGTATCCACCCCAGCGCTTAGTACAGTGTCTGGCACATAGCGCTTAACAAGTACCATCATTATTATTAAAATGGGGATTAAGATTGTGAAACCCAAGTGGGACAGGGAATGGGCCTAACCAATTAGCTTGTATCTACCCCAGCAATTATTACAATGCCTGGCACACAATAAGGGCTTAACAAATGTCACATTATTATTATTACTGAATAGCAAATGGCCTGGCTGAAGGGTGATAGGAGGAGGAGGAGAAAGAGGAAGAGGAGGAAGAGGAAGAGAAAGGGAAGGAAGAGGAGGAGAAAGGGAAGGAGGAGGAGGAGAAAGGGAAGGAGGAGGAGGAGAAAGGGAAGGGGGAGGAGGAGAAAGGGGAGGGGGAGGAGGAGAAAGGGGAGGGGGAGGAGGAGAAAGGGGAGGGGGAGGAGAAAAAAGGAGGAGGAGAAAGGAGGAGGAGAAAGGAGGAGGAGAAAGGAGGAGGAGAAAGGAGGAGGAGAAAGGAGGAGGAGGAGAAGAAAGAGGAGGAGAAGAAAGAGGAGGAGAAGAAAGAGGAGGAGAAGAAAGAAGGGAAATACTGGTGGAAGTATTACCAGGAAGATAGCCACTACTTTCCAGGGGTTCTTGGAGCCAAAGGCAACAATTGGTCAAGGACTTGACCAGTCCACAGTCAGTCGGTCAAGTGTATTTCTTGAGCACTTACTGCGAACAAAGCACCGTACTAAGTGCTTGGGAAAGGACAAGAGAACAGAAAATCAACACATTCACTGCCCACAACAAGCTCACAGCCGAGAGGATTTAGAGGCGCTTACAGTCAACAGGCTGACCCGGCCGTCAGCTGTCGGGAAGGGGTCACTGGCCCAGAGCAGAGCCGACGGGAAGATCAGGAAGGGATTAGAAAACGATGTCGGGCACTGCCAGCCACACACGCCCTGACGTGGAGGATGGTCTTTCTGTGCCTACAACGCACACAGCGTTTTGGGGGCACATTGCTCTCAACAGGATCTTCACGCACAAATGCTCCAACAATACCTCTACTCCCTTCCACTTAAGATTGAGAGCACCACGGGGAACGAGGATCGCGTCCGACCTTATTGACCCGTGCGTACCCCAGTGCTTAGAATAGTGTTTGACGCGTAATAAGTGCTTGTCGTTGTCTTCTGCCGTTGGGTTGCCTCCGACCCATAGCGACGCCGCGGATGCCTCTCTCCCAGAACGCCGCACTTACATCTGCAATCGTGCCGGGAGCGGATCCATAGATTTTTCTGGTAAAAATATGGAAGTGGTTTACCATCGCCTCCTTCCGTGCAGGATACTTGAGTCTCCGCCCTCGACTCTCTCCCGCGCCGCCACGGCCCAGCACGGGTGAGTTTTGACTCGTAGCCGATGGCCTTCCACTCGCTAGCCACTGCCCAAAGCTAGGGATGGAATGGATAGGCCTCTGCGTGACTCTCCCTCCCGTAGTCGAGACTGGTAGAGGACGGGAAACTCTCCAGCTGCGACCCTGAGAGGGTTGTAAGTGCTTAAAAGTATCATAAAACAAACCTACACACTTAAACAGTGTTAAATAAATACCTTTGTGTCTGGTTTGAAAGCCTTCATGAGAACCTCCTATGGGAGAAGCAAACCGTTCTTGTTTTGGGGGATCTATTAGGGGTTTACTATGTGCCAGACACCGTACTAAAGTCTGGGTTAGATTCAAACTCATCAGGTTGGACACCGTCTCTTTCCCGTTTGGGGCTCAAAGTCTCAATCCCCATTTTACAGTCAGGGATCTGGGAGAAGTGAAATGACTTCCCCAGGGTCACCCAGCAGACACGAAGTAGAGCCGGGATTAGAAAGCATTCCCATTCCCGTGGGGTATCCATTAGGGCATGCTGCTTTTCCTGGAAGGGTCAGTCATCACTGCCTGGCTCAACCACTCAGAGTATACTGAGCACCTTCCATGTATATGTCAAGCTCTGCACACGGTAAATGCTCAAAAAATACGATTGGCTGACTATAACAGAGTTGGTAGACAGATTTCCTGCCCATGATGAGCTTACAGTCCAGAGGGGGATAAAGAGGTCGTTATAAATAAATTATGGATATGTGCCCAAGTGCTAGGGGGCTGAGGGAGAGGTGAATTAAGGGAGCAAATTCGAGTGCGTAGGTGACACGGGGGAGTGGGAGAAGAGGAAATGAGGGCTTAGTCAGGATAGGCCTCTTGGAGGAGAGGGGCCTTCAAAAAGGCTTTCAAGGTGGGGACAGGGATCATCCGTCTGATAGGAAGAGGGAGGGTGTTCCAGGCAAGGGTTGGTTTGTGGGTGAGTAGCCGGTGGCGAGACGGTGGAGATCGAGCTAAGTGGGAGTCTAAATAGGATGGAGAACAAGTTTTGAATCCCCACTTTGCAGATGAGGGAACCGAGGCACGAAGTGAAGTGACTCGCCCAAGGTCAAACAGCGGCTAGGTGGCGGAGCCAGGATTAGAACCCAGGTCCTCTGACTCACAGGCCTTGGCTCTTGCAACTAGGTCACGCCGCTTCTGGGCGCAGATTCAGACTTTGGCTTGAAACCCCTTTTTGAATTCCCAGGGGCTCTGGAGTTTGCTAAAAAAAAAAAAAAAAAAGAGAAAAAAAACAGGCCCAGAGAGACATCACCAGGCCGAGAATTGTCTTTTGTTTTGAGCATAAATTATTTACATAAATTACCTTTATGACTGAAATCTTGCCAGCATGCTAGAAACTGTGAGGCTCATGGAGATTTATATTCCTCGTGGGATTTTCAGAGGCCTGTTTTTCCCTTTCATCAAGAAGGACCTATTTGGAGGCTTTGGACAAAGCAGCCATCTAATTAAAAGCCGGAGAAGTCTTATGTCAGATGAAGTTCCCAAAAAAATTGCTTTCTGTCAAAGGGACGGAGGCTGGGAGTAATTGAAATTATGATGGGAATTAATTGTGCCGGGCTGGACGGATCTCACTGCGGCACAGTTTGGGAAAAGGGATATTCCGAAATCAGAAGAGAAGCCGTGTGGATAGACCCCGGGCCTGGGAGTCACAAGGACCAGGGTTCTAATCCCGGCTCTGCCACTTGTCTGCTGCGTGACCTCGCCCAAGGCACTTGGCTTCTCTGTGCCTCAGTGCCCCTCATCTGTAAAATTTGGATTTTCAGACCATGAGCCCCTTGTGGGACATGGACTGTGTCCACCCTGATGACTTTCTATCTACTCCATCGCTCAGAACAGTGCCTGGCACATAGTAAGAGCTTAACAAATTCTAGGAAAAAAAAATGGATTCACCATCGACAGATAAAATTAATGAATCCTGTACATTAAGATACATCGACCTACCGCTAGTATTTATTGGGTACTTCTTGGGGTCGGATCACTGTACAAAGCGCTTTGGAGAGTACAGTTGACACCACCCTTTAACCTCAAGGAGCTTCCAGTCTCGAGGGGGAGGCCTACATTAAAATAAATTACACAGTATAAGGGATATGGACATTCATTCAATCGTATTTATTGAGCACCTCTTTGAGCAAAGCACTGTATTAAGCGCTCGGGAGAGTACAATATAACAACATCAGCACTAGAGGGGGAGTAATCAACACACTTAAGGGGGTCCAGAACCAAACGCACACCAGACGCAGAGAGGAGGGCAAATAGGGAGGGAAAATGAGGGCTTAGTCGGGAATGGCTTCCTGGAGGAGGTGTGATTTCCTTCATTCATTCAATAGTATTTATTGAGCGCTTACTATGTGCAGTGTACTGTACTAAGTGCTTGTTTCCAACCAATACGGAAAAGGGGATAACTGGAAGGGCAGATTGGCTGGATCCTGAATCTCTTTGAATGGGTTGGGTCTCAGCAGCCATTTCATTAAAGGCGAGAGGAGTGTGACGTACCCATCTCTAAATTACATGCACTCGAGACTGGAAGCTCGTTATGGGCAGGGGATGTGTCTGCTAATTCTGTTGGACTGTACTCTCCCCAGCTCTTTGTACAGTGCTCTGCACAGAGTAAGCGCTCAGTACCCGATCGATCGATATATTATCAATTATTTCTTTATATTCATGTCCGTCTCCCCCCTAGACTGGAATCTTACCATGGGCAGGAATTTATCTGTTATTTCAATAGGCTTTGACGGTGGGGAGGGGGATCATCCGTCTGATATGGAGAGAGAGGACCTTCGTGGCCAAAAGCAGGATAATGATGATGATATTTGTTAAGCACTTACTATGTGCCTGGCACTGTACTAGGCACGGGGGTGGATACAAGCAAAGCGAGTTGGACACAGCCCCTGTTCCGGGTGGGACTCACCATCTCAATCCCCATTTTCCAGATGAGGGAACTGAGGCCCAGAGAAGCAATATGACTTGCACAGGGTCACACAGCAGACGAGTGGCCGAGTCGGAATTCGAACCCAGCCTTTTCCTATCCCGGTCAACGCCCCCCCGGCTCCAAGTTCCACAGCGTTCCTCTCCAGGCACGCTCCCCCTCTGGACCGCCTGGGTCCTCTGGACCCTCCTCACTGGGTTGGCGGGGCCTGGGACCCACCCAGACCAAACAATCTCATGACAGCTGAGACGGCACCGCAAAATTGGTTGATGAACTGATGGATAGGTCGATCGTCCTTGGGCTGTTGTTCAGTAGTTCGCTCTTCTGCCCGTCTCCCTCTCTAGACTGTGAGCTCGTAGTGGGCAGGGAACATATCTTCCAACTCTGTTGCACTGTCCTCTGCCTAGCGCTCAGTGCTCTGCACACAGTAAGCGCTCAGTAAACACGACTGATTTCTGCAGGTCATGAGGTGCAGGAGCCCCCTCCCAACCTGCCCCAAGGACCTCGCATTTGGTGTCTGCTCACAGACGTGTCTACAAACACACCCCGGGGGCTTCAGGGATTGGGGGTATAATAATGATGCTGGCATTTGTTAAGCGCTTACTATGTGCCAAGCACTGTTCTAAGCACCGGGGTAGATACAAGGTCATCATGTTGTCCCACATGGGACTCCCAGTCTTTACCCCTATTTTACAGATGAGTTACCTGAGGCCCAGTGAAGTGACTCACCCAAAGTCACACAGCAGACGAGTGGCGGAGCCGGGATTAGAACCCACGACCTCTGACTCCCAAGCCCGGGCTCTTTCCACTGAGCCACATATTTCACATTTGTCATAACAAACTCATATTCATTAAATGTTTACTATGCACCATTCACTGTGCTAAGCACTGGGGTGGGCGCAAGCAAATGGGGTTGGACACAGTCCCTGTCCCACGTGGGGCTCACGGCCTCCATCCCCATTTTACAGATGAGGGAACTGAGGCCCAGAGGAGTGAAGAGCACTGCCCAAGGTCACGCGGCAGAGCCGGGATTAGAACCCATGACCTTCTGACTCCCGGGCCCGGGCTCTCGCCACCCGGCCGTGTCCCTCGCTCGAGTTCCCCGCGGGGCCTAGCACCGTCAGACGCCCCGCCATCGGAAACCGACCCAACCGACCGTTTCCCATCCTCTGTTCTCCGGCCCCGCTCTGGAGGGCTGCCATCTGCCCGCAGCTATAAAAAGATCACAATGAGGAGGCCGCTGCCGGCAACGACCAAAGGAGGCTGCGTTGTCGGGAAGCTGAGAGCAGGAGGCGGGCAGAACAAGCACTGCCTTTTGGAACCAAGGTGAGAATGAAAGGACTAGGAAAAAAAAATAAAATACAAATGGAAAAAAAGACATATGGATCCTCAAAATATAGCCGCCCTGGAAGGAAACCGCTAAAACGGAGAATATGAGACTGTGGGCTCCTCTAGGCCGTGAGCTCGTTGTGGGCGGGGATTGGCTCTCTTTACCGTTCTGTTGTACTTTCCCAAGCGCTTAGGACAGCGCTCGGCACAGAGTAAACATTTAATAATTATGATCCAATGAATGACTGAGAGGTTGCTTCCGTCCTTTGAGGATGAGGGAGAAACGGGCCAGAATCCCGTTGGGTCAATCCGTGGGGTTGCTTTTTATTATTATTAATAACGATAATTATTGTGGCCTTCATTAAGCGCTTACTATGCGCCCGATAGTATACTAAGCACAGGAATGGATACAACCAAATCGGGTTGACCCGCGTGGGACTCACGGTCTTAATCCCCGTTTTCCAGATGAGGTAACCGAGGCCCAGAGAAGCGAAGCGACTCGCTCGAGGTCACACAGCAGACAGGCGGCAGAGACGGGATCAGAACCCAGGTCCTTCTGCCTCCCCCGCGCTCTACCCGCTAGGCCACTCTGCTTCTCTGCGCCTACCGCACAGAGCGTTGTACTGAGCACTAGAGAGTTGGTCGTCATGACCCTTGCCCTGGAGGAGTTTCCAGTCTTGCATGGACCGAGCACTGTACTGAGCACTTGGGGGTGTCCAGCAGGGGAACGGACCGGAGGACTTGGTCTGGATTCCTGAGTCTGTCAGAAGAGCGCTGAGCAAAGACACGTGGCCGGAGGTCGTTTTACCTCTCACGACCCCCCGATTATCACCTCAGCATGCAAGCCCCTGCCCTCCGTTTCGAGCAGACAGAGCCTGGGCCAGGTACGCCAGAAGGTCATGGGTTCTAATCCCAGCTCCGCCACTTGTCCGCTGGGGGACCTAGGGCAAGTCCCTTCACCTCTCTGGGCCTCAGTCACGTCATCTGTAAGAGGGGGATTGAGACTGTGAGCCCCACGTGGGTCAGGGATTGTGCCCAACCTCCTTAGCTTGCACCTAACTCCGGCACTTAGAACAGGGCTCGGCACATAGTAAGCGCTTAATACCATTATTATTATTCTTATTATTGAAGGTGGTGAGATACCCTCTAGGATGTAAGCTTGTTGCGGGCAGAGAATGTGTCTGCTTATTGTTATAGCGGACTCTCCCAGATGCTTAGTACAGTGCTCCGCACATAGTAAGCGCTCAATAAATACCACTGAATGAACGCCAGTGGGTCAGGCCGGACCGCTGTCCACGCCAGGGAGATTCTGGTGTCAGTCTTCCCCTTTTACAGAGGAGGAAACTGAGGCCCAGAGAGGTGGGGTGACTTGTCCACGGTCACACGGCAGGGCGGACCTCAGATCCGGGTCTCCTGATTCCCAGACGTGGGCTCTTGCCCATAGTCCGGGCTGCTTCTGGTTCTATTACAGCGACGGGCGCAAAGTGCTCTAAACCCAGCTACCCTCGCCCTCCCACCGGGCCGAAGAGTGGACAGGCGGCCATCCAGGACTCCCCCCTGGGGGGCAGGGACCGGGATGCTCAGCGGTGGGGCGGAAGGGACGGCCCCGGCTGATTATTAAGCTTTTAGCGAAGGGGACATTAGTCATCCGCTCGCCAATTCGCTGTTACTTGGAGAATTGGTGGTAATTTGGCAAATTTTTACATTTCACTTCCCTGGGAAATGGCAAAGACGTGCCGGAGGCGATGACGCTAGTAGGGAGAGTTGGATGGACGGGGGTGGGGTTAGGGTGGGGGGTGGAGAGGGGGTCGGAGGAACCAGAGGATCCAGAAGGGGGGTGTTAGTAATAATCATAAAGATGGTATTTGATAAGCGCTTACTACGTGCCAGGCACTGTACTAATGGCAGGGATGGATCCAAGCAAATCGGGTTGGACTCAATCCCTGTCCCGTGGGGCTCACTCTCTCAATCCCCATTTTCCAGATGAGGGAACTGAGGCCCAGAGAAGTGAAGCGACCTGCCCAAGGTCACACACAGCAGGCAGGATTAGAACCCACGGCCTTCTGCCTCCCAGGCCCGGGCTCTACCCATTAGGCCACATCGCTTCTCCAACCGGCCTGGCTCCAGTCAACCCAGGTACAGGCCCGTGCGCCCTCTGGCTCGCCCCGACTTCTGTGACGACACAAAATCCGCGGGGAGATGGAATTAATAGAGAGTTGATGAAAAATGTTCCAATTAGTGCCACGCCCGAGGGGACGGCGGAAACCGGCTCCTTCCTCGACCGCGAGCCCGCCCCGGTTATCTCCTCCCTTCCCCGGCTTTCGGCGGAGTGTTGGGTACAGAGTCAGCGCCTCCCCAAGGGCACAATCAGTCAATTGGATTTACTGAGTGCTCACTCTATGTAGAACACTGTATTAAGCGCTTGAGAGAGGACAATATAACAGAGACTTGGACGAGCTCACGGTCTGGAGAACTAGACTCTGGTCCCACTTTGAGCCGTTGGAGGTCTCAAGGACCACCCCCCCGGCAAAAAAAAATCTCAGAGGGAGCCGCCCCCTTCCCCGTCCTCCCTCCTGACTGGAGAGATTCTACAACTTCCACAGGGCGAGGGAGGACCAAAACCCACGCTTTTTACATTTTTTTTAATGCTATTTGTTAAGCACTTACTATGTGCCAAGCCCGGTTCTAAACACTGGGGTAGACAGGAGCTAATCGGGTTAGCGTGGCGTAGTGACCCCCAACTGGGAGTCAGAAGGCGATGGACTCTAAATCCGGCTCTACCCCTTGTCTGTGTGACCTTAGGTGAGTCACTTAACTTCTCTGGGCCTCATTTCCCTCATCTGTAAAATGGGGTTGAAACTGTGAACCCCACATGGGACAGGGTGGATAAGGGAAATGATAGTTCGGTCAGGGAAGGCCTCTTGGAGGAGATGTGATTTTAGGAGGATTTGGAAAGTGGGCAGAGCGGTGGGGATGAAAGGAGAAAGGGTTTCAGGCCCAAGGGAGGGCGTGGGCAAGGGGTCGGCGGTGCGATAGACGGAATCGAGGGACAGGTTGGCATTAGGAGGAGGAGAGCGTGCGGGCTGGGTTGGAGTAGGAGGGCGGGGAGGTGAGGTAGGAGGGGGAGGACCGATTGAGTGCCTTTAAAGGCGAAGATGAGCAGTTTCTGCTTGATGCGGAGGGGGATGGGGAAACGCTTGAGGTATTTGAAGATTGGAAAGATGGGGACTAAATAGTTTCTCATAAGAACGATCCAAGCAGCAGAGGGGAGCCTGGACCGGAGCGGGGAGAGACAGGAGGCGGAGAGGTCAGCGAGGAGGCAGACGCGCTCAGCAAGGCAGGAGGGGAGAAGGGCTCGGATCAGCACGGTAGCGGTTCGGATGGAGAGGAAAGGGTGGATTTTACTCAGTCGTATTGATCCAGCGCTTACTGTGTGCAGAACACTGAGCTAAGCGCTTGGAAAGTACAGTTCAGCAGTAGAAATAATTCCTGCCCACACCGGAATCACAGTCTAGAAGGGGGGAGACAGACAACAAAACAAGGAAACGGGCATCGATAGCTTCAGTGTAAGTAGAATTATAGATATACACACATCAAAACAAATAGGCATTCGTATAAATAAACAGAATCATAGATACATGCGTATATACACGCGCACACGTGCGGTGGGGTGGGGGCGGGTAGAGCAAAGGGAGTGAGTCGGGGCGACGGGGAGGGGAGGGAGATCTGAGCGACGTTTTAGAGCTTTAGCACATTTCAGCCATGTTGTGAAGGTAGAACCGACAGGATCTGGTGACAGATTGAATGTGTGGGTTGAACGAGAGAGAGGAGTCGAGGATGATGCCAAGGTTACGGGCTTGCGAGACGGGGAGGAGGGTGGTGTCTACGGTGACGGGAAAGTCACGGGGGAAGACAGGGTTTGGGTGGGAAGATGAGGAGCTCTGTGTTGGACACGTTAAGCTTGAGGTGTCCCGAAGCCAGGAGGAAATGCCAGACTGCAGAGAAGGAGAGGGAGATTTGGGAATCGTCCGCACAGAGGTCGTCGTCCAAGCTGTGGGAGCGAAAGAGTTCTAGAAGGGAGCGTAGATGGAGAATAGAAGGGGACCCAGAATTGAACCCGGAGGGATCCCCACAGTTAGGGGGTGGAAGGCAGAGGAGGAGCCCGAGAGAGACTGAGATGGAGTGGCCGGAGAGATAAGAGGAGAATCGGGAGAGGACGGTCTCAGTTTCTGATGCAGCCCGAGCGTAGAAGCGATTGGGGGCTGTGGGGTAGCGGTCAAGAGGGAAAGGGAAGCAAGGGAGTTAAATTCAGTGGAGGGGGTAGCATCCGAGGTGCGGACTTGGGCATCAAGCGGTTAGGAATAGGGAGACCAAACGGGGCACGATGACTTCAGAAAACCGGACGGGGTCTAAAGATCGGAGGTCTCTGTGGAGGAACAGGACGGCTTCGCCGGCAGAGAAGGCCGCTGAAGACATTTTGGTCAGAGAGAAGGATTTCAGAGTTAGAGTGGGTGGAAATCGCAGAAGGACCAGCCATAACGAGATGGAGCGTGTGTCCAAGTCAGCGAGTGGGTGAAGCAGGTACAGCAGGAGGTCGGAGGAGGAGAGGAAGCGGGAAGCCGAAAGGTCGTCGGGAACATTCGCACGAATCCTGAAGTCTGCGAGAATCAATGCCCCCGATAAGGTTTCTGAAGCAGGGGAGAGGCGCTGTCTGTCGGATAAGAGGGAGGGCGTTCCAGGCCAGAGGCGGGACGTCGGCGGCGAGAGAGACGAGACCGAAGCCCAGCGAGGGGGTTGGCATTAGAGAAGCAATGCCTCATCAGTGAGATCGGTGGATTGATCTCCGATCCGTCGCCAGCCTCGGTTGGCCTGGGGGAAAGTGTCAGGCACCCACGCGTGAGATGGACGTCCTTTACAAGCAGCCAATCCCTCTCGTTTGCCCTCTGACCTCCCGGACCGAAGCTCTGCATATCTAGGTAGCGCCGAGCCCTCGGATTAGTCGACGAAAGGGTCAGTGGTAACGATTGAGCGCTTACTGTGTGCGGAACACTGTACTAAACACTTGCGAGAGTATGCTACAACAGAATGGATTAACGTGTTACCTGCCCACAGAGAATTTATGATCCAATGAATGACTGAGAGGTTGCTTCCGTCCTTTGAGGATGAGGGAGAAACGGGCCAGACATTGAATTATGGATATGTATCCAAGTGCCGAGGGGGCTGAGAGTGAGGGGAATGTCTAGTGCATAGGCAGCTTGGAAGGGAGGAGGGAAAAATAACGATTACGGTGCTTTTTCGGCGCTTACTCTGTACCAAGCACTTTTCTAAGTGCCGGGGTTAAAAACAAGTCACTCGGATTGGACACAGTCCCCGCCCCACGTGGGACTCCCACTCATCCCCATTTTACAGACGAGGGAACTGAGGCCCAGAGAAGTGAAATGACTTGCCCAAGGTCACAGAGCGGACCCGTGGTGGGCGTAGAACCCAGGTCCTTCTGACTCCCGGGCCCGTGCGCTAACCGCTAAGCCACGCTGCTTAGTTGGAGGAGATGTGCTTTCAGTAGGTCTTCCCGGGTGCAGAGCGGTGGGGGATACGGAGGGGGAGAGAGTCCTGGGCCACAGGGAGGATGTGGGCGAGGGGTTGGTGGTGAGAGAGACGAGAACGAGGTACACTGAATAAGATGGCATGAGAGGAGCAGAGGGTGCGGGCTGGGTTGTAGAAGGTAATCAGTCAGGTAACAGACATGGAAGACTTGGCCCTAGACTTCAACTATTTCATGATAATAATAATAATTCTGGTATATTTTAAGCACTTACCACGTGCCAGGCACTGTACTAAGCGCTGGGGTGGATACCAGCCAGTGGGGTTGCACACCGGCCCTGTGCCACATGGGGCTCGCAGTCTCAATCCCCACTTTACAGATGAGGAAACTGAGGCCCGGAGAAGAAGCGACTTGCCCAAGGCCACACAGCAGACAAATGGCAGAACCAGGATTAGAACCCACGAGCTTCGAACTCCCGGGGCCGTGCTCTACCTACTATGTCATGCTGCTTCCTGAGCACCCCCAGTACTCAGCAGCCTCTTAGTCAAGGGTATTTATTGAGCACTTGTGTGCGAAGGACTGAAGCACACACCACCTGTGTGCAGTATCCTGTACTGAGCATCATCAGGGAAACATTCCTCTACGCTAAGCAACCTTTAGTGCACTGTACTGAGCACCCCCTGGGTACAATGCCCTTAATTAAGCATCTCTTGCATCAGTCAATGCATTTGAGCAGTTTCTGTGTGCTCTGCTGAGCACAACTCTGGGTACACCTGCCCTGTCCTGAGCGCCCTTAAGTTCAGCCCACTGTGCTGCATCTTCCCCCGCGGATAATCCACCATTCTTAATGCTTGGGAAAGTACAGCAGCAGAGCTAGACATGTTCCTTGCCCCCAGCTACTGGATAATACCCCTAGGGCCAGGGAGAATAAATCAAGGAAGACTAATGGGAAAAAGAAGGCTCGGAGGATGGCGACGGGGATGAGTTGGAGAGGTCATCATTCATAGTAATGATGGTATTTAAGCACTTACTATGTGCAAAGCACTGTCCTAAGCACTAGGGCAGATGCAAGGCAATCAGGTTGTCCCACGTGGGGCGCACAGTGCTAATCCCCATTTTAGCAATGAGGTACCTGAGGCACAGAGAAGTTAAGGGACCGGCCCAAAGTCACACAGCTGACAGAGGCGGGATTAGAACACAGGACCTCTGACTCCCAAACCCGCGCGCTTTCCATTAAGCCACGAATTGAGTGCTTACTGTGTCCTAAGCGCTTGGGAGACTACAGAACAATAAACAGACGCATTCCCTGCCCATCGTCTCTCCACCGAGGTTGTGCCCTCCGCCTGCCCACACCGATTCAGATTTAGGAAAAGCTTGGCACCCCCCGTCAGTGGCCCCGGGCCATTCTTTTTATTTATGACATGATATTTAAGCGCTTCCTGGGTACCAGGCACTGTACCAACCGCTGGGGTAGACACAAGGTTGGACACTGTCCATGTCCCACACGAGGCTAACGGTCTTAATTCCCATTTTACAGAGGAGGTGACTGAGGTCCAGAGAAGTGAAGCGACTTGCCCGAGGTCACACAGCAGACAAGTGGAGGAAGGAGGATCAGAACCCAGGTCCGTCTGCTTCCCAGGCCCGGGCTCTTTCCACTAGGCCAAGCTGCCTCTTCTCCCCCCTCCCCCCTCTGCTCCCTCCCCTTTCCCCCCTTCACCTCCCCCCAGCTGAGCCCCCTTTCCCTCTGCTCCTCCTCTTCCCCTCAGCACTGTGCTCATTTGT
Source organism: Ornithorhynchus anatinus (assembly GCF_004115215.2). Classification (NCBI taxonomy): domain Eukaryota; kingdom Metazoa; phylum Chordata; class Mammalia; order Monotremata; family Ornithorhynchidae; genus Ornithorhynchus; species Ornithorhynchus anatinus. The sequence goes on along the minus strand of NC_041744.1, from coordinate 18,034,965 downwards.
ATATATTTTTATTATCCTATTAATTTTGTTAATGAGGTGTCCATCCCCTTGATTCGATTTATCGTGATTACGTTGTCTTGTTTTTGTCCCTCTGCCTCCCCCGCTTAGACTGTTAAGGCCGTCATTGGGCAGGGAGCGTCTCGGTCGCCGAATTGTATATTCCGAGCTCTTGGTACGTAGTAAGCGCTCAACACTACTGAATGAATGCTGTTCTGCAAAAACACTTCCATCACCAGGAATAGCCTCAAAGAGACCCAGAGATGGCAGGCCTGGCAGTTTCAGAGTATCTCCTCAAGAACTTCCACTCCTCAAGAGCCTCCGGTGGTTGCCCAACCCACATCCCCCAGAAACTCTTCACCATCGACTTTCAAGCCTTCCGTCACCTCGCCCCCTCCTACCTCAGCTCGCTCCTCTCCTGCTCCAACCCAGGCCTCACCCTCCACTCCCGTAATGCCAACCTCCTCCCTGGACCTCCGTCTCCTCCATTTCACCCGCGACCTGCGACGCCCTCCCTCTTCATATCCGACAGACAATTCCTCTCCCCCCACCGCATTCAAAGCCTTTTCCCTCTCCCTTCCCATCCCCTCAGCACCGTACTCGTCCGCTCAACTGTGTATATTTTCATCACCCTATTTATTCTGTTAATGAAATGTACATCGCCTCCATTCTATTTAGTCGCCATCGGTTTTTACGAGACCTTCTTCCCCTCGACTCTATCTATCGCCATCGTCCTCGTCCGTCCGTCTCCCCCGATCAGACCGTAAGCCCGTCAGACGGCAGGGACCGTCTCTATCTGTTGCTGACTTGTTCACTCCAAGCGCTTAGTACAGTGCTCTGCACATAGTAAGCGCTCAATAAATACTATTGAATGAATGAATTAATTTGCAGGCCCATCTCCTCCAAGAAGCCTTCCCTGACTAAGCCCTCCTTTCCTTTTCTCCCACTTCCCTGTGTCACGTTCAACTGCTCCTCTCATTCACGCCGCCCAGCACGTAAATACAGATTCATTGAAGGCACACCTCACTGAAGGCCCATCTCCTCCAAGAAGCCTTCCGTGACTAACCCCCTGTATTTAGAGAAGCTTGTATTTAGAGAAGCAGCGTGGCTCAGTGGAAAGAGCCCGGGCTTGGGAGTCAGAGGTCATGGGTTCGGATCCCGGCTCCGCCGCTTGTCAGCCGTGTGACTTTGGGCAAGTCGTTTCACTTCCTCTGGGCCTCAGGGACCTCATCTGGAAAATGGGGATGAAGCCTGTGAGCCCCATGAGGGACAACCTGATGACCTTCTATCCTCCCAGCGCTTAGAACAGTGTTCTGCACATAATAAGTGCTTAACACCAACATTATTATTATTAAACCTCCCCCTTCCCTTCTGCATCACCCTGACCTGCTCCCTTCATTCATCCCCCGTCCCCGCCCCACATCACTCGTAAACGTAGCTGTAAATTTATACTAATGCCCGTCTTCCCTTCTACACTGGAAGCTCATCGCGGGCAGGGAATTAACCTGTTATATTGCACTCTCCCAAGACATAGTACAGTGCTCCGCACACAGTAAGCGCACGGTACGATCGATTGAAGAATCTATTCAGACCTATATCGGCGGCAGAACTACCTCAAGCGAAGCGCGCCTCTCATCCGCTCATCGCAAAATCCTTCCCAAGCCAGACACCATCTGGACGGGTGGGTGGGAAACAGGAAGAGGAGGCAGCAGCGTGGCTCAGTGGAAAGAGCCCGGGCTTGGGAGTCAGAAGTCACGGGTTCGAATCCCGGCTCGGCCACTTGCCAGCCGGGTGACTGTGGGCAAGTCACTTCACTTCTCTGTGCCTCAGTTACCTCATCTGTAAAATGGGGATTAGGACTGAGCGCCCCACGTGGCACAACCCGATGACCCCGTATCTCCCCCAGCGCTTAGAACAGTGCTCTGCGCATAGTAAACGCTTAACAAATACCAACATTATTATTAAGGCAGCCCCCACCTGTCCCTCCGAGGCCCGAACCCCCAAATCGCAACCCAGTGACCTGATAGTCTGCGTTTCTGAGTTCAACGACGGGGTTCCCAGCCTATTCAAACATTTTCGGCCGTCCCGTGGAGAAGAGAGATGAAAGGACGCCCGGAGAAAAGTATTTCCACTGGAGGATTGGGAAGATAGGAAGTGGTTTGGAATATTTCACACACCGCGGGTCATCATCTAGAGCAACTGTCCGCTGGGCCAGAAAGGCAGACGGGATTGCCCTCTAGAGACCATCTGGAGTGTTTTTACCAATCAATCAATGGTTTTTATTGGGCGCTTACTGGGTGCAGAGCACTGGGCTGAGCACTTGGGAGAGGGCAATACAACAGAGTCGGCAGACACCTCCCCTGCCTACAGCGAGTTTACAGTTTAGTCCGGTGCCTGGTACACATCAAGCACTTAAATATCACCATCATTATTATTATTAGAGTTTAGAGGGGGAGATGGATGTTAATATAAATCAATTCCGCAAGGACTCAACTCCACAGTGAGCACTTAATGATGGCATTTCTTACGTGCTTACTACGTGCAAAGCACTGCTCTAAACGCCGGGGAGGATACAAGGTGATCCGGTTGTCCCACGTGGGGCTCACGGTCTTACTGCCCATTTTACAGATGAGGTAACGGAGGCACAGAGAAGGGAAGAGACTTGCCCAAAGTCACGCAGCTGACAAGCGGCAGAGTCGGGATTAGAACCCACGACCTCTGACTCCCAAGCCCATTGCTCTTTCCACTGAGCCACGCTGCTTCCCAATCCAAGGGGTACAGACCCAAATACAGGGAGTGCCAAATCCGTGCTGGACCCAGGAAGCTGGATGACTGTGGGCAAGTCGCTTCACTTCTCTGTGCCCCAGTGACCTCATCTGGAAAATGGGGATTAAGACTGCGAGCCTCACGTGGGACAACCCGATGACCCTGTATCTACCCCAGCGCTTAGAACGGTGCTCTGCACCTAGTAAGCGCTTAGCAAATACCGACATTATCATCAAAAGGTATTAATTGAACAGTTACTACGAGTGCTTGGTTAAGTGCCCGTTACATAGTAAACGCTTAAAAGATACTATTATTGAAAGGACTCAACTAAAGTGTACAAAAGACGAGTCGGCAGACACATTCCCTGCCCCCAATAAGCTTACAGTCTGGGGGGGAGACATTAAATAATTTATAATATCCAATTTATAGCTATGTACACGAGTGCTGTGGTACTGAGGGTAGGGCACGTATTAAATGCCCAATGTCTCCCGCCTAGACGCAAGATGCCTGTGGGCAAGGAACGTCTACCAATTCTGTAGGCGCTCAGTCTAGTGCTCTGCACCCCGTAAGCGCTCAAGAAACAACACTGATCAATCAACTGACCAAGCAGCCAAAGCTGGTGATCATATAGAACCAATCGGACGACAGAAGCAAAGCCTCACCACCTCGTCGTCCCAGCTGCTCTCGCGCGTTCGGGATTTGTGAAAGTGGAAATTAAAGGGAGGGTGGGGGGCGTCCAGGGGAGACGAGGTGGGAAAAAGCGGGGTGGGTCAAGGGTCCTGCCTAATTGGGAGTCTTCTAGACTGGGAGCCCGTCGTTGGGCAGGGATAGTCTCTTTCTGGGGCTGAATCGTACTTTCCAAGCGCTCAGTACAGTGTTCTGCACCCACTAAGCGCTCGATAAATCGATTGAATGAACGCGTCGCCACCAGGACAGTTCAGCAACCTCGGTTCTCAGCCCCGACGCCCCTGATTCCCCCCCCGCGTCTCCGACCCCCTCAACGCTCCCCGGTCCCCGCGCCCCCGACCCCCTATTAAGCGCTTACCGTGTGCCAGGCACTGTTCTAAGCGCCGGGGTAGATACAAGGGACTCGGTGGGCTCACAGTCTTACGACCCTACAACCCTAACTCCCTGCGTCCCCGACCCCCTCAACTCCCCACTCTGAACCCCCGACCCCCTCAACTTTCCATTCTCGGCATCTCCGAGCTTTTCCCTACAGTCCTGATTGGCTGTGCCCCCGACCTCCTGTGCCCCGACCCACTGTGCCCCCGACCTCCTGAACTCCCCACTCTGCGCTCCCGACCCTCTGAGCCCCCCATTCTCTGGGCCACCGACCCCCTGTGTCCCTCCTTCTCTGCACCCCCGAATCCCTATGTCCCCATTCTCGCGCCCCCGACCCCCTGTGCCCCCCATTCTCTGCGCCCCCGACCCCCTGTGCCCCCCATTCTCTGCGCCCCCGACCCCCTGAACTCCCAACTCTCTGCGCCCCAGACCGTCTGTGCCCTCGACCCTCTGTGCCCCATTCTCTGCACCTCTGATCCCCTTTGCCCCCATTCCCTACGCCCCCGACCCCCTTTGCCCCCCATTCTCTGTGCCCCCGACCCCCTTTGCCCCCCATTCTCTGTGCCCCCGACCCCCTATGTCCCTTTTCTCTGCGCCCCCGATCCCCTGAGCCCCCCCTTCTCTGCGCCCCCGACCCCCTGAGCAACCGACCCCCCGTGTCCCATTCCTGCACCGTGATCCCTGTGCCCCCATTCCCTACGTCCCCGACCCTCTGCGCCCCCGACCCCCTGAACTCCCCACTCTCTGCGCCCCCGACCCCCGACCCCCGGGTTTTCCCCCACCTCCTCCCCCGACCCCACGGGAGGCCGGACAACAGCATCGCCGCCCTCTCCCACCGCAGAAGCCACCACCGGGCGGGCTGACCCACCCCCGGACCCCCTCCTCACCCGGACAGTCAGGACGCGCAGCCTCCTCCTCCTCCTCTTCTTCTTTTTCTTCTTCTTCCTCCTCCTCCTCCTCCCCTGGAGCCCCCCATTTCCAGTCCGTTGCTCCGCCCCCCCGCCCCCCCATGAGCTGGACGCTCCGCACTTGCGCACCATTTGCACCCAGAGCCCCGACGCCCCTCCACGGCTGGCGCCCTAAATGCCTTCTCCTCCTGCTTTTCCAGCCCTCAAGACGCTGCTCAGTCAGTAGTCCCAGCGCTCAGTCCGGTACCCAGTCGATCAGCGGGGTTTACTAATAATAATGTTGGTATTTGTTAAGCGCTGACTATGTGCCGAGCACTGTTCTAAGCGCTGGGGTAGACATACTGAGGACTCACGACGCGCAGAGCGCTGTTCTAAGCGCTGGGGAGAGCGCACCCGTCCAGAGCGAGCAGACGGGTCCTTTGCCCGTGGTGAGCCCATTAAGCGCTCGATAGATAGCACTGATGGATGGTGAACCGTGGATGAGCGAGACGGAGACCGCTTTGTGGTGCGAGGACGGGGTCCAATCTGATCGCTTGGCATCCTCCTCGGCGCTCAGCACAGAGTAAACGGCACCGTACGTTCCTTCCCTCATCCATCTATTCAATCGTATTGATCGAGCGCTTACTCTGGGCAGAGAACTGTACTAAGCGCTCGGAAAGTACAATGGGGCAACAGGGGCGCAGTGCGATAGAGTCGGGAGACGCCACATCGTTGGAGTGTCCTTTCCCAAGCGCTCAGTACAGCGCTCTGCACACGGTAAGCGCTTAATAAATGCGAATGAATGAAATGGGAGCCTCAGGGGAGTGTCTACCCCATCCCCTCACCTTAGAGCTTCCTCTCCCGGGCACCCGTTTCTACCGCTTGTCGGCTGGGTGACCTTGGACAAGTCACTTACCCTCTCTGGGCCTCAGTTCCCTCACCTGTAAAATGGGGATTAAGACCATGAGCCCCACGTGTATCTACCTGAGCGTTTAGAACAGTGCCTGACGTGGCTCAGTGGAAAGAGCCCGGGCTTGGGAGTCAAAGGCTGTGGGTTCTAATCCCAGCTTCTCCACTTGTCAGCTGCGTGAACTTGGGCAAGTCGATTCAGTTCTCTGTGCCTCAGTTCCCTCATCTGAAAAATGCGGATGAAGACTGGGAGCCCCACGTGGGACAACCTGATTATCTTGTGTCTCCCCCAACGCTTAGAACGGTGCTTGGCACCTAGTGAGCACTTAACAAATACCATGATTATTAGCGTGGCTCAGTGGAAAGAGCCCGGGCTTGGGAGTCAGAGGTCATGGGTTCGAATCCCCACTCGGCCACTTGTCAGCTGGGTGACTGTGGGCAAGTCACTTCACTTCTCTGTGCCTCACTTACCTCATCTGTAAAATGGGGATTAACTGTGAGCCTCACGTGGGACAACCTGATTACTCTGTATCTACCCCAGCGCTTAGAACAGTGCTGTGCACATAGTAAGCGCTTAACAGATACCATCATTATTATTATAGTAAGGGCTTGACGAACACCATTAAAAAAAAAGTTAGGAGACTTGGATTCTAAGCCTGCCTCTGCCCTGCTGAGGAACCTTGCCTATCCTTTCGCATTACTGTGCCTCAGTTTCCTCATCTGTGAAATGGGAATTCAATCTCCGTCTCCCTTAGACTCTCATCCCCGTGTGGAGCAGGGACTGTGTGCGTTCTGATCACCTCGTAGCTACTCCAGAGTTTAGCAAATATTCTTCTTATTATTATCATGCAGAGTTTGACCGTGCTTGGGAGTTTATACAAAATACCCCGAAAATAAATCCTTCTCTTGCAGGACCAGGATCAATAAAACGCCAGGATATGCCAACCACAGGCTAATCAAATGAGTCAGCTGCAATCAACTGCCCTATCAGCCTGGGCTCCCTAAGTCTAATTAAGCATTTAGGATGGGTTTAGGGAATGCAAGGTTTATTTTAGGAGCTAATGGAGGGAAAGGGAGCTCAGCTGATTCTGGAGGGTTTGCCGGCCCGCCCCCCGCCTCCCACCTGGAGACTTCATACATTCCCTTCGTTTTGCACAGGTTTAGGGGATTTGGGAAAAAGCCAAGTGACCAAAGATGATTTTCTTTCCTGGCGTTGGCCAAGACTTTGGTGGAGGGAATGTGGTTCCAATCTACGGGACGAAACAGCGTTTGAGACCGGCTTGATTGAAAGGGTCGGCGGGGGGGGGGGGGGCTCCGGTCAGGACACCCCCGTGCTGGGGCCGAGGGGGAGCCTAGAGAATACATAATAGGCGTTATCATGACCCCCCCCCTCCACTTCTTGGTGGCACTGAGCACCTCCCCTCCCCAAAGTCTGCACCCACCTCACCCCCTCCAGGACGTTTTCCCTGATTCAACCCTCTCAGAATCCTGAGCCCATCTCACCCACTTCAGGAAGCTTTTAATAATAAAATAATACTCATGGTACTTCTTAAGTGCCAGCTCTGCCACTTGTCAGCTGTGTGACTGTGGGCAAAGCAGCGTGGCTCAGTGGAAAGAGCACGGGCTTTGGAGTCAGGGCTCATGAGTTCGAATCCCAGCTCTGCCACTTGTCGGCTGTGTGACTGTGGGCAAGTCACTTAACTTCTCTGTGCCTCAGTTCCCTCATCTGTAAAATGGGGATTAAGACTGTGAGCCCCACGTGGGACAACCCGATTCCCCTATGTCTACCCCAGCGCTTAGAACAGTGCTCGGCACATAGTAAGCGCTTAACATATACCAACATTATTATTAACTTCTCTGTGCCTCAGTTCCCTCATCTGTAAAATGGGGATGAAGACTGTGAGCCCCACGTGGGACAACCTGATTCCCCTGTGTCTACCCCAGCGCTTAGAACAGTGCTCTGCACATAGTAAGCGCTTAACAAATACCAACATTATTATTATTATTACTATGTGCCGAGCATTGTTCTAAGCACCGGGATAGATACAAGTTAAGTCTGAGCCCACCTCGCCCCCTCCACGAAGCTTTCCCTGATTCACCCCTCCCAGAATCCCGAACCCGACTCAACCCCTCCGGGAAGCGTTCCCTGATCGCCCCCTCTGAGAATCCTGAGCTCACCTCACCCCCTCCAGGAAGCCCCCCACGATTATTCCAGCCCTCTTCACCCAGCCCACCCCACGGCTACGACCTTCCCCAGGGAAGAAGGGGAAAATCCAGACTGGACTTGCATCAGGTCGTCCCCCCCCCCCCGTGTCCCTCGACGGGGGCGGGCACCGGTGTTTTATTGTCCACCCGGAGGTGTCTGCTCAGCAGCAGTAGCCGGCGGTTTGACCAACGTGACCTCCGCGGGTCCGGTTCCCTCCTCCCTCCAACGCCCCCACGCCCCACACCTCTCCCCCATCCAGTCCACGTGAGGGGGGCGTCTCGCTGGCCGGCCGGCCGGTCCACCCTGGGTCCACGGGGAACCGAGGGTCAGGATGCCTGGGATCCCAGTGTGCGGGAGTGGTGAGGACGGGCGGCGGGGCGGGGGAGTCCGGCGGGCTTGACGTGGTCAGACGCCGAGGCGGCCGCTCGGCCGGAGAGACGATGGGCCGACTCCCCCTGGGGCCCGGGCTCCGGCCTATGGAGGCACTTGGCGGGGAGGGGATCCCGGGGCGATGGACGAGGGGAGGGGGCTGCACCTTGGGGCCTAAGGATGGGGGAAGAGGGTCCGGCTGCACCCCAGGTGAGCGGATATCGGGGTGCGGGCAGGGGTGTCTCTGGTCAATCTCGGGCAGCGTCGACTCTCACGTCCTTCCCATTGCAGGGCCGCGTCCCACGTGTTTCTTCAGACTCTTCTTCCCCAGACCCTTCTGGAGGCCCCCAGACCCATCCCGCGCCCCCCATCCACAGCCCGTCCCTCTCTTCAGGGTCCAGGGCCACCGAACCTCGTGGCTGGAGAGTCTCCCGGCCTTGCTGGGGCTCCCTGGGCCAGCACCTCCACTGGGCCCATCTTGGAGGAAGGGAGGGGGTGGGCGGACTTCACTTCCCCAAGTAGCCAGGGTAGGGCGGGGGCGGGGGCAAATGAGGCTGGGGCATCGGCGTGTAGGGGGGTGGAGGGTCCCGGGGGGGCAGGAGCTCGCAGTCGCAGCTGTAGGGTGGGGGCGCCGCTGAAGGAGGGAGAAGAAGAAAAGCCAGTCGGGTCACAATAATAACAATAATGACGGTATTTGTCAGGGCCTTACTAAGGGTCAAGCACTGATCTAAGCGCTGGGAACACAGCCCCTGTCCCACGTGGGGCTCATAATCTTAATCCCCATTTTATAGATGAGGGAATCGGGGCCCAGAGAATAATGATAATAATAGTAGTGGTATTTTTCGGCGGTTACTCTGGGCCAGCCACCGTCCTAAGCGTTGGGGTGGATTCCGGCAAATCGGGTTGGACACGGTCCCCGTCCCACGTGGGGCTCACGCTTTCCATCCCCATTCTCCAGATGAGGTCACCGAGGCCCAGAGAAAGTGAAGTGACTTGCCCGAGGTCACACAGCAGACGAGTGGCAGAGTGGGGATTGGAACCCACGACCTTTGGACTCCCAGGCCCGGGCTCTAACCACCAGGCCACACCACCCCCGCTGCCTGAATGGGGGTCTGGGGGAACCCACCCCGCTACTGGCTGGGTGGGCATGGACTGGGCAACCGTGCCATCCTCGGGCAGGAGAGGTCTGGGGGGAGCGGGGCGGCGGCGCTCACCGGGGAAGGCGTGGACGGGGCTGCTGTGTGCCGGGCGCAGGACGCCGATGCGCGTGCTCCCACGGCCGTTCTTCACGCACACGCACACGCAGATGGCCACCCCGGCGATCACGCCCATGATGAACACGATGCCAAAGACGATGCCAGCGATCGCCGTGCCTCTGCCGGGGGTGGAGGGGAGGGGGAGAGCACAGGCACAGTCACTGGACGTCCATCCATCCCTGCTACTTACTGAGCGCTTACTGTGGACAGAGTTGGTGGACACGTTCCCTGCCCACAAAGCTTCATAGCGGGAGCTGTATGGGCACCCTCCAATAATAATAATGATGATGTTGGTATTTGTTAAGCGCTTACTATGTGCCGAGCACCGTTCTAAGCGCTGGGGGGAGATACGGGGTCATCGGGTTGTCCCACGTGAGGCTTAAAGTCTTCATCCCCATTTTACAGATGAGGGAAAGAGCCCGGGCCTGGGAGTCAAAAGGACCTGGGTTCTAGTCCCCGCTTCGCCACCTGTCTGCGGTATGACCTTGGGCTAGTCACTTCACTTCTCTGGGCCTCAGTTACCTCATCTGTCAAATGGCAACGAAGACTGTAAGTCCCACGCGGGACCGTGTCCAACCCCATTACCTTGTATCTACCCTAGCGCTCAGTACGGTGCCTGGCACCTAGTAAGTGCTTAACAAATACCAGTTAAAAAAGAAAAAACCCAGACCGAAACCACAGTGTGTGTGCGTACGTGCAGCCAAGAGCACTTGACAGGTCAAAAGCTCTTGAAGGCCGGCCGGAGTCTGAGAAATTCCAATCGGAATCCATCCAAGTACCACTCGGAGGAAAAGCCAAGCTCTCCGTGACGAACTTCCTCTTTGAAGAGACGGGAAGGAGATCCGCTCTTTGTCCCGAGTGAAGCCCAGAGCCCAGAACTGGCTCCAACTGTATTTACTGAGCGCTTAAGGTGTGCAGAGCACTGTACGAAGCACTTGGGAGAGTACAGTATAACCGAGTTGCCAGACACACTCCCGGCACGGAGGTGTTCTTTTCGTGGTATTTGTTAGGCGCTTACTATGTGCCAGGTCCTGTACTAAGTGCTGGGGTAGATTCCAGGCAATCAAGATGGACCTAGTTCATGTCCCACAAGGGGCTCTCCGTATTAAGTATGAAGAGTAAGATAAATAAGTATTAAGCGCTTAGTACAGTGCTCTGCACACAGTAAGCGCTCAATAAATACGATTGATTGAATGAATGAACGAATATCAATCGTCATTTTATAGACGTAAATTCATTTAGGGCAGTGAACGTGTCTGCTCATTTCTCTTGTAAAAATAATAATGTTGGCATTTGTTTAGAGCTTACTAGGTGCCAGGCGCTGTATTAAGCGCTGCGACAAGACAATCGGGTTGACCACGGTCTTAATCCCCATTTTTCTGATAAGGTAACTGAGGCCTCGAGAGGCGAAGGGACTTGCCCAAGGTCACACAGGCGGGGCTGAGATTAGAACCCAGGTCCTCTGACTCCCAGCCCCGGGCTCCATCCACGAAGCCCCGCCGCTTCTCGATCGGGGCCTTCTCTCTGCCTGTCCAATAACGAAAGCGATCAGTACCTGTCGGGTGCTTACTGTGCGTCAAGCACCGCGTTAAGCACTGGGGTAACGAAGATAATCGGCCCCTTTTCCACACGGAGCTCACCATCTAAGGAGAAAGGCCACCGTCTCTCCGTGTCTCTGCCCGCCCGTCTCTGCCCGACCCTCCTACTCACCCCCCAGACCGGGCTTCACGCGTTTTCCGTGTCGCATACGTGTTGGCTACCCAACGTGTTCACGTGGCTCCGACGGAGACACTTAATGACCCCTTCCTTCTCCCTGAAGCGACTAATGCAGGTGCAGGGGATGCCAACTGTTTTCCTAATTCATAAGTCTCCCGTTGATTGGTATCAGTATTAAAAACTAAGGCGTACACCCATTTGCATGTAAATTGTAGGTTCCCAAAACAAACGAAAGGAAGCACTCCTTCACCCAGCGGGGGTGAGCATATGGAATTTGTTCCCACAGGAAGTTGAGCAGCTGAAAATAGCAGGAGATGGAAGAGGACAGAAACAAGGAAGCTTTGATTCTTGCTGGCTCATGGAGTGGGGAGAGTCGGGGGGGAGTTGGAGGGTCCGTGCTGGGTCACTGGGGGACAGTCAGAGGTGGACAGGGGACTGTCAGGGGGGTTGGAAGGTCCGTGCTGGGTCACGGGGAGGCAGTCGGAGGTGTGGGATGGTCCGTGTTTGGTCACTGGGGAGAGTCAGGGATGGAGAGGGGAGAGTCAGGAGGGTAGGAGGGTCTGTTCTGGGTCATCGGGAGAGAGGGATGGAGAGGGGAGAGTCAGGGGTGTTGGAGGGCCCGTGCTGGGTCACTGAGGGACAGTCAGGGATGTGGGATGGTCCATGCTGGGTCACTGGGGGACAGTCAGGGATGCAGAGGGGAGAGTCGGGGGGTTGGAGGGTCCACGGTGGGTCATGGAAGAGAGTCAGGGGTTTTGGATGGTCCATGCTGGGTCACTAAGGGACAGTCAGGGATGAAGAGGGGACAGTCAGGGGTGCCGGATGGTCGGTTGAGTGCATTTATTGACCGCTTACTGAGTGCAGAGCACTGTACTAGGTGCTTGGGAGAGGACAATATAACATAAAACAGACACATTCCCTGCCCACAATGAGCTTAAGGTCTAGAAGGGTGATCCATGCTGGGTCACTGGGGGAGAGTCAGGGAAAGAGAGGGGAGAATCAGGGGGCTTGGATGGTCTGTGGGGGTCACTGGGGGACAGTCAGGGATGGAGAAGGGAGAGGCAGGGGTGTTGGATGGTCCGTGCTGGGTCAATGGGGGAGAGGCAGGGGTGGAGAGGGGAGAGGCAGGGGGGTTGGAAGGTCCAGGAGCCCCCATTTCCCACCCATCACATTCCTGGTCCAGGCTGGTCTGACCGGTTTGGAGAGTCGCCCTGGCCACTTCAACTCAGAGCGTCCCCGCGCCAGTCCCCCTGGGAAAACCGGTTCCCACCGGGAACCCTGACCACGGTCCTTCCCGCAGGGCCCGAGCGCCGTCCCGTCAGGGCTCCGGGCCCAGCCCCCTGAGGCCCGCAGACCCGACGCAGGGCAGCCTGGCCCATCTCCCGTGACCGGGAGCCCAGAGACCCAAAGCAGCGTGGCTGGAACACGAGCCCAGCAATCAGAAGGACCTGGTTTCTAATCGCGGCTCTGCCACTTGTCTGCTGGGTGACCTCGGACAAGTTATTTCACTTCTCAGGGCCTCAGTTCCCTCCCCTGTAAAGTGGGGATTAAGACTATGAGCTCCGCGTGGGACGGGGACCGTGTCTAACTCGATTTCCTTGCATCCACCCCAGCGCTTAATACAATTCTTGGGACCTAATAAGCGCTTAACAAATACCGCAATAGTTGTTATCGTCATTGCTCGGCCAGAACCGAGCCCGCCCTGGGATGGATTTTCTGCGGTGACCATACCTGGCTCCCCTTCATCGGGGCAGAAAACTGAGAGGCGACTTTGAAAACAGCCCCCTCCTTCTCCGGTCACCAGGCTAGAGGCTGCGGGTCACCTATCGGCTCTGCCCGCTGCTGCCCAGCCCCTTCTGCCTCCTCCAAGGACAATATTTACCTTAGACACGATGAGGTCAACGGGCTTGAGCCCCTCCACGTAATAATGCTTTAATATTCAAAGCAAAACCGCCCACCTGGAGGTTTGGCTCCCAAGTAGGGTTTGGCTTCCTCTAGGCTGTAAACTCGTTGCGGGCAGGGAACGTATCACCAACTTGATGAGAAGGATAGTTGCGGTGTTTGTTGAGCGCTTACTATGTGCCAGGCACTTTTCTAAAAGCTGGGGTAGATACACGACGATCATGTTGGACCCAATCCCTGACCCACAGAGGGCTCACGGTCTTAATTCCTATGTTTAATAGCAATAATAATCATAATTGTGGCATTTTTAAAGTGCTTACTATGTGCCAAGAACTGTTCTAAGCGCTAGGGTAGATACAGGGTCATCGGGTTGGACACGATCCTTGTCCCACGAGGGGCTCACGGTCTCGACCCCCATTTTACAGAGGAGGCGCCTGAGGCCCAGAGAAGTGAAGCGACATGCCCAAGGTCGCACAGCAGAGGGGGGCAGAACCCGGGATTAGAACCCACATCCTCTGACTCTCTGGCCCGTGCTCTTTCCACTAGACCTGCGGCACAGAGAAGTTTACTCACTTTCCTCAGGTCACACAGCAGAGAAGTGGCGGAGCTGCTTTTGGATTCTCCCAAGCGCTTAGTACAGAGCTCTGCACACAGACCATCAGCTCCTTGCAAGCAGAAATTGGATCTGCTAACTATGGGAGTCTCCCAAGGGCTTCGGACAGTGTTCTGCGCACACCGATCTTTCAACTCCTTGAGGGCAGGGGTTTCCCCTCAGCGTTTAGTACAGAGCTGCGTTAACTGTTTTAAGAGTCCTAACCCCATCAACCTAGCTCTCCCTCATTCAATCGCATTTATTGAGCGCTTGCTGTGTGCAGAGCACTGGACTAAACGCTTGGAAAGCCAATTCGGCAACAGTTAGAGACGATCCCTACCCAACGACGGGCTCACAGTCAAGAAGCCTCTGTGCTCCTATTGATCGATTAATTGATTAATGATGTTTGCCCATGAGAGCCCCTGGGGCTACCTCCAGCACACTGCTGTCTCTGTTTACTTGTGTGACCCTAATAATAATAATAATAATGTTGGTATTTGTTAAGCACTTACTATGTGCTGAGCACCGTTCTAAGCACTGGGGTAGATACAGGGGGAATGGTTGCCCCACGTGGGGCTCACGGTCTTAATCCCCATTTTACAGATGAGGGAACTGAGGCCCCGAGAAGTTAAGTGGCTTGCCCAAAGTCACACAGCTGACAAGTGGCTGAGCGGGGATTCGAACCCATGACCTCTGACTCCAAAGCCCATGCTCTTTCCACTGAGCCACGCTGCTTCTCTGGCTTCCCCCAGCCAAGTCACTTTACTTCTCTGGGCCTCGGTTGCCTCATCTGTAAAACGGGGATTGAATCCTCCTCCCTCCAATTTACGACCGGATCTGGAAGCTTCCGGGGAGTTCGTGACGCCGCCCACCACCGCAGTCCAGCGGGACCCTCCGGGGCCCCTCGGAAGAAGTGGTCCCCTGGGAAGAGCAAGCATGTGGGGGGCAGGGGACGTGTCCATTTATTGTTAAATTGTGCTCTCCCAAGCACTTAGAAGAGTACTCTGCGCACGGTCAGCACCCAATAAAGACGATCGATTGATTGATTCCAGGTGGACCAGGTTACCGCAACGGGGCTCGAGCTGCTGCAGCTGAGACGAAGAGGGTGACTCCCCCGGCCTGGTTGTGGGCCACCAGGCAGTGGGTCAATTACTGAGCGCTTACTGAGTGCAGAGCACTGTATTAAGCGCTTGGAAGAGTACGATATAGCAGGGGGAGCCCCTGGGGGGAGCCAGGGCAGACACACCGAAAGCCCTCCTACACCGTGAGCTCCTCATGGGCTTCCAACACGTCTACCGACTCGGTGACGTCATCCTCTCTCAAGCGCTTGTAGAGTGCTCTGCACACGGTCAGCGCTCAACAAATGCGATTGCCTGATTGCGCTGCGGCGGGCGAGCCCAAACAATAACAGGAAGCCCCACGTCGGAAGGGAAATGGCCACTTGGCGTCCTTCTGCAGAGGAGCATTGTTTCCCGGCCTGTTTACTGGGCCCGAACCGTTTCCTCTGTGGGTGGCGGGGCCGAGGCCGGCGTCCCGGGGGTCGTGGAGGAGGGGAGGGGGCCGCGGCCCGGCCGGCCTCCCAACGGCCCCGGCCGGACATCGCGGGAGAAATCCCAGATGGATCGACTTCCGTCGGCGGGAGCCAGAGATTTTCCCAGTTGTCCTCACCGGACACCCCAACTCCGCTCGTCCCTCTGTCCCCTCCCGCAGAGACGTCCGCTCGGGGAGGAGAGGCGGGGGCGAGGGCGGCTCTATCGGTCCACTGTACTGATTGGGCGCTCCCTGCGTGCACGGCACCGTACTAAGCACCCGGGACAGTCCAATACAACGGGCTTGGTTGACCCGTTCCCTGCCCACAGTGAGTTGGCAATCTAGAGGGCTAGCTTAAATAATAATAACGGTGTCGGTATTCGATAAGCGCTTACTATGTGCCGAGCACTGTTCTAAGCGCTGGGGGAGATACAGGCTCATCGGGTTGTCCCACGTGAGGCTCAGTCTTCATCCCCATTTTACAGATGAGGTCACCGAGGCGGCGAGAAGTCAAGTGACTTGCCCAGAGTCACACAGCTGGCGGAGCGGGGATTAGAACCCGTGACCTCCACCTCCTAAGCCCATGCTCTTTCCACCGAGCCACGCGGCTTCGTCTATCGACCCATCGGCGGTATTTATTGAACACTTTCTGTGTGCGGAGCTCTGTACTAAGCGCTTGGGCGAGGACGATATAACAGAGTTGGCAGAAACGTTCCCTGCCCACAGCGAGCTTACGGTCTCAAGGGAACCTACTCAAACCCTTCCTCCTCTCTGGCTCAAAAAACTTAGTATCGGCATCTCCCCGTAGGCAGGGATTGTCAGTGGATCCATCAACACTCCTCACTGAGCTCCCACCGGTTGCGCACGGCACTGTGCTGAGCGCCGAAAGCTCGCCGGACTCCCGAAGCGACTTCTGTCCACAAGGTGCTGCCGGTAATGATGATAATTATGGTATTTGTTAAGCGCCGGGGCGGATATAAACAGATCAGGTTGGACACCATCCCTGTCCCCCGTGGGGCTCACAGTCTGAGGAGGAGGGAGACCAAGTATTGAGTCCCCATTTTATTGAGGGGAAACTGAGGCACAGCCAAGTGAAGTCATTTCACTTCTCTGGGCCTCAGTTTCCTCATCTGTAAAATGGGGATTGAGACCGGGAGCCCCACGTGGGACGGGGACCGCGTCCAACCCGATTCGCTCGTAGCCACCCCGGCGCTCGGTAGAGTGCCCGGCACACAGTAGGCGCTCGATTAATACCCTTATTATTCATTCATCCATTCACCAGCATTTAGAACAGAGTAAGCGCTTAACCAATACCGTAATCATCTACTGATCGCTCACCGTGTGCCGAGCACTGTACTAAGCGCTTGGGCAAGTGCAACCCAACAATAACCGGTGACGATCCCTGCCCACGACGAGCTTCTAGTCTATTATGATCCTCTTGTATCCACCCCAGCGCTTGGCGAGCTTAGGTCTGTTACTATTCTTATTATCCTACGTCCACCCCAGCGATCGGTACGGTGCCTGGCACGTAGTAAGCGCTTAACTAATAATAATAATGTTGGTATTTGTTAAGCGCTTACTATGTGCCGAGCACTGTTCTAAGCGCTGGGGTAGACACAGGGGAATCAGGTTGTCCCACGTGGGGCTCCCGGTCTTAATCCCCATTTTACAGATGAGGGAACTGAGGCACAGAGAAGTGAAGTGACTCGCCCACAGTCACACAGCCGACTATCACTATCACTAACACTATCGTCATCTCGCATCTACTCCGGCGCTCGGCCCACATGAACAAATACCCCAATGACCGATGATTCTCAGGCGGGAAAACATCCTCCCATCCCTGGCGGTCAGCCTCTCGGGGTCCGGGGGGGCTGGCGAGGTTCCCACGGAGCGGGGAATCTGGGGGAGCGGGGACGGAGGGGACTCACGAGAGGACATTCCCGATGTAGGCGTAGTAGGAGCAGCAGAACGGGCTGGGCCGGTCACAGCAGTAGGCTCGGCACTCGAGGCCGCACTGCGCCAGACACCTCTCTGAGGGGGAGAAAAAAGAAGAATTAGGGTCACCGAGGGGGTCCGGGGGGGGGGGTGTCCCACAGCTTTTGAGGTCCACCCGCCATCTGGGGCTTTGAAGGGTCTGTGGGGGGGGGGGTCCATTCGTGTTGGGCGCTCACCCTGCGTGAGGGGCTGGACTGGCGGTCCCCCGGTTGCCCAGCACTATACTGGGTACCTCCCGACCCACGGTCTCTTGGGTGCGGGACACCGTATCGGACACCTACTGGGCGTCGAGCTCCCAACTAGGGGCCTACCCGCGGCAGTGTGGCGGACATCTCCCCGTGCAGAACCTTCTGGGGGCAGAGCACTGTACCGGACACCTACCGGGGACAGAGCACTATACCGGACACCTCCCGATCCAGAGTACTAACCAGGTGCCTTTTGGGTGCAGGGCGCCGTACCGGACACCTACTGGGTGCAGAGTTCCGTAGGAGGTGCCTACCCATGGGTGTGTACCGGACGCTTTCCCGTGCAGAGTACAAACTAGTTGCCTTTCGGGTACAGGGCACCGTGAGGAAGCGACGGCTTAGCGGAAAGAGCCCGGCCTCGGGAGTCAGAGGTTGTGGGTTCTAATCCCGACCCCGCCACTCATCAGCTCTGCGATTCCGGGCAAGTCGCTTCCCTTCTCCGGCTCTCGGTGACTTCATCGGGAAAATGGGGGTGAAGCCCGCCAGCCCCACGCGGGACCACCCGATCGCCCTGGAACGGTGCTCGGCACACGGTAAGCGCTTGACGAGTACCGTAACCATCATCAGCAGAGGGTGCCGGGCACCGTACCGGACGCCTGCAGGGTGCGGGGCTCCGTTTCGGGTGCCTCCCTCCGGCACCGTACCGGGCACGTCCGATGCAGAGGACAGACCAGGTGTCTTTCGGACGCAGAGCACCTGGAAGGGCGCGGGGTGCGGGGCTCCGTCCTAAGTGCCAACCTCCGTCGCAGAGGAAGAAGCGGGTGCCTTTCGGGTGCAGGGCACCGTACTGGACATCTAGTGGGTAGGGAGCCGCGCAGCAGGCGCCTCCCCGGGAGGAGAGGGCCGGATCGGGCTCGGGGGCGCTGCGAGAGGGTGAGTGAGTGTCGGGGTGCCGGGCAGGAGGGAGGGCGAGGGGGAGTTTCTGAGCCCCGGAGGCCCGGGCGAGGAGGGAGGGAGGGAGGGAGGGAGGGAGGAGAGGAGGGTCTCCTTCTGGGGCGGGGGCGGTGCTCTCCCGGGGGGGGGAAGCGAGCCGGGGCGGAAGAGTCCAGCCCGGTGCCACCTTCGCCTGGGCAGCCCGGGCACGGGCGGCCCCGCCAAACCCGGCCAGAAGGCGAGGGGCGCCCCGGCCGCCGTGGCCCGGAGGGTGGCGGGCTGGGGGGCGGACGGGGGGTGGCCAGAAGGTGGGCAGAGGGTGGGCACCCTCCTCCTCCTCCTCCTCCTCCTCGTCGTCGTCGTCCCCCTCCCGCCCCCGGACTGACCTGCGCAGACAAAGAGCAGGGCGAGGCGGTGGTGCCAGCGCGCTGGGAGCCGGGCCGGCCCAGGGGGGGCCATCCAAGCCGGCCGCGGGACGGACCGCCGGGCGGCCGCGGGACGGGCCGCAGACGACGGGGATGCCGGGCTCGGCCCGCCTGGCCCCGGCCCCTTGGGGGCGGGCCCGGGGGGCGCTCGCCCCCCTCCCCTGGCTCGGCCTCGCCCCTCGCCCCTCGCCACCGCCCCGTGCGCAACGCGCCGTGCGCCCAGGGCGCGCGAGCCTCTCTCTTCTGTCTCTCTGTCTCTGTCCGTGTGTGTGTGTTGGGGAGGGGGACACCCACGGGGCTGCGGGGGGTCCCCCCCCCCCCCCCCCCCCCCCCCAGTCCCTTCCTCCGATCCCAGAGCAAACTTGGAAGTTGGACAGCACCGCCTCGCTTTCCTGGCACGGCCCTCCCCCTCTTCCCCAACCCCTCTCCTCTTCTTTTCCTCCCCTCTTCCCCAGCTCCTCTCCTCCTCTTTGCCACCTCTTCCTCCCCTAACTCCTCTCCTCTCCTTTCCCACCTCTTGCTCCTCTTTCCCCAACTCCTCTCCTCTCCTTTCCCACCTCTTCCCCCAACTCCTCTCCTCCACCTCTCCCTCTTTCCCCACTCGTCTCCTCCTCTTTTCCACCTCTCCCTCTTTCCCGACTCGTCTCCTCCTCTTTTCCACCTCTTCCTCTCCTTCCCCCAACTCCGCTCCTCCTCTTCCCTTCTCCTCCTCCTCTTTCCCCCTCCTTCTCCTCTCCTGCTCCTCCTTCCCCCAACCCCTCTCCTCCTCTTTTCCCCCCTCCTTCTCCTCTCCCCGAACGCCGCTCCTCCTCTTCCCTTCTCCTCCTCCGCTTTCCCTTTTCCTCCCCCTCCTACTCTTCTCCCAATCCGCTCCTCCCTTCACTCCCCCTCGCCCCCAGCCCCGCTCCTCCTCTTTTTCCCCCTCCTCCTCTTTTTCCCCTCCAAACCCGCTCCCCCTCCTCTTCCCTCCAACCCATCTCCTCCTCCTTCTCCCCCTCCTCCTGTTTTTCCCCTCCAACCTCGCTCCTCCTCCTTTTTCTCCTCTTCTTCTTCTTCCCTCCAACTCGGTTACTCCTCCTTTTTCCCTCCTCCTTTCCCTTCCTCTTGTGTCCGACCCAAACGCAGCTCTGCGCACAAGCACGGACCGAAAACAGCTGTCTATGCGTGTCCCCTTGGCCCATTACCAGCAATTTGCACCCAAGAGGCGCCCAGAACAGCCCTCTGCACCCAGTAGATGCTCAGTACGGTACCCTGCCCCCAGGAGGTGCTCAGTACAGTGCCCTCCACCCAAAAGATGCTCAGTACAGTGCTCTGCATCCAGTAGGTGCTCAGTTCAGGGTGGCCTAGTGGCAAGAGCCCGGGCTTGGGAGTCGGAGATCGTGGGTTCTAATCCCAGCTCCCCCACTTGCCTGCTGTGTGACCTCGGGCAAGTCACAACTTGTCCGTGACACGGTTACCTCCTCTGTAAAATGGGGATTGAGACTGTGCGCCCCACTTGGGACAATCTGATGACCTTCTATCTACCCCGGCGCTTAGAACAGCGTTTGGCACATAGTAAGCGCTGAACAAATACCATAATTATTATTAGATGCTCAGTACGGTGCTCTGTATCCAGTAGGTGCTCCGTACAGTGCTCTGCACCCACTAGATGAACGGCCCCCCTGGAAGCGAAGAAGGCTCAAGTCGCAAAGGGCCTTAGTTTTTACCGACAGATCGTATTTACGGAGCGTTTACCTTGTGCGGAACATTGTGCTGAGCGCTTGGGAGAGAACACTAGAACGATGAAGCAGACACATTCCCTGTGTATATATCTATAATTCTATTTATTTTGATGCTATTGTTGCCTGTCTACTTTTTTTTTTGGTCTGTCTCCCCCCTTCTAGACCGTGAGCCCGCTGTTGGGTAGGGATTGTCTCTGTTGCCGAATTGTACTTTCCAAGCGCTTAGTACAGTGCTCTGCACACAGTAAGCGCTCAAAAAATACGATTAAAGGAATGAATGTAGACGGGTTTAGCGTCTGGGGGGGGACACAGACATTAACAGAAATAAAGAAAAGGGCAGAATCCGACATAAGTGCTGTGGGGCTGGAGATGAATAAGCGGAGCCAGTTGGGGTGAAGCAGGAAGGGCGGGAATCTCCCATTCCCAAGGGGATCCCCCTTCTCCACCTTTGGGAAGCAAAGATTGGATGGAGGAGAAGGTCGGTCACGGAGCACGAGATCCCTTCCCTCCAGGGACTGAGCTTGGCCGCTCTTTTTAAGCATCATCCCGGATGGCCTTCGTTGCGACTCGCAGTTGTTTGATATTTAACCACGATTGTTCTGGGGGACTCTCTGCCCCCTGGAGAACTAAGAGTTCCTGCCGGTCAGGGACCTGTCCGATGTGGTGACCTCGTCGGGAGGCTATTCTGGGACGGTGCTCGGATCCCCGTAAGCGCTCAGTAAATATCTCCAACCGCCAACCATTGTCGTCCTCGCGAGGTTGTTTCCGCTCCGTTCGTCTCGTCGTTCTTCCCTTGTGTGCCTGCGGTCATTCACTCACTCGTATGTATTGATGATGATGGTATTTGTTAAGGGCTTCTTATGGGCCGCGCACTGTTCTGAGCGCTGGGGGAGATACGAGGTCATCGGGTTGTCCCACGTGGGGCTCAATCCCCATTTTACAGCCGAGGTAACTGAGGGAGAAGTGAAGGGACTGGCCCCAAATCACCCAGCTGAAAAGTGGCGGAGCTGGGATTAGAACCCACGACCTCCGACTCTGCTTAATGCAGTGCAGGGCACGTAGTAAGCGCTTAACCATATCATTCAAAAATATCATTCATTGACTGATTGGAGGAGTAGCAACGGAGAAGAAAGCTCTCTCTTCTATTTCGCTGCCGACCCCTCTGCCCCGCATCCGGCCTCTGACCTGAAACGCCCTCCCTCCTCAAATCTGACCGATAAGGACTTCCCCTCCTTTCGAAGTCTTATCGGACGCCCATCTCCTCTGAGAAGCCTTCCCGGACTGCACCCTCCTTTCCTCTTCTCCCACTCCCTTCTGCGTCTCCCCGACTCGCTGTCTTCATTCGTAAGCACCACTTATGTACAGGTCTGTAATTTATTCATTTACATTAATGTCTGTCTCCCCCTCTAGACTGTAAACTGTTTGTGAGCAGGGATTGTATCTGTTTGTTTTATCGGACTCTCCCAAGGCTTAGTACAGTGCTCGGCACACAGTAAGTGCTCAGTAAATACGACTGAACGAATAAAAAGCGACATAGCGTATACCCAAGTGCATAGTGGATCAGCAGGGATTGGGGAGATGCCAGTGTGACCTCGTAGGGCAAGACTACGGGCCTGGGAGTCAGAGGACCTGGTTTCTAATCCTGCCTTTTCCCAGCGATGATGATGGCATTTGTTAAGCACTTACTATGTGCAAAACACTGTTCTAAGCGCTGGGATAGATACAGGGTCATCAGGTTGTCCCACGTGGGGCTCCTAGTCTTCATCCCTATTTTATAGATGAGGTACCTGAGGCACAGAGAAGTGAAGTGACTTGCCCACAGTCACGTAGCTGACAAGCGGCGGGGCCGGGATTAGAACCCATGACCTCTGACTCCCAAGCCCGGGCTCTTTCCACTGAGCCACACTGCTTCTCTAATGTTTGCTGTGTGACCCTGGGCAAGTCACTGTACTTCTCTGTGCCTCTGTTCTCCCTCCTACTTGGACTGCGTGCCTAACGTGTCCCACTGAATTCACTTGCGTCTACCCCAGGGCTTAGGACAGCGATCGACAGATAAGCCCCGAACAAATACCATTTTAAAAAACCCCACAATTCATCAGGGAAGGGTTCCTGGAGGAGACATGTCCTAGCACTTCCCCCCTTGTGGTTAGTACAGAGCTTCGGCACACGGTAAACACGCTGACCTACTGTCGGGGAAAAAATAACAATGATAATAATATAAACAGACTCACAGAACAGTAACGGTTAAGTCCAAAACAATGGTAAATTCGAGAATCAACAATCCAGGATGACGCATAAAACAAAATAATCAAAGCCAGTTCCTGGAGGGAGGGGAGAGCAGAGAAGCAGCGTGGCCTAGAGGAAATGGCACAGGGGCCTCCACTAATCCCAGCTCGGCCACGGACCTGCTGGGCGACCCTGGCCAAGTCCACTGAACTTCCCCGTGCCCCCCCCGCCGTTCCTTCAACTTTACAATGGGGACTCAAGGATGTGTCCGATTATGGCTCGATCGTACACTCCCCAGAGCTCAGTACAGCGCTCTGCGCACAGTACGCGCTTAGTAAACACGACCGAATGACACTCCAGCCCCATGTAGGACGCTAACTTAACCACTGGATTATCTATCCCAGCCCTTAGGACTGTGCGTGACACGTAGTAAGCACTTAAACAACATGTAAACAAACAAAAATGGGTATTGGATGCCCATTTTACAGATGAGAAGGCTGGGGCAGGGAAATGACTTGGCCAAGGTCACACAACACACCAGCGGGCAAGCCCTTAAATACCGCAATTCATTCATTCAGTTGTATTTATTGATTGCTTATCGTGTGCTAGAGCACTGTACTGAGCGGTTGGAAAGCACAGTAGAGCGATAAAGAGAGACAATCATTACCTCATCTGTAATTTATCTCACCTGTAAAATGGAGATTAAGACCGTGAGCCCCACGTGGAACAACCTGATGACCTTTTATCTACCCCAGCACCTAGAACAGGGCTTGGCACATAATAAGCGCTTAAACAATACCATTATCATTATCCCCCCTAGAGCTTAGTACAGTACCTGGCACATAGCGCTTAACACATACCATAATTAGGATTTATTATGATGATTATCCACGCCAGATCTTAGTACGGTGCCTGGCCCATAGTAAGCGCTTAAATACCGAAGTTATGATTTATTCCGATTACTATCCACCTCAGAGCTTAATAGGGTACCTAGCACATAGTAAGCGCTTAACAAATAGCCTAATTATGATTATTATCCACATGAGAGCTTAGTACAGTGCCTGGCACATGGTAAACGCTTAACACAGTGCTCTGCGCACAGTAAGCGCTCAATAAATACGGCTGAATGAATGAACAAATACTATAATTATGATTAATGATGATGAGCTGTGTGATTTGGGGCAAGTCTCTTCATTGGATCTCAGTTACCTCAGCTGTAAAAAATGGGGATGAAGCCTGAGGACCCTGTATCTAGACCAGCGCTTAGCACAGTGCTCAGCGCAGAGTAAGCCCGGCCCCGGGACGGGGGGTGGCGTGTTGCGGCGCAGCCACTAGGGGTCGCCATCGCGGGCCGGCTGCGACTCGCCCGCCACCTTGTGGCGACGAGCGGGAACTGCGGGGCCCGACCCTGACCCCACCCGTAATAATTCATTCAATAGTATTTAATAATGTTAATAACAATGTTGGCATTTGTTAAGCGCTTACTCTGTGCCAAGCACTGTTCTAAGCGCTGGGGTAGATACAGGGTCATCAGGTTGTCCCACGTGAGGCTCACAGTTAATCCCCATTTTACAGATGAGGCAACCGAGGCACAGAGAAGCGAAGCGACTGGCTCACAGTCACCCAGCTGACAAGTGGCAGAGCAGGAATTCGAACTCATGTCCTCTGACTCCCAAGCCCGTGCTCTTTCCACTGAGCCACGCTGCTTCTCTTAAGCGCTTTTATCGAGCGTTTACTATGTGCAGAGCACTGTACTGAGCGCTTGGAATGAACAAGTCGGCAACAGATAGAGACGCTCCCTGCCGTTTGACGGGCTTACGATCTAATCGGGGGACAATAATGTTGGTATTTGTTAAGCGCTTACTAGGCGCAGAGCACTGTTCTAAGCGCTGGGGGAGATCCAGGGTCATCAGGTTGTCCCACGGGAGGCTCACAGGCTTCATCCCCCTTCGACAGATGAGGGAACTGAGGCCCAGTGAAGTGACGTGCCCACAGTCACCCAGCTGACAAGGGGCGGAGTCGGGATTCGAACCCATGACCTCTGACTCCCAAGCCCGGGCTCTTTCCGCTGAGCCACGCTGCTTCTCTAAGACCTCAGCCCTCCCCCATCCTCTACCTCAGACCACACCCCCTCAGGCCACGTCCCCCCGACCAGCGCTTCGAACAGTGCTTCGCACAGAGTAAGCGCTTACCAAATGCCATCATTATCATCATAGAGAAGCAGCGTGGCTCAGTGGAAAGAGCCCGGACTCGGGAGTCAGAGATCATGGGCTCTAATCCCCACTCTGCCGCTTGCCAGCTGTGTCACTTTGGGCAAGGCACTTCACTTCTCTGTGCTTCGGTGACCTCAGCTGGAAAATGGGGATTAAGACCGTGAGCCCCACGTGGGACAACCTGATCACCTTGCATCCCCCCCCCCCCCCCCCAGCGCTTAGAAAAGTGATTTGCACATAGTAAGCACTTAACAAATACCACCGTTATTATTATCATTATTACCACGCCCCCAAACCCCCAACCACCAGGCCACACCCTCATGTTACACCCCCAAACCCTCACCTCATCCCCCCTCGGACCATGCCACCCCCTCAAACCTCACCCCCCCAGGATTTACCCCCCCCCCAATACCCACCCCTCAGGCCATACCCAAATGACCACGCTCTCCATCTCTGCCCTCAGTTCCCACCCCCCAGGCCTCACCCCCAAATCCCACCCACCTCTTATGCCACGTCCCTCTGGCCACACTCCCATGTCATGCCCCAAATCACCCCCCCCCTTAATCCAAACCCCCAAATCCTGCCCCTCAAGTCCCACCTCCCTCCTTCTTCAGCTGACCTTAATAATAATCATGATAATAACGGTGGTATTTGTAGAGCGCTTACTATGTGCCGGGTTCTGTCCTAAGCGCTGGGGTAGAGACAAGTTAATCCAGACACGGTCCCTGTCCCACGTGGGGCTCACAGTCTACATCCCCATTTTTACAGATGAAGTCACCGAGGCCCAGAGAAGTGAAGCGGCTTGCCCAAGGTCACACAGCGGACATGTGTCAGACCCGGGATCAGAACCTAGGTCCTTCTGACTCCCAGGGCCGGGCTCTGTGCACTACGCCATGAATAACGATGGTATTTGTTAGGCGCTTACTATGTGCCAGGCACTGTTCTAAGTGCTGGGGTAGATACGAGGTCATCAGGTGGGTCCCTGCCCCTCTTGGGGCTCACAGTCGCAATCTGCATTCTACAGATGAGGGAACTGAGGCCCAGAGAGGGGAAGCGACTTGCCCGAGGTCACACAGCGGACAAGTGGCGGCTGGCGGGATTAGAACCCACGACCTTCTGACTCCCGGGCCCCGGGGTCTGTCCGGTCGGCCAAGCTGCTTCTCCCCGGCCCTCAGTCGGTTACGTGGGCCTCTCCCGCCACCCCCGAGCCCACCCTCCTCTCCCACGGCCAGCGGGCAGCTAGGGGTCCGACGTCCAGCGCCCGCTGCCGGCCCGCGTCCTGCCAACCCCAGGCCCTCCGAAGACCCGGCGCGGGCAGGAAAGGGTTCGGGAGCGGAATTCCAGGGCCTGTCATGGGAACTCTGGCAGCGAGGAATCCGGCCCAGCTCGGCTGCCAATTTCAGTGCGGAAAAATGAGAAGAATTTGGAATTTCTTCCCCCCTCTCTCTGCCTCATTACAAGCTGTTCGTGCTGCCGGGGGTCAGGGGGGAGGGGATGGTTTGTTGACACTGGACTGGGATGCCCTCAATCCCCCATTCCCTCGTCAGAGGACCGTGGAAGCTCCCCTCAGAAGCGGGACCCTGCGCGTAATAATAACAATAATGGTATTTGTTAAGCGCTTACTAGGTGCCTAGCCCTGTTCTAAGCACTGGGGAAGAAACGAGCATTTCAGGTTGGCCACAGTCCCAGATGGGGCGCGAGTCTTAACCCTCATTTGACAGCTGACGGAACTAAGGCACAGAGAAGTGAAATGGCTTGCCCAAGGTCACGCAGCAGGCCCAGCAGAGGCGGGATTAGAACGCACACCCTTTGTCTCTGAAGGGCGTGTTCTTGTCCCGAGGCCAGGCCGGAAAGGGGACCTCCCGCGAGTCCCTCTCATGGACACATCAGTCTTCTGGTTCTACCTTCACCACGACTTCTCTCCCCATCCCACAGGGGAGGAAACTGAGGCCCAGGGAAGTTGAGCACCCGGGCCAGATCCGCCCTCCGGGAACCAGTGGCAGAGGCGGGACCAGAAAGAGGGGAAGAGGATTGGGATTCGGGGGGAGGGGATTAAGACCGGCCGGGCCGGAGGTTCTGGCCCTGCTGGCCAAGGAACTACTACCTGTCGGTTTATTGGTCCTCTGTCCTCTCCCAAGTGCTTAGTACAGCGTTCTCCTGCACACGGGGAGCGCTCAATAAATACAAATGACCGACTGAGTCTCTCCCACCCCTCGTCCCGGCCGGATTAGCCCACCTGGCCAGTCCCGGGCCTTGTAGCGGGGGACCTGCCTGGTGGCCCCCATCCCGGGCCTGCCCTTAACGAGGTGGTTCATCGATTTATCTAGTTAGAGGCACAGATGACCTGGGTTGAAGCACAGATGATCCCGGTTGGGTGGAAATCAATTCCTCTCTCCCCCTTCAAAGTCAATCGTATTTACCGAGCCTTTACTGCGTGCAGAGCACTGCACTAAGTGCTTCTCTTCTCCCACTCCCTTCTGCGTCACCCTGATTTCTTTTCTTCATTAATCGCTCCCCCCGCCGCCAGCCCGACACGGCTTATGTCCTTATCCCTAATTTATTTATTTCTACTAATGTCTGTCTGCCGCTCCAGACTGTAAACTCATCTGGGGCAAGGGCCTGCGTCTGTTTATCGTTGTGTCGTTCTCTCCCAAGCGCTTAGGGCAGTGGTCTGCACACAGTAAGCGGGCGATAAATAAGACTGAATGAAATCGAAGCACACACACCCTGCTTTCATTAGCGACGGGACCGCAGAATCCCCTCAGACGACCCAGCCAGAGTGGGTTCTGCCAAGCCCCTGAGGCCGAGGGCCGCCCTGGGCTGCGGCCGGTTAAATTTAGCCCCACGTCAGACCTCGCCGCGGCTGCCTTCCCGGCGGGCGAGGGTCCGGAGAACCGGGGACGCCCGGGTTCTCGCCGAGGGTGATTCCAGCAGCCCACTGGGAGAACCCAGGATTTTCAGTCCCCGTTTCCTCCCCCGGGCCCAGAGCTTCGGAGGTGTGCTGGTCCTCAGAGGAAGAGGGAGTGGGGCTCCCGATGCGTAATAATAATAATAATAATAATTGCATTGGCTAAGCACGTACTACGTGCCAGGCCTGGTACTAAGCGCTGGGGTCGATGGAAGCAAATCGAGTCGGACGCGGTCCCTTGTCCCACGAGGGGTTCACGGCCTCGGGCGAGTGGCTAAACTTCTTGGTAATAATAACTTCACTAAACTTAATAATAATTACGGCATCTGTTAAGCGCTTCCTATGTGCCAGGTACGTTACTAAGCACTCGGGGGGAAACCAGCAAAGCGAGTTGGACGCGGTCCCTGTCCCAAGTGGGGCTCACATTTTAGAGATGAGGTCACTGAGGCCCAGAGGAGTGAAGTGACTTGCCCAAGGTCAGCCAATCCCACCGATAGACAGCCGGGCGTGGGGGGCAAGGAGGGAGGGGGCCACCGGCGAGCTGGACGTCTGTCCTCACTCGCCGTGACCCCGATGTCCGTCCGTAGACGCGAAACGCACAAAACCCCCGTCCCACGTGGGTCGGGGACGTGGGGACGGAAGGCGGGGAGCCGGGGAGGGCCGGACACTGCGTAAGAAATAGAACGGTGACTCACCCTCGGGGGGATCCTCTGGTCAGCACCTACGTCCGAGAGGGCCCCGGTGCAAACCGGGGCTCGCCTTTGGGGTCTCCTGGGTCCCAGAGAAGCTGGGAACGAGCCTCGGGCGACTGGACTTAATACGTCCAAAACAGAACTTCTCATCTTCCCTCCCAAACCCCGTCCTCCCCGGGACTTTCCCACCACTGTAGACGGCGCCACCGTCCTTCCCGGCTCACAAGCCCGTACCTCTGGCCTCATCCTCGACTCCTCTCTCTCATTCAACCCACGAATTCAATCCATCACTAAATCCCGCCGGTCCCACCTTTCGCGACACGGCCAAAATCCGTCCTTCCCTCTCCATCCCCACTGCAACCGCGTCGATGCAATCGCTCCTCCTCTCCCACCTGGATGACGGCATCGGCCTCCTCGCTGACCTCCCTGCCTCCTGTCTCTCCCCACTCCAGTCCAGAGTTCACTCCGCTGCCCAAATCATTCTTCTACAGACGTTCAGGCCACGGCACCCCGCTCCTCCAGAAACTCCAGTGGTGGTCCATCCAGCTCCGTATCGAAAAATAACTCCTCACCCGTGGCTTTGAAGCAGTCCATCGCCTTGTCCCCTCCTATCTCACCTCGCTTCTCTCCTTCTACACCGCAGCCCTCACACTCCGCTCCTCTAGTGCCAACCTTCTCACCGTGCCTCCATCTCGCTCGTCTCGCCGCCGACCCCTCGCCCACGTCCCGCCTCTGGCCTGCAAGACTCTCCCTCCTCAAATCCGCCAGACAATGACTCTCCCCTCCTTCAAAGCCTTATCGAAGACCCGTCTCCCCCAGGAGCCTTCCCTAACTAAGCCCTCCTTCTCCCCTCACCTCTTTCTGCACCACCTTGATTTGCTCCCTTTCGTGATGATAATATTGGTATTTGTTAAGCGTTTACTATGTGCGGGACGCTGTTCTAAGCGCTGGGGTAGATAAAGGGTCATCAGGTCGTCCCACGTGAGGCTCATAGTTAATCCCCATTCTACAGATGAGGGAACTGAGGCCCAGAAAAGTGAAGTGACTTGCCCACAGTCACACAGCTGACAAGGGGCAGAGTGGGAATTCGAACCCACGACCTCTGACTCCCAGGTCCAGGCTCTTTCCACTGAGCCACGCTGCTTCTCTCATCCCCCCGTTCCGGCCCCACAGCTCTCATGTCCATATCTGCCATTTATTTATTTCTATTAATGTCTGTCTCCCCCTCTACAATGTAAACTCATTCTGGGCAGGGCACGTGTCTGTTTAGTGTTATTTCGTACTCTCCCAAGCGCATAGTACAGTGCTCTGCACACAGTAAGCGCTCGATAAATATGATTGAGTGAATGAATGAACAATTTATTTATTTATAGTCACGTCTGTCTCCCGGCTCCTAGTCTTTAAGCTCGTTGAGGACAGGGAATGTGTCTGTTTCTCCTGATATTGTACTCTCCCAAGTGTTTAGTACAGTGCTGGGCACACAGTAAGAGCTCAACAAATAGGACTGACCGAAGGCGGCGCTGACTCCAGGCGAGGCTTGCTAATGGCCGGTTGTGGGGGGTCTCGTTGGAAGCTGAGGGGCGAATCTGATCCGCCGGTACCAGAGACCAGGGGGCTGGGTGCCCGGGCGTGTGACGATGACGATGATGTTGGTATTTGTTAGGCGCTTACTATGTGCCGAGCACCGTTCTAAGCGCTGGGGGAGATCCAGGGTCATCAGGTTGTCCCACGTGAGGCTCCCAGTCTTCATCCCCATTTTCCAGATGAGGTCACTGAGGCGGCGAGAAATGAAGTGACTTGTCGACAGTCACACAGCTGAGCCGGGATTCGAACCCACGACCTCTGACTCCTAGGCCGGGGCTCTTTCCACTGAGCCACGCTGCTTCTCTAACTGTGGCTAACTCTAGATTGGAAGCTCGCTGTGGGCAGGGACTGTGCCTACCCACTCTCTTATATTGGACTCTCCCCATAGTGATGATAACGATAATTAGTACAGTAATAAAAATCATGGTATCTGTTAAGCGCCTACTATGTGCCAAGCACTGTCCTAAGCCCTGGGGTAGATAGCAGGTAATGGGGTTGGCCCACGTGGGGCTCGTCGTCTCAATCCCCATTTTACAGATGAGGGAACTGAGGTGCAGAGAAGTGAAATGACTTGCCCGAGGTCACACAGCAGACGGGGAGTAGAACCCATAACCTTCTGACTCCCAGGCCTGTGCTCTCCCCCCACACCACATGTCTGGTGTCCAGCTGATCAGGCACAGCTACGGCACCAATGATAATAACCGCGGTATTTATTAAGCGCTTACTATGTGCCAGACACTGTAGTAAGCGCCGGGGTGGATACAAGCACATAGGTGCCCCGCGATCCAGGTTTGGCGCAACTCAGAAAGCTTCTACCCAGTGTTTGACCTCACCAACCTCGCCGCACGTCCAGCGCCGGATCATCGCCGGATGATGATGACGATGGTATTTGTTAAGCGCTTACTATGTGCGAAGCGCTGTTCTAAGCGCCGGGGAGGATACGGGGCTCACCGTCTTCATCCCCAATTTACCAGGTGAGGTAACTGGGGCCCAGAGAAGTGAAGTGACTTGCCCAGCGTCACACAGCTGACGAGCGGCGGGCAGATGACGCGTGTCCCGGCATCACGGGTGTGATATCAGTGGCAAGAGCCCGGGCTTGGGAGTCTGAGGTCATGGGTTCTAATCCCGGCTCCGCCGCTTGCCAGCTGGGTGCCTTTGGGCCAGTCACTTCACTTCTCTGGGCCTCAGTGACCTCCTCTGGAAAATGGGGATGAGAACTTTGAGCCCCACATGGGACAACCTGATCACCTTGGATGCCCCAGCGCCTAGAACAGTGCTTTGCACATAGTAAGCGCTCAACAAATACCATTATTATTATTATTATTATTACGCGCGCCTGGGGGCGAGGAGGGTCTCCATCTCCTTCTCTCAGCCTGCCCCGGGCCCGGGGCCAGCCGGAGATTGACTTCTACTTTCCACTTGCACGTCTCGAAGAGGAATGTCTGCTGGCAGCCGCGGCCCGGCTTTCGGGATTTTCGGGGAGGGGAGGGAAAATTCCCAACGCATCTCCAGGCCCGAGCAACCCCTCTGAGGAAATCTCCGGGCGTAGGTCACTGCCCCGCAGGAGAAGCGGCGGGGAGGAACGGCTAAAGCCCCGGCCTGGGACTCGGAAGACGTGGGTTCGAGTCCCGGCTCCGCCGCCTGTCCGCTGGGTGACCTCGGGCCGGTCGCTTCGTTTCTCTGGGCCTCAGTTACCTCGGCTGCAAAATGGAGATCGAGACTGCGCGCCCCATGTGGGACGGGGCTGTGTCCAATCCGATGTACTTCTCTCCACCCCGGCGCTTAGTACAGTGAATTGTACATTCCAAGCGCTTAGGACAGTGCTCTGCAGATAGTAAACGCTCAATCAATAACCGGCTTTGATTGATTACCCCACCATGACCCTGTGAGAGAGGATGTGGGGAAGTGAAGAGTCTGAGGAGACTCACTCTGCCTGAAAATGACCTTCTTAATTAGCAGTGGAGTAAAAACAAATGTATCCAAAGCTGCCTTTTAGGTTTGGGGACGGTCAATCAGTCAATCATATTTACTGAGTGCTTACTGTGTGCAGAGCACTGTACTAAGCGCTTGGGAGAGGACAATAGAACAATAAACAGACTCATTCCAGCCCCACATCACGGTCATCCCAGAAGGACAGATTTTTGCGGCACCCCTCTCTGCTTCTGGCTGATCCTCTGGACCGTAAGCTTGTTTTTGTTGTTCATTCATTTATTCAATAGTATTTATTGAGCGCTTACTATGTACACAGCGCTGTACTAAGCGCTTAGAACGTACAATTTGGCAACAGATAGAGACAATCCCTGCCCAATGATGGGCTCACAGTCTAAACGGGGGTGGTGGTGTTGTTGGTAGTGGTTTTTTTTAATATGATATTTGTTAAGTGTTTATTATGTGTCAAAAACTACTCTAAGCCTGGGGTAATAATAATAACAGTATTCGTTAAGCACTTTGCTCCGCCACTTGTCAGCTGTGTGACTGTGGGCGAGTCACTTCACTTCTCTGGGCCTCAGTTCCCTCATCTGTCAAATGGGGATGAAGCCTGGGAGCCCCACGGGGGACGACCTGATTCCCCTGTGTCTCCCCCAGCGCTTAGAACAGTGCTCCGCACAGAGGAAGCGCTTAACAAATACCGACATTATCATTATTATTAAGACCTCGGGCGGCGGGGCGCGAAGCACGAGGGGGGGGAAAAATAGAAGTCGAGCCATCCCGCCGTCCCGGCGCGCGCCCGTGGACCCTGGCGGGGGCGCGCAGGGGGGAGTGACGTCACGAGGCGAGGCGATGACGTCACCGACGCCCCTCCTTCCCGCCCAGGGAAGAGCGGGCCCGTCTTCGACGCCAGCTCCACGTGCCCAGCGCTGTGCGACACGTTGGGGCCCACTTCAGCAATAGGAATAATAATAATAATAATGTTGGTATTTGTGAAGCGCTTCCTAGGTGCAGAGCACTGTTCTAAGCGCTGGGGGAGATCCAGGGTCATCGGCTTGTCCCACGTGAGGCTCACCGGCTTCATCCCCATTTAAAGTTCTATTTAGTTGCCATTGTTTTTATGAGCTATTCTTCCCCTTAATTAATTAATGTTGGTATTTGTTAAGCGCTTACTATGTGCAGAGCCTGTTCTAAGCGCTGGGGTAGACACAGGGGAATCAGGTTGTCCCACTCCCCTTGACTCTATTTATTGCCATCGTTCTCGTCTGTCCGTCTCCCCCGATTAGACCGTAAGCTCGTCAAACGGCAGGGACCGTCTCTATCTGTTGCCGACTTGTTCATTCCAAGCGCTTAGTACAGTGCTCTGCGCCTAGTAAGCGCTCAATAAATACTATTGAATGAATGAATAATGTTGGTACTTGTTAAGCGCTTCCTAGGTGCAGAGCACTGTTCTAAGCGCTGGGGGAGACACAGGGGAATCAGGTTGTCCCACGTGGGGCTCACAGTCTTCATCCCCATTTTACAGATGAGGTCACTGAGGCCCAGAGAAGGGAAGTGACTCGCCCACAGTCACACAGCTGACCCGTGGCCGAGCTGGGATTTGAACTCATGACCTCTGACTCCAAAGCCCGGGCTCTTTCCACTGAGCCATGCTGCTTCTCCGACAGATGAGGTCACTGCGGCACCGAGAAGCCAAATGACTTGCCCAAAGTCACAGCTGACAGGCGGTGGAGGCGGGATTAGAACCCATGGCCTCTGACTCCCAAGCCCGGGCTCTTCCCACTGAGCCACGCTGCTTCTCATAATCATGATTGTGGTATTTTTTTAAGCAGTGCCAAGCACTGTCCTAAGCGCTGGGGTAGGTAATGATAATAATGATGGCATTTGTTAAGCGCCTACTGTGGGCAAAGCACCGTTCTAAGCGCTGGGGAGGATACAAGGTCATCAGGTTGCCCCACGTGGGGCTCGCAGTCTTAATCCCCCTTTTACAGATGAGGGAACTGAGGCACAGAGAAGCGAGGTGACTTGCCCAAACCGAGGGACAGAGAAGTGAAGTGACTTGCCCAGTCACCCGGCTGACAAGCGGCAGAGCTGGGATTTGAACCCAGGACCTCTGACTCCCCAGCCCGTGAGCCACGCTGCTTCAGTCATTCAATGGTATTCATTGAGCGCTTACTTTGCGCAGAGCACTGTACTAAGCGCTTGGAACGGACAATTTGGCAACAGATAGAGACCATCCCTGCCCAGTGACGGGCTCCTCTTCTAGGTACCAGTTAATCAGGTTGGACACAGTCCCCGTTCCCCGTGGGGCTCGCGGTCTTAACCCCCATTTTCCAGAGGAGGAAACTGAGGCCCGGGGAAGTGAAGTGACTTGCCCAAGCCCACACAACAGACAAGTGGCAGAACTGGGATTAGAAGCCAGCTCCTCTGACTCCCAGGCCTGTGGTCTACCCACTAGGCGACAAGGCCTCTGCAGGGGACGCAGGGCTTGGCATCCCTCCGGCCTATCTCAGTGTCTCTCTCCCATCCTTCCTTCCCTCCCTCCCAGCCTCCTTCCTTCCGGGCCTCCCTTTCCCCAGCTTCCTTCTCTCCCAGCCTCCTGGGCTCCCTCACCCAGCCTCCTTTCCTCCCGGCCTCCTGGCTTCCCTCCCAGCCTCCTTTCTGGCCTCCTGACCTCCCTCACTCAGCCTCCTTTCCTCCCGGCCTCCTGGCTTCCCTCCCAGCTTCCTTTCTGGCCTCCTGACCTCCCTCCTCCAGCCTCCTTCCCTCCCGGCCTCTTGGCTTCCCTCCCAGCCAGCCTCCTTTCTGGCCTCCTGACCTCCCTCACTCAGCCTCCTTTCCTTCCGGCCTCCCTCCCAGCCTCCTTTCTGGCCTCCTGACCTCCCTCACCTAACCTCCTTTCCTCCCGGGCTCCTGGCTTCCCTCCCAGCCTCCCTTCTGGCCTCCTGACCTCCCTCACCCATCCTCCCGGCCTCCCTCCCTCCCTACCACGCGGGTGCTGTGGCTTCCGAGGAGAAGCGGTGCTCTTTCATTAGCGGTCGTCTAGGCCAACCGAAA
Organism: Ornithorhynchus anatinus; assembly: GCF_004115215.2. NCBI lineage: Eukaryota > Metazoa > Chordata > Mammalia > Monotremata > Ornithorhynchidae > Ornithorhynchus > Ornithorhynchus anatinus. The sequence continues at coordinate 17,999,905 of NC_041744.1, read as the reverse complement.
GTCCAAAGATTACGGGCTTTCCTCACCCCCGCCGTGTCGCTAAGACTCCGCGCTCCCGGGGCCCCGGCCCAGCATAAAGCTTCTCATCCCGGCTCGGCCAGGCGTCTGCCGCGTGACCCCGGGCAAGTCACTTCACTTCTCTGGGCCTCGATTCCCTCATCTGTAAAATGGGGATTCGAGACCGTGAGCCCCATAAGGGACAGGGACTGTGTCCAACCCGATTAGCTCGTATCCACCCCAGCCCTTGACCTATAGTAAGGGCTTAACAAATACCATTATTATTAGGACGAGGGAAACACCTTGTCCTCCCCCGAGGGCCCAGAGCACTGTGCTGGATGCCTCCCGTGTGCAGAGTGCTGTGCTGGGTGCTTAATGGGGTGCAGAACACTCTGCTGTAGAAAGCAGCGTGGCCCAGTGGAATGGACCTGACGGGAAAGTCACGCGGAAGGGGACCGGGGTTTTTTTTTGTGTTTCATTGCTCTAGTGGATTCTCCCGAGCGCTCAGTAGAGCGCCCTGCCCACAGTAAGCGCTCGATCAACACGACAACGAACGGATGACATTCCCAAGTCCATAGTGTCCTTTTATTACTTCTAGTAACATAGCCGGTATAAATACTCTATTCTCAGTATATGCCCATTTAAAAAAAAAAGTGATAACTTAGAGGATCACGTCAGACAAGAAGTATAAAAATAAATAGGTTCATTATATGCATTCATTATGACAAATACGATCCTTCGTGGAAGGAAAAGGGTGGTCGCTGAATACTTATAAAGTACGGCCCCCGACCTAGAGGTGCGCGTCGGCCTCCGCGCGGGCGGGGGCCGGACGTCGCCCGGCCGGGAGTGGACCCGCTGGCCCCCAGCCGGGACCGCCGCTGCCGAGAGAATCCCCCGCCCCCCCCCCGGTCCCGGCCCCCTCCCCGAGGGCGCCCGCGTTCGGGAGAGGCGGGGTGCCGCCGACCTCGGCCGGTACCGTGGTTGCGGCGGGCGCGGTAGGCGCCCCCGAGGACGGCGGTCGGCGCGGACCCGTAGTCGGCGAGCCCGCCGGGGGGGGGGTCAGCGGGGGTCCGGCGGTCGGCCCCGGTCCGGCGCCCCCGGGGACGCCCGCGGGCACCGCGGCGGCCGGAGGGGGGGCGGGGGGGGGTCGAGGCCGCACGCGCCAGGGCGGCTAGGGCGGGCGTCCCGGCGGACGCCACGGTTGCCGCGGTCACCCTCCCCGTGTCCGTGAGGTAGGTGAGCCCCGACCGGCCTCGCCCTAGCCGCAGTCCGGGGCCGAGCAGAGGTCGAGGAGGTGCCCGGGCCTCCGGGCGAGGTCGCAGCTCTCCCGCGCCAGCTCGGCGCCCTCCGGGGAGAGGCAGCGGGCCACCCGCTTGCGGAAGCCGCGGCCGCAGGACGCGGAGCAGGGCGACCAGTCCCCGAGGCGCCAGCGCGGGCAGGGGGCGGCGGCGCAGGGCCGGACGGCCGCGGGCCTCAGCTCGGCCGGGCAGTCCGAGGAGGGGCGGCCGCGGAGGTCGCGGCAGGCCACGGGCCGGCGGCGGCTGCCCGTCCCGCAGGTGACCGAGCACTCCCCCCACTCCTCGATCACCCACTCGGACTGCGTGGGGATGGCGTTGAACGACTCCTTCTTCTTGCGCTGGACGAAGTAGCTGAACTTGATCTTGGGCCGCGGGCCGTCGCCCACGGTCAGCACCTGGACGGTGAGGGGCTCCTTGAGGGGGCTGAAGCTGCGGAGGCGCTCCAGGGCGGCCGAGGAGCCGCTGTAGAGGAGGACGCTCCCGCGGTAGGTCAGGTCCTGCTCCAGGGTGGACAGCGTGTAGTCGCCGTTGAGGACGTAGGTGCCGTCGGCCGCCTTCAGGGCCAGGAAGCTCCCGTGGGTGCGGGAGCCGTGCGGGTTCCTCTGCTTCACCTCGATGTTGGTGGCCCCCGCCGGGATGGTCACCACGTCCTGGTAGCCGGGCCTGTTGCGGGGGGGGTGGACGGGACACCGGATTGTACTCCCCCAGGCGCTCGGTACACCGCTCCGCTCACGGTAAGCGCTCAATCAGTAGGACGGACCGGGCCGGGGAGGGGGCCGGGCCGATCTCGCTCCCTCTAGACCGTAAGCTCGTCCCGGGCGGGGAACGCGGCTGTTTACCGGACCGCCGTCCTCCCCCAGGCGCCTAGTACGGTGCTCCGCGCCCACTAAGCCCTCAGTAAATCCGATCGAGTCTCGCGTCCCCCCCGGCGCGTGGAAGGGAGAAAGAGCTCAGTAGACGCCCCGGTTCGGATGGCTTGGTCGGGCCCGACCACCCCGGGGTGGGGAGCCGGGGGGGGGGGACGGGGGCGTGCCCCCCACTCACTTGGCGTTGGTCAGCGAGCCGGACACTTTCTTGCAGGTGGACCCACTGCCCCCGCAGATGCCGCATTTGTCGAACTTCTTGCTGGAGCCGATGACGCGGTCGCAGCCGGCCTTGATGCACTGGCCCCTCACGCAGACCGAAGTGGAGTCGGGGCTGCACGGAGTGCCGTCCACCACCTAACGACCACGCAATAATCACCACGGAGCCGCGGTACTCGGTAAGCGCTTACTCTGGGCCGAGCGCCGTCCGAAGCCCCGGGGTAGACGCCAGCTAATCAGGTTGGACCCGGTCCCTCTCCCTCGTAACGACAACGATGATACTCGTCCTCGTTAAGCCCTTACTCTGCGCCGAGCACCGGCCCAAGCCCCGGGCTAGATGCGAGCTGATCAGCCCGGACGCAGCCGCGGTCCGACACGGGGCCTCACAGTCTTAATCCCCGTTAGACGGGTGAGGTCCTCGAGGCCCAGAGAGGTCAAGTGGCTTGCCCCAAGTCCCCCAGCAGACAAGTGGCGGAGTCGGGATTAGAACCCAGGTCCTTCTGACTCCCAGGCCTGGGTTCTAGCCCCGGAGCCACGCCGCTTCGCACCCGATGGACCCGGGCCCCGCGCTGAGGCCCGTCGTCGGCCTCCCCGCTCCCGGGGGCAGAGGGCAAGGGGCGGGAGGACGGATCTGACGGCCAATTGAGGACGCGGTGGACACCTGGGACCCTCCTGGCGGCGGGGGGGGGGGGAGGAGGGAAGGTCAAAGTTCATCCCGCCCCTCAGAAGGGAAAAGGAGCGGAGCCCCCTCGGAAGGCCCGCTCCGGGGTGGAAACTCATCCCTCCGAGACCGGCCCTAAGCAGGTGCCCGCTGGAGGGTGGGCGCGCTGCTGCCCCGGGGGATTCTTGGCAGTGCCCCAAGGAAATCTGGGCGGCGCCCCAGAGATCGCCCATGCGAGTCTCGGAAAGCCTCGTCCGACGGCCCTTGCGTTTCTAGACGGCGGCCGCCCCAACCTCCTCCCGCTCCATCCCTCGACGGTGTTTATCGAGCTCGTCCTGTTTGCAGAGCGCCGTACTGAGCGCTTGGGAGAGCACCACAGAGCGAGCAGCCACGATCCCTGCCCTCGGGGTGCTCAGGGGCGAGCGTCCGCTCCATCCCCGACTCGACACGGCAAGGTCCGTCGTCCGGACGGGACACGACCATTCCATTGTATCGTCCTCTCCCGAGCGCCCAGCACGGCGCTCTGCGCAGAGTAAGCGCCCGTCAAGTACCGTCGCGCGATCGCGGCGAGAAGGAGCGGGGTCGGGCGGCCAGCGCCGGCCTCTCGCTCACCTTGGGCTGCAGAACGAAGAAGTAGCCGGTGCCCTTAGCTCGACACACCAGCTTGCATCGGTCCTTGGGGGACACTCCGGCGAACTTGGGGGTCCACTCGACCGCGGGCCCGCCCCCGAAGGGGGACTTGGACAGGTCGTTGTGGGCTTCACACTGCTCTTCCCGGAACGTCTTCCCTGCCGGCGGAAACGGGAATGGGGTCCGTCATTCATTCATTCAACTGTATTTATTGAGCGCCTACTGGGTGCAGAGCACCGTACTGAGCGCCTGGGGCGGGACAAGGCGACGGCGGGGCTCCGGTCTGGGCCGGCCGCCTCTCCGTGCTCCTCGGTTTCCCCCGGGCTGGGGTCCGTGAGGGATGATTAGACTGTAAGCCCGTCAAAGGGCAGGGACTGTCTCTGTTACCGATTTGTCCATTCCAAGCGCTTCGTACGGTGCTCTGCACATAGTAAGCGCTCAATAAATACTATTGAATGAATGAATGATGAGGGCTTCCCCCTCTCCCGCCCCTCCCCACCCCCCGGGGACGGGAAGCCCCCCGGCACTCACCCCCGTGATCCGGGCAGTCCTGGAGGTTGCAGGAGCGATACTGAACCCACCGTCCCTCGCAGTACTTTCCGCCGTTGCGGGGGACGGGGCGGTCGCACTCCCGGAAGGTGTACTGGACGCCCCCGCCGCAGGTCCTGGAACACTCTCCCCACGGGCCCCAGGCCCCCCAGCCGCCGTGCACCGGTGCCTGCCGGGGCGGGAGGGTCGCCCGGTCAGCCCGTGGGGCTCGGGCCTCCCCACCTCCGTCTCCCATCCCGGGGGGGTGTCAAAAAAAGGGGGCCCGCCGGGGAGAAGCCAGAGCGGGGGTCCCGGGGGGAGCGGGGAGTCCCGCGCAGAGCCGACGGCCCCGACGGACCCAGATATAGGGGTCTCTCCCGCCCCCCGCAAGCTCTCGGGGCTGGCCGGGGTCCCGCCGGAAGCTTTCGGGGGACGGTTCCGACGGCATCGTACTAAACGCCCAGTACGACGCTTTGCACGCCGTGAGCGCCCGACAGACCCGATCCGACGGCCGGGGGCTCCTCCCCGCGGCCGGGACCCGGGGACCCGGGGGCGGGCGGCACACTCACACTGCGCTGCTCGCCGTCGGGCCTGTCCACGCACTTGCTGTTGAGGCACCATTTTCCGGGGCCGCAGCTGGTGCCGTCGGCCCAGGGGAAGTGCTTGGTCTGGCAGACGAGCAGGCCGCCGCCCGAGGTGCCCGTACACCACAGCGTGGCGCACGTGCTGCCCTCGTCGGGGCAGTGCAGGGACTCCTCGCCGAACGTGAACTGGCACTGGCGGTGGGCGTCGTACAGCGTGCCCGGGAGGTCGGACGGCAGGCGTAGAGGCTTCTGGGGCTTGTCCAGCAAGCACTCCCCTGCGGCCAGAGAACGGCGAGGCCCCGATGCCCCCGTCAGGGTCAGCGGGCGCCTCGTTCCTTCGCCCGAGGGGCTTCACCGAGCGCCGACTAGGCGCCGAGCGCTTGGGAGAGGGTAGTCGAACGAGAAACGGACACATCCCCGGCCCGTAACGGGGTCCCGGTCCAGACGGGTCAGGCTCAAGGGTGAGGAGCCGTTGGCTCCGTGGCCCTCGGTATTTAGTACGGCCCCGGCTACGCGGCGGGGACCCAGCACGGCGTCCGCCCAGTAGGCTGAAGGCAGCGCGGCCTAGTGAAAGCCCGGGCCCGGAAGTCAGGGGGACCTGGGTTCTAATCCCCGCTCGGCCGCTTCTGCTGGGTGACCTCGGGCGGGTCGCTTAACTTCTCTGGGCCTCATCTGCGAAATGAGGATCGAAACTGGGAGCCCCAGGTGGGACGGGGACTGCGTCCAGCCCCATCCGCTCGTAACCCCTCCAGCGCTCAGTACAGCGCTCGGCACGTAGCGAACGCTTAACCTCTCCCACAGTCGTCCGCGTCGACGATTCCGAGGTTCGACTTAAAAAACATCGCAATTATCCTGATTTAGGTCCGGGGGTGGGTCAAGGCAGTGTTCCCACTTGGGAGTGCGTCTGGTCTACTGTCCTCTCCCAAGCGATCAGTACAGCGCTCCTCACACAGGTAGCGTTCTATAGATACGTTAATGTCTCTCCCCCCCACCGCTAGACCGTAAGCTCGTCGTGGGCGGGGAATTCGTCCGTTTCGCGTTCTACCGTCCTCTCCCGAGCGCTCACTCCGGTGCCCTGCACACGGTAAGCGCTCAATAAATCCGCCTGACGGACTGACTCCTCTGTAGATCCCCTCTCCCACCGCGATCCGGGGGGAGGGGAGGGTCTCCCCCGAGGCGAGGGGGGCCCCCCGGACCGTCCGGCGAGCTACTGACCGTGGCCGTTGTCCAGGAAGGAGGTGACGGTGTAGGCGCTGCAGGGCGACCAGGGCCGACCGCGGTCCAGGCTGGACAGCATCGCCGCCATCATGTGGGAGCCGCGGCTGGAGCCGCTGTTCATGCCGGCGCACTGCTTGGCCTCGTCGTGCGGCATGTTGAACACGTGACCTGTAACACGCCCCGACACGCCCGTTGGCCCGCGCCTCCGGTCCCCGCCCCGGCCGCCGATCTGGCCGGGGGCCAGAGGCGCCCGGGGCCGGTCTTCCCGGTTCTGGGTGCGGGATCGGCGGGGAGGGGCGTCGGCCTTGCGGGTGCCCCCGTCCCCCGAGCACTGACCTAGCTCGTGGGCGGTGGTGAAGGCGGCCTGCAGGCCGTCGTCCTCGATGACGGAGCAGCTGCGGCTGGGGTCGCACATGGTGCCCACGTCCGCCATGCCCAGGGTGTCGCAGGTCTGGGCCCCGCACAGGTCCTGGGGGAGGGGAGGGGGGGGCGGACCGGGTCACGGACGGGGGCGAGGGCCGAGGCGGACGGCGGGAGGGTCCGGTTCTCCCCCCCTCCCCCGTCGATTCCTTCTCCCCGGCCCTGAGGGGACGAGGCCCGAGCACGGACCGTCTTCCAGCTCCGGGGGGTGATGGGACCGGGCCCCTCTGTTTCTAGCTTTGGGGGCGGCGGGGGCGGCGTCCCCCCGTTTCTAGCTTTTGGGGCGGTGCCCCTCTGTTCTTAGCTTCGGGACCGACGCGGGTCGTCTCCCCCCGTTTTCAGCTTCGGGGGCGATGGGGGCCGAGACCCCCGGTTCCTAGCCGTGGGGCCGATGCTCCCCTCTTCCCATTTTTGGGGGCGTGCCCTCGGGCTCCAGCTACGGGGGCGACGGGCCCGGTGCCGCCCCCGCCCCGTTCCGAGCCCGGGCCGGACCCCCGGCCCTAATCCCCCGGCCTCCGATCGTCACCGAGGCCTTTCGGGTCACGGCGGCGGCGACGACCCCCCCCCCCTTACTCCTCCCCGGGGGTCGGTCGGCGGTCACCTGTCTGGTGAAGAGGATGGCGGTGTCGTAGTGCTCCGGGTGGCGGTCGTTGGGCTGGTTGTGCCGGGCCTGCCAGCTGCAGAAGTTCTTCAGGGTCATGGCCGCGTTGGAGGTGACCTCCGGCCCCTGCCGGGCGTCGTGGACGACCAGGATCTTGACGGCCACCAGGCTGATGGAGTTGCGGATGCTGGGCTGCTTGTAGAGGCGGGCGGCCACCGAGAACAGGGTCAGCAGGTAGTGCTGCAGCCCCTCGCCGTGGAAGTCCGCCAGCGTCTGGTCGGCCACCAGCAGCGTCTCCACGTAGCGGTGGCTGGACACGAAGCGCTTTCTCCGGACGTGCCCGGCCGCTGGGGGAGGCGGGGAGGGAAGACAAGGGGGTGGGGGGGGAAACGGGGTGAGGGGAGGGTCTCTGCCAGTGGGCCGAGCCGGGAGTCGCCCCCACTCCCCGCGGGTCGGGGAGGACCGTCCCCCCTGCGATGCTGGATTGGGCAAGGGGAGGGGGCCCAAGTTCCTCCATCCAAGCCCCCCGGGGGGAGGGGGAGGGGGTCCCGCTGCCGGGATCGAGTCCGGGTGGCCCGCGGAAGCCCCCTCCCGCCGCCCCCTCCGCGCCCTTGTTTGACCTTGAAGAACCAACAGGCCCCCGCCGACCCCTCAATTCCGGCCGGGGTCAGGGGTGGGAAGGGGGCGATCCTGCAGGCTTCACGTGGGGAAGGGGTGGAGGGGGGTCTCCCCCAGCCCCGCAATTTTGCCCCCACCCCGGGATTGGGGGGGGGGGGGGAACGGACCTCGGGCGCTCCGGAGAGGCGGGACAAGGGGAGGAGGAGGAGGAGGAGGTCGGGCCTCGGAAAACAAAGCGAAGCCAGGAAAGCGGGGAAAAGTTTGGCTTGCATTTATAGGTGGGAGGGGGGTGCGGGGCGGGGGGGTTGGTTGTGTGTGTGTGTGCGTGCGTGCGCTCACGGAGAAGGGGTGGGGGGGTGGGGGGTGGGTCTCCAGATTGGCGGTCTCCCCGGCTCAAATTCCCGGGAAAATTCCACCGGTCTCCCCCTCCACCGGATCCTTGGAGATCCAGTCCCGGTCCGGAGGGGAGGCCTTGCTTCCGACCCCAACGTCCCCTCCCCCGCCTCGCATTCCCGGAAAATTCCACCGGATCCTCGGAGATCCAGCCCCGTCCGGAGAGGAGCGGTCGGGTTGCCGACCCCGACCCCCTCCTCAAATTCCCGGGAAAACTCCACCAGCCTACCCCTCCTCCGGATCCTTGGAGATCCGGTCCCGTCCGGAGGGGGAGGGAAACTGACTTTTCCCCCTCCCGGTTCCCGGGGAAATTCCAGCCGCCTCCCCCTCCCCCGTCCCGCCCGTCGGCCGCGCCGCAGCGCTCCGCGTCGACGAGGTACCGTGGCCGTGATCCGGGCGGGTCCCGGAGGGCGGAGCGGGTCTCCGCGGCGGGGTCCGGGGGTCGGCCACCCCGCACTCGGGGCCTCGGGGTCCGGGCGGCCGTCGCCGCAGGACGTGGAGACGCGAGTCGGCCCCGACGGGCTGGATGGTGAAGTGGTCCCCGGCCAGGGAGAAGGCGCCCCGCACGCCCCCGCACAGGCTGAGCGCCGCGGCCGAGTCCCGGTGGCCCTCCACCCGGCCCGAGTAGAAGCAGCCGTCCAGCCGGTCGACGGGGCCCGGGGCCCGGGGCCCCCCGAGGTGCCGCAGGGCGAAGCCGGGCGCCAGGAAGCTGCTGTCCGGCCGCAGGGTCAGCTCCAGCCGCCGCCCCGAGGCGTCCAGCCGCAGCCGCCGCTGGCCGCTCCCCTCCGGGCCGGCCAGGACCTCGGGCACCAGCAGGGTCCCGTCGGGGGGCGGGCGGAGGGAGCCCCCGGCCCCCAGGAGGGCGAGCAGCCAGCCGGTGCGCAGCAGCAGCGGCGGCGGCGGCGGGCGGGGGCGCATGGCTGGCACCGGGGGCGCCCCGGACTCTCCGGGCCGGACGCGGGCCGGGGGCCGGCGGGGCCGCCCGCCGCCCGCCGGGCCGGGTCGAGGGGACCGGGGGCGAGGGGGGCGGCCGGCCGGCCGGGGCCGGGGGGCCGGGAGGGGCCGGCGGCGGGCCGGGAGGGGGCGGCGGGAGGGCGCGGGGCCGTGCGCCCCGGGGCTCTCAGCGCGGTGCCCGGCCGCCCTCCATGGGCCGGGGGTCGGAGGGGGCCCCGCGCCTCGCCCTGCGCTCCGCCGAGGACCGGGAGGGGTGGGGGGAAGGCGGGGGGCGGGCTCCGGGGGCGGAGGGGGGGGGGTCCCCCTGGTCGGAGAGGCGCGGAGGAACGGAGCGGGCGCGGGAGGAGCGGGCCGACGCCCCCGGGGCTGGCGGCGGCGGCTGGCACGGTGAGTGCGGGGCCGGCCGGGCGGAGCTTTTATGGGGCCGGAGGGCCGCCCCCGCCCCCCTCGCCCCCGCCCCCTCCCCCCCCGCTCGGGGCTCGCTTCGTGCGTAACGGGGCGGGCGAGGGGGGCGGGATCCGGGGAGGGGAGGGGAAGGGGCGCCCCGGGGAAGGGGCCCCGGGCCCGGCCGCCCCCTCCCCCCCGCCGGGCCCCCAGCCAGGAGCCCCCATCCCCCATTCCCCTCCCCCCGCTGGGGAGAGGGGGGAGGGGGTCCGGGAGAGGCGGCCCGGCCCCGGGGGGGGCTTCTCTCCCCCCTAAAGAGGAAACTTTCCCCTCCTCTCCTGCCCAGACTCCGTCTCTCCCGGGGGCCGCCCGTCCCGGGGACCCCTCTGTCCACCCCGACCGTGCCCAGCCCCCCGCAGATGCCCGTGCCCAAAGCCTCCCCCCGCAGACCCTCCCGCCCCCCGAAACCATCCATGTCCACTTCCTCCCTCTCCTCCTCCTTCCTTCTCCCACCCTCAAACGGAGCCGGAGGAGGGGGAGATGCGGGGAGACCCTCTCCCCTGTCCTTCTCTCTCCCCGCCTCCGCCCTGCCCAGCCCTGCCCGGGCCAAAGGGCAATGGCCGCGTCCGTCCCGGCCTCCGGAAGGGCAGCGCGACCGGACACCCGGAGCCGCTTTTCCATCCGGGGGGAGGGGCCCGGGCCCGAGCGTCTCCCCGACGTTTAGGGGGGCCCGGGAGCGCCCCCCGCTCCAGCCCGCCCCGTCCCTCCCTTCTCCTTCCCCTGCGCCCCCAGATCCACCCCTCTCCCCCCGGCGCCCGGCTCGCCCCTTCCCCATTCTTCCTTTCCAAGTCCTTAGGCCAGTGCTCTGCACCCAGGAAGCGCTCAGTACGTAGGACCGAGTGGATTATTCCTCTTTCTCCCCAAGACCGGACCTCCGCCCCGGCCCCGGCCTCTCCCGAGGGTGACCCCGGCTACTGCAGGGCCCCCTACCCCCAACCGTCCCGTCCCGGGACCCCCCCCCCACACACACTGCAGCGGCCCCCAAATTGCCACCGTCCTGAGGGTCCCCCCGACCCCAGCACTGCAGTCCCCGACCCCACAGCCCCCAAACTGTCGCCCTACTGCGAGTCCCCTGGCACTTCCACCGCCCCTTCCCCCTCCGAGATGATAATAATCACGGTATTTGTTAAGTGCTCACTATGTGTCGAGCACTGTTCTACGCGCTGGGGTAGAATCGGGGTGATCAGATTGCCCCACCCGGGGCTCACATTTTTTAATCCCCATTTTTACAGATGAGGTGACTGAGGGGCAGAGAAGTGAAGCGACTCGCCCGAGGTCACACAGCAGACGAGGGGCGGAGCCGGGATCACCACCCGTGACCCCTGACTCCCAAGCCCGGGCTCTTTCCACTGAGCCACGCTGACCCTTAAAGGGCGGAGGGCGAGGGGTCCCATCCGCGGCCATCGCTTGACTTCTCCGGGCCTCGGTGACCTCGTCTGTAAAATGGGGATTGAGACTGTGAGCCCCACGTGGGGCAGGGACCGGGTCCAACCCGATCGCCTTGTGTCTGCGCCAGAGTTTAGTACGGTGCTTGGCCCGTAGTAAGCGCTTAAATACCGCAATTATTATCATTAAGCCTGGTCCGGTTTCAGTGCTGTGCCCATTTGGTTGGGCGGGTGGGCTGGGGAAGGTCTCAGAATGGACCCCACACTCGCGTGATCTCTCCCTCTCCAACAGTTTACCTGCCCACCTCCCACCCCGGCCTCCCTCTCATGCCACTCCATGGATACCATGTCCGCGTATCCGTTTTAAGTGCCAGGGAGATAATCATAATAATCATAATAATAATTACAACGATCGTATTTGTTAAGCGCTTACTAGGTGCCGGGCGTTTTACTGCCAGGGTGGATGCCAGCAAATCAGGTTGGACACGGTGTCCCAAGTGGGGCTCACAGTCTCCACCCCCATTTTACAGGTAACTGAGGCACAGAGAAGGGGAGTGACTTGCCCAAGGTCACGGAGCAGACAAGTAGATGCCTAGGCGTGGTGGCAGGAGGTGAATCCCTGCCTCCTGATTTGCGTCCCTCCGGGCACCTGCACTTCTGGAAATCGATTCCTAACGGTGGGCTGGGTGACCGTGGGCAAGTCACTTCACTTCTCCGTGCCTCAGTTACCCCATCTGTCAAACGGGGATGAAGACTGTGAGCCCCACGTGGGACAACCTGATCACCTTGTATCCTCCCCGGCGCTTAGAACAGCGCTTTGCGCACAGCAAGCGCACAGTGGGCGGTGAGGCGTGCCGGGGGGAGCCTGGAGACCCCCACCCCCCACCCCAGACTCCAAGCTCGCAGTGGGCAGGGAATGTGTCTGTTTATTGTTATATCCTACCCACCCAAGCGTTTAGTCCGGTGCTCTGCACACGATAAACACCACCGACTGAATCTAGACCGTAAACTCCCGGGCCGAGGTCCGTTTATCGATACGTTATGCTCTCCCAAGCGGTTAGTACAGTGCTCTGCCCACAGAGCTCGACGAATACAAGTGAGGGAATAAATGGGGCGGCCAGCTGTCCCGGAGAACAGCTAATCCACTTGGATGCGGGTGAGGAGAGAGCACGTTTCAACATGGGCTCTTCTGGCCCGCTCAGCCCCGGCAGGGAGAGTGGGTGGGAGTGCGAGTGTGCGTGACGGGGGGAGTGTGGGTCGGCGGGGAGCGGGTCTGTGCGACTGTGCGTGCGGGGGAGAGTGGACATACGTGTGTGAGTGATTATGTGTATGTGTGTGGGTCCCTGGGTCTGCGCATCTGTGGGAGGGGGTGGGCCCGGGTGCGGTTGTGGTGAGGGGGGGTGGGTTTGTGTGGCCGGGTGGGGGAAGCGGGGCCGGTCGGTGTGACAAAGTGCGTTGGACTGTGTGGGTGTCTGTCCGTGTTGGGTTGTGTGTGTCTGTGAGACTGGGTGTGAGGGGGTGGGTCTGTGTGACTACTGTGAACAACCGGTTGTTGGGTAGGGCTTGTCTCTATCCGTTGCCGAACTGTACTTTCCGAGCGCTTAGTAGAGTGCCCTGCACGGAGTAAGCGCTCAACAAATACGATCGAATGGAGTGAATGCGGGGAGCGTGTGTTTGTGTAGAAAGTGGGCGACTGGGGATGCGTATAATAATAATGATGGCATTTGTGAAGCGCTTTCTACGCGCAAGGGCACTGTTCTAAGCGCCGGGGAGGATACAAGCGGATCAGGTTGTCCCACGTGGGGCTCACAACCTTCATCCCCATTTGACAGATGGGGTAGCTGAGGCCCAGGGAAGTGACGCGCCCAAAGTCACGCAGCTGACAAGTGGTGGAGCCGGGATTCGAACCCATGACCTCTGACTCCCGAGCCCGGGCTCTTTCCCCTGAGCCACGCTGCTTCTCTGGGTATGGGGGGGGGGGTTGGGGCGAGTGGGCATGTGTTTGGGAGCTGGTCTGTGCGTTACCTATATGTGCACGAGGGGGTGGGCCTGGGTCATTGTGCTCCTGTGTGTGTGCGTCGGGGCCGGGGGGAGTGTGCATCACGTTTGTGAGTGCTTGTGTTTGTGTGTTGGGGGGGAGGCGGCAGTTAGGAGTGGGCTCCCGGGGTCCTGGGTGCCACCCAGGGCCACCGAGGCCCTGCGGGGCCCGGGACGGGACGGAGACCACCAGGCCTGGGGTCCGTAGGTTTCCGGGAAGTCCAGGAAGCCGGGAAGTTTCGGGTCGGGGGCTGCCCGGACGCAGCCCCCGCGCTCTGTCACGGCCCGGGCCACTCTCACACTGCTTCACACGTGCCGCTCAAAGGGGCGAAGTCACGGCGAACCTCTTCCTCGGCCCGGCCGGGGCCCGCGAAGCCCCCTCCTGCCCCGCTCACTTACGTCTCGGAGCCCAGGCCGCGCGGCGAGGTCCGGGGGCCGGGTCAGCCGGGGGAAGCCGGACTCCACAGGCGCGGCACCATCGGGGTCACTCCGCACGGGCCCTCGGGGCTTCCTCGTCCCGGCTCCTCCGCCGGCCCGCCGGGTGACCTTGGGTAGGTCACTTGATTTCTCTGGGCCTCAGTTACCTCATCCGTAAAAGGGGGATGAAGACGGTGAGCCGCCCGCACACACTCCGTCCAACCCGATTCGCTCGTAGCCACCCCGGCCTTTGGTCACCTGGTCGGCACTGAGCGGACGCCACAGTTATTACAGCCTAAGTGCTTCGTAAATATCATCAATCGATTGATCGCCTTTAAAAACGCGGATTTTGGGGAGCACGGCCAGCGGAAAGAGCAGGGGGCTCAAAGGCAGAAATCCCGACGTCTTGCCCGCTGCGGAATCTCGGACGAGCCGCTTAACCTCCGTGAGCCTCTGTTTCCTCACCTCGAAACGAGCCGGTTCCCGGGCAGGGATTGTCTCTACCTGTCGCCGAATCGTACATTGCAACAGTGCTGGGCACATAGTAAGCGCTCGATAAATACTTATCGGATGAATGAAAAGGGGGATGGCCCATTTATTGGTCCTCTCTCCCTCTCAGACAGAGACCTGGCGGGACAGGGACCTCCCGACCCGATTATCCCAGATTCGATCATTCCACCGTATTTACTAAGCGCTCGGCAGAGTATAATAATAATAGTCGGTATTTGTTAAGCGCTTACTACGCGCAGAGCACTGTTCTAAGCGCTATGATACATCCGCCCCGGTGCTCAGCCCGCCGCAGAGATGCCCGCCGCCGACATCGCGATTTTTTTTTGGTTTGTTTTATTTTGACACGCCCCAACCCGAGTGGTTTGTTTCCCGCGCCCGGCGGCATCGGCCTCGATTTCTCTAAAGGCCTCGGAAACTGCCGCGCATCCGCGTCCGGAGTCCCGAGCACGAAAACATATTCTATCATCTTGTGGTTTCGCACTTCATCAGAGGTCCGTGTACACTGACGCTCGTTATTCATTTTAACGATTCTCTCCCTCTCGGCCTTTTCCACCTTAAACGTCCCGCGGCCTGGTCCCAGCCCAGGCCAGTCCAGACCCGCCAGGGGGCAGTGAAGACTGTAAACACCACCGGCTGGACAAAGGGGGTCGCTTTTTATCATTATTATTATTATTATTAATAATTGTGGCATTTGTTAAGCACTTACCACGTGCCAGGCACTGTACTAAACCCTGGGTGGATACAAGCAAATGGGGTTGGACCCAATCCCCGTCCCACGTGGGGCTCACGGTCTCAATCCCCATTTTCCGCATGAGGTGACTGAGGCCCAGAGAAGTGAAGCGACTCGCCCCCGGTCACGCGGCAGACGAGTAGCGGAGCTGGGATTAGAACCCACGACCTTCCAGGCCACGCTGCTTCTCGTTCCCACGGCCTCGGGAGACCCCGCCGCCGAGCTGTGACTGGAAGCGGCGTGGCCTAGTCAGCAGAACCCGGGCCTGGGAGTTAGAGGACCCGGGTTCTAATCCCGACTTCCGCCGCTTACCTGTTGCGCGACCTCGGACAAGTCCCTTGACTCTTCCGTGCGAAAGGAAGACTCGAGACCAGTTCTCCCTCCTACTTAGAGTATGATCCCCGGGTGGGATCTATCTTCTCTCTCCCCAGCGCTTAGTACAGTGTTGGCGCATAGCGGGCGCTTCACAAATACTGCAATTATTATTATTATTATTATTATTAGTGGCCAGTGAGCCCTTTCGGAGGAGTGGTCAACCAGTTGCTGCCGGCATTCTTCAATCAATCATTCCATCTGCTACGTGACCCCGGACAGGCGCCTTAACTTCTCTGGGCCTCAGTTCCCCCATCTGTAAAATGGGGAGGAAGACCGTGAGCCCCACGGGGGCCAGAGACTGTGGCCAACCTGATTAGCTTCTAGTTACCGCAGTGCTTAGTTCAGTGCCTGGCGCAGAGTAAGTGCTCAACAAATACCATTTAAAAAACGTATTTGTCGCGCGGTTACCGCCTACCCGGCCCTGTACCGAGTGCTTGGGAAGGATGATTATATAATAGAGTCGGGAGACAGAGAAGCAGCAAGACTTAGTGGAAAGAGCGCGGGCTTGGGAGTCAGAGGTCATGGGTTCTAATCCCTCCCCCAGCCGCTGGTCAGCTGAGTGACCTTGAGCAAGTCACTTCGCTTCTCTGGGCCTCAGTTCCCTCATCCATCAAATGGGGATGAAGACCGTGAGCCCCACCTGGGACCAGCTGACGACCTCGTATCTCCCCCAGCGCTTAGAACAGTGCTCGGCACACAGTAAGCGCTTAACAAATACCGACATTATGATGATTCCCCGCTCTCGAAGAGTGTACAGTCGACGGGGTGGGGGACGGACAGATATTAAAATCAATTAAGGAGAGGGAAAGTGATACTGAGTCAGGACATGGATGTAAGTGTTGGGAGGGGGGTGAATATCAAGGGATACAGATCCAAATGCGTAGGTGACACAGGAGGGAGAGGGAGGTGGGAAATGAGGTGACTGTGAAGCGCTTACTATGTGCCGGGCACCGTACTAAGCCCTGGGGGGGGGGGGGGATATAAGATTGACGGGTTGGGCACAATCCCTGTCCCACACAGGGCTCAAAGTCTTAATCCCCATTTTACAGATGAGGTAACGAAGCCACAGAGAAGTGACTTGATAATAACGGTGACGGTATTGGTTAAGTGCTTACTATGCGCCCGGCACTGTTCTAAGCGCCGAGGTGGATAAATGCAAATGGGGTTGGACAAAGTCCCTGTCCCACGTGGGGCTCGCCGTCTCAATCCCCATTTTACAGATGAGGTCACCGAGGCCCAGAAGTGACTTGCCCTGGGTCTCACAGCAGACGATTTGCGGAGCTGGGGTTAGAAACCGGGTCCTGCTCATTTCCAGGCCCGTACTCTGTCTACTAGGCCGTGCACCCAGCACAGTGCTCCGCACACTGTGGGCAACCTGTCCAGCGCTCGAAACATACTAGGTGCCCGGCGCTACACGCTTTGTACAAAAGAAGCACTCGGCCCGACGCT
The DNA here is from genome assembly GCF_004115215.2 of Ornithorhynchus anatinus. Classification (NCBI taxonomy): domain Eukaryota; kingdom Metazoa; phylum Chordata; class Mammalia; order Monotremata; family Ornithorhynchidae; genus Ornithorhynchus; species Ornithorhynchus anatinus. Next base: position 17,983,574 of record NC_041744.1, on the reverse strand, counting down.
CTGCACAAAATAATAATCATAATAATGATGGTATTTGTTAAGCGCTTACGATGTGCCAGGCACTGATCTGAGCCCCGGGGGAGATACAAAGTCATCAGGTCGTCTCACGTGGGGCTCCCAGTCTTCATCCCCATTTTACAGATGAGGTCACTGAGGCACGGAGAAGTGAAGTGACTGGCCCAGGGTGATGTGGCGGACAAGTGGCGGAGTGGGGATTAGAACCCACGACCTTCCGACTCCCAGGCCCGGGCTGTATCCCAGGCCAACGCTCTGCACATAGTAGGTGCGTGGCAAAGCGCTCCGTCCACAGGAGACGCCCAGCACAGCGCCCTGCACACGCTAGGCACCCGATCCGCACAGAGGAAGGGTCCAGATCAGCGCTCGGCCCACGAGGGGCGTCTGATACATAGTCGTGCGGCAGTCACTACGGCGTCGAGGATGGGGAACTGTATGGCCGCCAGGCGGCGCTGAAAACCCACATTCCCAAAATTGGGACCAAGCCAGGACAGAGATTCCCAAAACGGGAGTCTCCAAATCCTGAGAGATTCGGGAACATTGATGGGCCATCCCTCTCCCAACCCCTCTCCCAACCCCTCTCCCAATCCCTCCCCCTCACACCGGCCTGCTGGGCGACCTTGGACAAACCAGTTAACCTCTCCGGGCCTCAGTTTCCCTGGAAAATGGGACTAAGATAGAGTGGGAACGCCGTGTGGCCCAGGGAAGGAAGCATGAGAAACGGGCATGGACTAGTGGATAGATCGAAGGCCTGGGAGTCAGAAGGACCTGGGTTCTAATCCCCTCCTCTTCTACTTGTCTGCTGGGTGACCTCGGGCGAGTCGCTTCGCTTCTCTGGGCCTCGGTTGCCTCGTCTGTAAAAATGGGAATTGAGACTGGGAATCGCGTGCAGGGACTGTGTCCAACCTGATTAGTGGGTATTTACCCCAGCGCTTAGAACAGGGCCTGGCACATAGTAAGCGGATGAACAGATACCATCAGTAGGGACTGTTCCCTTTCATCTACTCCAGCACTTAAAGCGTACTAAGCGGTTAATAAATGCCATAATGATGATTATAAACAAAGATCGGTTTTCCCCCGGGAAATAAAGTGCATGAATGGGCTCCAAACAGACCGGAAAAGCACCAAAATGGCCCAGATCTTTCACGAAGCGATTCTACCCCAGGAGCCTAATGCAGTTCTTGCACAGCTCGTTGTCGACAGGGAGTAGGTCAACCGACTCCCTTGTATTCTACTCTCCTTTGCGTTTAGCACAGTGCTCTGAGGATGGTGACGATTGATGTTGTACATAATAACCACCCGAGCAACACCTCAGGTAACATAGTTACAGGATCTAAAATCAGTGTAAACCTGGACTAATAATAAACATTTTAAAACTAGTTTTTTGAGGTCCACTATACTGCACTCCCCCAAGCACTTAGTACAGTGCTTCGCACACAGTATGAGCTCAATCAATACAATTGACTGACGTGCGCATAGGTGAGGACATAGGTTCAGTTTGTTATCTTTTGCCTGCAGAGGAGAGCTCTGTTCTTATCTTTGTAGAGGTGGTAATTGTAATGTCAATCGATCAATATTTAGTGATAATAATCCATTTGTTGAGCGCTTTCTAGGGGTTAAGCGCTGCTCTAAGCGCTGAGGTCCATACAAGATATTCGAGGCCCTAAACAGTCCCTGTTCCGCGGGGCTCACAATCTACTTATTGTGAATCTTCATTTCACAGATAAGAGAACCGAGAAGTTGAGCAACTTGCCCCAGGTCACCCAGCAGGCAAGAGGCAGAGCTGAGATTAGAACCCTCCTCCTCTGACACCCAATTTTCCGGGCTCTTTCCGCTAGACCACGGTGGGTAGAGCCCGGGCCTGGCAGTCGGGGAAGAACCCGGGTTCTAATCCCGGCTCCGCCGCACGTCTGCTCCGTGACCTTGGGTAAGGCACGGCACCTCTCTGCGCCTCGCTTCCCTCATCTGTGAAATGGGAGCCCCACGTGGGACAACCTGGACCTTGTATCTATTCCCCGTTCTTCGAACAGTGGTCGGCCCGTAGTAAGCGCCTAACAGATGCCATAATAATAATAATGATAATTAGCTTGTATCCACCTCAGTGCTTAAGACAGTGCTTGGCCCGTAGTAAGTGCTTAACGAGTACTATTATTATAATTAATAAGGTAAAATCTACAAGCCTAAATTATTTTTTTCCGACGCCTCCCCGGCTCCGCGGTTTAGCTCATCTATCTCAGTGCTTAAGACAGTGCTTGGCCCATAGTAAATGCTTAACGAGTACTACTATTATTATTATTATTATTAATAAGGTAAAATCTACAAGCCTAAATGACCTTTTCCCGACACCTCCCCGGCTCCCCGGTTTAGTTCCCAGCGGAACTGTTTGTCGACTGGATTCCAGTGGGGTGGAGGAGAGGGGACGGTGGAGAGGAGGTGGGTGGGCAAAAGGAGGAGGCCCCGGGGCCGGGGGCAAGTCCGGAGGCCGGGGTCAGGACCAGAGCGGCCTCCCCGCAACGCTCAGCGCTCCGAGGACACTTCGGAACGCGAGGAGACGGGAAAACACGGATTCACATGACGGCGAGCGATGAAATCCAGTTTGGCTGTTCTGATTCACCACGGAAACGCCCGATCCCAAATAGTTTGAACTCAGCAAAGGGTTCCGTAGACAAAAACAGATATAAATATACATATTTCACGGAGGCGGCCCCTCCCGGTTGTATTAATGTCTATTTAGAAACTTTCCAAGGAAAATGTTTTCATTTAAAATTCCAAAATAAAACAAGAATGAAGAAACTCAGTGCAAAATTAATGGAAAAAAAAAAGCAATAGCTCAGAGAGATGAAAGTTCACAAATAGTGTACATTTTAAGCTCTGGCTGTTGTGTAGAGCTCTGTACTGAGTGCCTGTCACACGGAGGGTGCTGTACTGGGTGCCTAAAGAAGCAGAGTGCTATATAGTAGGGGCCTACCATGTGACGGGTACTGTACCGCTGTACTGGACTCCTACTATGTGCACAGCACTGTTTTGGGTGCTCACTGTGTACAGGTTGCTATAGTAGGTGACTAATAAGTGCTTTACCACCGTACTGGCCACCTACTGGATGTAGAGCCCTGTATTGGGTGCCTCCGCATAGAGAGAGCTCTAGACTGCAAGTTCGTTGTGGGCAGGGAATATATATGTTTACTGCTGTATTGGGCTCTCCCGAGTGCTTAGTACAGTGCTCTGCACACAGTAAGCGCTCAATAAATACGACTGAATGAATGAATGGAGAATAGATCAAAAATAAGAGGCAGAATCTTGCCCGCGAGGAACGTGGTGGTCTGTGGAAGGGGATGGAGAAATGGGAAGAGCAAAGCAGCATGGTCTAGTGGAAAGAGCACGGGCCTGGGAGTCACAGGATCTGGGTTCTAATCCCGGCTCTGCCCCGGGTCTGTGTGGCCTTGGGCGAGTCACCTCACTTATCTGTGCTTTATTTCCCTCATCAGTAAAATGGGGATTAAGACCGGGAGCCCCATGTGCATCCGAGACTCCATTCAACCTGATTACCTTGAATGTAGCCCAGGGCTTAGAACAGGGCTTGGCACGTAATAAGCACTTAACCGATACCATCATCATCATCATCATTCTCTGCGCCTCAGTTACCTCATCGTAAAATGGGGATTAAGACTGTGAGCTCCATGGGGGACAGCGACCGTGTCCAACCTGATTAGCTTGTGTCTACCCCGGCGCTTAGAACAATGCTTGGCACATAGTAAGTGCTAACAAATACCATCAACATCATCATTTTCTGGGCCTCAGGTACCTCATTTGTAAAATGGGAATTAGGACTGCGAGCCCCATGCGAGACAGCGACTATATCCAACCTGATTAGCTCGTGTCTTCTCCAGCACTTAGAATAGTGCTTGGAACATAGTAAACACTTAAATATCAAATTTCTTCTTCTTCTTACAGTGCTTGGCACATAGTAAATGCTAACACACACCATCAGCATCATCATTTTCTAGGTCTCAGCTACCTCATTTGTTAAGTGGGGGTCAGGACTGCGAGCCCCATGCGGGACAGCGACCGTGTCCAACCTGATTAGCTTGTGTCTTCCCCAGCGCTTAGAACAGTGCTCGGTACGTAGTAAGCACTTAACAAATGCCACGATTCTTCTTCTTCTTCTTAATGATAAAGTCGATGTAGAGAAGCGAGAGTCTGAGGTTCAGGGGGAGAAAGCCCCGAAAGCCCCCGGAGGAAATGGAGGTGCTAGAGCCGGAGATGTGGTAGAAGGTTGGGTGGTAGGTGTCCGGCCACTGACCTGGACTCCAGAAAATTTAGGTTGGGCTACGGGACGGCCAGCCCAACCTCCGAGCCGGCCCTCTCACCGCTGGCCCGGCCCGGTCAGTATCGTCTCCACCTGTTCTCCGACACCGTCCTTTCCCGATCTCCGTGGTCCCCTCCCGGTCATTGCCATCCCCACCTGGTCAGCGCTGGCCCGGCCCGGTCACTCCCACCCCCTCTCCATCGCCCTCCCGCTGCCCGGCCAGGCCCGGCCTGCCCGGCTCAGCTCCGTCCCTGCCTGGTCGGCACTAGCCCAGCGACCCGGAGATCGAGGGAGAGAGGGAGGCCTGGGGAGGGAGGCTGAGAGGTGGAGGGGGGAGGAGGGAGGAACCGGGGCGAGAAAAAGGGGGCGAAAGGGGGAGCCGAGAGGAAAGGGAATGGGAGCGAGGGTGAAGGGGCGGGAGAGCTGACGCCTGAGGGCCAGCCAGCCTCGGGGAGGTGAGCCCTTCAGGTAGGCTGACCCTTGACCGGAGACCGGGCTTTGCGCCGTGCTAACCCCAGGAATCCGTCCGTGGGCGGGAACCCGGTGGACGGTCATCTGGAGGTCACTTCCTCCGTGCTCGGCCCCCTGCCCGGCCAAGAGGCCGAGAGGGCCGAGATCCCGAGGTCCGGGCCTCTCCCCGGCCTCCCCGGCCCGGGCCACCCAGGGCCGCCGTGACGAAGCCTCGCCTCCGGCCTAGAAAAACAGTCTCTCTTCCAGGAAGGCGGTGGGCAAGACGGCGGCTCTCTGGGACTTTCCTTCTCTGATGGCTGAAGCTGCCCACGCCGCCCTCCTCATGATCCTGACTTCACCCCGTAACCGACGACCGACACCCCAGACGCCCTTCAGACCCCCGTCCTGACGCCTGGAAAATTGCGGGACGGGCAGTGGGAAGGGGCAATACGGAAGCGATCAACCTGCACAGAGAAAACAAGGGCCAGGGCACCCTTGGAGATAGACTTCCTGCTCGCCGGGGGGGGGCTCACTTTGGGGAGGGCGACGGTGGGGGCCGAGGCTCCGGTCGGGTACCCCCACCCCCCATCCGCAGAGGAAACAGGATACACCCCAGACGGCCGACTGCCAAGGTGGGCGGAGTGGGCGATGGGGGGGAGCCGAAGCTTGCGAAAGAAAAACAGTCCAAGGGGAAACGCTTCATGCATCAGAACCTGCAAAGACACAACCAATTCCCGCTCCCGGCGGTGCCCTCCCCCGCACCTTTTCCCAAACGGAAAAGGCCGGCTTTTCCTGACTCGCACCTCGTTGCCTGGAAGCCTTCCCCAGAGGGCCCTGATCAAGTCTCCCACCAACTCCCCGGTTGGTTCTGGAGTCCCGCACGGAGCCCGTTGGCCTTCTGGCATCCCCACAGCTTCCGCAGAGATCGGGAGGTGGTTTGGGGTGGAGGGAAACGGGTCATTTCTTTCCTTTTTGTTCTCCCCTCCCCGCTAGACTCTCAGCCCCTTCGGAGCAGGTGTCGGGTCTGCCGAGCCAGTGGTGCTCTCCCGAGCGCTCGGTACAGCGTCTGCACGCAGTAGGTTGTCACTCCCTGGAGATCTGGGACCACATCTGCTATGATTCTCTCCCATAATCTCTCAAGCACTCAGTGCGGACGGGGGTCCTAATCCCGGCTCCGCCGATTTGTGACTCTGCGTGACAAAGTCTCCTGGAGTTTTAAGCAGATTATTCACCACCCAGAAGCCCCGAACCCCCGTGACATTATCACCGTGGACTCAGAACCTATCCTGGAATGGGAACGGATGGTGTCAGAAAACAGAGTTATGTGGAATATCTATATATACACACACATATATTTATACATACATATACACCTGTTCCACGCAGAAAGCTTTCTGTCAAAAAACGGAAAAGCGACCCGTGCTGTCCGTCTCGTAAACCCACAGCGTGTACTTTACACACAGAGAGAAGCATAAATTAAAAAAAAAGAGGACGATAGAAAAACATTTTAAATAGAGTGGAATTTGCACAGTCGATAGTCTTTGTTAAATAAGAATAAATAAGTTCACGAAACAAGTTCACATACCAGTGGCAAAAGCAATAAATTATCATTTTCAGTGCGGTTTGAAGAGGAGTCCCCCAGTTTTTCCTCTTTATGGAATATAAAACCGTTTCCACAGGAAGGCTTGGTAGCAGGCAGGGAAGGGCATGGGAAATTTGGTGAGGGAAGATGGGTGTCCACTCTCTTGATGTGAGGGACAGAGGCTGAGTGAAACCACCTCTGCTTTTTTAAAAATCAAATTACACAGCAGTCACGGCTTGGGCCCGGGAGAGGGGTGTTCAGGGAGGGACCACCGTGGTTCACATTCACAGGCCTGAGCATCTTCCCCGACACCCGTTGCCATGGAGAAGGGGTGGTCCGGGCTACCCGCCCTACACCAAGACAGAGGAGACTCTCCAGACCCACCTCCTCTGGCCCCGCTCAAGGAAACTCTTCCAGACCCTCATATCCCTGTCACTTTCTGTCTTCCCCGACGGCCAGAGACGACGGTGGTATTCCGGGGAAGGACTGCGCCTGCGCCTCTAACCAAGAGGTTAGAATTGTTTAAGAGCTTTCCAGTCTGGACCGGCGAACCTTTTCGCCACCCAGCCTTAGCCGGGACTTTCTCTGATCATCTCCGAGGGGCCGGAGACGGGCCAGAGAGGAAAGGACCCTTGCCCCACCCCCATTTCCAGAGCTCAATACGGTTCTCTGCACGGTCTGTGATCGGTTTAAACACCCCCGATTGAGCGAAGCACAAGCCACCAAACGGATCATTCGAGTCTGGTTCTTTCCTAACGTCACAAGAAGCTCACAGACCATTTTGGGAACAAATCAAGCCATCGACAGGTTGGGAGGCAGGTAACCTTAAGTTCAGGGGAAATGTTCCTCCCAGCCCTAAGTTTGGGACCCCATTCCTTATAAGACGCGTTTCCAGGTCATCTGTGCATAACTATGTAGAGACTGTAAACTTTTTTATTACGGTATTGGTTAAGCGCTCATGATGGGCCAGGCACTGTACTAAATGCTGGGGTAGATAGAAGATAATCAAATTGGACCCAGTCCACATGGACTATTTAGACAGTGAAGCCCCTATTTAGAGCCCCCTGTGGAACAGGGACTGTGTCCAACCAGGTTAATTTCTAAGCCCAGTGCTTAGAACAGTGCTTGCCACACAGTAAGCACTTTAGAAGCAGCATAATATGGGGCTCACAGTATTTACCCCCCTTTTACGGATGAGGTAATTGAGGCACAGAGAAGTGAAGTGACTTGCCTCGTGACTCTTTGGGGGCAGGGAACACGTCAACCAATTCTGTTATATTTTAGTCTCCCAAGCGCTTAGTACAGTGTTCTGCACGCAGTAAGCACTCGATAAATACGGATGATTGAGTGAAAACGTCCTCTCACCGAGTGAAGGGCAGCAATCCGCAGAGGTCGTCTAACTTGGCATCAAACTGGCCTAGCGGAGCGAGCCCGGGCCTGAGAGTTAGAAGGACGTGGGTTCGAATCCCAGATCTGCGGGGTGTCTGCTGCGTGACCTCGGGCAAGTCACTTCACTTCTCTGGGCCTCGGTTACCTCATCCGTAAAATGGGGATTGAGACCGTGAGCCCCGCGTGGGACCTGGACTGCGTCCAACCCGATTAGCTTGTTTCTATTCCAGTGCTTAGTACAGTGCCTGGCACAAAGGGAGCGCTTAATAAATAACACGATTGTTATTTCCCCATTCAGTGCCTGACTCCCGAACCCCTGCCCATCCCTGAAAGGGGGCGGGAGGGCTGATCTGTACTGTCAGTTGAGGCAGGGGGATAAAATAAGAACGGTAAGTATAAGGGTGAGCATTAAGCGCTTACTGCCCGGCTGCGCTCGACACAGGTTCACTAAAGCAGGAATTTCCCAAGTTCTCTGAGCTAATGATGACAAAATCGGTCTGAAATGCAACTTTCCATCTTTCGCCTCGCCATTAAGACCCCACTGACTGCGATCTGACAAGCAAAGCAAGAATAACTCCGTTTCACATACTTCTCCTCTGCCTACACGCACTTGAAAAAAACAACCCTTTCCTGCCTTTTTTTTTTTTTTTCCATTTCACCCTGGCTGTGGCTTCAAAATACTTTTCAAGTGGTTAAACAAAAAAAAAAAAAAATCTAGGATCCAGGCAATAAGGAATAACATTTCACTCTGTGGAAACAGTCTTATTGATATGGATTTAACCACCAAATGGAGATGGGGTTAACTCCTTAGTGACCTTAGTGCGCTTCGTTAAACTAAACAGACTCTGAACAAAACCAAAATGGTTCCTACGGTCATACAACAGATGAAAACAGAGAAACGACAAGTGAGAAAGTTCTGCCGGCAGATGGGTACCGGGTGGAAAAACGGCGAACGGACATCGATAAAATACTATTTGCTGTGCTCTGTGGACCTGTCATGCCTTCTTCGAGACACGTAGGTACATAACACGTTGTTAGATTTCAGCGGGGGAGTGGCAGATAACAAAACGGTTTGGGATCGTCACAGAACACGGCAACAGGCTTTTTATTGTTCCAAATTTTGACATATCAAATGTCACTTTTTACCGTGCGTGTGGGCATGTGCGTTCTCACACACGCACGAAACTGTCAATCCCTGTTGGTGCGTTTCCCCTTTATGGGTGGGGAGAAGATGTTCAACCACATATAAAATCGTGCCATCGGGAGACGGCCGTGTGGCCCTCTCCCATGACCGAAACGTGGGTCCTCTCGTCGGGCACGGCAGCGAGTGGGAGACAGATGCAGAAACACGTCAGCCGATCGCCGGAGAGGCTGTTTCTCCATTCTTCGCGGCGTCAAGTGGCATCGAGCGGCATCCCCGGGAGACGCGCTTGCCGAGGGGAAAATCCGAATGCGTGACGGTCAGTGCCGGGGGTCCGCCGGGCAGACCCCGCTCTCTGCGGGGGAGGAAGGGAGCGGGCCCCGGAGGGGCCGTCTGACGACCTCTCCCCCCGCGGCCTACCGCAATGGACCTTTCCCACGGTCTCTGCGGAGGGGCCACCCGCTAGAGACGAGGGTCCTCCCCGTCGGCGTCCTGCGGGGCGGGCCGATCCCGCCCACCTCCTGACCCGGGTCGGCGTGACGTCCCCCGCCTCCCCGGACCGGCCCCCTCCCACGGACACTGGGCCCCTCGCCTGGGGGTCAGCACTTCCTGAGCAGGCACTGCTTGAAGGCGGTAGGCCGCTGGGGCAGGAGGCAACCCTTGGCCAACTTCTTGCTCCCGTCCTGGCACTGCACGGTCCGGGACTGCCAGCCCCGGTCACACGTCCGAGAGCAGGAGAGCCAGGGCCCGGTCACCCAGCGCGGGACGCCCTGGCCGGGCACGGCGTTGGACCCGGGGGCCGCCCGGTTGGGCACGAAGAAGCTGTAGCGGACGTCCACGGGCCGCGTGGGGTCGGTGGCCAAGATCTGGGCCACCAGCACCTCGCGGGTGGCCGCGTGGCCCATGGCGTGGAGGAAGTCGTCCCGGTGGCTCCAGCCGCTGTAGTTGAGGGCGGTGCCGTGGGCGTCCACCACGGTCTCGGACGTGGAGATGACGTAGCCGCCGTTCAGCAGGTACTCGCCGCTCTTGCGCTTGAGGGCCAGGTAGGCCGTCAAGCGGCTCTGGTCCTTGGCCTTGAACTGGCGGATCTTGATGTGGGTGGCGCCCTCGGGGATGCGGACCACGTCCGTGTACCCCTTGCTGCGGGGCGGAGCGGGGAGACCGGTCAGGGCCTCCGGCCGGGCCCGCCCCTCCCTTCCCCCCCCCGGCATCGGACCCCGCTTTACCTCCTCTTATTGAAGGTCCCGGTGACCTTAGTGCAGCTGGAGTTGTCGCCTCCGCACACCCCGCACCTGTCGAACTGCAGCGCGGAGCCGATGACCCCGTCGCAGCCTGTCCTCACGCATTTTCCCCGCACGCAGACCGAGCTGCTGTACGGCCGGCACTCGGTTCCGTCCGTCACCTGCGGGAGGAGGTGGGAGGGCGGCGCATTTTACAGGTGAGGGAATTGAGGCCCAGGCCGCACAGCAGACAAGTGGCGGAGCAGGGATTAGAACCCAGGACCTTTTGACTCCCAGGCCCAAGCTGTAGCCACTGAGCCACGCCGCTTCTGGGGCTCGTAGTTTTAGCGGGAGGGAGAACTGATATTGAATCCCCATTTTACCGATGAGGAAACCGAAGCCCAGAGAAGTTAAGGGATTTGCCCCAGGATGCAGGCCAGGCAAGTGGAGGGCACCAAATCCGGGCTTTTTCCACTAGGCCACGATTAGCCGGTCTATTCTTAGCCTGTGCCTAAGCCACCCTCTCGCCCTCTATTTTCCAGAGAAATGAATCCAGAAATCGCAACTACAGACCAAAGGGACTCAGAGGACCAAAGAAACCCCTTCCTCACAGAGGATCCGCCCTTGTCCCCTCATCCCTGGGGGGTGGGAGCTGAGCTCTGGTCCATCACCCAGTTGAGGCGGATGGACAGGGGTGCGGGTGGGCGGCGGGTGGACGGCCAGTAGGCACCAATGGGGCAAATATCTCTCCAATCCTTTACTTGGAAGAAGCTTGGGGGATCAGCCAGTCTCCACTGATGGGTCCTGGGCTGGTAGTGCTACTCACTGAACCCCTCTTAGGGGCGGTGCACTGAACTAGGCACCTGGGAAGGACAGAATAATCAAGCGACCCATCCCCCGTCTGTGGTGAGCGGGACTCGGACCGTTTTTCCGGACTCTCTGGTGGCTTCAGCTCTAGACTGTAAGCTTGTTGAGGGCAGGGAACGTGTCTACCGTTGGATGGTACTCTCCCAAGCGCTTAGTAGAGAGGTCTGCTCACAGTAAGCGCTCGAAGACCATTGACCGACTGACTGATGACCACCGAGAGGCCGACCGGTCTCCTTGGCCGCTCCAGGAGCTGCGGGGAGGACGCGTGTAGCGGAAGTCTTCGTCCGCCCTCGGCCTCGGCCTCGGCCGCCACCCCCGTCCCGCTGTCCCGGTGGGCGGGGCGGGTGGAGCGATACCTTTGGGGAGAAGACCACGTAGTAGCCGGTCCCTTTAGCTCGACAGGTCAGCTTGCAGACGTCGGCCGGAAGCACCCCCGCGTACTTGGGTACCCACTCCACGAAGGTCTTCAGCCCCTTGGCGTCCGACTGGAAGCCGTTCTTGGCTTCGCACTGCTCCTGGCGAAAGCTTTTGCCTGGAAAGATGAGCACGGGGAGCGTTCCGTCATTTCTGGGGTGGTCCCTTGAGGGGGGACTTGGGGACGGAGAGGGGAGAGTCAGGAGTGTTGAACGATCCGTGCTGGGGTCACTGGGGAGAGTCGGAGGTGTTCGATAGTTCAAGGTGGGTCACCGAGGGAGAGTCGGGGATGAAGAAGAGAGAGTCAGCAGGGGTTGGATGGGTCACTGGGGTGAGTCAGGGATGCGGTGAGGAGAGTCGGCGGTGTTGGAATATCTGTGCCGGTCACTGGGGCTGGGGACAGTCAGGGATGGAGAGGGGAAGAGTCGGCGATGTTGGCTGGTCCATGCTGGGTCACCGGGGAGAGTCGGGGATGGGGAGGGGAGAGTGGGGGGGTTGGGGTTCCCGGGCTGGGTCACTGGAGCAGTGACTGAGCCAAGAGTGAAACGGAGAGAGTCGGGGCTGTGGGATGGGCTGTGCTGGATCACTGGAGCTGGGGAAAGTCAGGGATGGAAAGGGGAGAGTCGGGGGCGGGGGGTTGGATGGATCCATGAGGGGTCACTGAAGAGAGTCAGGGACGGAGAGGGGAGAGTCGGGGGGTGGAGGGTGTGCGCGCTGGGTCTCGGAGCTGGGGAGAGGTCACAGGATGTGCGGGGCATCCCACTTACCACCCTCGGGACACGGCGTGAGGCTGCAGGAGCGGTAGAGGGCCCTCTTGCCGGTGCAGTAGCGGCCGTTGTTTCGGGGGGCCGGGTTGTTGCAGTGGCGGTGGGAGAACTGGACCCCTCCCCCGCAGGAGCGGGAGCACTGGCCCCAGGGCCCCCACGACCCCCAGTTGCCGTGACTGGAGACCTGGAAACGAAGCACCCTCCGTGTTCCCACCCGAGTGGGAATCGCCGGCCCCCACCCAGGGCTGGGTTGGGGTTAGAAGGGGACCGCCGAGGGCAGAACTGGGGGTGGGGTCAGAGCAGCATCAGACACCTTGGGGTCCCCACACTTCTCCAGAGGAAGGCCGCCCCAACAAGCGACACCCCCAAACCACAGAGAGAAATGTCCTTCCCTCCCCAGACCCCCAAGCCCTATACCCAGGCCCAAGCCACTGGGTGCTACCGCCCGTCTCTCTGCCCCGTGGCACCTCCCGCCCCTCCAGAAGACAACCTGCGGCTGTGGTTTCCGGAAGGACCCACAACGGGGGACTCCGGCCCTCCTCCCCAGAAATGCCCGAGGGGCTGACCAATTAAAAATAACTGTGGTATTCATTAAGAAGCAGCATGGTATAGTGGATAGAGCCTGGGCCTGGAAGTCAGAAGGTCATGGATTCTAATCTCTGCTCCGCCACTTGTCTGCTGTCCTCCTCTGTGCCTCAGTTACCTCATTTGGAAAAGGGGGATTGAGACTGTGAGCCCCACGTAGGACAGGTGCTGTGTCCAACCCGATTTGCTTGTGCCCCCCCCCAGCGCTTACTTCAGTTTTTGGCACCTGGTGCTTAACGAATTCCACGATCATTATTATTATTCCAGTGCTTGGCACGTAGTAAGCCCTTAACAAATACCACAATTATCATTATCATTGCAATTTACCCACGTCCATTATTGATCAATGGACAGTGACCGACTTCCACTGGCGAATGGCCAAAAACCACTGGAAAATGACCAACTGTCGGCTGTGTGACCTTGGGCAAGTCCCTTCACTTCTCTGTGCCTCAGTAACCTCATCCGGAAAAGGGGGATTAAAACTGGGACCGTGTCCACCCTAACTTGAATCTACCCCAGTGCTCGGTGCTTGGCACATAGTAAGCGCTTAACAAGAACCGTGGTTAATATTATTACCAGTGCCCACTAACCAATGGTCAACGAACCACTTCCGCTCCACTGACCAATGTCCACCAACGACCCGTGGCCTCTCAGAACACTAAACTGGAGCCACGATTTGGCCTCCCTGCACAAAGGCAGCCGGGAATCTCTTCCTCTCCCTCGCTCGGCCTCCCGTTCGACAAATCTCTCGGTGGTCCGAGAGAGGGAGGTCCTGTGGCCGGCCGGGCCCACAGCCCCCACCCCCATGCCCCGCATGCGTTGTGGGCAGGGGGTGGGCGCGGGGCTGGGATGGGGCCCTCCCTCATGGCCGGGACAACGTACCGAGTAATACTTTTTCTTGGTTTTGTCCACACACTTGCCTTGCAGGCAAATTCTCCCCTTGCCACAGGGCGTCCCCTCGACAGCGGGCAGCTTCTTGGTCAGGCAGACCACCTGGCCCTGACGCAGGACGGCGCACCACAGCCGGGCGCAGACGTCCATGCCGGGGCACACGGTGTGCTCGGGCCCGAAGGCCAGCTGGCACTGGCGGATGGCATCGTACGTCTGGCCCGGAAGCTCCTCGGGCCCCGGGATCTGCTTCTTGGGGACGTTCAGCAAGCAGTTCCCTGCGGGAACAGAGGCGTCAGATTCGGGGACCCTCCTCCGCCTCCAGGGAGGCACCCAAGGTCTCCGCCGCCGGGAGGGGACGGTCCCCTTCCTCCCCGCTGCCGGAGGTCCGGAAGAGTCGCAGCTAGGGCCTGGGTCGGGGGGGGACTGACACCTAGAAACCATCCCTCTCCCCGCATGACATTCGCAACACCCAACGCCACACTGACCTGACAAGTTTTGGGCTTTTTACGGTAGTTGAAAAATGCTTACTCTGTGCCAGGCACTGTACTGAGCGCTGGGGTGAATACAGCTCATCGGGTTGGACACGGTCCCTGTCCCACTTGCGGCTCACAGTCTTAATCCCCATTGCACAGATGAGGGAACCGAGGCACAGAGAAGTGAAGGGATTTGGCCAAAGTCACCCAGAAGACAAGTGGCGGAGCCGGGTTTAGGACCCACGTCCCGACTCGCGGGTCTGTGCTGGAGCAGCAAAGTGTAGTGGATAGAGCACAGGCCTGGAGTCAGAAGGTCCTGGGTTCTAATCCCAACTCTGTCGCTCGTCTGCTGTGTGACCCTGAGCAAGGCCCTTCACAACTCTGTGTCTCAGTTACTTCATTAAATCGTATTTATTGAGCGCCTACGGTGTGCAGAACACTGTCTTAAGCACTTGCGACAGTACATCTGTAAAATGGGGATTGAGATTAAGTCCCATGCGGGACAAGAACCGTGACCACCCCGATTTGCTTCTCTCCACTCCAGCACTTAGTGCAGTGCTCAGCACATAGTGAGTCCTTAAATACCTCAATGATTGTTATTATTAAATTCTCTGGTCCTCATCCTCTCCCTGCACCCTCCAGAGTGAAGGCCCAGTGCCATCCCCGGCCTGGGGCGAGGACGGGCTGGCCCGCGTCCAGCTCAGAGCCGGGCAAGCGGATCCCACATCAGAGACGACCCAGACCGCGGCCTGAGCCTGGGGTACAGGGCCTCGCCGGGGCGTCTGTGTGGTCCACTATGTGGGCCTCCGTGTGGTCCACCACTGGCTTCCTGTGGGGATTCCTGCTTCCTGCTTTACTAAGGAGCTAAACGCCCAAGGAGAAATGCAGTGGGCAGACCAGCCTCCTCCACACTCCCCGGGGGTCGCGCCCAGGTCAGACCTCACTGCAGGCTCCCCCTGACCCCACTGCAGGTTTCGCTGGGGGCAAACAAATCACTCAGTGGAATTTACCCGATGTTTACTGCATGCGGGGCTCTGTACTAAGCACTTGGGAGAGTACAGTTTAACAAGAGTTGGTAGCCACATTCTCTGCCAAGTGGAAAGAGACCGGGCCTGGGAGTCAGAGGACCTGCGTCCTAATTCCGGCTCTGCCATTTCCTCGCCGGGTGACCATCCCTGTGCCTCAGTTTCCTCGTCTGCAAAACAGGGATTCAATACCTGTTCTCTCTCCTACTTAGACTTTAAGCCCCATGTGGGTCCTGCTTATTGTGTCTCTCCCCCAGCGCTTAGTACAAAGCTTGGCACACGGTAAGTGCTTAACACCGTAATTACTGTGATTACTAAGGAACCAGATGCGGTGACAGACACTGGGAGATTATGAGTCTCTCAAGGTCAGGAACTTTGACCTTCGACTTGGTATTTTGCTTCTGGTCTTTTGCTTCAAGAGACGAGTCCGATTCTGCCTACGGCAGGCATCCAGGACCATGCTCTGCATCTACTAGACACCGGGTTCGGAGCCCGGAATGCAACGGGTGCCCCAAAATAACAATAACGATGGTATTTGTTGAGCGCTTAACAGCTGGCAGCTACTGTACTAAACCCTGGGGTGAATACAAGCGAATCGAGTTGGCCACAGTCCCTGTCCCACGTGGGACTCACAGTCTGGATCCCCATTTTCCAGATGAGGTAACTGAGGCCCAGAGAAGTGAAGGTCACACGGCAGACAAGCGGCGGAGCCGGGAGTAGAACCCACAGTCGTCCGACTCCCAGGCCCGTCCTCCATCCACTGCATCACGCTCCGCCCACGGCAGGTGTCCGGCCCAGCGCCCCTGCCGAGGCGGACACGCGACCCGGCCCTCCTCCGTACCGTGGCCGTCGTCCAGGAAGTCGGTGATGGTGGCCGACGTACACTTGGACCACGGCCGCGAGGCGTCTATGCTCGTCAGGATGGACGACATCAGGCGCTTGTCTTCTGTGGCGCCGAAGTTTTCCTCGCAGAACTTGGAGTCGTCGTGGGAGAGGCCGAGCAGGTGGCCTGAGGGAAGTCCAAAGTATTTAATAATAATAATAATGTTGGTATTTGTTAAGCGCTTACAGTGCAGAGCGCTGATTTAAGCGCTGGGGTAGATACAGGGTAATCAGGTTGTCCCACGTGAGGCTCACGGGTAATCCCCATTTTACAGACCTCTGACTCCCAAGCCCGGGCTCTTTCCACTGAGCCACCCCGCTTCTCTGCTGAGAAGCGGCAGGACTTAGTGGCTAGAGCCCGGGCCCAGGAAGCAGAAGGAGCTGGGTTCTAATCCCAGCTCCGCCACATCTCAGCTGCGTGACCTTCACTTCGCTGGGTCTCAATTACCTCATCCGTAAAATGAGTTAAGACCGCGAGCCCCATGTGGGACGACCACTGTACCCAATCTGACTGCCTTGTAGCTAACCCGGCACTTAGTACAGTGCCTAGCACATAGTAAGACCTTAAAAAAATAACATTAAAAAAAAAGAAACCAGAGCCTGGATGGCTCACCTCAGGGGTCTGGCTTCCAGTGGGTTTTTCCCACGGCCGGGGTTGGATCCCTTTATTTCCTCTCCTCCATCCTCTGCAATCTGACTGCTGCCCCTTTCACAGAAACCGTCCTCTCTAAGGTCACCAACAACCTTCTTCTTGCCAAAAACCAGCTGCCTCTACTCCATCCTAATCCTCCTCTACCTTTCAGCTGCCTTTGACACTGTGAACCAACCACTTTCTCCCGGAAACATTATCCAACCTTAGTTTCGCTGCCACCGTCTCCTGGTTTTCCTCCCATCTCTCTGGCTGCTCCATCTCACACTCTTTTCCCCTCTTTTCCTCTGCCACCCACCCCCTGACGGGGGGGGAAATCCCTCAGGGTTCAGTTCTGGGTCCCCTTCTATTCTCCATCTACACCCCCTCCCTCGGAGAACTCGTTCCCTTCTTGGCTTCAAATACCAACTTGAAGCGGACGACTCCCGAATCTCCCTCTCCAGCTTTGATCTCTCTCCCCCTCTGCAGTCTCGCATTTCCTCCTGCCTTCAAGACACCTCTTCTTGGATGTCCTGCCGACACCTCAAACTTAACCCGTTCACAACAGAGCCCTTTATCTTTCCGTCCAAACCCCGTCCTCCCCCTTGCCTTTCCCCTCACTACGGACCCGACGACACCCTCCTCCCCGTCTTACGAGTCTGTAATCTTGGCATCGGCCTTGACTCGTTTCTCTCCTTCACCCGGCACGCGCGATCCGTCAGAAAATCCCGTCAGTCCTTCCTTCACGACATTGCTGAAATCCACCCACCCCTCCCCATCGAAACCGCTGCCATGCTGACCCAAGCACTTATCCTATCCTGCCTCGACCGCTGCATCAGCCTCACTGACCTCCGTGCTTCCTGTCACTCCGTCTCCAGACCATACTTCACGCTGCTGCCCTGATGGTTTTTCTGAAAAATCATTCGGTCCACCACTCCCCACTCTGCGAGAACCTCCAGGGGCTGCCCATCCGGCTCTTCAAACAGAAACTCCTTACCCTCGACTTTAAAGTGCTCGGTCACCTTGCCCCTCTACTTTCCCTTGCTGATTTCCTACTATCACCCACTTAGCACCTCTAATGCCAATCTTTCTTCTGCCTCGATCTCACCACTGACCCCTTGCCCACACCTTCCAACGGGCCTAGAGCCCCCTTCATATACGACGGACCACCGCTCTCCCTACCTTGAAAGCCCTATTAAAATGACGTCTCTTCCAAGAGGCCTTCCTTGATTAAGCCCTCATTTCCGCATCTGCTTCAGCTAAAACCTAGGCAGTGTACTCCTTAAGCACTTTAACATTCATCCCAGCCCCACAGCGATTATACCCACGTCCTTACACTCTATTAGTTCCCTTATCTGTAATTTAATTTATTGTTTCGCTCTCTCTCTAGACTCTCAGCTCCTTTTTTTTTTTTTTAATGATTTTTGTTCAGCATTTACTACGTTTCAGAGACTGTTCTAAGCACTGGGTTAGATACAAGTGGTTTTGGACACAGTCCCTGTCCCACACGGGGCTCACAGACTGAGTAATCGAGAGAATAGGAGAACTGAGGCACAGAGAAGGTAAGGACCTGGATTCTAATGCCGGCTCTGCCAATTGCTTGCTAAGTCAACTTGGGAAAGTCACTTGACTTCTCCGTGCCTCGGTTTTCTCCACTGTAAAATGGGGATTCGATCAATACCTGTTCTCCCTCCTACTTAGCCCGGGAGCTCCATGTGGGTCAGGGACTGCGTTCAAACTAATTAACCTTTACCTAGTCCCGCCCTTAGAGTAGTGTTTGACACATACTAAGCGCTTACCAGCACGGTTTCATTGTGAGCAGGGGATGTATCTGTTTATGGTTATACCATACACTTCCAAGTGCTTAGCACAAAGCTCTGCACACATGAAGTGCTCAATAAATACGACTGACCGAACGACTGACAAGTGCGGCCCCCCACCGGACTGTGAGCTCATCGTGGGCAGGGAATGTCACTGTTTGTTGTTATATTGTACTTTCCCAAGCGCTTAATACAGCGTTCAGTACCAGTTAAGTGCTTAATAAATACGACAATGAATGAATGACCCAGCCCAGCACGGCTCACCCCCACAGATTCTCCTGCGTTCCCTCCCACCCTCCCCGACCTGCACCCCCCCAGCCTCCCTAGCCTCCTGGACCACTCCCCCCATCTTCCCCGGCCCCCCGGCCCGCCCCGACGCACCGATTTCATGGGCCACGGTGAAGGCCGCGTGGAGACCGTCGTCCTCGATGACGGCGCAGCTGCGCTCGGGGGAGCACACCGTCCCGACGTCCGCCATGCCCAGGGTGTCGCAGGAGTGGTGGCCACACAGGTCCTGCCGCCCACGCCGGGCCGCCGACACGGGCACCAGAGACAGGGACGGGGGCACACACACAGATGGGGCGAGCACCGGAGACAGAGAGAAAGAGACAGAGAGAAAAAGAGACAAGGAGACACGTGAGGGCCCCTATTCAGCCGCAGAGAGCCAGCCTGGCTCTCAGGGGCCACAGGCCAGAGAAGAAGCAGACACTGCACGCCTTCCGCCTCCCCGGTATAATAGTAATTACTGTGGTATTTGTTAAGCGCTTACTATGTACCAGGCACTGTACTAAGCAATGGGGTGAATACAAGCAAATCAGGTTGGACATAGTCACTATTCCGCATGGGGCTCACGGTCTTAATCCCCATTGTACAAAGGAGGTAATTGAGGCCCAGAGAAGTCAAGTGAGTCACCCAAGGCCACACAGAAGACAAGTGGCAGGGCCGGAATTAGAACCTATGACCTTCTGAGTCCCAGGTCCGGGCCCTATCCACTACGCCATGCCGCTTCTGTGCCACGGCCTCAGCCACAACCACCACAGCCACCGGCTTGCCACAGTGCCCAGGGAAGGCAGCTGGATATCGTGCGGGGAGGCCGGAGACACGGTTTTGCGTCCCGGACGTGCCCTGGGAAAGTTGCTCAACCTCTCTGTTTCCTCCGGTATCGGGTGGGGAGCACGGTCTCCATCCCCCTGCATGGCTCTGAGGTTTCTACTGGGTGAAATGGCTCCAGGGAGACTCACACTCAGGACCTGACATGCTCAGTGGACACGAAGCAGTTCATTCACTCCTCCCTCCCTTCCTTCCTCTATTCCTTCCTTCCTCCCTCTCTTCCTTCTTCCCTCCCTTCCCAGGAGCCGGCTGCAGCTCCTAAACCAGCAGTACCCCTGCCCCGCAACAGGGAGAGGGGATGTCCTGCCTCCATGGAGGTAGGGGGCTGAATCAGATGCCCCTGTGTGACCTGGAGGGGTTGGGGGGGCTAGTCATCCACCTGCCTGAGTGGAGGCAGGGGAATGGATCGCATGACCCCATCAATCCCAGGTGGGTTCATTGGCCTGCCTGCGTGGAGCCAGGGGGCTGGATCACCCGACCCAGTGGATCCAGGGAGGGGCGGTCACTTGACTGGAAGGAGGCAGGGGGCCGGATCGGATAACCTCGTGCGTCCAAGACGGGTTAGTCTCTGCCCTCCAGGGAGGCAGGGGGTTGGGCCAGATGACCCTTTGGGGTCCCCGGTGCTAAGGCAGTCTGCCCGTGACCCGCCGAACTACTTGGACCTGAGACCTTCCCCGCGTGGCTTCTGAGTCATAGACGTTGGGTGTGCACGTGCGTACAGCACACATAGGAACCCGGGGTCCCAGGACCCCCGTCCCACCAAACATCCTTCACCAATCCGTGCCCCGCTGGGGGCCGGGTCGACACAGGGAGGGAGTTGACGGGGCTAGGAAGGGGAGGAGGGGGCGAGCGTGAAAACTTGGGCTTTCTGCCCGAATTCTCCCCACCCGGGACGAGGGCCCCCTCCCCAGGACTGGAGGATGGCAGGTCCAGAGCAGACCAGCCTCATCCCCTGCAGCCCAGGCTCTGGAAAAGCCAGTCCAGAGCTCTGCATGCAGTAGGTGTCCACTACAGTACTCTGCACCCAGTAGGCACTCAGTACAGGGCTCTGAACAGGGTAGGTGCCCGGTACAGTCCTCTGCATCCAGAAGGTGCCCAGTACAAGTCTCTGCACGTGATAGGTGGCCAGGATAGTGCTGGGTACCTGGTAGGTGCCCAGTCTAGTCTTTTGCATCCAGGAGGTGCCCGTCCAGGGCTCCGCACCCAATAGGTGCCCAGTACAGCGCTCTGTACCCAAGAGGTGCCCGGTACAGCTTTCTGCACCCAGGAGGTGTCCAGGACAGGGCTTTGCACCCGGGAGGAGAGAGACAAGCTGAGACAGCATCTCTCTCGACTCAACCGTCCCTGGCAATCTGCCCGGGGAGCGCCGTCCCTGCTGGTCAGACCATCCCGGCGGCCTCAGCGTCCTCAACAACCAGAACATCTCCAGAGGCCACACCGTCCCCAGTGACCGCACCATCTCCAGGGGTCACAATGTCCCCAGGGGCCGGGTCACGTCCATTGGTAACGCCACCTCCAGCAGCTGCCCTGTCTCCAGCTGCCTCACCCTCACAACCAGCCGAACCATCCCCAACGGCCACTCCGTCCCCGGCGGCCACGTTACTTCCACAGGGACTCCCAAAGAGGACCCCAGTCAGGAGCGAGCGGTCCCAGCTCCCGGGCATCCGAGGGTCGGGACTCGGTTTCCAGTGCCCGGCGAGCCGTCTCCCCGTGACCCGTCCCCCCCCCCCCCCGCCGTGGCCCTGCTCCATCCGGGGGCTCCTCTCCGTTCGGCTCCCGGGCCTCCGGGGCCCCGGCCTCGCCCGACCCGACGGAAAACGGGTGTCGGTCTTCGAAGCGCGCCGGGAGAGAGACAGGGCCCAGGCCGGGGGAGGCCACGGAGAACCAGGAAGCGGCCCAGGCCGGGAGGATGGGAGGCCGGGAGGCCGGGGCATCTCGCGTTTCTCCGTTTGGGGCCACGGGATGTGAATTCCAGCATAAGTGCTATTCCAGAAGGAAAACAGGTCCCGTGCCAAGGAAATCAAAGCGGCAGTAAAGCTCTTCGAGGCAGACTGAGCCCCACCCCCACCGGTCCCCCCACAACTCCCCCCGGACCCCCTTCCCCGGGCCCGCCCCCGGGAAACGCCTGTGCTTGGGCGGCCTCCAGGCGGGATCTGCTGACACTCTGATCCAGGGTGGCCGCCGCGGGTAAACAGGGGCGGAAACGGGCCTCACCCGTGCTCTTCGGCCCCGAAAAACAACCCATTCCGAGGCCCAGCTGGGACTGCGAGCCTGACAGCGCCAGAGTTCAGGGCCCGCCCCAGCTCCGGGCTGGAGCCTGGAGGCCGGCCAGATACCGGCCTGGAGGGCTGCAAGCTGAAGGTGGAGGCTGGGAGGCCGAAGGCCTGGAGGTGGTCGGGAGGCCGAAGGGCTGGAGGTGGAGGACGGCCAGCCGGAGGGATGGAGGTGGAGGGCCGGCCGGCTAGAGGGCCGGAGGGCTGCAGGATGAAAGTGGAGGCTGAAGGGTTGGAGGCCGAAGCCGGCCAGCTAGAGGCTGGAGGAGGAGGCCGGCTGGCTGGAGGGGTGGAGGTGGAGGACCGGTCAGCTAGAGGGTTACAGGCTGAAGGGTTGGGGGCGGAGGCCAGTCAACTGGAGGCTGGAGGCGAAGACAGGACAGCTGGAGAACTGGAAGCGTAAAAGCTGGATGTGGAGGGCTGG
The DNA here is from genome assembly GCF_004115215.2 of Ornithorhynchus anatinus. Taxonomy (NCBI): domain Eukaryota; kingdom Metazoa; phylum Chordata; class Mammalia; order Monotremata; family Ornithorhynchidae; genus Ornithorhynchus; species Ornithorhynchus anatinus. The sequence goes on along the minus strand of NC_041744.1, from coordinate 17,961,312 downwards.
AAGATAGAGGTCAGATCACAAGAGGGAGGCTGGAGGCGGAGGGTGGCCTGCTGGAGGGCTGGAAGCTGGAGGTCGGACGACGAGAGGGATGGAGACCGGCTATTAGGAGACTGGAGGTGGAGGCCAGCTACCGGGAGGCTTGGAAGCCGGAGGCCGACCGGCTGCAGATGGAAGCCGGCCTGCTGGAAGGCTGGAAGCTGGAGACCAGATGACCAGAGGGCTGGAGGCTGGCCGGGTGAAGGCTGGAGGTGGAGGCCAGCCGGCTGGGACACGGTGTCAAGTGTAAACGTCGCCAAGTGTTAACGTCGGGTGTCCAAAAACCGTTGTCAAATAGCCATCGTGAGGGCAGAGGTCAGCGCTTGGCATCGAGTCCATCTCGCTCGGGGAGGCACAATGAACAGATCTAACTTGCACCGGCCTCCCGCGTACGAATCCACTTTGCCTCCTTCCCCACCCGGAAAGGATTTCAGCGTCTATGTGCCCCTCCTGGAAGCTCCTTGAGGGCAGGGATCCGGTCCTCTAACGCTACAGTCCTCTTCACAGCGCTCATCCCAGTGCTCTGCCCGTAGCAGACAATCGGCTGGGGGGCAGGGATCCCGCTCCGGGTCTCGGCATCTGGGCCTCGCCGACCTCCGGTGACCGGACGCCTGCTTCACCGGGCGGTCCGGAGCCGCGAGCCCGTCTCTCGTGCCCCGGGGTGGGGGTCCCTGAGGGGGCTCCCCCGGCCCCAACACCCTCCGTCCGGTCTCCCGTCAACACGGGGGATCGGCTGCGTGTGCGAGGGGCCGGAGGGCAGGCGGAGGCTTGAGATATTTGGAGCCGAGGAGCCGCCTCGCTCTTTTCCTCTGTCGTTCTGTTGGAGCATTTCCGTCCACAAACCGCCCAAATTCCCTTCCTCCCCTCCCTCCCTTCCAGACGGCATCCTCCGGCAGAGAAGGGCAAGACAGCAGAGGCCGCTGGAAAGTCACGAAACCGCTTTAAAAGCAACACACGCACACACACACACACACACACACGCTTACCTGTGCTCACTCAGAGCTACATACACCGGTGATGACGGTATTTGTTACGCGCTTACTCTGTGTCAAGCACCGTTCTCAGCGCCGGGGGAGAGACAAGCTAATCGGGTTGGACACCGTCCATGTCCCACGTGGGGCTCGCGGCGCTAATCCCCATGTTACACACGGGGTCCCTCAGGTACAGAGAAGCAAAGTGTCTTGCTCAAGGTCACACAGCTGACAAGGGGAGAAGCAACCAGGTCCTTCTGACTCCCAGGCCTGTGCTCTATGTACTAGACCACACTCTTACACCCACGGCCTCGTTCACCCACACACGTACCCCCCCGCGCGCACCCGGACACGTGTGTAGTCTCATGTACACACCCAGAAGGTACACACACGGTCTCGGCGGAAGCCCGAGGCGGAAAAGACCACCTCCCTCTTGTCCCGCCGCCCTCCGGGCCTGCGCCCCCGGGAGGGCAGCGTGTCCCACCGAGGATCTCAGCGGACGTTTGCAGAGGGCCACTGAGTCACCGGGTGGACTTTCCACCCCGGGACAACCCAAGGCGCCGCTCAGCGTCTCCCGCGGCTGCAGGGCCGCCCGGACGAGGCTCTGTTGACATGTCGTTCCCTCCGTCGGTCCCTCCGTCCCTCCCCCGAGCCAGTGCTTCCACCGCCCGACCTCAGGGCAGGCTGGGTAAAAATAGCCTGGGAGGGAGTGGTGTCCACAGCAGGCCGGGCTGGGCTGAGCGCAGCTGGCGAGACCCCTTCTTGCTGAATTTCCTCAGCTCCCCGAGCCCTGCCGTGACCCCGGGCGACACGCTGCTTGACCCCTGGAGGGACAGCAGGCTGGCAGGGGCTGGCGGCGGGAGGGGGAAGAGGGGAAATCCAAACACTTGGGTTCCGGTCCGCTGTCCCGCTGGATGACCTTGACCACGTTGCTTCCCCTCTCCGTACCGTAAGGTCACTGGGGGCCGGGGATGTGTCTGTTTATCGTCACGCCGTACGCTCCCGAGCGCTCAGCACAGTGCTCTGCACACAGTAAGCGCTCGATAGATACAATTGACCGACTGACTCGGCCTCAGCGTCTTCACCTGCAAAATGGGGACAGCTTCCTCGCTCTCGCCCGGGCGGGGAACGGGCGTGATCCGACCGGCCAACGTCCGCCCAGTGTTCGGCACAGTGCTTTCCACAGATAGCGAACCGTGCCATCGCTCCTTCCACCGTAAGGCTAGTGTCCTCTTGCCCGGCTGGGCGGCTGAGGGATAACAGGGTAGAGAAGCAGTGTAGTCTAGTGGAAAGAGGCCGGGCCTGGGAGTCAGAGGACCCGGGTTCTAATCCCCGCTCCACCACTAATCTGCTGCGTGATCTTGGATGAGTCACTCGGGCAGGGATTGTCTGATATAGTGCGCTCTCCGAAGTGCTCAGTTCAGTGCTCTGCACGCAGTAAGCACTCCGTAAATTTGATCGGCTGATGGAGTCACTTCTCCGCGCTTCAGTTACCTCACCTGAAAATGGGGACGAAGACTGTGAATCCTATGGGGGGACGGGAACTGTGCCCCTCCCGCTTATGACGTATCTACCCCAGTGTTGAGAATAGTGCCTGGCACAGCTTTTAACCAGTGTCATTTAAAAAAGGAAAAGGTCAAACCTCCCCAAGACCCCAGGACGGCCCCCCCTCCTCCTCCGGCTATTTAGCGGACTTGGGGGAGGAGCCCACTACCCTTCAGAAAGGCCCCCCAGCCCACCAGCCCAAGGTCTCTGCTAGGAGCGGGCCTGGATGCGCCAGGTGCCTTGGCTGGATCGATGCCCGGCTGCTGCCCCAGCAGTGACCTCCCTCTCCCCCCTCCCCCTCCCCCCGGCCCCCTCCCATTCCCACATCCTCAATTCCACCCACAGGAAGGGAAGTGCTGGGAAAACCAAGAGAGGCCCTGGGAATTCTCTGAGGTGAGCAGGTGTCCGCCACGAGGCAGGTAGCACGGGGAGGCGGGGGGCTGGTGCCAGAGACGCCTCGCACCCTCCCCGGCCTGGTGCCGGACGTCACCCCGTGCCAGTGACCCCCTTTGCCGGACACCGCTCCGACCCTAAGCTTGTCGTGAGCGGGAAAGGTACCTGTTATATCGTTCATTCGAATATATCGGGCGCTCACTGAGCGCAGAGCACCGTACTAAGGTCTCGGGAGAGGACGACAGAACGATAAACAGACACAGTCCCCGCCCACAGCCTAGAGGGGGGAGACGGACATTAATATCCATCGAATACATTACAGATATGGACACGAGTGCCGTGGGGCTGGGAGAGGAGGATGAACGAAGGGAGCGAGGCAGGGCGACGCAGAAGGGAGTGGGAGAAGAGGAGAGGGGGGCTCAGGCAGGGAAGGCCTCTCGGAGGAGACGGGCCTCCGACAAGGCTTCCGACGGGGAGGGGATGTCGGATTTGAGGGGGGGAGGGCGTTCCAGGCCAGAGGTAGGAAGTGGGTGAGAGGTCGGCGGCAAGACGGATGGGGTGGAGGAACGGTGAGAATTACGTCGTAGCCTCCCCCGCGTAGAGCGAGCGCCCGATCGATACGACCGGACACCACCCGGCTCCTTCTCTTCCGGACGTCTCGCCCGCATCTCTCCCGGCTGCGCCCTCACCCCCTTTCCCGTCTCACTCGGTCCCCCGGGAGGAGGGGTGACCTTCCGGCCCTCCTCTCCGGGCTCCCGGGGTGGGGGTGGGGGGTCGAGGCCGGAGGGCCGGTCAGGGGTCGAGGGGCGGCGGGGCCGGGCACCTACCTCCCTCGTGAAGAGGATGGCGGCGTCGTAGCGGCCCCCGCGGCCTCCGCCCTGCCGGCTCCGCCGGTGCTGCCACTTGCAGAAGGCTTTGAGCGTGGCGGCCGCGTTGCGGTGGACGGGGGGTCCCGGGTCCCGCTCCGGCTCCGCGTCGCCGTCCCGGTCCCGGTCCCCGTCCGGCGCCAGGACCTGCACCACGGCCAGGCGGACGGGGTTCTCGAGGCTGGCGTGGCCGTAGAGACGCGAGGCGATGGCCACGAGGGTCAGCAGGTAGTGCTGCAGACCCCGGCCGTAGGTGCGCCGCATCGACGCGTCGGCCACCAGGAGCAGCTCCACGTGCCGCGCCCGGGACACCGACCGTCGACGTCGACGCCCGCCGCGTGCGGGGGCCGGGCCCGGGCCCGGAGGGCCGCGCGGAGGCGGCGGCGGCGGGGTCTCGCAGCTGGCCCCGGTCGGGGCGCGGGCCCGGCCCTCGGGGCGCCGGGCGGGGGGCGTCGGGGGGTCCGGCGGGGGGCCCGAGGGGGTCTCGGGGACCCCCGGGCCCACCGCCCCGGCCCGGTCCAGGACCAGCAGGACCAGAGCCGCCAGCCGCAGGATCATGGTCCGCCCGGAGGAGGAGGCGGACACCGAGGCGGACCCCAGGGGCGGCGGGAGGAAGCCGAGACGGCGGGAGACCCCTCGGGGGTGGGCGGGGGAGCCGGAGGCAGGTGGAGAGGCCCGCACCCCGCCCGGACCGGAGCCGGGCCGGTGCAGAGAGGCAGCCGGGAGGGCGAGGCGAGCCCGGCTACTTTGCAAAAACCTCTCCGTCTACAAAGTTGTGAAACCGCCCCTGGGGGAAGGAGGAGGAGGAGGGAAAGGGGAGGAGGAGGAGACGGAGGCAGAGTCGGTGGCGACCAATCCGGGAGCCGGGGCTCGCAGCGGCGTGGAGGCCGGTGGAGGTGAGGGGGTCGGCCGGGGCTGGGAGGGGGGCACGGGTCCGGAGGTCCGGAGAAGCGGGGAGGGACGGGGACGGGGGCCGGGGAAGCCGGGGCTCCGAGGGTCCGGGAGGTCCGGGGGTCCGGTCCTGGAGAGGCGCGAACGCTCTGCGACTGCCAGACGGGGAACAATGCATTTATAGCGGTTTTGCCACCGGCTCCGGCCAGAAAGCCTCAAACCTCCCCTCCCTCCTCCTCCTCCCGCTCAGCCCCCGCCCCCTCGGATTCTCCCCGCCTCGGCCCCATCTCTCTTTCCCCCCCCCTCCCCCCCACCCTCCGCCCTCGGGTCGGGGGGGTCCTCTCTGCCCTTCCAGTCTCCCCCCGCTCCCTCTAGCCGCGGTTTACTTCGACGTCGGCTGGACCAGACCCTCCTCGAGGGCAGGGATGGGCGCCGGTCCCGACCGTCCCAGACCCTTGGGACCCCTCCGTAGGCTCGATAGATATTCGATAGTATTTATTGAGCGCTTTCTAGGTGCAGAGCACCGGACTAAGCGCTTGGAATGGACAGATCGGTAACAGACAGAGGCGGTCCCTGCCCTTTGACGATATCTCTCTATTAATATGGGTTAAGGGCCCACCGCGGGCCAAGCCCCGTTCTAAGCGCTGGGGTGGCTACAAAGGTCGTCCCACGTGAGGCTCGGTCTCGATCCCCGTTTGCCAGGTGAGGGAACTGAGATCCAGAGAAGTCAAGTGACTCGTCCAAGGTCACACAGCAGACGAGTGGCAGAGCCGGAATTAGAACCCACGTCCCAGGCCTGGGCTCTTGCCATTTGGCCGTGCTGCTTCTCCCATAGTAAGCGCTCAGTACATCTAGACTGTAAGTCCGGCAAAGGGCGGGGACCGTCTCTGTTACCGATCTGTCCCTTCCAAGCGCTCGGTACAGTGCTCTGCACGTAGTGAGCGCTCAGTAAATACTATTGAATGGACATAGTAAGCGCTCAATAAATCCTATCGAGTGAATGATTAACAAATGCCGTCATTATTATTCTCTATTGATCGTTTGAGTCTGGGGTCTGTAGCTGGGGGAAGGGGGTGTCTCCGAAGATGTGGAAACTGGAGGATTTAGTAGGTAGAAGGACTGAAAAAACGGGCAGGCAAGTAGGCAGAGCAATAGGCCACGTGGGACAACCTGATTCCCCTGTGTCTACCCCAGCGCTTAGAACGGCGCTCTGCACATAGTAAGCGCTTAACAAATACCACCATTATTATTATTATTATTGTTAGGCAAATACACAGATGGCAAACACGGACAGGTGGATCGACGGACCTCGATAGACGCGGGTGGGTAGGATGACTGACAGAGAGTCGATAGCTCATTCCTTCATTCAGCCGTATTTACTGAGCACTTACTGTGTGCAAAGCACTGTCCTCGGTGCTTGGGAAAGTACAGAAGAGTAATGGACGCATTCCAGCCCGCGCCAAGCTCACAGTCTAAAGGGAGAGACAGCCATTGATATCGATAAATAAATAAATTACAGATGTATGCATAGATGTGGTGGGGGGTGTGGGTAGGAGGGAGGACTGATGAAGGAGCAAGAGCGGCGCAGAAGGGGAAGCGAGGCTTAGTCAGGGAAGGCTTCTTGGAGGAGATGGGCCTGCGATAAGGTTTCGAAGAGGGGGAGAGCTGTGACCGACCAGTCCGTAGATTCCTTCTCCAGCCAGCCGACCTCTGCTCCGCCCCACGCGGGGACTCCTGACTGTCCTCTGTCGCGGTGCCCGAGACCAGACTTCTCTGTGGTCTTCAAGCTGTGTGTTCCGCCCGCCCAGTCTGGGAGCGAGGAAACCTGAATTCAATCCCAGCTCCATCCCTCGCCTGTTTTGTGGGCAAGTCGCTTAACCTCTCTGGGCCTCGATTTCCTCACCTGGAAAATGGGGGTTAGCCACCTGTCCTTCCCTCCGCTTGGCTGTGAGCCCCGGGTGTAAGCCCTCTAGACTGTAAGCTCGCGGTGGGCAGGAAACGTGTCTACTTATTGTTATATCGTACTCTCCCCAGGGCTTAGTACAGTGCTCTGCACACAGTAAGAGCTCAATAGCGACAACTGAATGGACGCGCCCAGGCCTGACCTTTAGAAACCGGCAGCCTCCGAAAGGCTATTCCAAGGCTCTTCCCGAGAAGGTGCTCGGTTTGTGTGCGTAAATGCGTGTATCATAGTGGTATTTATTGAGCACTAACTATGTGCAGAGCACTGGACTAAGCGCTTGGGAGAATACAAGACAGAAGAGTTGGTAAACGAGTTTCCTACCGACATCGAGCTTACAGTCTAGAGGGGGTAACTGATATTAATGTAAATAACTTAAATAGAGATAAATCATTTAAATACTGCAGAGAAGCAGCGTGGCTCAGTGGCAAGAGCCCGGCCTTGGGAGCCAGAGGTCATGGGTTCTAATCCCGGCTCCGCCGCTTGTCAGCTGTGTGACTTTGGGCAAGTCACTTCACTTCTCTGTGCCTCAGTTACCTCATCTGGAAAATGGGAATTAAAACTGTGAGCCCCGCGTGGGACAAGCTGATCACCTTGTATCCCCCCAGCGCTTTGCACAGAGTAAGCGCTTAAATGCCATTATTATTATTAATTTATAATACGCTTGCGTGTCAGCCATCCCCCCTCCCAAGGATGCCTGCCCCTCTCCCGCCAGATCCCAGCTTGCACACTTTCAAGTCAACCTACTCACGTTTCTCTCGCCCCCGCTCTCCCTCCTGCCTGGAACTCTCTCCCCCTTCAAATCCCACAGGTCGCCCCTCTCCCCGTCTCCTAGACCCTTCTGAAATCACCTCTCTTCCAGGAGGCCTTCCCTGATTAATCTCCTCTCCCCAACCTATTCCCTCCTGCCAGCACTTCGGTGTCACCTCAGCACTTGGGTAACTCCTTTCTCCCCACAGCAGTTAGGGACAGATCTTCGAACTCTAGCGCTCGATAAATACCACCCACTGATGCATTACTTCCCCCTGGCTGTAATTTACTTGAGCGTCCGTCTACCCGGGCGAGAGAAGAAGCTCTCTGGGGTCAGGGATCATGTCCACCCAGTCCTCTCCCATGTTTTCAGTACAGTGCTCTGCCCAGAATTAGTGCTCAATAAAGAATATTATTGATTGATCAATTCCAGACCAGGGATGGGCTGACAACGACTCTCCTCCCCTTCAAAGCCTTGTTGGAGGTCCATCTCCTCCAAGAGGCCTTCCCTGATTAAGCCCCCCTTTCCTCTTCTCCCACTCCCTTCTGCATCGCCTTGTCATGCTCCCTTTGTTCATCCCCCCCCACACCCCCAGCCCCACACGCTCAAGTCCATATCTGTCATTTCTTTATTTGTATCATTGTCTCCCCGTCCATTTAGATGTAAGCTCGTTGCGAGCGGGGAATGTGTCGGTTTATTGTTGTATGGCACTCACCCAAGCACTTACTACAGTGCTCTGCGCACAGTGGGCGCTCAATAAATTCAACTGAATGAATGAGTAGGCCAAACCAGTCGCTTCTGGGCTCTTGGGGCTAATGACAGAACTCGTAATGGGCCATTCTCTGCTAAGAGAACCATTTGTTTTGGAAACTTCACCAGTGTCCAAGGTCGGGGCCTCGCTCCTAACGGAAAAAACAGCCCCCTCTCCACGCAGAGGGGCCGCCTCCCCTTGCTAGCCCCCCGCCAGCCCCCAGGTGTTATCTGTCACGTCACCCTGATACGATAAAGCGGGGGTTTATGCTGACCAGGTCCGAAGGCCTGAGGCCCCTTTCTCCTTCCCGTATTGTTGATCAGGCTCCCGTGGCTTATCTGAACATTCCCCTTTCCGCTGGAATTCCAGAAAAGTGGGCCTTTAAGGTGGTCCGCCCCAGAGCCCCCAGGCCCCTGGGAAACGTGACTTTGAAACGGCCCCTTTTGTGACGGAACTGACCCTGGAACACTGGTCAGTGGAGGGAGGGAGGCAGAGCACGCGAAAATACCCCAATAAACTCAGCAGCCATCTCAACACCCTGATTCACCAAATGCCAGTTGGTATTTCTGGGCTACGGGTTCGTGACGTTAATAATAATAATAATAATAATAATATTGGTATTTGTAAAGCGTTTACTATGTGCCGAGCACTGTTCTAAGCGCTGGGGTAGATACAGGGTAATCAGGTCGTCCCACGTGAGCCTCACAGGTGATCCCCATTTTACAGATGAGGTAACTGAGGCACAGAGAAGTGAAGTGACTCGCCCACAGTCACACAGCTGACAAGCGGCAGAGCCGGGATTCGAACTCATGACCTCCGACTCCCAAGCCCGTGCTCTTTCCACTGAGCCACGCTGCTTCTACGTTCAGTTTCTTCAAGCCAAAGAGGCGCGAGCCGGGTGCCTCCTCTCGTGTTGTGCTCTGTGAACCCAACGTGCCCGACCGCAGTGCCTCAAAAAGTCAGTTGGTCGCAGGGATCGGTCAATCAGTAGTATTTAACGAGCACTTACGGAGTGCAGAGCACTGTACTAAGTGCTTGGGAGAGGAAAATACAACAATAGACACATTCCCTACCCACAAACAGATCTCAGAGCTCATGATGTGAGCGAGGGCTCGGCGGTGAGACAGAGGAGATCGAGGCACATCGAGAAGGTTAGCGTTCGAGGAGTGAAGTTTCAGCTCAGGACTTCCGTTCGGTAGTCAACAATGTCATCCAACAATGCCGTCCCCAAATGGCACCCAGTGTGACCCAAAAATGTCACCCAACAATACCATCTGACAAATAATTCACTCGCTAATGTCCCTCCACTAATGCCAATGCGCCTTCATACAATGCCGTCCAATGTCACCATACAATGCCGTCCAATGTCACCCAAACAATTCACTCCACCTCACCCAGGAAAACCACTCCGTATCACCCAGCAACAAACACCTGTCACTTCCACGTAGCTGAACACGTGAACCCCGCCAGTGTGAACCAGAAGCAACCTCAAGTGAGAAGCAACGTGGTCTAGTGGGTAGGGCCCGGGCCTGGGTGTTAGAAGGACCTGGATTCTAATCCCGGCTCTGCCACTTGTCTGCTGTGTGATCTTGGGCCAGTCACTTCACTTCTCTATGCCTCAGTTGCCTCATCTGGAAAATGGAGATTAAGACTGAGCCCCACGTGGGACAACCTCACTACCTTGTATCTACCCCAGCGCTTAGAACAGCACTTGGCACATAGTAAGAGTTTAGCAAATACCCTCATTATTATTATTGCTCTCCTGTACTCTGCCTGGGTTCTGGCACAAAATCTCACACCGCCCTTTTCAGTCCGGGCTCAGATTTCTCACCCTTCCCTTCCTCTTCTTTCCCTTCCCGCCTTCTTCCTCCACGGCCAGTTAATTTTCCTGGCCAGTGGACCCATTTCCTCTTTTTTTTCTCTTCTTGTTGGGAAGAAGCTTAACACACCCAGTTCTCCTAGAAAGTAGGGTTGCATTCTTGCAAAAAAAAATAAATGTGAGGGACGTTGACCGTCTCTGACACCGCACATGGACATATCGCTTTCTCACCCCACAGGGTGCCAAGTCCAGATTCATTCAATCGTATTTATTGAGCGCTTACTACGTGCGTGCACAGCACTGTACTAAGGGAATAACGTTCAGAGACTGCAGCTGCCCGCAAGGTCAAACCAGATGCAGCAACTGAGCCGCTCTCTTATCCCGGATGGGTCAACACGAGGAGATTTTAGCTAAATAAGAATAACTGGGGTATTTGTTAAGCGTTTGTTTATGCTTAACAAAGCATTTTAATGGTTTTTTTTTACGGTGCCAGACACTGTACTAAGCACTGGCGTGGATTCAAGCAAATCGGGTTGGACGCGGTCCCTGTCCCACGTGGGGCTCACTGTCTCATTTTCCAGATGAGGGAACTGAGGCACGGAGGAGTGAAGTGACTTATCCCAAGGCCACACAGCAGACAAGTGGTAGAGCCAGAATTAGAACCCATGACCTTCTGACTCCCAGGCCTTCGCCATGCTGCTTCTCTTGCTGGGTCACTGTAGGGAGAGTTAAGGATGGAGAGGGGAGAGACAGAGGCTTTGGATGGTCTGTGCTGGGTCACTGCAGGGAGAGTTAGGGTCAGAGAGGAGAGAGTCAGGGATGGAAGGGGAGAGGCAGGGGTGTTGGAAGGTCCATTCTGGGTCACTGGGGCGAGTCAGAAACAAAGAAGTGAGAGTCGGGTGTGGGATGGTCCGCGCTGGGTCACTGGGGAGGAGTCAGGGGTGTGGGATGGTCCGTGCCGGGTCATTAGGGAGGAGTCAGAGACAAAGAAGTGAGAGTCAGGAGTGTCCGACTGTCCGTGCTGGTGCCCCGAGGGAGTCAGGGATGGGGAGGGAGATTAAGGGCTGCTAAACGATCTGTGCTGGGGGGAGAATCAGGGCCACGGGACCACCGCCTGACCAATTCCAGCCTGACCACCTGCCGGCCCTAGAGGTTCAGCCGTTTCCACCCTGAGTCCCCCCCCCCCCACCGTGACAGACCAGGGTGACCCATGGGTTGCTGGCAAACTAGTTTGCCCCAACTAACACCTGTTTCCAACCCCAGGTGGGCCATTTCCCCCAAAGGACGCCGTCGTCCGTGGGGCTGGTTGTCAGACTGGGGCAACCAGATGGCTCTGCCAGCACCTAGGGAAGCAGAGCCCTGTACTGAGCGCTTGACCGAGTCCCATAGAGTTGGGAGCTGGATCCCGGCACTCCAGGAGATGAGCTGTGTGACCTCCATTTTCCGTACCTCAGTTACCTCAGCTGTAAAATGGGGGTCAAGACTGTGAGCCCCATGAGGGACAGGGACTGTGTCCAACCTTGATTTGATCTCACCCACCCCAGCGGTTAGTACGGTGGCTGGGATATAGTAAAGAGCTTAACTCCCCCTGACTTTTCCATCACTGTAGACGGCGCCCCAATCCTTCCTGTCTCACAAACCCGTAACCTCGGCGTGATCTTTGACTCCGCTCTCTCGTTCAACTCACATTTTCCATCTGTCACCAAATCCCGTCGGTCCCACCTTCACAACGTCGCAAATATCCGCCCTTCCCCTCTCCATCCAAGCTCCTACCACGTTTATACAATCACTCACCCTCTCCTGCCTTGTTTACTACATCGGCCTCCTCGCTGACGTCCCAACCTCCTGTCTCTCCCCACTCCACTCCATACTTCACTCTGCTGCCCCGATTATTTTTCTACAGAAACGTTCAGGCCATGGCACCCCGCTCCTCCAAAAACTCCCGTGGTGGCCCATCCGCCTCGGTATCGCAAAATAACACCTCACCCGTGGCTTTGAAGCAGTCCACCGCCTTGTCCCCTCCTATCTCACCTCGCTTCTCTCCTTCTACACCGCAGCCCTCACACTCCGCTCCACTAGTGCCAACCTTCTCACGGTGGCCTCCATCTCGCTCGTCTCGCCGCCGACCCCCGGCCCACGTCCCGCCTCTGGCCTGGCACCTCCCTCCTCGAATCCGCCAGACGATGACTCTCTCCCTCTTCAAAGCCTTATTGAAGGCCCGTCTCCTCCCGGAGGCCTCCCCTGACTGCGCCCTCCTTTCCTCTTCTCCCACTCTCTTCTGCCTCGCCCTGTTCATCCCCCCCCCCAGTCCCACACCATTTAAGTCCATCTCTATCATTTTATTTATTCGGATGGATGCCCGCCTCCCCCCTTCTAAACCCTAAGCTCGTTGTGGGCAGGGAATGTCACTGTGTATTATGTAGTCCTTTCCCAAGGGCTTAGTACAGTGCTCTCCACGCATTAAGCGCTCAGTAAATACTACTGAATGAATTTTTTAAAAAACCACAATTATTATTACTACGGGCAGGGAATGTGCCTGTTTGTGATACCGTCCTCTTCCAAGCTCTTAGTACCGTGCCTCGTAAGCGCTCGGTAAATACGACCGGACGAATGAATAAACGGCAGTGCAGAGGCAGTAGGAAGTCTAGCTTAGCTCACCGCTTTGGCCGGGAAGGAAGCCCCACGGCCAGTCCAGCGGCAGGAGCGGCGGGTCCCGTGGTCGGTGGAAGGAGTTTATTTTTGTCACTCCAGTTGTCCAAACAGAAACAAATCCATGCAGACCAACTCTTCGCTTTGCTGGGGTCAGACACGCAAATATTTGCACGCTCAGATCCACAGGATGAAGAGTCTAAACAGGCTTTGGGGCGGCCGCTTCTGGGCAGAGCCCAAAGCCTCTCGGAGGCAGACGCCCCCCTGGCTACGTATTGGGGGGGACCCCTACTCCCCCCCCCAAAAAAAAACCCCTTCCTCCGGGGTCTTGGGGCAAGGGGAGGGACAGAGGAATCATTAAGTACACCTGAGAGGCAACCGGGGAGATCGGGTGAACACAGCCAGGCCCCTCTCCCAAGTGCTTAGTACAGTGCTCTGCCCATAGTAAGTGCTCAATAAATACCACTGATGGATGGATTGATTGATCTTGTAGCTACCCAAGGAGGCTGAATGGCGCTTGGGCCCTGGAAAGCGGATTGATAAGTTTACTAAGAGAAGCAGCGTGACCTAGAGGAAAGAGCCCCAGGCCTGGCAGTCAGAAGGAGCTGGATTCTAATCACCACTTGTCCGCTGGGTGACCTTGGACAAGTCACTTCCCTTCTCCTTGCCTCCTTCCTTCAGCCGCAAAATGGGGGTTGAGACCGTGAGCCCCACGTAGGACAGGAACCGTACCCAACCTCATTTGCTTGTATTCATTCGATCGTATTAAGCGCTTACTGTGTGTAAAGCGGCGCGCTAAGCGCTTGAGAAAGTACGGCGCTAAACAGTGACACCGTTGTTGGGAAACGACGATACAACTATAAAGAGTGACACCGTTGTATCGTACTTTCCCAAGCGCTTCGTACCCACCGCACTCCGGGGCTTAGTACAGTGTCCGGCACACAGCAAGCGCTCACCAAACAGCACAGTTATGATTGTGATTTTAGAGAGGAGGAAAGGGAGGTGTAGAGAGGGGGAGATTTCTCCCTCCCTCCTCACCCCCGGCAGGAGGCGGCCCCCGGCGTCCGGGGAAAAAGTCCAAATGGTCCGGAGTCCCGAGCCCCCCTCCCCTGGCCGCAAGGACCCCCGCCTCCCACGAGCCCCCAACCCCCCCCGACTCCAGCCCCAATCCCCCCCATGATCCCCACCCTATTCCCCCCAATGACCCCCTCCTCCCGATCCCCAGGACCCCCACCCCCTCCCGACCCCAGCCTCACTCCCCTCAGTGACCCCCACCTCATTCCCCCCAACGCCCCCTCCTCCACCTCCCGGGACCCACACCTTCCCACCTCCCAATGACTCCCTCCCCTGACACCTAGGCCCCCCAGTGACCCCCTCCCCCCGACCCCACCCTCATTCCCCCCAACGCCCCCACCCCATTCCTCCCAATGACCCCCGACCCCCAGGGCCCCCACCCCCTGACCCCTGCCCCATTCCCCCCAGTGACCCCCTCCCCTGGCTTCCAGGACCCCCCCACCCCATTTCCCCCGACCACCCCCTCTCCTGCTTCCCAGGACCCCCACCGCCCCCCCCCGGACGCCCCCTGACCTGGACCACCGGGCTTTTCCAACCCACTTTGCAAAATGACCAAAATCCCCATCTTCCCTGATCCTCAGGGACCCCGGCCTCCTTCCCCTCACGGGTCCTGGATGGGAGACCGGGGATGGTCCATGGCCCGTTCCCATCTCCGTCCCCGGCCCCAGCGTCAGGTGGAGACTCTGTAGACTCCCCCCACGGCTGGGTGGGATCTTCCATCCCCTGTAACGAGCTCCTGCTAGGCCCGGACCTCTCTACTCCGTGCCTGCTGTGGGCACACCTCCCCTCTTGATGCCCTCTGCTTGCGGACCATCGGGCTACATGGCTTCTGTGGGCACCGCTCTGTACTGAGTGCCCACCGTGTGCCCAGTTCTGTATTGGGTGCCTGTTGTGGGCAGGCCATTGTACTAGATGCCTTCTGTGTGCAGGGTATTGTACTAGATGGCTGCTGTGTGCAGAACTCCTCACTGGGTGCCTGCTGGGTGCAGAGCTCGCTACCGAGTATCTACAGTGTGCAGAGCGCTGGCCTCGATATCTTCTGCGTGCCGGGCGTTGTACTAGATGACTGCTGGGGGGAGAGCTCTGGAGCGAGTGTCTACTGTGTGCAGAGCTCTGGACTAGATGCCTTCTGCGTGCAGACCATTGACCTAGATGGCTGCTGGGTGCACACGTCTATACTGAGTGCCTGGTAAGTGCAGAGTGCTGTACTGGATGCCTTCTGCGCGCAGAGCCCTGTCCTGGGAGCTTGGGAAAGTACCACGGGGGTAAAAATGACAGTCCCTGCCCTTGTGGAATTCCCCACCGAACAGGGGATTTCCAGTTGACTGCCCTCCGTGAGCGCTCGCCGTGGGCAGGGAATGCAACCGTTTATTGTTGCATTGTATTTTCCCAAGCGCTTAGTACAGAGTTCTGCGCCCAGTAAGCACTTAATAAATGATTGAATAAATGGATCCGACAGACAATCGCTATCAGACGTATTAGACCATCGTTGTGGGCAGGGCGTGTGTCTGCTGTATTATATCATCCTCTCCCAAGCGTTTAGTACAAGGCTGTGCACACAGTCAGCGCTCAATAAATACAACTGATCGATGGGATGCGGGTGGTCCGGTAGACGGGCAGTCCGCTCGGCTGAGGGTCTCCAAATGTCTCCCGAATGCGAACCCCGCTTCGAGTCCCCGAGCAGGCGGATCTGAGGGAGGCAGAGCCGGGAGGCCCCGGGGTCTCCGGGGCCCGGACCACCAGCCGGAAGGGCCGGCCCGGTCAGCAGATGCCCGGAGGAGGAGCCGGCGGCTCGGGGATGCCTGGGGATAGGATTACCCGCGCCCCAAAATACCCGGCGGGATTCCTGAGAATCCCCACGGATCCGCTCAGGCTGTTTGGATCCCGGAGATATTTCTGCCCCAGACTTTGCCTTCGGAATGTCCTCCGTGGGACCCACGGGCTGAGAACCGGCCAGCCGGCCGATGACCGGACGGTGCAGGACGCCCGGGCGCAGAACAGATGGAGGGGGACTCTGCACATAGTAAGCGCTCAATAAATACTATTGAATGAACACCCCAGTGCTTGCCCCATTGTAAGGGCTTAATAAATGCCATAATCATGAAAAATCATTTCGTTTTCTAATCATCTCAATACACGGGAAGCATAACGGATGGAGCACTGACCTGGGAATCAGAAGGTCACGGGTTCTAATCCTGCCTCGGCCTCTTGCATGCTGTGTGGCCTTGGGCAAATCGCTTCACTTCTCTGTGCCTTATACCTCATCTGTAAATCGGGGTTTGAGACCGTGAGCCCAGGCGGTTCAGGGACTGCGTCCAACCCGATTAGCATGTAGCCACCCCAGCGCTTAATACAGTGCCTGGGAAGAAGTAAGCACTTAACAAGTACCATTTTTATCACCATCATTTCATAATGAATTTGACCCAAATTGTTGGGAAAGACTTGTCCCAACCCAGAGAAGGGTGGGAGGTCGTTGCTGAGGGGTTTTCCGGTGGGCAGTGTTGCTTCTCTAAAGCCGACCCCCACTTCCACGGAGGCTGGTATACCATGATGGAGCCAGAATCCTTTGACCACGGTTCGTCTCGACCCTCAAAAATAATAATAATAATTGTGGTATCTGTTAAGCGTTTACTATGTAGCAGGCTCTGTACTAAGCGCTGGGGTAGATTTAAAGTAGTTGGGTTGGACCCAGTCCCAGTCCCACACAGGGCTCACAATCCTAATCCCTATTTTCCAGATGAGGTAACCGAGGTTCAGACAAGTGGCAGAGCGAGATTAGAATCCAGGGCCTTCAGACTCTCCGGCCCACGCTCTAGCCACTAAGCCACACTGCTTCTCGTCCCCGAACCCTGGATGATAGTAATAAGGGTGGCGATGATAATGATAATTTGTTTGTTTAGGGCATTTGTTAAGCGCTTACTCTGCGTCGGGCACCGTTCTAAGAACCGGGAGTGGATAAGAGGCTAATCGGGTTGGCTGCAGTTCGTGTCCCGCGTGGGGCTCACAGTCTTCACCCCCATCTTACAGATGAGGGAACTGAGGCACGGTGAAATGAAGTGACTTGCCCAAGGTCACACAGCAGACCAATAATAATGAGGATAATCTCGTCCTTCAGTTAGCGCTTATGATTGCAAAGAGCTGAGGGGGATACGAGGCTATGAAAGCTGACCAAATCAGTGGCCCACACGGGGGCTCAACATGTATTTTATCCCCATTTTATAGATGAGGAAAATGAGTTTAGGGACGTGAAGTGACTTGAGGAAGGGTAGGCCAGTGGTGGAGGAGAGGCTCTAATTTGGCTCTTGAACTGGAAGGAGAAAAAGAAAAAGGAGGAAGAGGAGAAGAAGAATTATGTTCTCTGTTAAGGGATCACTATTTGTTCTCATACGGTATTTGTTAAGCACTTAGTACGCGGCAAAACCGTGCTAAGCGCTGGGGTAGATACAAATTGATCCGGTGGGATCCAGTCCCTGTCCTCATGTGGGAGCTCATGGTGAAGTAGGAGAGAGAATAGATAATGAAGCCACATTTTACAGCTGAGGAAACTGAGTCTCAGAGAAGTTAAGTGAATTGCCAAGGTCGCACAGCAGCCGTGTGGCGGAGGAGGGACTGGAATCTTTGACTTTCGGACTCCCCGTCTCTCTTTCCACTAGACCCTACTGCTTCCTGCTCTGACTAGACACAACACGAGGCGCCCGGGGAAGACACAACGTAAGCGGACCAGACACAGTTCCTATGGGGGAGGGAGAACCGTACCATAATTCTCACTACTATTATTATTATTAAAACAGGAGTGGAATCCCCATTTTCCAGCTGGGGAGACAGGTACGGAGAAGTTAAAGTGACTTGCCCGAGGTCTCACAGCAGATAAGTGGCGGAGCCGGGATTAGAACCCAGGTCATCTGACTCCCGGGCCTTGGCTTCATCCACTAGGCCACCCCGCTTCTCGGGTCTCAGGGGTAATTGAGGGTTGTTGGATGGTCCAGACGGGGTCACCGGGGTCAGGGGTGGGTGACTGGGGGAGAGTCAGGGACGGAGAGGGGAGAGCCGGGGGGGGGTCGGAGGGTCCAGGATGGGTCACCGTGGGGAGAGTCAGGGGTGTCGGGAGGTCCATCCGTGACCGTGAGGGCGGGTGTCCAGAAGGCCCACCGACACCCGGCTCCTCCAGTGTCCTGATGCCGCTGTCCAAGACAGCCCTGAGCTGGGGGGGAAGGGGCGGGCGGGGATTTGACCGCTTAACGGCCTTGTGTTCTCAACCGCTTTATTTTCTCGAAGGCGATGATTTCCCCAGTGCAGCGGGCCGAGTTCTGTTAGCGAGGCGGGCCGTCCAACGGAGCCGTCAGACAGACATTGCTCACTCGCACCCGCCTCCCCACCCCCGCCCGGGGCCTCTCCTCTCCCCACGCCCCTCCCTTCTCCATCTGTTTCGCTTCGGACGGTCGGCCCTTCCCTTCTGGGGCTCCAGCCCGCCGGACCTTCCCCCGCGAGCGGCGGCTGGCCGGAGCCAGCCCTCGGGCCCCGGGAGCCTGGGGAGAGCGGGGACCCTTTTTTCTGGTATCTGCTAAGCGCTAACTACGTTCCGGGCGCCGTACTAAGTGCTGGGGTAGACGGTTAGACTGCGAGCCCCTCGTTGGGCAGGGATCGTCTCTATCTGTTGCCGAATGGCACCTTCCAAGCGCTTAGCACGGTGCTCTGCACACGGCAAGCGCTCAACGAATACGGGTGAATGAATACAGGTCAGTCATGTTGGACACAGTCCGTGTCCCACATGGGGCTCACGGTCTCAATCCTCATTTTACAGATGAGGTCACTGAGGCCCAGAGAAGCCAAGTGACTTGTCCAGAGCCACCCAGCGGATAAATGGCGGGGCTGGGATTGGAACCCGTGACCTTCTGCCTCCCAGGCCTGGGCTCCGCCTACTTGGCCACGCTGCTTTTCTCTTCCCCACAGAGCCGAGTGTTCGCCCCGGCACGCGTGGAGGTGGCCGCCGGCAGGCGGTAGGAGGAGGATCGTGGTACTTGTTAAGGGCTTACTATGTGCCAAGCAGCGTACTAAGCGCCGGGGTGAGTCGCGGCAATCAGGGAAGCAGCATGGCCTCATGGAGAAGCAGCGTGGCTCAGTGGAAAGAGCCCCGGCTTCGGAGTCAGAGGTCATGGGTTCGACTCCCGGCTCGGCCGCTTGTCGGCTGTGTGACTGGGGGCGAGTGACTTCACTTCTCTGGGCCTCAGTTACCTCGTCTGCAAAATGGGGATTAACCGCGAGCCTCACGTGGGACAACCCGACGAGCCTGTATCTACCCCAGCGCTTAGAACAGTGCTCTGCACGTAGTAAGCGCTTAACAAATACCAACATTGTTATTATTATGGAGGGAGCACAGGCCTAGGAGTTGGAAGGACTTGGGTTCTAATCCTGCCACTTGTCTGTCGCGTGACCTTCACGTCTCTGGGCCTCATTGGAAAACGGGGATCGAGACCGTGAGCCCCAGGTGGGACAGGGACTGTGTCCAACCTGATTTGTTCATCTCCACCTCAGCACCCAGTACAGTGCCTGGCACAAAATAAGCACTTAAGAAATACCACAATTATTATCGTTATTAATAACGTTGGCATTTGTTAAGCGCTTACTATGTGCAGAGCACCGTTCTAAGCGCTGGGGTAGATCAGGGTCATCAGGTTGTCCCACGTGAGGCTCACGGTCTTCATCCCCATTTTGCAGATGAGGTCACTGAGGCACCGAGAAGTTAAGTGACTTGCCCACAGTCACACAGCTGCCTAATAATTATTATTACTATGCTTGCTCACGTCGGTAAGTACTCCCTCACACTAACGCGCACTCACACCAGGCTGGGTTGGCTTCCTCTGGGTTCTAATCCCGCCTCAGCCCCATGTCTGCTGTGTGACCTCGGGCAAGTCACTTCGCTTCTCCGTGCCTCAGTTCCCTCATCCGTAAAATGGGGATGAAGCATGTGAGCCCCTCGTGGGACAGCGGATGTCTCCAGCCCGATTACCTTGTATCTACCCCAACGCTTAGTAGATGCCCGGCACCCAGTAAGCGCTTAACAAATACCTCCATCATTATTATTATTATTGTTATTGCTCAGGATGGTGCTCACGCTGGGGCTCGCTTGCCCACGCCAGAGCACGCTCACGTTGGCGAGCGGTCGTTCGCACTCAGACCCGAAGGGTGTTGGCTTACCGGGCCACGGCGTGCTCGTTCACACCCGCGCACACGCTCACGCTGAGGCGTGCTCTCTCTGACCGGGACACCCTGACATGGGTGCGTGTTCGCTCACACTCGGGCGTGCTCACCCCGGGCCGGGCTTACTCACCCCGGGGGTGGGGGGGGGCCATCCGATTGCAGGTTTGGCGTTTTGCCGCGGCCGCCTCTGGCAGGCGGCGAAGCCCTCCGCAGCTGAGAGTCAACACTTCAACACTTCTGTTTGGCTGCAGAACGGGAAACGTCCTCCAATTCCGCCTCCCCGACCCGTCCCCGGCTTCCCCCCACCCCGCTTCCACACCTGCGGTACCCCGCGGGGGGCTGTCATCGTCCGAGCACGAGCCCACGAGGGTCGTCCAGCTGGGTCGGCCCGCGGCCCGGTCCACCCCGGGACTCCGCCTCTGACGGCAGCATCGGGATACCGGAGGAAACGTCCCGGCCCGGTCACGCGTCTTCGTGGTTAAGGGACATCCCACACCTCTGGCTCTCCCCTCTCCATCCCTGACTCTCCCTCGGTGGCCCGGCCCAGACCATTAAAGCCGTCCATCCCCTCGCCCCCTCCTACCTCACCTGGCCGCCCTCCTACGCCAACCCAGCCCTCGCACTCGGCTCCTCTGATGGCAACCTTCTCACTGGGCCTCCATCTCCTCTATCTCGCCGCCCACGTGCCACCTCTGGCCTCCAACGCCCTCCCTCCTCACATCCCCCAGACCGTCCGTCTCCCCTCCTTCAAAGCCCTATCGAAGGCCCATCTCCTCCAGGAAGCCTTCCCTGACTCACCCCGCCCCCCCTTCCCTCTTCTCTCGCTCCCTTCTGCGTCGCCTTCGCACTTGAATTTGCTCCCTTTATTCACCCCTCCCTCAGCCCCACAGCACTTCCGTCGATACCGTAATTTATCGCCTGCCTCCCCCTCTGGACCGTAAACCCACTGTGGTCGGGGAACGTGACTACCACGAGAAGCGACGTGGCGACGTGGACGGCGCCCGGGCCTAGGAGTCAGCAGGTCATGGGTTCTAATCCCAGCTCCGCCTCTTGGCTGCTGGGTGACCCCGGGCAAGTCGCTTCACCTTGGTGACCTCGCCTGTAAAATGGGGATTGAGACTGTGAGCCCCGGGCGGGACGGGGACTGTGCCCGACTCCATCCGCTCGTCACCGGCCCGGCGGTCGGTACAGTGCCTGGCACCTAGTAAGGGCTTAACAAATAATTATCATTATTAATGCCATTTCTGTTAGATGGTACTCTCCCAAGAGCTCGGCGCGGTGCTCAAGAAATCCGACTGTCTCACCCGGCTTCGGGTCTGCAGCCGGTGTGAGTGTTGAGGCTGGAAGGGGTGGAGGGTGTGGGTGGAGGGAGTGGGCATTAGTGGCACGGTGTGACCTTCAGTGGACTGTCCCCGCCTCAGCCCCCCACCCCGTTCCACGGGCCCAAAGTCAGCGGCCCCTCCGTCTCTCCCGCCCGGCCCGTCTCCCCCCTCGTCCTCTCTGCCTCCCAGACTCCGGGTCCCTGTTTCGGTTTAGGACTGGGTCGCGTGTTTTCAAATGACCAGATACCCGCGTCCCTGGGATACCAAGGTACGATACCACAGGATTGCCGAGAATTTCGCCACGGACCTCTTCCAGGGCGAAACGATCGGGAAAAATAAACATCACACGTAAGAGAAGCAGCGTGGCCTGGTGGACAGAGCGTGGGCCTGGGAGTCAGAATCGGAATCGGGGTCTTTGTTAAACCCATGCTCTATCCAGCAGCCCACGCTGCTTTCCCATCCTGGCTCCGCCACTTACCTTCATTCCGTCCTATTTACCGAGCGCTTACTGTGTGCCAAGCACTGTATTAAGCACTTGGGAGAGCGTCCGCCGCGTGATCTCGGGCAAGTCACGTTACTTCTCTGGGCCTCAGTTACCTCATCTGTAAAATGGGGATTGAGACTGTGAGCCCCCGGTGGGACGGGGACCGCGTCCAACCCGATTCGCTCGTATCCTCCCCAGCGCTTAGCACGGTGCCTTACCAAATACCATAATTATTACGGGGCTCAGAGTTTTAACCCCCCATTTACAGATGAGGAATTGAGGCCCAGAGAAGTGAAAACGACTTCCCCAAGCAGACGAGTGGTAGAGTTGGGATTAGAACCCAGGTCCTTCTATTACTGTTATTGTATTTGGTTAAGCGCTTACTGTGTGCCAAGCACTGTTCTAAGCACTGGGATAGATACAAGGTGATCAGGTTGGTCCCACGTGGGGCTCTCGGGTCTCAATCCCCATTTACAGATGAGGCAAGTGAGGCCCAGAGAAGTGATTTGCCTGAGGTCACACAGCAGACAAGTGGCAGAGCGGAATTAAAACCCACATCCTGTGAACTCCCAGGCCCCCGGGCTCCATCCACCGAACCATGCCGTGTCTCTGCAGTGACTTACCCAAGGTCACACAAGCAGACAAATGGCAGAGCCTGCTGTGTGACTTCAGGTAAGTCACCGAACCTCTCTGGGCCTGCTTCCACCTCTCTAAAACGGGGCCGAGGACGCGATGCCCCAGCGGAAGCGAAGGCCACTGGGGCAAGATATATTTCAGGAACGGATCTATTCCTCAGAGAAGCAGCGTGGCTCAGTGGGAAGAGCCCGGGC